>NW_002990114.1:2269115-2869115 GCF_000003125.1 Talaromyces stipitatus ATCC 10500
GCTGGTCGTCGAGACCCTCTTGGGGCCTATGGGCTCTGTGCCGCCGACCTCTGGCATGGAAAAATTGGAATTGGCCATGGCGCAGCAACGTGTCCAGCCGAAGGCGTCCGACGGCACCTTGCTGCCCCTCCAACCACTCAACATGCGATCGGAAGAAGTCACCCGTTTACTTCGAATGCTGCGATTTTCCGTCGTTACTCATCGCGACCAGCTCGATGTTATTCCCAAGAGAGAGCCCGATTATGTAAAACAGCAGCCCTTTGATCGGCCCAATTATGCCGCCGGTCGGGTGGCTGGGAGGTTCGCGTACCTGGAACAACAACAAGCCCAAACACCCGCTGTTTACAAATCACCGTACGAGTCACCGTTTGGAGTAGCTGAATGGGCTAAGAAGGAATATAATCTTGTGGATGAGGAGCCTTTTTCTAAACCATCGCTGGCCAACGACTACTTTGCGTCGCTGTCACCGGCCGACCAGGAAAAAATCGTCAAGGCCTGTGGCAGCTGGGTACAGGAACGGATTGTGGAAAGAGCCCCAAGTCATAGCCGACAGAGTTCGACGTCGAATTTCCGCTTGTCGACGGCTCTTGCTCAACAAAACAACAGCAATAATAATAACCCGATCATCGACATTACGGCGGTTGATGATCTCCCGATGAATGGGATGGATCGGATGGATCGATTAGATCGGCTTGACTTTCCATTACATGCAGACTCGCCGACGTCGAGCTTTAGTCGTCCTCATCTGGTTGGGTTCCCATCACCGCACGATTTTAACAGTCACGGTGACCATGATTCATCTATTGTACCTCGACATCTCTCGGATCATCACGACCTCTTTGGAGATCAGCAAGCCAATACTCGGTTCTGGCAACATGGACCCTGGGGTCCGGGTGGTGATGGGACGACGCCTATAGAAGAGAATCGGCCGTTCTTTGGGCCTCACGAGCGATTAAAACATGACTATGCGTCGTCTGAACTTTCTCTGGGTCGTGGACCGGGCTCATTACATTCGGTTGATATGGCTGGATTTGGCATGGACACGACAGAGGATCTTTGTGAAGTTTTAAGTCCATAACCCCGACTCCTCCTCTTTACCCAAAAACAACCTCGACCTTCCTCGACCCGACCTGACCTCGACTATGTTCATCTCATTAAAAATTTCCTCACGACGTAAATCACATATATTCCGGCACCTTTTCTCCGACCATCCCATCTGTCACTACGATTTCCTCCTACTGTGACTTGTATCCGATTGATGACTGCATGATCTGGGCGTTTTTTTTCGTTTCCCATTATTACTTATGCCTACTGTTATATCACGATGTTTTGATGACCCCTTTTTTCTCCGATCTCCCTTTTATCCTTTACCCGATGTCAAATTCAAATCTCAAATGTCTATTTTTCTTTCCGCCCCCCTCTTCCTTATGTTTTCCCAATGTCGGTGCCCTAAAGCACCGCCGATTTGTTCAATAGATAGTGTACCGTTATACGGCATGGCTGAAGCACGAGAAAAAATTTTCACTCCCGTTTCAACACAACATCTGATCCTCCCGTCCTCGCACAACACAACACAACACAACACATTTTTCTCGCTGATATGCATCCATCCATTTGTATCGTCCACAGCCACGAATTTTTTTATCGTTGTTAAATAAAAGAGAATCGAATGAGACGGTATGGTGTGGCCTACTTTCGCCCACCGTATTTTTTATATACTATTATAACCATTCAAAGATATTTATTACATATGAACAGTAAAGAAATGCTATTATCTATCAGATAACAGGACCCGAAACGCGTTAACAAAGTCAAAGCAACCGGTCCGGTGTACCTTTTATCTCTCCGGTCTCCGGCTCGGTTACACCCTAAGTTTACCCTAAATGCACACAATACGGGACTATCTGATTCGCCCAGATTTGCGGGGGATTTTCATTCTGGAAATTTTTCTTGTCAGTTGCGCTTATGTTATGGAATTGATTTGATTCGGTCGACAAAAAGACCATGGGGAGAGATAAGTTGTGGAGTGATACGACAGCATATTCTTTCCTTATTGGGATGCCGAGACTCGTATTTGGATAAGGTGCGCAGGTCGCTGGTTGGGGATGGGGCAGAGGCCGAGTATATAATTCTCTGCATTCCCTTCTTCCTTCCTTCAAAGTTGAGGGAATGCTCATAGCAAAAAGAGTAGGGTGAGACAGCAACATGGCACCCGAAATCAACCCCATCGAGACCCAAGTCTCGCACTCAGTGCAAGACGAAAAGCGAAACACCGTCCGCGCCCTCGTCGAAGCAGACCTGCTCGATGAACGCTACACCTCCACCGAGCGCGGTCTACGCAGTCGTCATGTACAAATGATGGCCCTCGGCGGCACAATTGGGACCGGTCTATTTGTCGGTGCAGGACAATCACTCGCCATCGGAGGTCCTGCGTCGCTGTTTTTGGGTTATCTTTTTATCTCGTGTCTTGTGTATTGTCTTGTCACTGCTATTGCCGAGATTGGCGCCTATATGCCCGTGCACGGTGGTACGATGAGTTATCATGGTTTTCGCTATGTGTCGCGCAGTCTGGGTTTTGCGATGGGGTATCTCTATTGGTATTCTATTGGGATATTGGTCCCTTACGAAATCACCGCCGCGTCACTGGTCATTAATTACTGGAACCCGGGTGTCAATGTCGCGGTTTGGATTACGGTTATGTTGGTGGTCATTGTGGCCCTGAATTTCTTACCGGTCAAGTTCTATGGTGAATCCGAGTTTTGGTTTGCCAGTATCAAGGTTCTCACTCTTATCGGACTTTTGATGCTCAGTTTTATTCTCTTTTGGGGCGGTGGACCGGATCGTCAGCGTCTGGGTTTTCATTATTGGAAGGATCCCGGCTCGTTTAATACGTATATTGTTCATGGAGATGCGGGGAGATTTGTCGGGTTGTTGCAATGCATGGTCTCGAGTGCGATTGCATTCATCTTTGCGCCTGAATTGATTGTTATTTCCGGTGGTGAAATGGAGTCTCCGCGACGTAACGTGCCGCGCGCCGCTCGGAGGTATATTTATCGATTGGTGTTTTTCTATATTCTTGCTGTCCTGGCGATTGGTGTCATCTGCCCTTCCAACGATAGTCGGTTGACAAACGGTGGCGCCGGCGCAGGCTCCTCTCCGTTCGTCGTCGGTATCAAGAACGCTGGTATTCCCGTCTTGGATAGTATCGTCAACGCTGCGGTTTTGACCTCTGCCTGGTCCTCGGGTAATTCCTTCTTGTACATGTCCTCCAGATCATTGTATGGACTGGCCATGTCCGGTAACGCGCCTAGCGTGATCAAGACCTGTAATCGATGGGGTGTCCCCTGGATAGCAGTGTCTTGTTCCGCCATGTTTTCGTTACTCGCATACCTATCCGTCGGTACATCCAGCTCCGTCGTATTCAACTGGTTCGTCAACTTCACCAATACCTCCGGCTTTATTTCCTGGATCTGCTGCTGTGTCGTTTATTTCCGATTCCGCAAAGCCGCCGAGACTCAGGGCGTTGAACGTCCGTACCAATCGCGTCTACAACCTTACGGCGCATATATTGCCATTGTTGGCTGCGTTTTCCTCACGTTGATCAACGGATTTACTGTATTTTTCCCGTCCAAGTGGTCGGTCAGCAGCTTTTTCACGGCGTATATTGGCATTCCTGCATTTTTGGTATTGTATTTTGGTCATCGGATTGTCTTTTGGAAGGATCCGTGGGCTTGGAGGCCGGAAGAGGTTGATTTGCATACGGGGTTGGAAGAGATTATGGCGGCGGAGCGACCTCCTCCGGTGCGAGACACATGGTGGAAGAAGTTGATGGTGATTATTGACTAGGATTTCATGGATAGATAAAAAGTGAAGTTTAGTAGGATCAATTGACTAGAATGAATTAAGAGTAAGATGATGTCATGTCAAGTGGAGCTGTCACCCCAGACGGCCTGTGCTTTTCTCCTCCTGCTTTTCCTGTTCTCGCCAAAAAAACAAACTCTCGATCTATCAATTTAATTCTCATTTACGATTATTCCATCCTCAATTTCTATCTGTCAATTAATTGTTCATAACCAATATATCCACGCCATGGCAGCTCCTACTGAGCAGCCCGACGGCACTGGTCTGCTGCCCCGCTCCCCTATTATCTCGACGGCGTGCTAACAATGCTCGGCATAGGTGTCCTCAAGCTCGATCCTTGGCTCGAACCGTTCAAAGACGCCCTTAAGACTCGATTCGCTTACGCCCAGAGCTGGATTAGCAAAATCAATGATACTGAAGGTGGTCTCGAAAAGTTCAGCAGGGTCCGTGCTGCGTTTCCTATGAACAATGGGCCGAATTGACGGGCGCTATATAGGGCTACGAAAAATTCGGATTCAATGTCAAAGAGAATGGCGATGTTGTTTATCGAGAATGGGCGCCTAGTGCGATTGAAGCCCATTTAATTGGCGATTTCAGTAAGCCTATCGTTGGATCGACGTGTGCTAGGCAATGCTGATAGAATCTAGACAACTGGGACAGAAAAGCTCATCCCATGAAGGCGAATGATTTTGGTGTCTGGGAAATCACCGTCCCAGCCAAGGATGACGTCCCAGCTATACCTCACGGAAGCAAAGTCAAGGTACCCACCGCTCCGTCCATGTTCGCTCTCGTAAACCCCAACTGACTGAGCCCAGATTACCATGGTCACTCGCGCCGGGGAAGTAATCGATAGAATCCCCGCGTGGATCAAACGTGTCACCCAGGACCTTGACGTCTCGCCCGTTTACGACGCTGTGTTTTGGAATCCCCCGCCAAATGAGAGATATACTTTCCGACATGATCGGCCTAAGAAACCTGCCAGTCTCCGTATTTATGAAGCTCACGTCGGTATTTCCTCGCCGGAGACGAAGGTTGCGACGTACAAGAACTTTACGACGAAGATGTTGCCACGGATCAAATACTTGGGGTATAATGCTATCCAATTGATGGCGATTATGGAACATGCATACTATGCTAGTTTCGGTTACCAAGTTAACAACTTCTTCGCGGCAAGTAGCCGTTACGGACCCCCCGAGGATCTTAAAGAATTGATTGACACTGCACATAGCATGGGAATTGTGGTTTTACTTGATGTGGTGCACAGCCATGCTTCGAAGAATGTGCTGGATGGGTTGAATATGTTTGACGGCAGTGACCACCTCTATTTCCATTCTGGAGGTAAAGGTCAACATGAACTGTGGGATAGTCGTTTGTTCAATTATGGCAGTCATGAAGTCCTGCGGTTTCTGCTCAGCAATCTTCGTTTCTGGATGGAGGAGTACAAGTTTGATGGGTTTAGGTTTGATGGTGTTACTAGCATGCTGTACACCCATCACGGGATTGGAACGTATGTAGCCTGTCTACTTGTTGAGATGATGCTGACCAGAGTAGAGGCTTTTCCGGTGGTTATCACGAGTACTTTGGCCCCGCTGTCGATTCTGACAGTGTGATGTACCTCCAGCTTGCCAACGAGATGCTCCATCAGTTGTACCCAGAGACTATCACAGTCGCCGAAGATGTCTCTGGTATGCCGGCACTTTGTCTACCATTATCCCTGGGCGGAGTGGGATTCGATTATCGTCTTGCCATGGCCGTTCCGGATATGTACATCAAATGGCTCAAAGAGAAGCAGGACGATGAATGGGACATGGGTAATTTAGTATTTACTCTCACTAACCGTCGCCATGGCGAGAAGACAATCGCGTATGCTGAGAGTCACGACCAAGCGTAAGCCCTACCTTATCTTTGCGGTGATACCCAACTAACTGTCAACAGTCTCGTCGGCGACAAGACACTCATGATGTGGCTGTGCGATAAGGAAATGTACACCAAAATGTCTGTTCTAACTCCATTAACCCCCGTCATCGACCGCGGCATGTCCCTCCACAAGATGATCAGATTGGTAACGCACGCCCTTGGTGGTGAAGGATACCTCAATTTCGAAGGCAACGAATTCGGTCATCCCGAATGGCTCGATTTCCCTCGCGCCGGAAACAACAATTCCTTCTGGTACGCACGTCGTTTGCTGAATCTGACAGAGGATCATTTACTTCGATACCGATTCCTAAACGACTTTGATCGCGCCATGCAGTTAACCGAGGAGAAATACGGCTGGCTACACTCGCCACAAGCATACGTCAGCCTGAAGAACGAGAGCGACAAAGTTATCGTCTTTGAGCGTGCGGGATTATTGTGGGTATTCAATTTTCATCCCACGCAGAGCTTCACCGATTACCGCGTCGGTGTTGAGCAGGAAGGCACATATCGCATTGTCCTGGATACGGACGACACTGATTTTGGTGGTCACGGCCGTAATCAAAAGGAAACTCGATTCTTCACCACGGATTTCCCATGGAATGGACGTAAAAATTTCTTGCAGGTTTATATTCCTACGAGGACTGCTCTGGTATGTTCATCCTATCTGTATGTTTAGGAGGTATCTAACATTAGCAGGTCTTTGCACTGGAAAGCACTCTTTAGAGGATTGTCGTTTGGTTTCATTCTTTTATATCATCTGATCATCTTCGTACATTAATCATAATACCCATACTGGTAAAGTGCAGAGAACACGATACATATAGTATTCAAATTGAAAATTGTCGCCTAGTCAATTTGATAATTATTAGATCTGTCTAGAGCATAAAGTAGGGTATAAGCAAAAATAAAAGGTAAAAAAAATTGGACAATATCATCCAACTTCATAAGACGACAAGAAGTGTCGAACCAGATACCTGGGGTACATATGCCCACGGGGTACCACTAAGCCACCGCGCATAGTTAATAATGTGTCAAATAATGGCTTATATACTAAAGGCGGGGGCATAGCTCCCTTCGACCGAAGGACGTCATTTGCTGCTTTCCTCCCCGCATGTTCTTTCTCCGGACTTTTTGTTACTATAACACTGCTGGAACTATGAAACACCCTCGGTTTTATGTTCTGTGTTTAGTATTAGGTCTAACTTGACTAACCGATCCCATACTGGTTTTCCCCGGAGACGCTTGGATCATTGCCTCAATACGTATTGCAGTCGTCTATTTGCAGCTGTCCTGTTATACGGATTCATCTTGCGGGGACGGGACGAAGTTTCTTTCTTTTCTTTATGACGAAGGACGACTTACGGATTGATTCTGGCTATTGTACGAGATTTGAAGAACTTTCTAGCTCCTACATCCTCGAACAGACACCCTTCCTGTCCGAGCAGTGAGAGACAGAAAGCTTCCGTTGGACCGCAACACCACCACCATCCTATCCGCTCCGTTCGACCTAGGAATATCGGACCTCCACATCAGGCGCGCCAAGTTTTAATTTAAAAAGTCCCATCAAATCCCTATCAGAAAGTTCGGCAGTCGTTATTAACCATACGTACCTTGCGAGAAGCGACAAGCTACCGTTACTATCTTGCTACTATCAGATTTGTTCCGTTCCCCCGGACGTTGCATCCCCTCATTGTGACCTACACCCCCCACGAAGGACGACGCAAACCACGCTGGAAGTTGTGTTATCCACTTTCGGCCGATTGAGCCGGATTCTCGAGGTCTGAGTAAGTATGTATATCTGTCTCCTTGATGTCGTCTTTGCTTTGATATTTCTCTTGTCTTCGTTACTACGAACTTTCTGCTTGTCACATGCCGTTACATACCCCGTGACTATACATACTTTGCCTGTCTATTTACATGACAGTAAAGTCACAAGGCTATGCCGTACTACTGTCTCCAAGATTGCCATTACTTCTATCGCAGCGCTTTGCGTCTTCTCTCTGTCCCGACTTTCCTAGCCGCGATTTACGCTTGTTGATCTGACTGAAAGAAAACAATGGCTTACTCACGTCTTGCAGTCAAGGTCTTCAATATGACTTCTTCAGGAAGTGAGGCCATACTACCTTCCACCATGAAACTATCAGGTGAACAGACACAACCTGAAGAAATAAAACCACAACAAGCCCAAACATCGTCAACGCCGACGTCCACACCGACACCGGCCAAGAAAGGTGTCACGTTTGCGTATCAGGACTCGTTACCAAAACTGCCTATTCCAGATTTGGAGAGTACGTGTCAGAAGTATCTCGAGTCTTTGGCTCCATTGCAGAGTCCTAGAGAACATGAAGAGACTAAAGCTGCCGTACGCGAGTTCCTAAAGACCGATGGACCGGAGTTGCAGGAGAGGTTGAAGAAGTATGCTTCTTCAAAGACTAGTTATATTGAACAGTTTTGTATGTATATCGATTCGAGTAATCTCATTTGGACTATAGATGACTGACTGTTTAGGGTACGATTCGTACTTGAACTTTGATAATTGTAAGATCATCAAGCACTTTTGGTTGAGAAGATACTGACTGATTAGCTGTCGTTTTAAATTTGAATCCCTTCTTTCTACTTGAAGATGACCCGACTCCTGCCAGAAACAATCAGGTCACCCGTGCTGCCTCGCTTGTCTCCTCAGCACTATCGTTTGTCCGCGCAGTTCGTCGTGAGGAACTTCCTCCCGACAAAGTCAAGACCACGCCTTTGTGCATGTATCAGTATTCTCGGTTGTTTGGTACCGCTCGCGTTCCCACTGAGAATGGCTGTATCATCGGCCAGAATGCCACAGCCAAACACATTGTGGTCCTCTGCCGCGGCCAATTCTATTGGTTCGATGTGTTAGATGACAATAACGATCTCATCATGAGCGAGAAAGATATCACGATCAATCTGCAGGTTATACTCGATGATGCACAACAAACCCCTATTCAAGAAGCTGCCAAGGAGGCTCTTGGTATCTTGAGTACGGAGAATCGTAAAGTATGGTCTGGACTTAGAGATTTGCTCACGAAGGATCCCGGGTCGAATAATGCGGAATGCCTGCATATCGTTGACAGTGCTATCTTTGTCCTGTGTCTTGACCATATGGAACCAACCAGCACGGCCGACTTGTGTGGAAACATGCTTTGTGGCACGAGTGAAATCGTCCGTGGCGTCCAGATTGGAACTTGTATCAACCGGTGGTATGACAAACTTCAGATTATAGTTTGTCAAAACGGTAGCGCCGGTATCAATTTCGAGCATACCGGTGTCGATGGCCATACCGTTTTACGATTTGCCAGTGATGTCTACACGGACACAATCCTTCGATACGCCAAAACGATCAATGGTCAAGCTCTTTCATTATGGGCATCCAACAGCCCTGATCCAGCTAAACGAGATCCCCGCAGTTTTGGTAACGTGAGCACAACACCACGCAAACTCCAATGGGACATGATCCCCGAGCTCAGCATTGCCCTTCGGTTCGCCGAATCACATCTGGCAGATCTCTTGCACCAACATGAATTCCAAGTCCTTGATTTCTCTGGTTATGGAAAGAGTTTTATTACCTCTGCAGGCTTCTCGCCAGATGCGTTTGTGCAAATGGCGTTTCAAGCTGCTTATTATGGGTTGTATGGTCGAGTTGAGAATACGTATGAACCGGCTATGACGAAGATGTTTTTGCATGGTCGCACAGAAGCTATTAGGCCTGTGACTAATGAATCTGTCGACTTTGTCAAGACATTCTGGGGCGATAACCCAGCTGAACTTAAAGTGGCTGCATTGAAGAAGGCCACGGAAAGACATACTGCCATTACCAAGGAATGCGCGAAAGCTCAGGGACAAGACCGACATTTGTACGCGTTGTTCTGTGTCTGGCAGCGATCACTGGATGGGACATCATCGGTCGATGAGTCAATGGCATTAGACGACAGGGCATCATCAGACGAGAATGGGGGTTATACCAGCAGCAGCAGTGGACGAAGTATCAGCAGTGGCAGAAGCAACAGTATAAGCAGCATGCGCGCTCGACCAACACCACCACCCACCGTACCGGCCATCTTCAACGATGCCGGCTGGGACAAAATCAACAACACAATTCTGTCAACATCCAACTGCGGCAACCCGGCTCTACGACATTTCGGATTTGGTCCTACCTCCGGCGACGGGTTCGGTATTGGATATATAATCAAAGAAGACTCAATATCGATCTGTGCGTCGTCCAAACATCGACAGACGTCTCGGTTGATGGATACCCTGGAGTCGTATTTGCTCGAAATTCGGAAATTGATTAGGGCTACGAGCCGTAAGACGACTAGTCCGCGGACGAGTCGAGCGAGAGAGATGGAGATTTTGTCGGAGAGGTTGGAGAATAGACGTGGAAGACTTATAAGGCAGGATGTAAGTCATGGACGCGGAGGTACAGAGACACCGACTACGGATAGTGGGGATGTAGAGGATGATGGGATGGGTGGATGTAAGTTTCTCTTCTGGGCTTTATGAGGTGCATAGGCTGACTGTTCTAGATGGATTCTTTGATGCGGGAATGTTGTTACATGCACTTAAAGGTGTGCACGGTGATAGGCAACGGGTTGGAGGAGAGAAGGTTGAGAGGAGAAGACCGGTTGGGAAGAAGTTGCAGTTGGCTGAATATTAGTATACGTTGATATTGTCGTTATATCACTGGATGCCTTTTCGACTATACCCACGGAATAGAACACGAATAGAACGACTATGCACATCAATGTCCTAAGTATCTATGATGAAGCCGGACTAGGAGGCACATCCCCCCTTGCCCACTGTACAGGCTCCTTACCCAGCTCAAACTCAACCAATCCCCCATCTACAAAGACATCATCCCAACTCAACCACCCCCTCTCCCACTCACGCCCATTAACCCTAACGCTCTTCACAATGTAGTCCGTATCACCATTATTATCACCCCCGGTCGACGTAACATTCAACCTCTTTCCTTCCCCAAGATCAATACTCATCGACTCAAACCAAGGTGAATGAATCAAAAACGTCGTCTGACCCGTTATAGGATACAAGCCAATCATATTCCAAAGCAACCAGGTCTGCATTGCGCCCGCATCACTATTCCCTGGAAGACCTTTTACGCCTGTATTGTAGTACGTTTTTGCGATGTGACGCGAATGCAAAACTGAGAGGTCCGGACGGTTTATGTAGTTGTATAAATAGGGGATTGTGAACATTCTACATGCATTAGTTTCGACCAACTTTCAAGGAAATAGGGACGTACGGTTCATTGGTAGGATCAAAAATATATGTCCCATCCGCGCCTTGTTGGAATGTAGTGTTGAGTCTTGCTTCGAATGATTTCTCACCCCCCATTAATTTAATCATATGCGCTGCGTCGTGTACATCGGTAAACGAATATGCCCACGGACTAGCTTCGTAGCATGCATCACCCCAATACCCGGATGCCAGGATATCAATATCTTGAAACCCCTGCGTCAAATCTCTCGGAACCACAAACCCCGAATACCCCAAAGAGGTAGCATTTGGATTCCAATGATTACGCCAATTCCGCGATCGATCCAGATATTTCTCTGCGTCGGCGGTAAGTTGTAATCCCAACGCAACTTGATAAAGACCAAAATCGTTGTATGCGTATTCAACCGCCCGTGAGACCGCACGGGTATATTTGGGAGTGATGAAGCCGTATGCCTTCCAATCCGGTAATGCGCCTCTACCCTCCTTGGTTGATGAATCCGGTGCCTGTGGATCGGGTGGGATTGTATTTGGAGGAGGCATTTCGGCATTTTTAACCATTGCAGCGTAGCCGTCTATCCAGTTGATTTTGCCTCGAACACCTTTTACGTATGCGTCGGCGAGCACGTTATCCGCGTTTGAGCCACCTTGTGTTCGACCGTTGTAGTTGGAGGAACGGGCGTCGGGCATGTAACCTTCGTGACGGTAGATGTCGATTAGAGAACGGATTTGTTCTTCGTAGGCGATTGGTTGGAGGATTTGCATTAGGGATGTGCCACAGCGGAAGAGGTCCTTTCTTCGCTTAGTATCAGACGTACATGAGGAGAAGATGGGGGGAGGGGATACCCAAAATGTGAATATATCCTGATAATAAGGCTCATCAGACGTCCATCCTGGATTCTCGCCTGTTTGATTCGTAGGAATCAGATGCATGTAGTAAAGCGATGTATAGAGTAATTCCAGTGTAGTCGAGTTTGTGGCTGACGTTGTGATTTTGGATAGTACTTGTTCATTCCAGATTGATTTTGTGTCGTTGACTACTTTGGTGAATTCTGTGCCGGAAGGGATCTCGTTTTGGAGGTTTGTGCATGCCTGGGAGGTGGAAAGCCAGGATATACCGACACGGGATGTGACTTGTGTTGAGTTGAAGGTGAACAGGCTACCTATTCTGACAGCGCTGGAGTTGGACTGGGCATGTCCACTGGGTTGTTCGATGCTTCCGGTCGAATCGGTTGCGGTGTATGTCTTGTTGCTGACGGGGGCAGTGTCAAAGTATCCACCTATGCTGTCAGCACATCATTGAAAGGTATAGACGTGAGACGGCCTACAGAAGTAAATGGTCCAATCCGGGGACCTGTTCCAACCATTATTATACACACCGTATCCCTCATAATGCCCATCTTCAGCAACCCTAATCTCTCCCTCGGCATACCCCTGACTCAACCCCATGCCTCTATACGAAGGCAAAATATGCGATACATCCACCAAAACATTGTTCTTCTCATCATCCCCATCACTAGGGAATGTATACTGATACATCCCCGCTCTACTCGCAGCCGCCAACTCCACAACAACATCCTGACTCGTCGTAGCCCTATAATACCCGACAGAACCTTCATCCGCCCCCTTTCTTCCCACCGTCAGGTTAGATAATGGCTGCAACACATCACCGACAAGCGGTAACTGAGCCACAGTCCCGTATTTGGGCGCACCACCCGTACCCTGTTCATGCATCAGACTAAAACCCGAGAACGCGCCGTTCGGCAAGTAACCTGAGTACGCATCTGTTCCAGAGACGAAAAGATCAGGACCGAGTTTGATCATGCTAAAGGGGCGGGAGACGGCGGGATTGTCGTTTCCGCCGCCTTGAGTGCCGAGCCAGATGTTTACGTGTTGGGTGTAGTCATTTGGGTTGTTGGTGGCTCGTCTAGTGGTGTCGTTGTCATTGCTGTTGTTCACAGGGCGAGTGCTGGCTGCTTTGCTGCAGTATATCAGGACTGATATTATGACTCCAATCCAGAGTAACATGATTCCCGATTCATGGATTGTGTGTCGTGATCGCACTTTTGCCTGATTTTTATATTGTGGCTGCTTCTCTATATCCGTTATACTGCCCTTTTCAGTATTCTGATGTTCAAGGGCTTGAACAACTGGAGTCTTTCTGGCATTTATATCCTCCATCGTCTCGGAAGAAAATATCGAGAGGCGCATTCTTTATATGAATGGAAATGCATGGTAAGCCCTAGTCCTTCTCCCTTCTAGCCCTGCATGAACAACATCACGAATGACTAGCACGCCTTCATTGGTTCCATAATGAGTAATATAAGAGCATGGTAATAGGAACTAGCCGCCTGTCTCCTGACCTGATTGATGATCGTCTGATAAGTAGGACAATGCGGGTTTGTGTATCGTTGCGGAGCACATAGTGACAAGACGAGACGAAAAGACCTTTATGAATTAGCTGCATATGTATGTATCTGCTTCCCACCCTCCAAACCCTGATTGATCATTGCAGAGACCAGTCTCCTCGGGTGTTCCTATCTTGACCCATGGATACATACGCTTACACGAGAATACAACCATGGATACATAAATACCCAACTAAATTTTATGTACTGTCTGAGAATTGTACAGAGCACATGGCTGAAACGAGTGGTCGTTACTGGTCGAGGTTAGTCTTGACTCATTTGAGGCTAAAAAAAGGTGTGATGTGGAGAGTTAGGGCTTGCCGGTGATCCAGGGAACGGAGTGCCCGAGGTCAAAGAAGTGGATGTCGGAATGGGGTAGGTGTTGGCGAGATTGGATGAGATTACTGTTATGGCAATGAATGACTCTGCAGTTGAGAATATTGAATAGTGGTGATTCTAACTGCCACTTCATATGACTCGATCAGGCCCAGAGACCACTGCCGAAGGCACGAACTGACCATCAAGACAGCGGTATCGAATACACAGCAAGGAGTACGGAACGAATCCGCGATAGTAGAACGTACTAAACTTAAGCATAAGTAAGGTGCCCAGACTAAACATCCCTTGAATCCTTGAATGCAGAGCCAAACATAGACAAGCTTTAGGGCACGTTCGCCACCATACTTATCGACCATTTTTTAGTCTGTATATAATATCGCATTAGTCGATCACAAAAACATGTAAAATCATGGGAAACTCGAGAAAAAGTCTTAATCAACCGAGAAACAACGTGCGGCGATATTTTATGTGATTGGACAGATCACTGTGCCCACCAAGAGAGAAGCGATGTATGATCAAGCCGGCCAATGAGGGAGTTGTTGTTAGGAGAATTTTGTATAGTGACTCTGTTTATTCAAAAAGATTCAGTGGCTGAACAGGATATTTCAGCCGCTGTATTGGCCAATGACAGGGATTAATCAACGGTCAGACGACTGAATAAAGGCACACGACAGTCTCATAACATTTTCGTTTCATTATGAAGGACATCAAAGAAAAAACTTTTAGTCTACATCTCCAAACTCCGAATAGCCATAGCAAGTGCACCCTCCTTAGTCTGATGACCACCAATAAAACCGCTGGCATGTGTAAAAATTGCTCCCGATGGAATACCCTCTTTACCGGCCTTTTGCGACTCAGCAGCAATCACTCCGTCGAGATCCTGATCACGAACACCCCGCCATGTATCCGGTAACGGTTTCCTAGAGACAAAGCTCCCTTCCGACTCTGGTACGCATTGTACCCGCCACTTGGCATCCGGCGCAGAATTCTCCGGGTAAAGAACGTAGTACACTTGTTCCGACTCTCCTTCGCATTGAGATTCGGTCTCAAAGTTATATAGATGTTCTTTCCATGGGACACCTCCTCCGGAAAGTACGATTATCCGTCCGCTGGGATGGATCTGTTTGCGATTACGGTATGCCTCGCTCACGGTGGCGCGGGCAGGGAGCCATGTCGAAGCGGCTAGACGTAGTTTCCGTAGAAACACATCGCCGATGAATGTGCTTGCGCGTGCAAACAGGCCATCTTCATCCTGTGGTTCACCACCTGCGATCACCGGGTCTGGGTAGTTCAAGTCCCCGACTAGGGACCCAAGACTGATAGCACCGTCCTTGAAACGTTTCTCCAAACCTGAGGCGCTCACGGCCGCCGGGTCATAGACACTGATACCATTATCATGTGCATCCAGCGCCTCCACAAAATCCGTGTAGAGCTTCTCATACAGCAATTCCACATCCGGATGATCAATCGGCAGGGACGTATGCTGCGACACAATCGCACGACCAAAGTGCATAAACACGAGACCTGCGGATGACAATTTGGTTTTGTGATTAGGGAAAGTCGTGTTGAATGTGCGTTGGTGGTGATCATAACGGTTTTTGGCGGGATCGTATTCACCGCCGACGTCGACAACGGTGTGGCATTCTGCTAGACGTTCGGAATCGCGTGTTCGTACTAACGGTGAAGAGTGGTACTCGGGTAGGAGACGGAGCATGTAGACTGCCAGAGCTTCATCGGCATGGAAGTGTCCACTATATCGGATAGTGAGTTAGCGGGGTAGGACTCTTTAACATTTTCGAGAGAAACGCATGCTGCTATTCAATCACGGGGGAACAGGAACATACTTGTGGGTGCCGATAAGTGGTCCTGCAGTTTTGAGCCTTTTTGAAGCGGTTTCTGTGGCCATTTTGAGCAAGTTACGAAATTGGAGCATGGATGAAGCTATCACAATCTTTTCTGGTTGTCCCGCGATTGTACTACAGAGCACGTGATATATATATATGGACTAACTGGAATAATACTAGTGGCTGAATTGGTCGCCGTTGATTGGCCAAAACTAATATCAATTCAGCCTCATGTCCACGAGATGTGCTGACCTTCAACCCAATAAAGCTCATCAGGCTGCGTGGTTTACATTATCAAGGGAGACCTCCAGCGTCACTGTTCCAACTCTGTGGCAATTGAGCGAAGTCAAAGTCAGAGAGAAAAAGAAGTTTGTATATTAGCAAGCATCGAACATTCTCGTTTATCATTGATTAGATAGAATGGAACAGAGTCGAAAGAATAAAAACAAGAATCTGGAACTTGAAACTTGGTGAACAAAAAGCGTATAACCCACCGCAAAAACAGTAACCTCTGCAAAAAACACCTCTCAATTCGGTCTGTTCTGCAGAGACTATTTGAAGTCTCAAAACTCCCTGTCCCGGCTCGAAAAAAGAAAGAAAAAGAGCTCCCCGAAACTACCTTGGCATCAGGAACATAAAATCATCAAACTTCAGACAACCCAAATTCCATTTTAGCATTGCCCAAAAAATAGACACATTATGAATCATAACGTAACTGGCGGGAAGAGAAGGGGCATTTCGTCTTGGTTCCAAAGTCTGGACTGCATGACAGACAGTCATTCTTTAACAGCATCCTTGTTTTGTCTCTGTGTCTTGAGTCTTGCTTATTTCGACCACTTGACGGCGTTCGCCGAGGGGGTTCTGGCCACCTTCGCCCTGATCCAAGGCCTTGCTGGAAACGATGCGGTAGATTTCTAAAGATCACAAACGTCAGTATATAGTCCCATTGCGCAATTCCCTCAAACTTAGCACTCACCTGTCAAGATGTTCTGGAAAGCAAGCTCAACGTTGCTGGCATCAAGAGCAGAAGTCTCAATAAAGGAAAGGTTGTTTTCACCTAGCTCCCGTCAGTATCATATTATGGTCATCAGCTCCGACATGCTCACTGGCAAATTGCTTGGCATCTTCCGTGGGCACCGCACGCAAATGTCTCAAATCACTCTTATTTCCAACCAACATAATAACAATGTTAGAGTCTGCATGATCGCGCAACTCCTTCAACCACCGTGTCACATTGTCATAAGTCTGATGTTTGCTAATATCGTAAACGAGCAAAGCTCCAACGGCACCACGGTAGTAGGCGGAGGTGATGGCACGGTAACGCTCTTGTCCAGCCGTATCCCAGATCTGAGCTTTGATTGTTTTCGAGTCGACCTGAATCGAACGTGTGGCGAATTCGACACCACTTGATATGAGATATCAGTAAACTACCATATTTTCTGTGTGGTCGTCATTGCGATTATCATAGGTTGCTTACATGGTGGACTTGGAGTCTAGGTTGAATTCATTTCGAGTGAATCGGCTCAAGAGGTTGGATTTACCAACACCGGAGTCTCCGATAAGGACGACTTAGAAAAGCGTTAGTATGTTGCATGGTCATAGTTGTCGTTGTAGCCCTGACGGTAAGGGATGGGTTCAGTCACCTTTGAAAAGAAACTAAACAGAACTCAAGTTAACAATCTATTCCTATCGAATCCGACCATAAATGGACCACAAAGATAACTCACATCGTATTCGTCGTTAGCCATGACGTCGTGTGATCAAAAGGTTGTTTACTTGGTTTTGTCGAAGTGCAAATAGACGTGGTGTAGGAAGATAGGGACTGGACTGTGGAGCAAACGGGGGGGAAGTGGAACGTAGACCGCAACAACCTGCGAAGGTTAGAATCCAATCTTGAGGGAGAGATCGGAATCAGAATTTGAAGGCGTGGGTAGAAGAATACCTGAGAGTGATTCACAAAGAGTCAGTTGTTTCGAGTTAGCAAAACCAAAACGTGACACAGCTTGTGGTGGTCTGAGTATGTCGATGCCTGTAACACTGCCCGTCTGGCCCAATCGGGACTAGCGGCTTTCACGTGACATTTCGCGATAGAATTTCCGGTCGAATTTGCGATCATGAAAACCTTTAGACGAGAAGCTTACGAATTAGTGATATATCCATGTTGAAAGGAGTGCAACCGATTCTCACCCAGGGCCCTACGGGCGTATCACTGCCTTCGAGGCCTTCAAACCCGGATATAGCCATGCCAACCGCCTTCACCTATCTTCAGAAAGTGGGCAATCCGATGCCGCAACAACATCCGCAATCCGAAAGAACGAACAAACCACATCCTACAAGAACAGATCCGGACAATGCGCAGACCACATCTAAATCAAGAGTCTCCAAAAAATCCGATAAGCGCGGGCGGCCCAAAAAGATCAGCGACGATCTCACACAAAAGATGATTATGTTGCTCGAGAATTCGAACGGAGATGTTTCCTGGGAACAATTGGGCCACTCGGTTGGCGTCGACGGCGTACATTTACAAACAATCCGAAATTACATGATTAAGGAAGGTTACTGTAAACGAATAGCCTGCCAACAGAAATGGCTATCGAAACAAGCCAGAGAGACCAGGATGCAGTATGCTTTGGCGCATCACAAATGGCAGAACGAATGGCGCTCAATGCTATTCAGCGATTTCGTCAATTTCGGTCTGGGGACAACCCGGAAAGCAAAAGTGTTTAATAGGAAGGATGAGCGGCTATGCGAAGATTGTCTACAGTCGAGGGAAGAGATTGATAAAGCCCTATTTCATTGCTGGGCAATGGTGGGATATGATTACAAGGGACCTCTCATTTTTCTCGAAACCGAAGATAACGACCTTTCTGCAATGAGTCAGCGTGATTATATATCACAAATCATACAACTGCACGTCCAACCTATCGTGACCGCCCGCCGAATGATATATCTTGACAACGCCAGCGAGGTATACGAACATGCGACGGCCCCTCAAAATATGGTACACGCCTATCTCGACTCGTTGCATCTACCTTATATACAGAATCCGCCGACCTCGCCTGATCTGAATGTTCTCAAAGACGTCCTACTCCTCTTGAAAAAAAGGCTACAAAAGCGAAGCATCGGAGATCAGATCCAGTTAAAGATCGCGGTATTGGAAGAATGGGATAAGATAACCACGAAGGAGATCAACAAATTGGTAGATACCATGAAGTTACGTATGGAAAAGGTGTTAACGAGGAAGGGAATGCCCATATAGTTTTTTCGAACTTTTTTGCTACATTTCAGCGCTTATGATGGTCGAAAAGCAATGACGGAGTTATAGGCTGGAGGAATTTCTAGGGTACATATGTATGATAGACGCATTTACGACTTACAACCAATACCTCCCTTTCGGTAATAACCATTAGGTATTCATATATTTTTTATGTTTTCTTCCGCTCTGGTAGTTTTCCAGCGTCAAGGAGCGAATTGTATACATTCAAAAATCAGATCACGTGACCTATATCAAATTTACTTCTAGCAGCGGAATCATTTTGGTTCCTGAACATTCATAGATGATTGGCCTCTATAAGTCTTTACTCATACAACCTCTCAGGAAGCATTTACGGTACTTGCCTTGAATAAATATTTCCACTGCATGGTGTGGCACGAAGAAAGGACATTCTAATCCTCTTGTATGTTTCATTTAACTCGGCTCACAAATCAACCGTTTGTACTGTCTACTTTGCGCAGTTTACACTAGCATGTCTAGTAACTGAGGAGGCCGACTCTGAAAGAG
Organism: Talaromyces stipitatus ATCC 10500; assembly: GCF_000003125.1. Lineage (NCBI taxonomy): Eukaryota > Fungi > Ascomycota > Eurotiomycetes > Eurotiales > Trichocomaceae > Talaromyces > Talaromyces stipitatus. The sequence goes on from NW_002990114.1 coordinate 2,288,525, forward strand.
AGATTTTAGAGATTATATTTTGGGAAAAAGAGAGCTTCACCGATTCATCTGATTTATCGAAATGGTAGCAACACTGGTCGTCCCTTGACGATCACAAAGACGGGAATATTTTACGCTACGCGCCCAGCGCCCAGACATCAATTCATTTCTATCTCCACAATTTACCTACTGTTTCATCGTGACTGAAAGCTACTGTCACCGGCATATCATATAATCTCTTGCTAGTCCTGGATGGTGTTGATGACTACTTGATGAATTCCGCAAGGCAAAATGGCGTCGCCTCCCAGACCTCAAGGGTTGGGCATACAAACACCAGACCTCAACGATGTGCCCACTTCGACAGTGGCAGCAGTTGAGCATGATGAAGATGACATATCTCTCACCTCAACTGTGGAAAGCGAATTTCAAGATGAATACGAGGTCGAAACCATTCATGCACAGGAAATAATCAATGGCCAAAGAATGTACCTCGTTAAGTGGAAAGGTTACTCGGACTCGCGTTGCACCTGGGAGCCGAGAGAATCCTTCAACACCAAGGAAATATTAAGAGAGTGGAAACACAGGAAACGACAGATAAGACGAGGTCTGATACAACCGTTTGACGTTGAAGCATGGCAGGCTGAATGTGAAGCTCTTGAAAACGCCCGCCAGGAGCGTAAACGACGGCGAAGAGAGAAACGTGCGAGACTCGGTCTGCCGGCCTCAGAAAATCAAGAGAGCCAGAACGAGAGTCAAGCAATTGCCGAACCGACCAAAGAGCCGGATACGGTGGCCCCTTCCTCAGAAGCGTCTTCTGACGAGGAGCCTCTTATGGCTCGCAGGAGTCTTGGTCAGAATAGTCCATCAAATTTTGATAATACTCAATCAGGATCTCCAAATCAACCTGGCAACATAGCCATCAACAACCAACCCAAACCAGCTACAGCGCGACCCCCACCAACATGCCCTATCAAGCAGACTGCTCGCCCTACCAATCAAACAGCTCGCCAAACAGAAAGACCAAGAGCAGCATCTCCGAAACCTGTCGATATCAAAGTTGTGGATGGCCGTATTCAAAGAAGAGACCTTGCTAACGTATTGAATCGTGCGCGGCAGCAACCCAGTGCTTCAGCGGACAAGAACAAAACGTGGAAGCTATTTCAGACCACACACCGATTCGAAAAAGCTTCTCGACAAGACCCCGAACCTAACAGAAATGATTTAGAGTTACAAAGTCCTAAGACGTGGTCTCCATTCCAAATGTCTTCATTTCTTAGAAAGCATCAGGAAAAAGACTCGGATAATAGTCTCTTTGTGGAGCAAGATGAAGTACCTGAGGCTCAACAAACAACCGTGCCTCAAACTCCAAGTGTATCGACAGAGAGTCCCGTGCTCCCATCGCAACAATTAAACGCTGCAGAGCCCTCCCCAGCTATACCCCCAAGTACCCTACCCGCAGGTACCACGCTGCCAAGCAACAAACCAACCAACAATTCCGCGCAAGGGGTTAGAGAAGGTCAGACAAAAAAGAAATCGGATTATTTTCCAACTAAAAATCAACCTTGTTCACGCGTGCTGAACTGGTATCCAAATGGAACGCTCTGGGTTGGAAAACGTCAACTGCGCGACCCAACAGATATTCTTATTCGGCTTTCATATGGCCCCGAAGCCGTTGAGATAGGTGATACCCTCCTCTGCAATTGCTCGTTCTACGCTCGAGAGATAATTTTTCAACTCAAATACGATCTCGAGATCAGGCTTCGCTTCGAAGAGCTTTGCACGTTAGAGCGTTTTCGATCTTTGTCACGTGAGGTAAGATGGCGTATATCTTGATTTCGACCATTTAGTCTAACGAAAGGCAGTTGAATAATGAAGTCTTTCTTAATGGCTTTATCCGTTCCTATCCCGACACAAAGCCTGGGTTAGATGGCCTGGAGAATTTGTTGCTAGACAAGGACATTGTCGCAATAGCAAGAATCTGCCCTGATCCTTCCAAACCAGATTATGGTTTAACTCTTATCTGTTATCCAGCTGCAACTAGAAGTTTTCAGTTTCTTAACAGGCGAAACTATTGCGCACCAAGCGGTACTCTACGCATTGCAGGCATTCGAGGTATACTCCCGCGTCATCTACGGGAAGTCGCGCCGGCTAAAAATGAATCCATGACGAGAAAGATATCGCAGAGACCAGAACGACAGGGCCGTTATGAAGATGCTGGAAAGCCTCAGGTGGAGGGTTTGAACACTTGGCGCTTTCCATCCCAAGCCATTCCTTCTACACCTCGATCTCGGCCCGATGATTCGTCATTAGGATATAAAGAGCGTGTCTTGTTAGCCCGTAACTCTCGTTCAGAAGCTCCAGCTATTTGCGAAGATCAAGCGCCAGGGGTGCCCCCAAGCGGACAATCAAATATTCTCTCAAATCCTGTCGCTACTGACCAAGACGATTCGGCCGACGCACATTTCGACGCTATGGACACATCATCTGATTCGACGCCTGAGGCTAATGAAGATTCTATAGAAATTATAACATCACATGCCCCTGTCTCGAATGACATTGACGTCCCATCACCCGCTCCTTTGACGCTGAACGAGCAGTATTCGAATCAGGGTATTGAAGAAGGTCAGGATGTCCATATGCTTGATATCAGCAATCCAGAAAACATTAAAGTAGTCTTGGAGAATTTCTTCCTAACTAACTACAATATCACGTACGATAATATCGCCGCTGTCACCAGTCATGCTACCGTTAAACAGGCAAATTGCTTCTATTTATGGTTTCCGGAAGATGCAGATGCGGACTTTCAGGTTTTGGAGCAGTTTCTTGAGAACCATTTTGCGATTGTATTGTCTAATCGCAAACAAAATGACTGGGAAAAGTTTACGAAATCTTCTTCAGGAGTTGCATTGGTGAGTGTCTGCGCAGAATTCTCCACACACAGTTTTTTATGCTTATCTTTTCGGTCTGATTGTAGTTTCACCATACATTTCTGCATTACAGCGATATGCCGGGCTTCCATAAACTCACAATGGGCTCTTCTTTTAACTTTTGGAACGTTTCTCTTGCCACGGCCATCCCAAATATTGAGCCAAAGACGCATTTTCAAAGACTCTTCCCTCAAGGAACTGGTTACCTCATGGCGGAGGATTTCATGTTGCAGGAAAGAGACGCAGCGATCATGGTTCTAGCTTGGTTTCGGGAGGCTTCTATATTAAAGTTTCCGGGCACAATTAAAATGATGTTTCGTCCAAATGTTTTGCAGTGGTTGGATTGGATGTCTGAAGAAGATCCTCGGTAAGTCAAGTCCCTTTTTTTCGTATATTAGGTCGAGTGCTGAACTGCTTCCTAGATTCGCCGTAATGGCCGTTCTTATAGGCGACACTGCATGCTATGGTGATTCATCAAATTGGCCGGTTGAAGCGCGCGATCTTGACTGTTTCTATAACCCATCCCTTGAAAGTCCCGTTGTATCGCTGGCCGAAATGCCCAAGATTGAGCCTGCAGATGGTTTCTCAGGACCAGGGACGAACAAAACACAAGAAATGGAGCAGCAAAAAGACGCAGATCTTTTATGCGAAGTATTTGCGGCCTGGGCTATTCTCAATGCAGCGTCTCTGCGAAAGTTTAATATCATCACCCATAACAAACCGATGGATCGCTGGCAGAAGTGGCAACATGTTAGTTTTTCTCTCAAATCTCCTATGGAATGGTCTCCCATGAAAACTAACATATATCGAAATAGATCGAGATCATCCAAGGCGCAAACGACTTCTTCCGAAAATCCAATATCAACAAAGACTATTACGCAAAATGGTTAAGTCAGTCGTCAGCAGCATTGTCACCATCGAAAGCCGCAGCAGCACTACCAGTCCCAGCGTCAGGGGCATCTGCAACCACACCAACAATACCGCATCCATCCCTGAATGACAGAGTAGCTCCATGGAATTCGGATACTCAAAGGATTCCACACTCCAAATCACAATTACCTCCTACACTCGCACCTGCAAATGCGCGACGACCGTCACTTAATGAGACAGCGGCGACATGGAATTCGGAAGCTCATAAACTTGCATCTTTCAACAAGGGGCCGCCTGCAGCATCTTCGAATCGTCGGCAGTCCCGGTAGTATATACGTACACTATGAGAATTTCTTGCTATGAGTATTGTTCGATGGCAAAGGTGTTCATATCAGTAGGGCTAGTGCGAATACAGATATCGGCTTAATCTAGGTATATTCGATATTCGTATCCGCCGTACCAAAAGCATCGAATAAATATTCGATATCTGTATCCACCTTTCCAGATCACGGCGAATAATATCGCCAGAGATATCGGCGATATTTGTAATCGCCGCGGATATCGTCTATTAGTCACGTTCTGCTAGAAAGACTTCCTAAATGGGTTGGTAACCAATTGCTTGGATAGGTCCGATCCTCTTGACCTCAGAGCCTACGGCAAGGTGGTCGCTGGTCATATCCGTGTACGAGATAGAAACAGTTGATTTTGATATGTCACATTTGCTAAGATAGCGAACGTCCAGAATTCCGAAATAATAAGGATGTTAATGTTGATGGATAATGTATATAGGAAATAGCTCACTGTCAATGTAATGAGTGATAAAGCGCCTAAATGATCCCACCTAGTTATATTATTGATTGTGCTACACTTTTCATCCAGGTAGACAACTTACAGAACTAGTTACGAGAGCAATTTCTGAGCTAATAATTATGGTCTTGCGCCTCTTGGCTGAGCATTGATTGAATATATGGTGGATAACTCGAGTATCGGCGCGGGTATGGCAGATATCGTATCCGCCAGTCGAATAGTATCCGCCGCCAATATCCGATCGAATAATATCCGCCTCGGCCAATATCGTCAACAGCCCTACATATCAGGTTTTCAATGGTGGAAGACTGTATTCGTGTACTTATTTGCTTATTTACGGTTGTTATGTTGTATAATAGTTGAGGTTCTGACGTGTATGATACATTACGCGATTGGGCCTGATTGAGGGGGCTTTATGATGTGACTAAATTATATGGATGACTGATGGGAATATCTCAAATAATGAATTCAACTATCTCCAAGGTTGTCAATAACAAATACAAAACCATATATATGTGACATCCCATGCTCAGAAATGCATATCAGCCAGCAGTAGAAGCCCGATTCCTATACTCTGCAAAACTCAACACTTTACTTCCAGATTTATGTCCATTGCCGTGGTTGGTTGAGTTCCGCTTCTTGTCTCGTTGCATCTTATTCTCCCAATCACTCTCTTCAGCGGCAATCATGGAATGGAATCGGCTTCCCTGCCCACGTCCGAAATAGATTGGTTTTTCCTGTCGATCTGCCACGTTCTCAGTGACGAGGACGAATTTCACGGATGATCCGGGAGCTTCGAACATTGCATCTGAGAGGATTGTTTCTAGTTCTGTGCGTAGGGCTCGGGCACCTGTGCCCATTGTAAGAGCGTTGGAGGCGATTTTATGGAGTGCTGGGGTGGTGAAGCTTAATTTTATGCCGGAGAGGTCGAATAAGGTTTCGTATTGCGTTATGAGAGAGTTGCGGGGTTCGGTGAGAATGCGTAGTAAGAGGGAATGACTAAGGGAGGAAAGTGCTGTAGTGACTGGGATACGACCGACGAGTTCGGGGATGAAGCCGTATTTTTGTAGATCTGCTGGCGTCGAAAGGTCCAGAGGGTTAAAATATATGGGTTCTTCTTGTGAAGTGAGAGGAGTCGCTGATGTGAAAAAGGGTAGGTACTTCTTGTATAGAGCTTCTTCTTCAGAGCCTGGAGCGATAGGGATAGGTGTTTCGTTGGACGCATCCTGGGACGAAGAACCATTGCCGGATGAAATGGAAGATGCCCTAACTGGTTGTCCAAATCCCATTGATGATTTCGAAATACGATCCATAATTATCTTGTTGAGCCCGACAAAAGCGCCAGAGAATATGAAAAGGATGTTGTCTGTCCTCACATTGTATACTTCACCCTTTTGTGGTGGAGGGCCAGACGCAGTTGATGAAGAATTGAAACCAGAACCTGGAGCTGTACCAGGTGGAAAAGATCCCGGAGCTCCGCCGGCAGGTCGAGAGCTATTTTTCTCTGGTTTGACCTGTACTTGTATTGTGGTACCCTCCACAATCTTGAGGAGGGCTTGCTGTACACCTTCTCCGCTGACATCTTTACCGTGACTGACTCGAGCGGTTGCAATCTTATCAACTTCATCGAGACATATAATACCTCTCTCTGCCTTTTCCACATCATAGTTGGCGGCGGCAAGCAGTCGATGTACACACACATCAGCGTCTTCTCCAATGTAACCGGCCTGCGTGAACGGCGTACAGTCTGACATGCTGAACGGTACGTCCAAAACCCGAGCTAGAGTCTTGGCCATTAATGTCTTTCCCACACCTGAAGGTCCTAGTAGAAGGATATTTGACTTTTCGAGCTGCGTCATGGAAGTATCGGTAAACGATGATGAGCGGCCGAGCCGGCTTTCTATCATATCTTGCATCGGTGAGCCGATGTGGATCGTTCGTTGATGACCTGTGAATTCATCAACTCAAGGTTAACACGATTATTTCTCCCTCAAACTTATGAAGATAATAACATACTATCAAGCGGATGAGCCTCCATCGCCTCTCGTCTCTCTTTTTGTGCCATTGCTTCCGCAGCCGCTTCCTCCTGTCGCTGTAACTCCATTATACGCTGATAATGATTATACACAGCCACACTCAGAATCTTCTTTGCTCGATCCTGTCCCACAACATATTGATCGAGATACTGCTTGAGCATTCTAGGCGTCAGTCTTGGAGCTCCAAAGGCGGGTGCGGAGCCCAAGGGTCCGGAAGTCGGAAGTCCAGCTTCATAGCTTCCAGTGAAAGGTTGACTGGTGAAATCGGAGCGATTGAAGGAAGATGACAGAAGAGCGCTTATCGATGAGAAACTCCTGCTATTATAGCAGCATGAGGTGATTGGTATACGCCATGGCCTGTAGACAGTGTGTAAATATGATCGTTGTGGACCGCCGAAGTTGGCCGCAAGGCGGGGAAACCGCATGGGCGGCCTCCTCATGTTCAGAGCTGTCTATGGATTGATATTCGTATGTCAGTGCAATAATTCGCATATATCGTGGCACTAAATGCAAACAGACAATGACTTGGATGTCCTGTCAGCTGGATATCGAGGTGTGATTCAATGTGACTGGGAGTGGTTGGTTGGATGACTCGATGAAGGAAGCGGACCGGGAGCGGAGATGATGACGGTAACTCCGGGGATTATCACGTGCTAGTCCAACCCCGGACTTGTCTTATCGTCTTATCATATCGGCTTGATAAGGTTCCAGCCAACATCATGTGCTCGATCAAGCAATTGATACGCTATACGCTGCATAACAACACCGCCTTGGAGAGAAGAAAAATGTCTAGATACGAATATAATTCCCTTGTTTTTAGAAATATTGGCCCCTGAAGTGTAAAATCAAACGTCGAAAATGGTTGAACTCGCCAAAGTACGCTCCTCAAACAAGCGAATTGCTACTGCACTCCTATCCGGACTGAGTCTTTGTCGGAGCCATCAGTGGCATCAGTGAACTGGCAATGAGGGCCTTTGTCTGACACACCGTCAAGCCTAGAGTGTATCTAGTTGGGCGGTCAAAGGAAGCTGCGGATAGCATCATTGTAGATCCGAAGACAACAAAACTCGAGGGAGAAATACCTTCATCCAGGCAGACCTCAGTCTCATCATGGAGGCCGACAAAAGTCTGTGAACAGATTAAGGGCAACGAGACAGCAATTAATCTGCTTTTCCAAAGTCAGGGATCATTGGCTACCGGAGGTAGTAAGCAATCCGATTCCGACTGACTCTTAGTATAACGTTCTCTTATAAGTGGACGAAACAGAAACCTCCGAGCAGCTACATTACTCCGTAGCCCTCGCTCACTACTCTAGAGCCCGCTTCATTGCCAATTTACTACCCCTTCTCCAACAAGCCACCAGCCTCAGGCGCCTGCTGTCCGTCTTTGCCGGCACAAAAGAAGGTCAAATCCACTTGGATGATCTACAAGCCTGGAAGCTTCCCCTCTCAGCTGTTAGAGGCCACATGACTTTCCTCATAACTCTCACCATGGCCCATTTCGCTGACCAAGCTCCAACAGTATCCTTTGTGCATGATTTCCCGGCTTTTGTCAAGAGTAATATTGGACGAGGGACTAAGGGAATCATAAGGGTGGCCAATATTGTAACCAATATTTTGGAACCTTTTATTAGCGTTCCGCCGGAAGAGGTTGGGCAGAGGCATTTGTTTTACGCTACGAGTGCTAAGTATCCGGCTTCGTCTCACTCTTCTGGAGATATAGCTTCACCTGAGGGTGTAGCAGTTGCGAAGGGCATTAGTGGGAAGAAGGTAGTGGTGTATATACAGTTGACAACCTGGGAGAGGAAGGTGGCCCTGCTGTTGTTCAAACATTGGCTATTTGCGCCGTGGAGATGCTGTTGAGAAGGTCTGGGATGATGTGGTTAAAGAATTTGTTCGTACTACAGGTGTCGAAGCTATTTAAGAGCGAGGATTAATCGGTAGAAGTAATGGATGTTGAGTAACAGTATAACACTTCATGAATCTAGCACTATATCCACTAATGCTATGCCACAATACCCATCTCACAATCCTCGACAGCAATCTTCAATCCCTCTACATCCTCTCCACGCTCATTCATAACCCACAGCAAGGTATCAACAAAAGTTTCTCCATTATTTCTAAACCAATCACCCAATGAATGCACATAAGACTCCACATCCTCCTTCAAAGGTGCATGATCTCGTAGCCAAAGTACTTCTCCCGGATCAAGCTTGAGCATATCCTGCACCACATAATAATGCGGGATTTCGTCGCCCCAGCCTTCCTGACCGGGGTCATGAAAGAGATCAGTACGAAGCTTGGCAGCAAATGTGGATGACGAAGATGGTTTTGACCATGGTGATAATGACGAGGAAGCATTACTGCTGTGATAGTGATTGTGGAACAATGAGTCATAGTTTGAAATAGCACTACTGTTCTCAAGAAGACCAAAGTAAGATCCCGTGGACAAGTTTGATCGCTCTGGGCGATAGTTCAGATGAATATTGAAAGATAACGGGTTTGGGTTCTCCGGATAACGTTTATGGAACTTGCGCTGAATACTGCCGTTGCTGGGACAGATATGATTCTGCACCACATCCTGAATCACCATGCGCACATCTTCGATTTCCGCCAATTCTGACGTCGACCAGTTATGCAACAATTGCGATCGTTCAACCACAACGGGTCGCAATCTTCGCGAGAAACGGTCATACTGACTTGTATGAAAAGCACGATTATACAGCCACAGCCGATAAATCGCACGCCGTAAACGAAAACGTTCCTCATCCGTCAAAAGACGACGATTTTCATAGTCGGATTTCCATTTCTTCAACGGATATATAACTTCCCATTTCTGCGCTACGCGGCCAATCCGAACAACCTGTTTCAGCAACGCATCCGATTGCGAGGCAGATCGAATAAGATGCGCCGGTTGACTAGCGTTTTGAGTTATAAGCTGGATAATATCGTGTATTGGGCCGAACTCCGCATCTGCGACGTTCATGAGAATGGTGACCCTGGAAGATGAAGCAAAAACCTGACGGAGTCGACGATTGGTAGAAGCTAGATTCACGACGTCGGAGATGGAATTGTTAGAGCGGAAGATTTGGAGCGAAGAGCTCCGTTGGAAGGTCTAGTAGATGCTATGATTGAGAATGGTTCTGTAGATATCAAGAGGAGTTAGTATGAGATGAATCAGCCGATAACTGACAAAGGACGCATACCTAGTAAGTGAAAGTCTGATAATCGGTCTAAGATAGCGTTGAGTCGTTTCTGAATAGTATTCGATATAATGCAATGATGTACCGAAGATTTTTAATTAATAAGCAAATGAATATCTCAAAATATGAGAGTGTAGACGACTTCTTCGCGCGTCATATGCGCTCAAAAGCCGTCACTAGTGGCACCGAATGATCTACTTGAAGCTGACCCCTTCCTTGGGGGATTCAAGTGTACCAAATTTGAGACAAGTCATCGTGTTACAGCATATATGCTGAATAGAACGGACCTGCAAACTTGCAGGACCGTTGGTCCTATGAGCAGCCATAGCTTGATGGTTGTTGAAGGAACGGGAAATGAAGAGGTTCGGACGCGGCTGACACCTTTATGTATTTATACGCCCGCGCCAAGTCAGTCTGATGGTTGTGTTTACGTAAGCGACCAGCCAACGCATGGCTCCCACTAACGTAATTCCCAAGCGAACCGCCCACCCAAGCGACCCGCCCACCTCCCCGAAAAATAACTCTCTATATTGATTTCAAATCACAATTTCTTAATCACATACAAATTATATACAAAAAATTAATTAGTAGTACGATTAGGACATCGATTAATTTTATGTCCTTCAACACCACAACCACTGCAGCGAAATTGGCGGCGTACGACTGCTTGAGAAGCTGGGAGCTCCGGCTCAACTGGAGCAGCCATAACAGCTTGAGATGCCTCAACGTGACCTTGTACAAGCGCTTGAGCTTCTTCACTAGTAATCCCATGCTCAATAGATATCTGTTTCTTAGATTTTTGGCGTTTTTGCTTCTCTTTTTCATTCGCAGCTCGTAAATCATGGTTTTCTTTCCGTACGAGTAAAGTATCATTCGCTAGTATTTCGTAGGCTTTTGACAACCGTATAACTGCCTGATTGATTTCTTGATTCTGATTTCCTGTGCGCTCATTTATATGTTTATTGATTGTAGTTGACTGGCGTACAAATTGGCGTATATTTTGAGGTGTTTGTAAGCAGGATGATGCTGTATTGCTTGATCGACTTGGAGGGGGGGTTGGAGTCTTCAATTGAATATTAAGATATTGAAGAACTCGATCTGGATTGAAAGGCACTAATCCAGTGGCTGCGAGGCTATTCTGAATAGATTGAGCTTTATATGCCACTGTACGAGCCTGTGGAAATGCTGTTAAAAAGTCCATTTTGTCGATATGATTGAATCCAAGCCTCATTCGTTGCTCAACAACCTGCCCATAATACCGTTTTAAAACTGCAAAACAGCCAACATCAAGAGGCTGTAATAGATGCGAAGAATGAGGTGGCATGCAGATTGGAATAATATTATTCTCAGTGCATGTACGATCAAATTCTGGAGTCAAATGGCTTCCATGGCCATCAAGAATCAACATTCGGTATTTTCCCATTGTACGATCATTAATATTAGGAATAAAATGGGTTTTAAGCCATTCTAATCCTATTTGATCTGTTGTCCAACCATTATCGCTAATATTGATTCTCCAATCATCTGGAAGATCCTCAAACCAACCTAATCGTACGTTTTTCTTTGCTTTGAAAATAATGTACGAAGGTAACGCCCAACCAGTTGAATTTGTTGCTTCAATTGCAGTCACCCATTCTCGATTTCCAGGCTGTAAAAGCTTTGGCTGAGCATATCGATCGCTTCCAGTAATAACCTTCGCAGATGCACAGAGTCCCATAGCAAAGCCAGTCTCATCAAAGTTATAGATATCTTCTGGTAAGATTCCATACTCAGATATAGCAGCTCGTACGCGGTCAAAATGTTCTTGAATTATCTTTGGATCTTCACATTTGGCACGTTCATAGTTATATTTCCTTGCGAATTTAGAATCAATCTCCGGACGGCGTTTAATCAGATTGGTCACCCAGTTTTTTCCAACTTGTGATTTTCCATGTTGTTGTAGAAGATAATTGACCATTTCTCGTACAAGAGAATGTCGGGGAGGTAATCCACGTCGATCTAAATCAAGAACCCATTTGACAAGTGAATCCTCCTCAGATTGAGTCAATTTATGGTGGTTGGCGCGCTTTTCACCTTTATATTCAATGCCTTTGAGTCGATCTCGGAGAGTCGTACGAGGAATATCATAAATCCTTGTAGCTTCACGAATATTGGAAATTCTTCCATTTTTCAAATCAGAAATAGCTAACTGGATCTTTCCCTCTATCTGAGCAGATTTTAAGGGATCTTTCTTGCGAATTGGTGGCATTTTGACGGTTGAAATATGAGAAATCAATATAGAGAGTTATTTTTCGGGGAGGTGGGCGGGTCGCTTGGGTGGGCGGTTCGCTTGGGAATTACGTTAACTTAGGTGCACGGGTCCGCGCACGTTATGTAGCGTAATCGGACACCCACCCGCCACTGACACCAACCCGCCAGTCTGCGTATCGCATATAAAATAGCCCTTACTGCCAAGATATCTCAACAAAAATATATCGAAATCATAGATGAAAGTTAGATATATACAGCTATAAGCTTTGCTAATAATGTACTTTAAAACTTTTACGAAATATTCCTGACTCACGAAAAATACTAAAATACAACGGAGTATTCTGGATTTTTTGTAATATCATGTAATTGTGACGGCTCAGCCCTAGCTTTCGGCTTGGCGTCACTTATTGATTGGGAATCCTTTGAATTAAGGTCTCCATCAATAAATGTGATATCAATCGGCATTGTCATTTGTTATTGATACGCACTGATTCCCTATTGAGATGCGGGTGAGGCAACAGAGGTTTGTATGAGATGGACGTTACTATCAATGAGTAAATATGGGTAGAGGTTTAAATACGGGCTGTTCCTCCTTGATAGATAGTTTTCCTCTTCATACTCAGTTTCTCGTCAGCACTGGCACCTAGATAGTGAATATCACTTGGTTGGATTGGTCGTATGTTACAGTAATATTGATTAATACTTACTCAATCGCTAAGTTTTTAGAACGGTCTATCATTCAAAGCCTACATACAAACTATATATCTAATTTTCACCTATGATTTATATATATTTTTGTTGAAATATCTTGGTGGTAGTAATGGCTATTTTATATGCGATACGCAGACTGGCGGGTTGGTGTCAGTGGTGTCTGTGACATTTGCTCAGGCCTAAACTCTAGGGTAGCTCATCTTCAAGAAACTAAGCATACAGAAAAGAAGGGGAAAGGAAGAATCTGTGTGTGAGCTCGCTACAGCCCTTTGTAAGCGCGTATCGTCTCGTCGGTGCCTAAATAGGAAGTCGTAACAACAAAGGGATATCCCGTTGTACGGCCAGCTAGGGCTTAGGGCTCAACGAGGCCACGGAGCGGCACTACAAAGGACCGAGCTCACACGACAGCGATTCTTGCAGCCGTCACAGTGTCCGATTACGTTAATAATGAAGCTTATGTAAGCATAAAGTTACGGTATTAGTCTTGCTGATAGATTCTCAAGGGGTTAAGATTAGGGATTATTTAGGGTTATAGGGACAGCTAGTGGTTGTTTTCGGCGCTCTCTCGACGCATCAGGTTGTCGGCGGCCTTGACCGCATGCTTATGTAGCGGTAACTCTCCCGCTCTCTTCTCTTGTCGACCTTCCTGTGTAAAGGCATAACCTCTGGTGAGAGCCCACGTATTAATTGATATAAATAAGCTCCTCAGGACTCGTAGACGGCTTCGGGAGGGAGACAATCGACTGGAAACGAGCTGGCCGTAGACATAGGCCCATATGTTGATAAGGGAGAGAGTGCTGCAGGTAATTATTGAGAATCCATCAGTAAGACCAATACCGTAATTTTGTGCTTACATAAGCTTCAGTATTACATAATGTGCGCGGACCCGTGCATCTAGTGGGAGCCCCAACGTATCGATATGTTAACTAACATGAGATGTGATACAATCAAAAAATATGCACACCGGGTGCAGATTAAGGAAGATAAGACTTTTCAATACCTATGTATATCAACTAACACCAAACGCCGCCAGCACAGTCGAAAACTGAACATAATGCATGTGCCTAAGGATATCTCCACGAAAATCGAAAGACGAAGAACTCTGTTATGGACTTAGCCAAACACTTCCCTAGTATCTAAAGCATCTCTTTTTCTGCTTTCCTTTCCGAGACCCAAGGCTGATTTCTTGACCTCGTGATCGGTCTGGACGTCGCGCCTTTGCGCATATCGACTGGCCTTCTCAAGACGTATATCGCGACGGACTTGGTTCGGGCTCACGTACTCCTTATTCTCGTAGATGACGGGCCCACCAAAACTACCCTCTAGAATGACGATGGGAGTGAGGACAAAACGGGGACCAATTTCGACGAGTGAGACTTCCGGCCCACTAGTCTTTGAGCCCTTGGCTGATTTTTTGTTTCCTTCTCCATCTGCCTGCTCCTCTTTGCTCTTGGCTCCTGCTTCCGACTCCCGGATTTCATAGACTCTGATCCAGATTTTGCCATCAACACCAAACACACCGATAATGCGATCAACGAATGGCTTCATGCCCTTGACACCACGCTTAGGGACACAAAACACTTTGCGAAGCATCTCCCTGATAAGTCCACGGTACTCAGTACCGGTCTGACCGACGGCTTCAGGGCCCTTTTCGTCAAAGGATTTGTCAAAGACGACGACGCCGCGACCACCTTTCAAACAGTTTCCCGCAAACCCAGTACCCATTTCGCCCATGGTATGCAAGTTTGTGACAGAAAACTTGATGGTAGGACCATTGGGTGGGCGCGAGAGCCACAGGTATAGATCCTGACCGCGTTTGCGGGCTTCGAGGAAGAAGACGACGTTGCAAGAGTGTAGTTCAGCGAGTGAGTTAAGTAGCATGTTATATCCTCCACTTTTCTTGGTGTCTAACTTGTTCTCCTTGTGTGTATGAGGAAGTAGCGCAGAGAGATCGGAAAGTAAATATCGGTGTCTGCAATTGTATCCAATTAGTAGTTGATATCGACTTCGAAGCGAATATAAATGTGGAAAACGTACCGGTGCGTAACACCCCTAGATGTAAGCATCAATACTCGAGTCTTCGGCATGAACCCTTCATTTTTATTCGTTTGCTGACCATTCGAGTCATTCACAGCATTCTCCTTACTTCCATCTTCCTCTTCATCTTCATCGTCGCTGTCACTCGTCTCTTCATCAATCAAATCGTTCATATCCACATCTTCATCTTCGTCCACTTCGTCGGCGACGAGGCGCTCTTGCTTCTTTTTCGATATTGATTTATACACAGACGCCATTTTCTTCCGTCTTCTTCTGATTGTTATTCTTGATGAGATCAGAGAAGAAGATAATTGATTGTAGAGAGCAAATAAATGCGACGGATTCTTTTTTGACTTTTTAATCGGGATGGACTAAAAACGGCAGAATATTTTTTTTCCCTTGGAGAAGTTTTCACCGCCTTCATAGTATCCGGACCCACAGCGAAGCTTCAATTGATGTGATTGGCTGGTGGAACAGCTACATATCAATCATTTCGTTGCTCAAGTAGGATTTGCAGAGTTGACCTGTTGAGTAATGTGAGCCTGAACTTGGATAAAAGTAGTCATGGTCTATAATTTACTGCTGCCCCAATCAAGCTCATTCATGGATATCATCATGTGTACATTCTAACGCCGAGCAATCATGATCGTATACATAGTGACAGCAAGAACGATAATCTGCCAAAAAAAAAAACACTCGGACATAGCAAAGTAAAGTTTACATAATACAAACTTCTAGTAGCCACCAGGATTGTTATACCTATTCGGCGGATAATGATGACCTATAGTCGCAGGCGGCGACGTCCACGGTCCACTCACAAATGACGGATCCGTTGGCGTATGTCGCATGGGGGTAGGACTAGGTCTTATATCCAAGCCCATGGCAGAATTGGGGGCCGGCGGCTGGTGAGGTTTCTGAGGCATATCGAGTTGTGGTGGGTATACCTGTTGCTGCTGACCGTATTGGTGTTGATTAGGCGGACGGTTTTGCATATTCATCATTTGATGCTTGGGATTGATTTGATTGTCTGGTAGCTCTACGGCAAACGCGGGGGTATGTGAGGGAGGATTGTTTGGGATGTTGTTTGGCGGGTATTGGTTCGGTGGTGATATCAGGTTGTTAGGATGTGGGAGCTGGTTTGATTGCTGTTGGAAGTTCGGAATACCAGGTGGAGGTGCTGATATCGGTCCACTATTGGAATGATATGGTGATGAATGCTGGGAACTTGGAACCTGGGGGTGTTGTTGGTAAGTGCTGGCGTATTGTTGCTGTTGTTGTTGACCTGGTTGCGTAGGTCCTCCTATGCTTGGGTTTCCGTGCAGGGCCTGTTGATAGGGGTACTGGTACTGGCCATGACCATAAGGATCCGGTCCTTGTTGAGTCGTATGTTGAGGGGCTTGTTGATGATAAGGAGGTTGATAATTACCACTCGGTGGTGGTGGGTGGCTATTAGTTATTGCAGATGAAATATTGGAGCCAGGTTGCGGTAAAGGACCCCCAGGTTTCGTAGAATGAGGTACAGGTGGATGTGCGCCAGCTTGCCATTCTGGTTGAGGTGGAATGTTTCCGGAAAGATTATTGACATGCCCATATGTTTCTGGCTGCTGATATGCGGGATGAGGGTTTTGAGAGAATGAAGTTTGAGTCGGCCACGGCTGCTGTGATCCCGGATTCACAGAGGAGAACTGATTAGGCTGGACTGGCTGATTCCCGGCATGATATTGAGATGGATATGCTGAGGAACCTGCAGGTGGATGTTGAGGGATATCGCTTGGCTGGGGGCCCGTTTGTCCTGGCGGATAGTATTGTGGTGCACTCCCCGTATACGTACCAGACTGACCCGTAGATGCGTAGCCGAAGGAATTCTGTCCAGCCTGCGATCACTGTCAGCTTGTCACACAACGGATAATAACACTCTGGCTGCCCTACCTGATTCTGCAATGTATTATGCCCCGATCCATAAGACCCATGCGAGCTAGAATTATTCGAGACGCCCGGCGACGATTGAATACCATGTTTACCAGGAATGAAATCCTTCGCAATCCTACCAATTACTCTATCGGCTATCTGCGTTATTGCTGAATTCCCACCAGATCCAAGCACACCCTGTACCACACATTAGCATTTCCTTTGTCTATCCACATCGACGGATAGAAAAGATATGATGTTTCATACAGACAAACCAGGTCTCGTAGTTGAATTACCACTAAACAGACCCCTCGAAGCACTCAAATCCGGCGACTCAGCCGCCAGAGTCTGTGGACTCAACGACTGCGATCCGACTCTGGGTGCTTGCGTTGGACCATTACCAATTGAACCAGGTGTGGTAGATGGCGTTAATATCACGGGTTCTGTGGGGATGTCCCATTGTGACTTGCCCGTTGCGCGTTGGACGTAGTACCATTTCCGTGACACGCCTTCCCATTGTGCTAGCCTATTATTTGCGGCATGAATTAGCATCAAACAAGCTTCATTCAACAGGCAGAGATAAATTACTTACCATCCTTCTGGTAACGGGGGTGGTGGAGATGAAGGCCCCGCGCTATCTTGGGGTTCCTCTGCGGCCATGAAGCCGGACGGAGAATAGTCGAGCTCACAAAGTATTTATTGAGGAAGGAGAAGGATTGGAAATTCGACCAGCGGGGACGACAGTAAGATTCTTTCGTTCACGATAATTTAAACATTTTGAAAAAGCTTTGAAAGGTTGTTTTAAGCTGGTCAGTTTGGGCAGCAGAGCATCGATCAGATCAGTTGATTTGATAAGATTGTGGAGTCAGGTTGCTGCCCCGGAATTCAGGCACAGATTTTGCTCTAGTCCAAAATTGTCTTAGTGTGTAATGTAAATCATTTTGAGGCCTCAAACAGCAGATCGACGACACACCATCACACGAAGCCAAAACAGCACGATACAGACAACTACAGAGGTTTTAGACAAAAAAAAAAGAGATTCAAGCAATGTCAAAATCATCGATTTTCTGCTAAATACTCACCAATTGGCAATGGTATTATATTTTCCAGTCACTAATCAAGAACCCAAGATTGTGATTTGCTTCTAACGCCCCCTGAAACTGAAAAAGAAAAAATGTTCATTATTTGGCGTACGCCGAAAACACAAAATATGGTAAAGACAATGGCAATGATTACCTCGCCTATACTGAAGTATCCGAGTTCAATCTTCGTCTGATTGCTCCGCCTTGACCTCAGAGGAGACCTCGGTCTTGACGGGATCAGATTGCTTCTTGGAAGAGACGCCTTTTGCACTCATCCCCGCCGGACGACCACCCTTCTTCGTGACCTTGTTTGCGTCATTGTTGGGCTTTAGAACGCCTGTTGTATAGTTCATATATGTGTTAGACATTTCCTGGAAGATGAAATCAGGGGAAGAAGAGGGCATACTAGCGCAAGGAGTCTCCTCCGGCGGGGTGGAGGTGCCGGCTGCGCTTTTGGTGATAATGTTTCCAAATCCCCAGCGCTTTTTGTAGCGAGCAAACGCGTTTCGAGTGCTCGCTACATTGGTATGACCCATAGTCTTGGACAATGCAGCGATGTCGAGCTGGAGAAAATCAAGTAGTCATTTAGTGAGCTATTCTGAGAAGCAAAAGAAGAAGTGAGGGCTAGACGTTCAGCTACTTACCTGCCCATTGTTATTGATGTTTCTGAGAACCTCAAAAGCGAAAAGCATAGCAGTTTCATCTGGTTTTCCAGGGTCGACTTGAATGTCGGTGGTTTCTGCTGCTTTCTTGGGAGGCATCTTTGGTGATGAAGTGCTTGGTTTTGTGTCGAGGTCTTGAAAGACAGTCAGTAATGAGCTCATCTATGACTTCAGTAGTTGAGCGAGTAGGTTAGCTCATACCTTTCAGTAATCTTAAAGCGAAGTGTGGATGTTGACTGATGTGAATCAATTAGAGGGATAAAGAGGAAATGTGCAGAGGAGAGAAAGAGATGAAGGAGAAAAAGGAGGAAAAGAGGGGACCAGTGACTATTTATACTCCCCAGCCCCATCTGTTTTGTTTGCATGAGGTGGTAGTCCCAGCCCACTAGTAAGAGCTTTCCTTTGCCCAGTAATAGGGTACTAGAAATACAAAAAATCTGGTGGCAGACGCCGTCAAATTTCCCCAAGTCATACATTACTATTATCAAGCCATTGGCTTGCTTAGATAGAAGTGTCCACGGCATCAAGTGAGTCCAAGTGGTCCTTGTAACTCAAAATCCTCAATGGTGACTGTCTAAGAGCCGTAAAAACTCAAGCACACTTGGGAGAACTCTACATAGGCATAATTTCCAAACCAAGGTAGCAAGACTGACTGAATTGAAAGTCTAGCTAGCAAGTTCTCTAAAGGATCTACATAACTTTCGTAGTTGGCATGTCCATGGAGAGCAGCCAAATCTTCAAAAGAAAAAGAAACCTATCCCCTAATATCTCCATCCTATCCAAATGATTATCAGGTCCAGAAACCTGTGAACTTGATACCCCTTCCATCTAGTCAGTGTCATCATGCTCTCCGCCCACCATACCACGAAAGATCTCCTCATTGAAGAAACCCGGCACGAATTCTGCGTCCGCATCATCATCACCGTAACCATGATCCCCGTCGTCTGTCTTCAGGTCGGTCCCTTCAACAGCAGGGGTGAAAGCTGCAGTAGCGTTGGCCTTGCTCTTGACAGGAGACCGTTTCTTGCCAACACCAACAGCACGCGGAGCAGTAACATCCTTGGAAGAAGATTTCTCAATCTTCACAGCGCCCTTGCCACTGCGATTCTCTTTCTTGGGAGTTTTCTTGGATGGTGAAACTTCGTTATCGCCGAAATCCTTCAGTTTCACTCCTCCTTCCTCATTGGAACCAGTATCTCCTCCACCAACAACACCATTCTGATACTTCTGAGAAAGACGAGACAAACGCTTGGAACTTTAATAGACAAGTAATCAGTACCATGTATATTGAACTGAGTGGGAAATGATGGATCTTACGCAGCTCCAACACTCACAATACTGCATTCCTGAGCAACCTTGTTGAAATCGACCTGTTATGATGAAATTCAGTACCCGTTAACCATTTAAATACGAAGAGAGACACAACTTACCGGCCCTGCAGAGTTGCGGAGACAGGAGAGCAGGAACACAATATGGTCTTCGTCAGAGAGAGGAGCCATTTTCAGTGTATGCAGGAAGCTTTGCTTGTTGATCGATCAATGGAGCGACGATATGAAGCTTGAACTTGGTTCATGAACATAAGTAAGATTGCCAAAACAAACCTTGGATGCCGGCTGGAGCTTGGTTGAAAATGGAAAGTTGAAAAGAAAGACTTGTTTTGCTCCTCGGGAGGAAGTTGAAACAGAGGATAATCTGATAAATGTGTTTGAGAATTGTGTAGCTTTGCAAGTCCGGCAGGAAAAGGATGAAGTGAAAAAGATGTTATTAGGCATCGGGGGCTGAGGTTTGGATTAAAGAGAACCGATGGTAGCAGGGGAGGTATGAAAGAAGATAGAGAGGTGGTTGGTAGTTGGGGCTTTTGTATCAAGTAACTAATGGCAAGATCCTGCACAAGTGGATTTATAGAGCTCGACTTTGTATTGACCTATACTTCCATTCTCAAGCTCAGCTTAGACGATGTGACCGGGCAAATCCGTCTAATAATGCCTCGGCCTCCACTATTTGTGAATTGCGATCTATAGCCTATCACAATCGACTTCATAGAACAGTATGTAATTCTACACATATTTATCATATCACATCCAGGATTCTGAGGAACTCTCAACGAGAAAAGCGCACAATGGGTATCGTATGTAGTTGCTAACCACAACCAAAAGTTAACTATAGATCAGCCATCACAGATTGCAAGATGTTTTTCTTGTATTCTCGTATAGCAGCCTCTTTGCGACGCATCTGCTGTCGTAGGCGCATATATCGCTGTTTCCAGCTGCCTTCATCAGTTGAACCCCCACCAACAAAATCGTCATTTTCAAATTCATCTTCATCCGTCTGAAATCCTGTCGATTCCAGATTGTTTTTGAAAGTGGAGTCTGCGCGATTCAGTGACAACGTCAACCCGCTTAGAGTGGTGTTGAATCTAAACCCCTGACCCGGTTGATCGTCTTCTATGAATATGGAATAGACGGCATATGAATCAGACCCGTTCGAGGTTGACGCTGATACTTGGACAGTGAGCGTCGCTGGAGATGCACGAGCCAGGCCTAGTTTTTGGGCAACGCCGAAATACAAAGCACAGAACATGGCAACTGAATCCATCGGAAGCATGCCGTATATATTGCCAAGTCTCTGCACTGCTGCTTGTGCAAGAGAACGAGCTTCGTCCGCACCAATAGGTATAGTTCGGCCAATCAATTTAGACCGCAAGATCTTATTGGCAACCGCACGGGTGACATCGTTGATAGAGACTTTCCCGGGTTGCGCTGTTCGCTCTGTTGCTACAGATGGTAGAGACGCGACGTCATCAGCATCAATGGATGTAGCGACAGAGTCACGGCGTCCTGGGAATGAATTGAAGTTATTAGAGACGTCATTAATGCCATTGAGCACTACAGTTGGCGGCGTGGCTAAGCGAACCGGTCGACCGTTGATTTGTGGAACATGCAACTGTAATTTATCGGGTTTGGTGTTTATTTGACTGACAGAATTCGACATTGAGTTGCGCGGTGGTGCCAGTGGTAGATGTTCCAATCCAATAGCGGGCGAAGATTGCAGACCAGGACCATCACCGGGCGTATTTGATCGCGCAGGATTGACTGGAAATGATGAGAATGGACCGCCAGGAGCAGACCCACGGTTTGGTGGGCGACCTCGTATTTTGCCCGTCATCGATCCTGACGTGTTAGGCCATGCAGAAGAAACAGCTGGGCCGTGGCGTCTTCTGCTACGAGACTTCTCCCCGGTGGAAGGTGTCAATGCAGAACGCGGCTCCACGACAGACGACGGTTCATTCTGGTGATTCCTGGGTATAATCGCGGATCGAGGAAACCCCGGAGGAGACCCATCTCCTTCGAAGGGTCGCCAACGAAGATCTTGACCAGAGATGGTTTCTGAATTCTGATCAGTCCCAAATGTGGACGCAGTAGCCACCCACGGATCATTAGGTGCGTCCATGTCATCTGGAAAAGCGCTAAATGGGATGGCACTTTGAGGAAAGTTAGCCGCATGAGCCGCCAACGTGTTGTTATCCAAGATCGCCATAGACGTATCCAGTTGAGGCCGTTTCGTAAAGCGAGAGTCTTCTTTCTCCTTATCTTCGGCGCGTTTTCTGCCTCGTTTCGGCTTCCATTCTGGTACCAGTGCCCTCAACGCCAAGTCTTCTTCTAAGGGAACGCCATCACGGTCCTCACTAGCGGGAGCATTTGATAAAGGGAGTTGTTTATAGTAGTCATGATCATGTCCAAGGAGATATTCAAAGAACGCGTCCACATGCATTGCACGCATCCAACGCTGTACGACTCATAATCAGTACTTTTTAACTTGATTTAAGTCAGCCAATAAACCTACCTTTAACCGGACAGCATACTGCTGCACCTTTTGAGTGCTCTGCTTCTTCTCAATAGAAGGAGGCTCAACGCCCAACTCAATCGCTAATTGAATCCACGTTTTGATTTCCTTGCGGTCGAACTTTCGAATTAGTTCCCACAGAACGTATATGCTAAAGTTCTTCCCGTCACTGCGAGGTGGCACTCGGAAGGTCTTTCGCAATTCACTGGAATCAGTAGAGGCCGGCACGTTAGGATTGCAATACATAATGAATGCCACATAGGCGTCATCGATGGATTCATCCGTAACCTCCCGTGAAGGTAGAACCCGATGGTCGGCGTCTCCCTCGCCCTCGGAGTCTCTTGGAAACGTCTGGCGAGAGGCCAAATCAGTCATTGGTGGTGACATGGAAATGCCTGTACGCAGTCCGGAGGGCGGCATGACTCCACCGGACAAGGGCCCTCTAGGCGATGACTGTAAGCTGCGCGGAGTCTCTTTGCGTCGCAATGGCGGAGACTGAGATGCAGCAAGCCTGCTTGTCGTACTTCCTGGGGAGTCACTGCGCATAGGCGTCTCAAAGACAGGCGGGTACCTGGCGAACTGCTGGATGACAATTGAGTTGCTCGCATCGGCCGGTTGCGGCACTGGGGCCTTGAATGGAGATTCCATTGTGGGCTTGATGTACTCCGGGCGTATACAAATATTATTGTAAGTTCGCAGATTATGAAAAATGACCTGGACAATACGTCCGGTAGCTGATATGATGATCACCGGAATGAGATGTTACGCCGTTGCAGCGAATCAGAGTGATCGGAACGGAAAGTCAGATAGATACGTATCAATGATATCTCATGTCGGAGAAAGCAAGCGCAGAGGAGAAGAGCTATAGTAATACCGTAATAACATTGCCGCTATCCTGAAACGCAGCAATGATGATAGAACATGACACCCAGCCAGCGATAAATAATAGTTCCGGAGTGATAAAGGAAGAAGAGACGGACGATGAGGAAAGAGAGCGGAGGAGACCAGCACGGACACTATTGGGACTAGTCCCCTGATTTTCTATTTTAAGAGGCGGGGCTTGCCGCTGGCTCATCCAGTGGCAACCCTAACCCGAGAACTTAACCACAAAGCCACGGACCACAGACAGTCACATGACCCCAAGTCTTGTTCGCTATCTAATCGATAAGAGATAAGATAAGAGCGCAAGATTATTTTGCCGGAATTGCCCCATTCGGCCACCAAATGGGAGCCAGCCAATCATGACGCGTGCTTCCCTTCTGGGAGCTCCTTCCGAATTGTTGTCGGCCGGCTCTTGCCCTCCCCACCGGGGCACTCTCCATCATCATTTTTCTCTTTCTTGTTCCTTTCTTTCTTTCTTGCTCTCCTCCCACATACTGCTCGAAATCCATCTCCAGTGTGTCCTTTCTCTCTTCCAGTCGCTCAACCAAGTCATATTGTTAATAGTCATTCAGCGCATGCAGAGTTTCACCAAAGTCAAGCTGCAGGAGCTAATGAAGCTGCCCCACTTTGCTGTTACTTGACCACCCACCTTGACTGACTAACTCTTTTAAAGCGCTTTTAGCAGCCTCGTATCATGGTTTCTTCAAGGCGATTCGCTGCGAGTACTACCGCAGTGGAGACACAGTCTCACCCCGTTCGGAGCAGCAGACGTCAAATCGCATCATACAACGAAACTTCAGCGACAGACTCCAGCTTATCCGAGGACGATCAAGAGGACTCTGATACTGCCGCTACATGGCGACGCTCTTCTACTAGGCGTCGTAATACCCGCAACCAATCTGTTGCCTCTGCATCAAGTAGCCGCCCCAAACGCACTGTCTCCAAGCCAAGAACATATCAAGAGCCTTCCTCGGATGAGGACTTGGACAGCGTTATTGCTCGCTACCCCGAAATGGTTACGCCTCCTAGCAGAAACTCGCAATCTGCGTCTCAACCATCTCGTACTAGTGCGCGGCTACGGCAGCATCATGCAGAGGCTTCTCCAACTAAGAGAAAGCGGACTCCCGTTCAATCACCTCGCAAGCGTCGACAGGCCGAGTCGACGACTGAGGTAAATCAGTCGGCACCTCCTTGGCAAACTTTACCCTACCAGGTGCTATTGAGTATCTTTTTGTATGCATTTCCTCCGCTGGTAGACACCAGGCAAGGAGTGGAAACGCAATCGGCAAAAAAGCTGCTAGACATCGCTTTACTATGCCGTTCCTTTGCAGACCCAGCACTGAGC
This sequence comes from Talaromyces stipitatus ATCC 10500, assembly GCF_000003125.1. Taxonomy (NCBI): domain Eukaryota; kingdom Fungi; phylum Ascomycota; class Eurotiomycetes; order Eurotiales; family Trichocomaceae; genus Talaromyces; species Talaromyces stipitatus. The sequence continues at coordinate 2,313,066 of NW_002990114.1, forward strand.
GCTCTGTATCACACGCTTGTGCTCATGGGATCTCTCAAGGCGCATAGAATCCTGTTTCTCCTGTCGCAGCCCAACGACCGTCTTTCCGTGAATTACCCGGCCAAGGTGCAGGAAGTTCTCATCGATGTCCGCTTAACCCTTGTGTACAAAACAGGGCCAACGTACGGTTACTTTGATATCTGCAAACTCATACAAAAAGTGCCACATATCAAGTCACTTCGGCTGTTCGATTCAAATGATGGCAAACAGCCTTTGTGGGCAGATCGTACTCCCCGCTGGAACTATCCTTCAGCACTGTTTGAGACGTTGAAAACAAGCAATGTCCGCTTACATACATTTGACTGGAATATCCGGTACATGGAGACGCGAGCCCTGATTGATACCATGCTGTTGCGTCACCACGAGACGACCTTTCAAGGCATTCGCAGTTTGAACCTGTTCCACATCCATTCCGACGAAGTTGTTCCATCGAGGATGGAAGAGTATCCCGATGAACCGGCCATTGAAAAGGGACTTGGGGAAGCATTATGTCTACTGCCAGATCTACAGGTTGTGTCTTTTACCGATTGTGGAGCCGTTAATGAGGTGCTATTTTCCGCAATGCCGTCGACATTGAGCTCACTTACTCTTGACAACTGTGACGAAGTAGGCACAACAGCATTCAGTGCATTCTTGACCGACCGTGGATCTTGTTTACGGCAGCTAGTGCTGAAACATAACCGACATCTCAATATGTCTTTCATGACTATTCTGAGGGATGCATGTCCAAACCTTGAGAGGCTCTCTGTTGACTTTCTTATGCACAACTGGCCTCCCCACTACAATGGGATGCCTCACTTCAAGAATCTCTTTAAAATTGGCGAGGTTCCAACTTGGCCTCGGACACTTCAAGAGATTGAGCTTTTGCATCTTCGCCAATGGGACAAACCTCGGGCGGCAACATTTTTGACTTCTCTCGTCGATGCTGCTCCTGACCTCCCAGACCTGCGAAAGATTAACATTGTGGCAACAGTGCAGATGAACTGGCAAGACAGAGCTTCTTTTCGTCAGCTCTGGGAAGACAAGCTCAAGCGAACCTTTCTCCGCAAAGATCTTGCCGCCAACACGACTTCCGACACGATTCATGCTTCTAGAGGGGTTACGGGTCAGCGGCACTCACATCGGCATAGTGCTCGCGTAGCCAGACAACGCCTTGCAGGAGTCGATAACGGCGAGGAGGACGACGAAATGGAGGAGACTGGTCATGATGTCAACAGCGATAATGCAGAAGACAATGCGGGATCCTCAAACGTTTATGTCCAAGGAATGTGTGATAGCGTAACTTTCAGAATCGATGCCCTGCGTCCTGCGGAGAACCAATACAGCGAAGGCGACTTTCTAGATTCAGAGCAGAGCGGTGACGAGGACTGGGAAGGAGAAGATTGGGACCCGGACAATGACCGACACGCCTGGTGAGAACAGTCGTATACGATGAGTATGTCTCGAGTCACGATTTCCAACTGTCGAATTCCTTTTTCTTTATTTTTTATGAACTACTTTCTATTTTTACTATGGAGTCTATGGTGGAGTTTCTGGCTCGGGTAGAGGTGTACTGCATGGTCGGGGATACATCAAGTCACAAATTATCATCGAGATGTACAATTATTGTCCAAGGGCTCAGTCAGGGGTGGAATCCTGCTTTCTCATCGACGAATATTCGAAGTAAACAGGCAAAGGGCATTGCTCAAATATTAGTATTACTACTATTAGTTACTACTATGAATGAAATCCCCTATCATTGCCCGTATCACACTACAGTAGTTATGGCAGACATCGTACTAGAAGTGGCACAGCTTACAAAATATCCAATTGGTTGGAGTACTCTTTACCCATATATACTTGACCTTAAATCGTATCTTTTGTCTCTCGACCGAAGCAAGAGGAAGCATGTACTACCTTCACTAATGGTACCCTTGGACTTTATCTACGGACATTCGAAGTTTGATTAGCCTATCCTACAAGGCCTTACACAGAGGATATATTGTCGAAACCCAATCTTGTGATATTGAAATGTCACCAACTACCTAGCAATTAACACCATGTAAGATAAAAAGCGGTATCTTCCCCCCATGCACCAAAAAAACAAAAATATTTCTATTCTAATCCCGCTCACTCATAATTTCCAAAGATGTCGTCCATGCTGAATTCCGACGCTACATTTGCAGTCACAGTAGACTTCTTTCCAGTTCCCAAAACATAACCGTTGCTGCGGCTATCCACGCGGGGTGTTGTAGGACGTTGACCAAAAAGCTGGATGCTGGGAGTTGTAAGGTCCGCTTCACGCTTCGGTTCCACTGTATCGTGCTCACTTTCTTCCTTGGTGTCACTTTGTATGGACATCGTATCGAACTTTGCGACGCTTATGACGCTTTCGTCGTCTTTGTCCGTGTCAACAGTAATCGCGTCCATCATTGACAGTCCGCCAGCAGAAAGAGTTCCCTTTCGGGACTTCGTTGGCGTATCCAGTCCCTTGTCCTTTGAATGTGCCTTTGTGCTCGCTCCAGATCTGAAAACTCCACCAGATCGGGGCGTACGAGGGGTACGAGCCGCTCGCGGTGTTGCTGAGATCTCAACTCCATTCTTTTGCGCTTCCGCCACTAGTTCCTTGGAAGCTCGACGGATCTTTGAAAATTGATGATCAACAGCGCGGCTGGTAGCTCCCCGGCCGAAAAGTTTGGCTACTTGGTTTGCATCCGGCTAAAGGAGTTGCATTTGATTAGTGAGGAGCGTAGATATCAGTGTGTGAGATAGATTTACCCTGATCGACGGATCCGCAAAGACGGCCGCTAAAAAGCGGAAGCCGGCGTCAGATGCTTGCCAATTGACCATTTTACCTACTTTGTGATGTGGACTTTGCCTTATAGTAAAGATCCTGGAGGTAAGAGCTGTTAGTTAGGGCTGATTTTCCAGTATTGGTATAATGTGAACTTGCTCAGAGGAATGCTTGAGAGGTTGAGATGAGTTCAATGGCGATGATGAACCGAATCGAAGAGGTGTAAGAAAGTGAGATTAGGATAACAAGATAGAGTATTAAGATTATCTTTGAAGGATAAAGTGAAATTGCTCTTGAAGGCTTTGGCTGGTTGACTGTAGCATAAGAGAGATGGTAGAAGATAGTTTGAGTGAAGGTTAAGGGCGTTGTTCACAGAGAAGAGATCTGTAGATAGAGGAAGAAGAGAACGTAGAGAAGAAGGAGAGAGGAAGGGAGGAGGAGAGGTTTTAGGGCTCAGTGAGGTGGCTGGGTATCGCTGTTTGCCAGTAAGTCAACCAACCAATATGCGAGCAGGGAAAACCCGTTAACACGAGGAAATTTTCTGAAACATCAAACAGAGAAGATGTTTCTTTGTCTTGTTTATCTCGTTCTAGAACTACAATCCAATACCCCTCTGAAGTCGATGTAGGTATCCACTGACCAATCAGCACTGGGGATCTCTCACCTCACCACAGCTTTTGATAGAGACACAGTCATAGGAACAGGCTCTTTCATCGGCTTTGGAAGCGGCCTCAAGTCCGACAATTCTTATCTCAGATATCAGCCACTTCCTCGTTACATCCAATTAGAAAGCCCTCATCAATATCCCAACAAACAGGTAGGTGGACCCAGTTTCTCATAAGAACTCTTCAAATCAGGAGATATCTAACATACAAACACCAGTAAGTGGAGCTACAAACAAAGATATTCTCCTCTGCCTTTGCCAAAGCAGTCTCCAGAGTCATTTGCTTGACTTGCCCTACCTCCAATCTCAGGAAGGGGGGGATAAAAGTGACTTTAGGCTCACTCTGCTACTGAAAATTAGACCGTTCGGCCAAAAACGGACTTCCCGTTATAGGATTGGCAATTTGAGTGGTTTATGAAAATATTTTTCCGGCTGATAATACTGTAGTAGTTTGCGCAAACCTTCAGCGTCATATCTCTGCGCATGACCAGGCGAGCCTTGTGCTTCAAAAGTCAACATCGCCGATACCACGTCCCTTTCACTCATGAGACTCGCGATCGAACTTGAAAAGCTTTGCACGCAGATTAAAGACTTGCTCCTCCAACTCTTCGTTTGTCTTAGTTTTAACTTCCTCGGTGAGGTGACTATGCTTTGCTTTGAGAATAACGCATCCAATATGCTGAGAAAGTCAGTGAGTCTCGCTCGAGATCTTACGCTTCGTCGGAGTTGGCTTCACACTTCTGACAGTCGAACCGTCTCCCTGGTTGCTGTATCTCTTTTCGAGATCATATATACGTTTGTAAACCGTATCCCGCGTGTGCCCTATCCCACATATTTGTCAGCATTCTGGTTCTATTTCGAAGAACACATGCGTGCAAGCCATATGCAACAGATATCAGAGGATCTCGTTACCTTCTCCGAGTTGCTCGGCAACTTTAGCGTAGTTAATCTGACTCGGCTCAAGGGTGTTAATGATTGAAATGAACATCTATGTACTTAGTCGTTAGTGAAGATTCTAAGCAGGCTTTTGAAGTCAATTGTTGATGTGTCTCACCTTCTGAGTCAACTCTTCCGTCCACGTAATTCTCTTTTTAACAGAATCCTTTGCCGGGGCCATGATTTTCGAGCAGCTGGTGATGCTTGTTGCCTCTTGGGCACGCTTTAGATAATGTCTTTTGGTTTCAAGTCTTGAAGTTGATACTCTTTGATATCGAGAGAATCTTGATGTCAAGGCAGAGGATGAAGATGTAGGTCATGGAAGAAGAAGGGCCAAGAAAAGAGCAAAGATTTTCCCAGAATGATATTCAAAGGAAGGAAATAACCGGGGGCTGGGGCAACTATCATTACCAGGGCTTCTCTGTATCTAAGACATGGTATTATAATCTTGATTGTAGACCAGCCTCGAGTTGACTCCACTTCTGCTGTTGTCAGCTCTTACTAGCTCCTCCCCCTCTATCTACAGATTTTTACTTCCTCCCCATCAATCTTCTTTCTTCCTCAATCTATCTTCCCTCATCACTCATCTATAACCACAACTTAGCATTCACTCCGGGGTTACCTACCAGCTCCAAAGCTCTGAATCCTACATCTCTCTCATACCACTCGAATCACCGTCAAGATGGTTAACTGGACGGACAGTGTGAATGGCAAATTCCTTATCATGACCCTGCAAGAGGTCACCCCTCAGGTCTCTGGTGAGATCTGGGAAAAGGTGGCTAAAAAGATGGGCCCGGGGTTTTCAGCTAACGCGTGTCGGTAAGTTTGTTTCCCAACTACTATTCATCTCCTCAGGATCTCTGATCTACCTCCCTGTTCATTCTGTCTGCAAATTATGATGATCCGGTACTCTCCTAGCGCGTTCCATCTCATGACGGAGTCGTGGCTTTCATAATGAACCTACATTTCCTACTCTATCTATCAAGCAGTTAGCTGACGCGCCCATCTTGTTCTTATTTAAAACAGTCAAAACTACGCAAAACTACTGAAAGCTCAGAGTAGCGACGGTACAGTTACTCCATCGGCTAATTCTTCTACCCCAAAGTCCGCTTCTCGCAAACGTAAAGAAGCGCCCGAAACACCATCAAAGACTCCTTCTTCTAGGAAGCAGAAAAAAATGACCCCTGCTGCTCATCTTGGAATCCCGGAGGAGGAGGCTGAACTTAAGCCACCTCAGACACCTCACCTCGGTGTCAAGAAACAGTTGTTTTCAGAAGATTCAGACTGAATTTACACAAGCAGTAAGTACTCATATATAGATCTTTATTTTTAATTGATTTGACGTTATTGATGGTATTGCAGTTCGTTCTTCTCACGAGCTATGCAATCATCATTTGCATTGCGATTATGAGGAAGTTTTAGAGAGGATGATTGGGAGTTTGGAGATTTGTGGTGGTTTTAGGAATAGGAAGGGTGATTGGAAAGTCTTAACTACAGGAATTAGTACCTTTAAACCACCTGAATTGACTTTGCTGATCCAAGCTTTCTCTGTTGCGATCGACTTTCTATCTCTTGAATCCAAAAACCTAGAAGTAAAATTTGCAAGACTTACTGTCACTTACAAGCTGGTAGGAGGCAAATAGATCTTCTTTCAACTATGTATATGAATAAGTTTAGTTCATTTTGTCACATTCATCTGTATTTCCTTCTTTGATGTAAGAATGAGTAGTGTATGTTGGGTTGACGTCTAGTATCGATTAACACCCACAGGGTTACAGATCATCAGGTGACTACCACCCAACCTAACCAATCACAGCCAAAGAATCTTTTACAGGAAGAAGTTCTCGAGACTACATCCCATGAAGCTAATACTTAGAAGTCAGTAGAAACGAGGGATCTATTTCATCCGAATAATGATTTAAGAATAGTACTACCACCGAGAAGTTTCAGTTCTTTCTTCCAAGTCTCGAATCAAGACAACAGGCCAGATCTTCGACGCCACTATCTGGAAGAATACACACCGGTAAACCAATATCTCCTTCTGTATTAGAGGCCTAAGTATTGATCAATGACTGTCTTGCCGCGATCCTGTCCAATTGCTAAGAAGCATAAAGAACATGCGAAAAAGTCCGCCACAATGTTCTTTCAAGCAATATATCTGCGGTCAGAAATCCAGGCTCAAGGCCTGTCTCATTTACTTTCTTTGTACTTATTCTAAATTCAGATAGTGGTTACTGAATTTGTTTCTCAATTACGCAATGAATTTAGATAAAGTGGACAATTCTATTCATGGATGGACTACGAGATGTGAGCGCTGATAAAAGAGTAGCTGACCTAAAGCTTGATTTGACGACAGCCTTAGAAATGGTCCAGGTGAAAGAAGTAAAATCTGTTTGAACAATTTACTCTCATCTATATCAAAGTCACAAGGACTTTGGTCCTTTAGCCGGTTATCAAAGGCCTCAAAATTTGCATACAAAGATGGAACATAGGTATAACAAGTTCTCTATGTCTCCAGGAAGTCTAGGCATAATCATCATTGTTAGAAGGCAGCTGTTATTAAGGAGAAGAGCATCCCCATCTCTCCATTCAGTGTCTGAATTAGTTAAGAATCATATATCTTTCCTAAATATTGGAAATCACTCTTCTAGACTCTCATTTCTCAGAAATTAACACTGAACTCAGGATTACTACCAACAATCTTCATATTCTGTGTTAACAACAGAGCGCTGTTCTTCAAATCATGGCTACCATAAGAAGAAGCAAAACTATGCCAACCGAAGGCCATGCCACCAGATTCCTCTACACAATCCTCAAACAGCTGGACCTCAAAACTGTGGGTCGCTAATTCCATCCTCAACATGTCAACTTTCAATTGCTGACCTCTCATAGATCGACTGGAGCCTCGTAGCAACGGAGCTAGAAATTTCCAACGGCCATGCAGCACGAATGCGGTATTCGCGCTTCAAGCAGCAGATGGAAGGCTTAACGACTACTGCCTCAAAACCCGCAAAACCGAAGAAAGCGAACGGCAAACCCGAGTATGGGAAAACAACCAAGCAATCTACAAAAGGAAAAAGCATTTACGACAAGGGCAAGAGTTTCGACAAGGCTAGTGGATACGAGAGCGCAAATTATGAAAACAGTTACACTTCCGATAGCACTTTCAAGAAGCGTTCTGCTCCGGATGAGTTTATGAAGCAGGAAAGCAAGATGAATTACGGAGTCATGGGAGTGGAAAAGATGAACAGCTTCACACCAGTGATTTATGATCCTTTCGCAAATGCAGCTTCATACTGGACGCCTTCTGGAGGGCCAATCTTGTCCTCCGACCCTGCCACATTTCCTTACATGACAATGCCGGATTTGCATCAGCAGCAACAGCAATTTCGGGTTGACCCTTACGCCAATTTGTATCTCGCGCCAATGCCGCCACTACATTCGGGAGAAGATGTGAACATGGCATTTAACCCAGGCTGGGCTCCACAGATTTTCGATCACATGTTCAACAACAATGAACAATTTGGTCAAGGTCATCCCAAAGCCGCCGCTCCTCCTACAGTAACAACTGCAGCAAACCCTCCAGAATGGAATGATCAGATGGATTTCTGCTTCTCGGGCTGCTGCCAAAGACCACCACCGTACCCCTCTCCACCATCGCTCTCCCCAGATGTTCCTCCTACAGATCAATCCGGGGATACTTTGATGTCTGCACAGCCGGAGCCTTGGGTACCACCACCACAACAGAATCAATGGGTTGCGATCAAGCCCGAACCAGGGGAGGAGGGAGGCTCCGATGATATTTTTGTCAAGGTAGAAGCCGATGCATGATTTAGGAAGTAGATGGTCTGTGATTTTTGAGTTTTTAGGAAATTGCCAGATTAGGAAAGGGTTACCTCATTTGTACGATCACCTAGAGCCTCTTGTCAGTGAAATCTTTTTTAGCGATCATTCTTCATAAGTGGGAAATAATCCTAGACTTGTTGAAAATTAGAGCTAACAAGCTAACATCAGGTGGAATTCAAGCTAATGGAATAGTACTGATAGTCCTGACGGTGCTCCAAGGCCGTAGGTGCTGATGGTGCTGGTGTAGCCGATGGAACTAATTTACAGACTGTGTCAAGAAGAAAAAGGATTCTCAGTAGAAAGTAAGAAAATAACTTCAGAGTGTTGATATAAATAGCACTTATGTAACCTTGGAAAGTGAATCACCTAGGAAGATAGGAAGATCTTATATTCCAACGTTGAAGGTTATTACCATTGAGAGTAGGAATTCCTTTCAGAAATAAGTATAAACCCTCGTCGTCTTCTGACTCATTTCCGAATCATCAATCAACTTGCAAATGTCTATGACTTTCAGAACTTCATGTGTATTCTCCGGATTCACAATTTCAATCTTGTAATTCTCTGAGTCAATGGAACCATTCAAAATTAACTTAAAACCGTCCAACGGATCATCTTCAGGACTCTTGAGCTTTGGGTTAATTGGAGTCACAGTACCAGGACGAATTAGAATCGGCAAGGAAGAAAAGTCGTGCTTTTCAGTGTACCACTGACCGGGCTCATATGTTTTATTGTAATCGAACCAGGAGACCCATTTGCCTCTGTGATTGTCTTCCTCGTTACATGGAACGTAGAATGTCACGGTTCCTTCTTCAGTGAAGACAGGTGCCACAAGTAAATTGCTGCCAAACATGTACTGGGTATCGATAGTGTATGTGTTTAGGTCATCCGGAAATTCTAAAAACATGGCTCTCATAAGTGGAACGCCAGTCTGATGTCCATGAAGGGCCTCTTGTAGTATGTATGGTGTCAAGGAAATTTTCCTCTTCACGGAATCCCGGAGCACATCGCTGCAGTCTTCGCCATAGATCCAAGGGACGCGGTACGAGCTGGAACCATGTAGACGCGAATGAGATGATAAGAGCCCAAACTGGACCCAGCGTTTGTATAGTGCTGGTAGTGGCGTTCCTTCGAATCCTCCGATATCTGATGCCCAGAAAATATACCCGGATAACATCAAACTGAGTCCGCCACGTAAAGATTCCGCCATTGCTTCAAATGTGCTTTCGCAATCTCCGCCCCAGTGGACAGGATATGCTTGGCCACCGGGAGCCGTGCTGCGAGCAAATAGAAGACTTTTTGCTTTCCCTACCCGACCTATCATGGCTTCATAGACCGCTTTGTTGTATAGTATTGAGTAGTAGTTGTGCATGCGCACAGGATCAGAACCATCATAAAACTTAACATTCTGGAATGGGATACGTTCCGCAAAGTCAGTCTTGAACGAATCGACTCCCATGTCCATTAGACGCATCAGATGATCTGTATACCATTTCGAGGCTTCGGGGTTTGTGAAGTCGACTATGGCCATACCGGCCTGCCACATGTCCCATTGCCAGACAGAACCGTCAAGTCGCTAATGGGAATTGTCAGCAACGTTATTTTATGACACGTCTAAGTGGATCCGCTGCATACCTTTATAAAGTATCCCTTCTCTTTACCCTCTTTGAACAATGGTGAAGCCTGTGCAATATATGAATTCAGCCACACACTGATCTTCAAACCACGTTCTTTCAAACGCTTCAGGTATGCTGTGGCATTGGGAAAATAGTCCTTGTCAAACTGGAAATCACACCACTGGTACGACTTCATCCAGAAAGTATCGAAATGAAAGACACCTAAGGGTATGTCGCGTTCTCGGAATCCGTCTAGAAATCCGGTGACGGTCTTCTCGTCATAACTCGTTGTAAAACCTTATGGAATAGATCAGTTTGATAATAAAGTTCTAGCTGAAGGTAAACATACTGGTAGTTAACCACAAATTATAGCTCCAAGTAGGTACCAAGCTCGGCTGTCCGGTCAAAGCAGTATATCGCCTTAACACTTCCTTAGGTGTGCTTCCAAAGATGATATAATATTCCAGTTCCTGCCCTGGGACCGAAATATTGACTCTTGTCGTCCTCTCAGACTGAAGCTCAAGGCTTACTTTCCCTGTATGACGTACAAAAACTCCATATCCTTTGGAACTTAGGTAAAATGGAATATTCTTATACGCCAGTTCCGATGAGGTACCTCCATCTTCATTCCAGATGTCTACTCTCTGACCATTCTTCACAAATGGGCCAAATCTCTCGCCCAACCCATAAAGCTTCTCATTTACCCCCAGATTGAGTTCGGCGAGCATGTAGCCGTCATGTTCCACATATAGCCCATCAGTCCAGCGAGTTCTGTCCGTTGTACGATCTCTGACATAGCCAATAGAGCGGAAAGAGTGGCCAGTCAATGTTTGGCCGGAATCACCGTACCATGTAAAACCTAACTCGTTGGGGGCTGTGTTAATCTTGAGGCTCGCAGGTCCGCTTTGATAAAGAAGTAGCCCGTCCGTTTGGTCGATCGTAGTATGGCCGGTTTTCGATGCGATTTGGTAATGAGGTCCGTTATCATTTTGACCAGCCCTGAAACAATACAACGTTCTCAATTTCAATATTGATTATATTCTGGCAATGCATACATACCAATGAACCAACTTGACCCCGATGATCCCCTCAAGCGGAGAAGTGACTGTAGCAGATATCGTCGCTGCAAATCGTGAGTACATAATACATCATATAGAAAAGGGAGACAGACGTGAATTCAAAGTATCCCCTCTATGGCGCTGATACTTATTCAACAATAGATGCACAACATCTTGCTCTACTGACAATCGTTCCACATTGCTCATCCAGTCGATTGAGATCCCCTCCTACACGGCTAATATGAGCTATTCATCCAGTAACGACATTTATGGCAGCGAAAACGTACACGGAGACACCACATCCCGTCAGTAAACTTCATCTTGTAGTGAATGTGTATGACGATTTGTCGAAATAGCTTGATTGTAAGGTATTGAAATAATTCAAGTTGGAGTAACTAGATAAAAAGTCACTGCAGGTGACAAGGGCTCTCTTATTAGCCTGCTATTAGCTTCAAAATAGCCTAATATCTAGCTGTCAACGTACCTAGGCAAAAGGGGTAATAGGGTATGTGGAGAAGGATTTCGTTGCGGGGTAAACTTTTCGTACTTAGATAAGCAGTGATAGTAAATGTAACCACAGATATAGTCGCAAGGAGAGAAAAGAGCATACATACACTGAATGTGCAGTGAAGGAGATATCCTATTCGAGAGGTTCTTCTCTCCAAAAACTGATCTCTTATTCATCAAGATGTAGACTTCATCCTCTCCAAGCAAGCACATAAAGCGTTCACTTGATGAGAAGGGAAAAAGAAGGAGACACTGCGACAGAGTCAAAATGCCTCTTTGCAGTCTCTCCCTTTGAAGCAGGACTCTCCAATTAGCAGAGCACCTATGCGGAAACATTTCACAATTGATATCATTTCAGTATGAGTGACCATCGATTGGATCAAGAAACCACAGGTCATCTATGTAGATATTCAATATGTCAGCAATCATCAAATTTCGGAACACAGAAAAGAATAGGAAACACTGTAGGTTAAAAAAGTTTGTTTCGGATTTGTTGGCGTCAAAGGGTATCCTGTAGGGATTGTCGCCCCGATGTACGGCCGTATAAGTTCTCGAAGAAACTAAAAGATAGTAACGAATCATGATCACAACACGCCTTCCCGTCACGCCCTTGGGTATCTCGAAATGCAGTAAGTAAGAAAACAACCCCAATATAGATATACAATTGCAAGAAGAATACACATCCTATTCAAGGTCAGCTGATTGGATCATTACCAATCTCCAACGCTTTCATACGCAACCACTGTAACCATCGTTTCCAGCATAATAAACTTGCATCGCGTTGTCGACACACTCATTATTCAGGGCGAAGACGGGACCAACGGAAACAGGGAACTATGCCTTCTTCGCCTTTGAATTTTGTTTCGGTGCTTTCTTCTTCTTTTTCTTCTGCTTCTTGGCAGCCGTTTTATCTTCGTTGATATTCGAGGTTCCCAAGCCTTTGATCTTCAGCTCAGGCTGCGTTCGAGCTGAAGGTGGAGGTGGAGGGGGGGGAACAGGGGCATGCTCCGGGTCATACTCTGAGTCCGAAGGGCTATCTAGCGGTGGTGGTGGAGGTGTGAGCATTCCACGGTATGGAATGAACCTGGGCTCGACCTCAAATATTTTTCGCAAATGGGCACGCTGGTCTGCATATTCGTCGTAGCATGCTGAGATGATGGTGTCCAAAAAACAAACATGCGTCTGATTCTGCGAAACTGCGAGCGACGTCATTCGAGACTTCAGTACGTCGTAGGCCTTGGAAAAGCAGCGAAATATAAGGCCTATCTCTTTTGTGCCCACGGAAATGTCGTTTTCTGGTCGATTAGGATCCTCAATGGACAGCCGTACCTTTTTCTCGTTGCTATAGACAACCTGAATGATGTTAGCTAAGTAAGAAAAAAGACTCAAGCGAGTCAACTTACTTTGTTGAAGTACCCTGGCGGCTCCATACGGATACCAACCGACGTGAAATCGAACTTGTTGCCATAGAAATCAAAAAAGTCCATGAGAATACTGCCAAGAGAGGGGCCATAGCCATTCAAATGATGAGGCATATGCTGTAGTAGGCTAACAACGAGACATATTATAGCGAATCCTCCCAAACCACCTGTGGGAACCTCGTTTAAACTTCGTAGAAGCAAGAATTGCTTGATGACGGCAACAATAGCAGGCATCGCCGGGTAGGCTTCTTTCCACTTTTCAAAGGTTTGAATAGCACGAATACCGCTATCATTATCAAATGCCATGTCCACCCGTAAACCGGTCAAACGATCAATCCACTTGAGAATGGGAACTCTAGCTCCAGAAATGATTTCCATTGACCCAGAAGCCACGATGTTGGCTCTTTCAATCACTCTGGCGACTTCATAGATAGAGATTCTACCTGCTGAACTTCTTCTGTAAGGAACAAAAGTTTCCCTTCCATAGCGTTTGAAACTGGGCGAGAGTATGACCAGGTCCATATCGGCCACAGGAAGATAGAGCCCAGACGCGAACGATCCAAATGACCGAATCTCCATATCCCGGAACTTTGGCTGAGAATCGAATACACCTTGTATTCTGTTAATGAGGTCTCTCCGAATCACATCTTCGTACGGGCGGGGTTTGACCCAGTCATAAAAAGCGAGGATTTCGTTATGTAATCTAAACAGTTATAAGTAATTTCAGACCACCCTTTCTTGAGGAAGGAGACACTAAATGCTTACCTAGTACCAATATGCATTGTAGGCTCCATCAATTCAAGCCAGGGGCTCCCATTGTCGGATGGCCGGGCCTTCCATATGCTGACGATGTCTCCTTCTGGAGTGAAGCTAATCTTGCCTGACTTTCCAGTGAACACTTTGATCTGGTCATCCCGCGTGCGCTTCTTGCCTGCACTCACGCCTTCAGTCTGAGGTTGCTGGCGATTCTTTGGACCCAAAGGAGCATTTTCTGGTGGTGAATTGTCTTCTTCGAGGTCGTCATCGTCGGCTTTTAAAGAGATGAAGTCTTCGTTGGTAGTGACTGCATCACCGCCGATGAGTGGTTCCGCAGCAGTTGCTGAGATTCGAGCCTTTCGAATAAGTTTCACAAAATCAGGTCGTTTAGTTTGTGTCTCATCTGGAGGGGGAAGGGCTGTATAAGGATCTGGATTCGACCACTTCGGCCGCTCAGGAGCAGCGGTGACTGCGGGTTCAATAGCGCGTTTCTTGCGTGGAGGATCCGAGCCACTCGCATCTTCATTCTCGGAGGAAGATTCTTCCATCGCTGCTTCATCACTATCGGTCAATTCATCCAACTGAGCAAACTTGAATCGTGGTTGGTCTTGCCCTTCTTGTTGACCAACGAGCAGTTCCGGAGTAGTTTCACGTTTTCGCGACAGTAACGGGCGGTCAGCGGTAGGTTTGGGAAATCGAAAAGTGAACTGATGGCGCGGCGTTCTATCTCTTTCACCATCATCTCTTCTCGGTCTATAACTATCTCCGCCTCTGACCGAGTCTCCATTTCGATCTCCGCCTCGAGGTCGGTCTCCATTTCCTCGAAACTCGTACGCGAACGGCGCCATCCTGGCTATCGTATGTGCTCCTAGGTTCTTGATCCAATCATTGATCTACTGAGAGAGTAAATCGGATATCTGTCAGGTGACACGATAAAGCACGCAGACACGAGAAGATGCAGTTAATTTGCTCAGACGAAATTTTTTGACACTAAAGGAAGAGTCCTTACTTGAGGAAGGCGGTGACCGTAACGGCAGGTCTTGGCGATGGCTAATAGCCTACTTCTGATTGGCTGATACTGTTCAAGGTGCCACCTTCCCGATCTGGTAACTGTGCCTGTTTTGGGCAACTACGACCAAGGCAGGAACGCACCTCGACGACAACTTCTCCAAACATCTTCTTTTCATCTCTACTTCTACAAGGAAGAAAGGATTTTTGCAGGAATTCTGCTTTGAGTATTGACTAGATGTGTTCCGTGAGTAATGACAGGCGATGATAGAACCTCAAGATAACCCCAGCGCAGCCCTCAGTCAATCACAAATGAACGAACATGAACAACTACCACTTCGATTCCTTCAAATTCTTCTCCAACCATTATTTTCGTCCAGATAGCACCGAGATCGTTATTTGACAAAAGAGAAGCGTTCCGCGATCAGATCATGGACGACGCAGTGTAGATATTGCCATTTAGTGCTGGAACAGTGGTTAGTGACATGCCCAATACTCATTTCAATCTCTATCCAAAGGCTGTATCAAAAACTTACGCTGCAGCTTCCGCAGGAGCAGGAGTTGCACTCGCCTTGGCAGCAGTTGCAAGAACAGGGAGACATTTTGATTGGTTTGTGGGTGGTTTTGAGATAAATTTCTTGAAGAGAAGTTTGGTTGCTAACTTTCTTATGAGGATGAAATCGATGATCGATTGTTGGGTAGTAAGGAAGAGGATTTGATCTTGCTGAAGTGACAGGAGAGACGGGGTTTATATATCCATTTATTCAGCCGATCACGGGCGCCAGACCATGACGCTCGTTACTTCTCTATCAAGGAGAATAATGATCAGGTGTCCAATCCTTTGCTGCATATCGACAAGGTTAGATACGTGCATGTTTGAGGTAGCCATGTGGCTTTGCCTGCTAAGGGCCTATGAGGAACCTGCTACGCATTTGGTATTCCTTGGCTAACATACAATGATCCACCCATGTACAGTACTTTGCAACTGTACTACGTGGTGTCACGATATGCCCCTCATGAAGGAGCAACGGTATTGGTTCATGGACTTGAAGAGACTGCCAAGTCAACCCTAGGTGATCGATCTGTTTTCAGGTCTTTTTTCATACCGCGACGCTGCTGCCGCCGGAAGCGCAAGGACGGCTGAATTATTTCGACGCATCACTTGTAAATCTGGAAATATACGCAAAGGATCTGAGTACATATCTGTTACGACGGTCAGTTTAGGCGTACTATGGCAGATTCGGAGCCTTCATTGCAGAGAATTCGGTTGGATCGCTCGAAAACAGTCAAATTATTATCACAGGCGGTTTTCAAACAACCTCTTATTACAAGCCTTGCTTCAACTAGACTACTCCGAGTCTCAAGAGACATGTTGAGTCGAGACATTGCAGATAAAGGCGAGGAGGGGGTGCAGCCAATCTCTCCATTCAGTAACAGTACGACTTATCCGATCAGATAAAAGACCTTGCCGCAGTTGGCTCACAAGAACCGCATGGACCCTCTTAGAATTTATGCAAGAAACCTGACATGCCGGATATTATGTTGTCAAATGACAAACAATTCCCGCACGTTGCATCCATCCCGTATGGTGGACAGTGGACATATGGAACTCACGAGCTTTATACTGGATGCGGTTATTCGCCAGTCCGGCACCGGTAATGCAGACATTCGTTGCTTTTTTGACTTAGTTAAACTGATCAACAAAGGAAATCACTCGAGTGGATTTGAGAGATATACAGCCGAAGCAAAGGCGCCCCATATAATCGGGTTGCAGCTACACCATATGACCAGATCACAACTCATCGCTGGGCATCCGCTTCCCGTCGATCAAGCTTTGAAGGAAAAGGCACATAAAATGAAAGCTTCAATTCAGCAACTTTTGCGTGGGGTTTTCTTCCCTTTTCTACTTAACGAGGCCTGCCATGATTCGCAGTGCGGTCCGCTTCCGTGGGCACCAAGGTCCTCAACAATCACCAAATGAGAGGCAGGCTCGTCTCCAAAGGTCCTTTGAAAAAGCGTATTGAATATGACCATTCCTACTCTACTGAGGGTAACTCTGTGACTAGCACCAAGTGCTGTATTGGACTGGGGAACATGATTGGTAGGAAGTACCACCACTGCAATTACAGGGGCCCAAGAGCACAAATGGGTCAATCAATTTGTCACCAACGACACTGATAGGCTTAAATTTGATCAAGGTAACAGTGCCCAAAGCTGCCTAAAGGATTTTGCATGGGCCTTGCCCATGATGAGTCTAGCTTTCGTTAAGAGAACGGTACTACACATTATCAAGAGCTTATGGTGCTAGGACATTCGAAGGAAGGCGACTCTGCCAGCCACAACCCAAAAGAGATAAAGCACCTGCAATACTTTCCTAATAAGAATACCAACCAAACAGCGGGGTACGACACCATTATTGTCCTCACATCTCATCGGGTTCTTGGGCGGTCTCCAGCAGACCAATAGAGCATAGAACCGCGAGATAACAAGACTACGGTGTCTGCCTCCGTTATCATCATCTAGTGCATACCTTATTACGTATTTATAATCCTTGTTACCTAGCAAACCGATCTGTGCCTTGATAATCCGTTTCATGCACAACTATGTCTACCTATGATCTCAAGATTCAGATATATAGGTATGTAGTGTACCAACTGAGGAAGTAAGCATACCATGACAAGATGTCTGAACATACGACCATAACTGCATCAATCTCCTGCCTATGCGGGAGAGTATCCATCCAACAGATAACCCTAGCATCCTTAACCAAATCCCCAAATGAGGTCCCTCTTTGCCACTGCCTCGCCTGCCGCGCAACGAGCGGAGTCCTTTGTACCTCTTACTACTCTTTGCTGACACCGGAGCCAACGCTACCGCCCCATTCAAAACTCCACTACTCCAATGAGTTACTATTCTCCAATCCGTATCTACGGGAGTATGTTCAGTCCACTCGACTCAGCCGGTGGTTCTGCGGTATCTGTGGAGGTCATGTGCTGGCACAACTGAAGCCAGAAAACAGGTATTTGATTGCTGCGGGGCTTGTTGTCCCCGCTGCACTGCCTGTTGTTTCTGATGCAGGATGTGTTGCGGTGCATTGGGGTGTCGAGGGAACTCGGGATGGTGGTCTTAGTGTTTTCATGCCAGGCTCGGTAAACGACAAGGGTACGGGATGTCTTGTTGAGTCTGTCAGTACTGCAAGCACTTCTATACCGCCATCAACATTGCGTGACCATAATGTAGGGAGCCAAGGGAAAGGAAATGCTGGTAAGGACCATCTGAAAGCTGAATGCCACTGTGGAGGTATAAGCTTCACAGTCACACGTCCCAATGATCAGTCCAAAGAACCCTGGTCTCCTTGGCCGGATATGATCGTTCCTTATCATTCTGGATCCCCAAAGAATACCGAGGACGTGAAATGGTGGCTTCGTGCCAACGAAACCAAATACTTCGCTGGTACTTGCGCGTGTAATTCATGTCGACTTACCAGTGGATTCCCGATTCAAGTATGGGCATTCATACCCAAGGCCAACCTATTCATCAATCAAGTCGATACATTCACATACGAAACAGGGACAATGAAACGATTTGAAAGCAGCCCCGGCGTCTATAGAGAATTTTGTAGTACTTGCGGGGCCACGGCGTTTTGGCATTGTGATGAGAGACCAGGTGTAGTTGATGTAAGCGTTGGATTATTGAGATCCATTGCTGGTGCAAGGGCTGGGGATTGGTTGGAATGGGCGACTGGAAGAGTGAGTTTCGCGGAGGATGCGCAGGTTAAGGATAAGGGGCTGATTGAATTACTTGAGAGGGGACTGAAGAGTTTTACTGATGCGCAAAATGAGTAGGCATGATATTGCTTTTCTGGAGACGAGTTCGTGAGTGGCTCATTGACAAAAGATCAGACCAGAGGAGATATGTAAATAATCACCAAAATGTAGCACTCCCGTACAAGTACATGGGCGAATAAGGGAATCTATTTTCTATGAAAAGAATAAACGGGCAGAAAAGTCTCATCACAGCTCATCCTTTCCAACCTTTTTCGTCTTCTCCTTGGTGGTCTCGACGCAAGCAACAGGAGAAGTTACAAGCATCGAGTAGACACACTTCTCATCTTCCATAACCTTCAAAATTTCATTGTCCTCGCCACATTCCAGAATCACAGTCGTTGAACGAGCCGGCCCATTCCAACACTGCTGTCCAGACGTGTATTCCAATGCAATCTTTTCTACCTGTCGTATCTCGCCAGCGGTATTGGCATCATCAACGGTGATGGACGAGATGGCATGGAATTTGCCCATTGTCACAGTCGCGCCACCCTTTTTAGGGATCTGTTTGGTCTGCGCAAGAAAGCAATGCTCGTAGGTATACTCTCCAGAATCCTTTTGGATGCAGACATCTTTCAAGGGTCGGAAGATGCCATCGGGACCGTAATCTTTTTCGAGATCAGCCTTGTGGTCGTTGATCGATCTCAACGTCTGCTCGAGAGCGGACTGTTCCGATCTCAAAGCATCCCTGGCTTCCGTGACCACTTTTGACTCAGTTTGAGCTTCGTTCTCGGCACCCGGGATTATGTTATTATCAACGAGGAACCTCTTGATACTGGTATACTTGTCTTCAAGGAACTCCACGACGACTGGTGGGAAGTATGCCAGTAATTTGTAAACTGTTTCTAGTTAGTATCCGCGACTGTATTCCCTCTTCAGGAAAGCAGCTTACAAATATCAATTTCACTCTCGTCTTGGTTCTCCCAATGAGCCCAGTCAATGCCGGATGAGTCGCTATCAGGCTGCGCAATTTCGTTCAAATCACGATCTTTCGCAGCCTCCGCCGAGTAATCGCCCGCAGTTCCCCTGGCGGCATAGTCTTCCCAGCTACGCACAGCGCGCTTGACACCCTCGTCATTGAAGTTAGGGTTATATTCTTCCTTGAACTTTGACAAAATCTCCTCGAGCTCTTTCACTCGCACACGGCTTTCATCCCTCTGCTGACGGACTTCGCCTAGAGCTTCCCGAAGCTCGTTGACCCGCATCCTGGCTAAGCCCACCAACATACCGACTTTACCTTTCTTTGCACCTTTGACCACCTTTCCACGATCTTCTTTCTCCAACTTTTCGAGCTCGACTTCCATAGACCGAATCTTAGACTCCTTAGCTTTGACCTCGACTTCGAGATCAACAATACGGTCTTCAATCTCCTTGGTCAACCGGCCAGCCTCAGCAACCAACTCTTTCTTCTTTTTCAGAGCTGTATTCAGAGACTTTTGTCTCGCTTCTTCCGATTTGCGCCATGCTTTGCCAATCTCCTTACACCGATCCTCGCACTTAGTACCTCCCGGATGAGCCCATTCATCGCTTCCATCGCAGCAAATCTCGTAGTCGCAGACTCCGTCATTTACTCGTTGGAAAGGGATGTAGGCGGGGTTGTGGCCCTTGTTCTTGCAATAGAACCCAGGCAATGCAGGTGTGAGATCGATATCATCAGTGCCAGGGTGGTCGGCAGAAGTTAAAGGGGAGAGACGAGAAAGGTGTGAGCATGCTGATGTTCCAGGCTCGTCACTGCCGTCCGGACAGTCACAATAGTCGTCGTTTACCGCCGAGAATGGTATCTTTATGGCAGGGACCGATATACAGGTGAATGTAGTTGTATCTTTATAGAATTTTGCAACTGGACATCTCAATATGTTAGCCACTTATTGCCGCATATATTTGAATGAAGAAAGCCAGTCTGTCCTTTACCAGACGGTAGGGATGCTCACATTCAGGTCCCACGCCTCGAGGGCGGGATGAGGCTTCGCCCGAGGCTGCAATTACGGTGGTACATATCGAAATGCCCAGAAGAACGAACAAATTAGCAGTACTCCTCATGATAGCGGCATCGAGCTTGTTCCTAGATGAACTGGTCCAAATGAATGGTTGTTGTCTGTCAATGCTTCGTCGAGTACTGGACAGCTTGTACGGAGTCCTTGCGGAGCTAATAGCATTAATATTGCATCTGATTGGTCCGTGAGCAAGCTTGGCTTATCGGTGGGTCTGTATGCTTAGTCATGTATCAACCATCTTTTCTGCCTTGAATTCCCGACAAGCATTTATGTCTGTAGAAGTGGCGAGTTTTTTACAATCCTAACATTAATCACTTACAGCTAACATGGGTAATGACGGTGGAAGGTAAGACTCAATTTCCTTTGTATATGTTAAGAATTTCCAAACTAACGACATCATAGTATCCCTACTCGGCGAGAACTGGTCCGCGAGGCCGCAAAAGCGCCATCCGTGACACAGGTAAAAGAGGCCCAACGCGAACAACTCGAGCACTATTGGACCACATGCCCACTGTCGCATAAACCTCTTCTTCGGCCTATTGTATCCGATTCGGTTGGAAACCTATATAACAAAGACTCAATACTGAAATATTTGATTGGCACCGAAGACGACGATATCAGTTCGAAGGCGGACTGCGATGAGATCTTGCAGGGGCGAGTAAAGAGTTTGAAGGATGTGGTCGAGCTCAAGTTCGATATTGATGCTGAAAGCGACGCGACAAAAGAAGGTGGTGAGAGATGGGTCTGCCCTGTTACCACCAAGCAGCTCGGCCCTGCTGTCAAGTCAGTTTATATCGTGCCTTGTGGCCATGTCTTTGCCGAAGAAGCAGTTCGGGAAATGAAGGGAGACACATGTCTGCAGTGCAACGAACATTACAGCGAAGATAATGTCATCGTCATCCTACCTACAAAGGAAGCAGATAAACAACGATTAATGGCGCGAGGCCGGAAACTCGCCGAACAAGGACTCGCGCATTCCCTCAAAAAGCTCTCCGGGTCAAAGAAGCGCAAGAAGCATGCAAGCGGCAATCCCTCAGCTGCTGAAGAACCCGCTGCGCTAGCGTCAAAATCTAAAGCTGACTCCACTGATCAAGTAGCACGTACTGTACCATTGGGCATAAAGAACGCCTCGACGGCCCTCTTGACAGCCAAAGTTTTGGAAGAAGAGCAGGAAAGGGAAAAGAGGCAAAAGATGGCTCGAAGCAAGAATTTGCAGAGTCTATTCCACAATGACAATGATAAGGAGAGGCCGAAAATAAAAGATGGAGATTTTATGACGAGAGGGTTTTCGATACCTGCCAATGCGCGGAGATGAGTTGGATTTTTGATTCATTCCTAGCGTTTCTTGCAAAAACATGGAGGGAAATTTTTATTAAATTCCACCTCGTCTGTCAAGGTTGTTCCTCCTGGCATGATTCCAGGCGGAGTATTAATCAGCTCACGCAGAGCTTGATGGAGCACACATACCCTCAGTCATTTCATCGATAACATATAATCTATCAACTATCAAGATACCATCATCAACACCGTCAATTCGCGCGACGAATCAGAAGCACATTTCAAGTCCGAGTACACTTTTGGACCTTCGAAGTAGTGCGTAAAGTCGAATATGTCGGCGGCCTAATGTGACGGCTGGGCATGGCTCTGCCTTCCCGTCTCAGTTCACGGATAGGGCTAGGAGCCACGTAACCCTATCCGCGCCGTATGGGAAGTCATATCAACATCAGACATCGGAGCCGGATAGGGAAAGGCGCCTTGCACAGAGATTTACATGAGCAGTGAGAACCTGGGCTTTTACTTCATTTCTTCTTTTTTCCCCTTTATGCTTAATATTACCTGTCGACAAGCACCTCTTGTGCGAGATAGTTAGCTAGAATAGCGTACTCAAACCAAGCAGATTGGCACCGTCACACCTAACGGAGTTCAGCGATTATGTGAAAAGGGCGACAAGTCTAAATTAAGGTCAAATGGTTACTGAACATTTGTAGAGAACTAGTGCAGTGAGACCGTGACCCATTGTGGACTTTTGTATATAATCGTGATTGAATTAGATTGAATTAAATCACCATCCTCAAAACTCCTTATGCGTACCTTCTGCGGCTTGGAACTTAGGTTTTGATAATCGGTCGATGAGTTGCTGATTCCTGAAACAGATTCAATCATATTCTAATATACACTAGCAAAATATGCAACATCTTGAATACATCCAAACGAGAAGAAACTCCTCCGAAAGGCAAGAGTCCACGGAAAAGAAAGGTGTTGGAAAATACATATATGAATGGCAACGTAGGCCTGACTGGTATCACCCACACAAATCAAAGACCGCACCCTTAGTTATAATCATAATTGGAACCTGCTCTGCTTATCCTGCTGCTCCTTCAACAATCCCCTCTCTCTCAAAGCCGCCTCCACAAGTTTCGCTCTACCCACTTCACGATCTTGAACTGCTTTGGTATAGCGCTTGGAATGGATGTGCAAGTTCGGGATATCCAGTTCCTTTTTCAACATTTGTAGTTCTGTCGCTAGCTTTTTGGGGCGGCAGTAGATCTTTTCGACGTGGTCAATTACGTCTTGTATAGTCTTGGCCTTGTAGGCGCAGATGTCCTGCATGTGGTGGCCGGTTATCTGGGAGTAGCGTTTGAAGAACTAGATCGGAGTAAGTTAGTGTCAATGAGGTGGATAAACGAGATGCAAATGACTTACAGCAAACTTGACATCTGGGTCAGAGAGTGAGAATTTGAGATATCCCTCGTGTTCAGGGGCTGTCTTGGCTTTTAACGCATAAGAGTAAACAGCATCATCAATCTCCTGAGGTTCTTCAACTTCGGCGACTTCCTCGGCTTCGATCTCTTCTTTGACAGCTGCTTCAGTCTTCAATTCTTCAGTTTCTGGCTGTTCAGTAGCTTCAACAGTAGCCTCAGGTTGAGCCTCTGGAATCTCTCCAAGCTGGTTAAAGACAAAGAGGAGTGTATCCTTTATCTCCTTATTGGGAAATTTCAAAATGGCATCCAGTGACGTAGTGCTGCTGGACTTGTTTATTTGACATTTCTGAATCATTTCCCAAATCATCTCATCGTGCCTGGGCACATCACAAGCTAGCGACAGAGGTTTCTTGAGTTCGTGCAAAAGACTCAATTCAATGGCGACAGATTGAGCGGCTGAGCGGAAATGGGCGCTGGTCAGGGCTTTTTGGCGGGATATAAATCTGTCATAGTAGATGTGTTAGTAATCAACCCCAATCCGAAAAACTCTTGTAGATGTTATTTAACGTACGGACGATAGACATCACCCTCAGTTGGTGGAAAGTCGTTCCATTGGCTCAAATGGCCCATCCTCGGCAAATCATGAGCCGTCGTGGCAGGCGTAAAATCCGGTAGAAGCGACTCATCCTCTTCAGGCTCAATTTCATCCGCCCTGGGTAGTTCCACTGCATTTTGCTCCTCTCCTTTCTGCTTCTGCTGTGCATCTTTACCCATATATTGAGCCTTGCGTTTCGCCCATTCCTTTGCAATCACGCCTTCGCCACCGTACGGATCTTCCAAGCCAGGAGGATTATCGGTTCCCCAGATTCGTCGTCGAAGCTTGTCTGTGAAGGGAGTGTTTCCGGAACCGCTGGCATGGCGACGCTGTGAGGATGACGGGAGGTATGAAGCATCGTATCGGCAATTGGAGCAGACATATAATGCCTTCTTCGAGTTTCGAAGGCTCGGTGCCTCCAGTGGCTTTAGTAACCGTACTGGTGGGCGCATTGTTCGTGTATTCTTGCGATAAGTTGTTTGGGTTGCTTCGACTTTTTCTGCGGAACTACGAAGCATGTCCGAGACACTAACTCGATTTGGTTAACCTAAATCACGTGATTAGTTCGCATATAAATTACTTTTCAAACCCATTCTAGATTAGTATGCAACCTAGCCGATTGACTTCTACGTGATGCTTCTGAGGTTTCTCCCACAGGGTTTCCCTCAGTTCGTGGGACGTGCCTTTATGACACGATTCATGGCGAATGCGCACCAGCGTCCACCCATTACCGCCCGAAGCAGCTATGTAAAAGCGCCGAAGGCCCAAACCTACATAAAGACGTCTGTATGTATATAATGTGCTATATATATAGATAGTGAAAACCAGGACTCACCTCCTGGCAGCCTTTGTCCCACTAGGGAATGGGCAGGAACCAATCCAGAAGGTATCGATTATGCACATGAATGAGTATGCCGCAAAATCGAACTTCAAGGTGTCAAGGGTCACAAGATCATTCTCTATACCATGATCGACTAGAATGACCCCTCGATCTTGTGGTATACAAGATTGGATCTCAAGCATATTCTCCCTGTCAATATGTATGGTCTCTCCGAAAAGTAAAGCTCCTTGTGGCTTTCTCATAATAGTAACAAGGCCTGTAGCGAAATTGACCGTCGTTATTAGATCATCCTCTTCTAAAAAAGTGTCCTGTCCGTCTCTTGAGCTGGTAGCCAACCCTAAACGTTTTTCTGATGCTTAGTATCCATAATAGCAAGACCGATTTGGCTCCCTACTTCTGAAGAATTCCCTTTTATGATGTTATCTGCATTTTCAAAGTCGATCGCGCCGAACACGGCATCTGCTGCGTCATTGCAGCTAGAGGGAGCATTGGAAAGCTCTAGGAGACTGAGCAGTGTCTGTAGGAATTCTTTGTTAACTCTGAATTTGGCTTTCTTTTTAGACATCTTGATGACTTGTTCCTGTGAGATTGGAATATGTCAAGTGTAGATGATCAACTGACAAGAGTATACGACAAATGGGTGATGGTATGGGTTAGAATGATAGTTTGACGAGATATGAAGTACAGAAGTAGGCAGCTAGGGCAATTTTCATCTAGAAGGAACCGTTGTCTGTCTACGTACTCAGGCATCAACCTCACATGACGTGATATTTGTAACATTGAAGTATTATATATCAGTAACAATTATTCTTCGATATATATACAAGACCACCTAGGTGCCTCTTACCAATCACTCACGCACGAACAATCCAGCCATCCCCATCCCCGTTCCAATACACATACTAACAATGCCAATATCCTGCCCTGTCCTTGCCAACTCAGGCAACAATGTAGCCACCTGTCTAGCACCCGTAGCACCCAACGGATGACCGATGGCAATAGCACCACCTTTGGGATTAACCTTAGCCTCGTCGATACCCAATTTGCGAACACAGTACAATGCCTGTGAAGCAAAGGCTTCATTGAGTTCCCATATTCCAACATCTGAAACTTGCAATCCAGTCTGAGCGAGGAGCTTGGGAATTGCTACCGCCGGACCAACGCCCATCTCATCGGGAGCTACACCAGCAACTGCTGTGGCTACCCAGCGCCCCTTAATGGAGGATGAGAGACCAAGCTCGGTAGCTGTTGAGCGACGCATGAGAAGTGCCGCTGCTGCACCGTCGCTGACCTGCGAACTATTTCCCGCTGTACTGGTGCCGTTTTCTTTGAATGCAGGCTTGAGTGTGGCCATCTTTTCAACGGATATGGTTGGCCGAATACCGTCATCTTTGGTGACTGTGATATCTCGTGGAGGTGCACCCGGATGTTCAGCATCGAAGAATTTCGTGGGGACGGAGACAATCTCATCATCGAACAGACCAGAAGTTTGTGCCGCGGCGGCCTTTTTATGCGAGTCAGCGGCAAAGGCATCTTGGTCTGCTCTGGAGATACCATATCGACTAGCGACATTCTCTGATGTCAAGCCCATAGGCATGATACAATCCCTCGCATCCTGAGAAGGCGATTCTTTCAACTCAGGCCACAAAACAGTCGGAATCGCCCTTGATCCATAATTTCGAGTCATCGACTCCATCCCACCACCAACACCAACGTCAATAGCCCCGGCCCGAATCCCATTCGCAATAGTCGTAATAGCTGCCAACCCAGACGAGCACTGTCTATTAATCGTATGAAACGGAACAGAATGCGGAAATCCAGCATGAATCTGCGCCATACGACCAGCTTTCGCGCCACCGAGTTCTTGCAACACAGATCCAATGGCTACATCATCGATGAGTTTTGGGTCTAGGTTCGGATTTGCTGCTAATGTTGCTTTGAGGACATGTGCGAGTAGTTCTTCGGGATAGGCGTCTTTGAAGCCGCCCTTTTTGGCGCGCGTAACTGCTGTGCGCACAGATGAGAGGATGACTATATCTGAGGGGGATTTTTGGAGGACCTGTTTCAGGCCCCGGGGAATAGGTGCGGTCATTTTAGCTTATTGATATCGTGATGCTGTATATACGGTTGCACCAGATAGCACTTCAGATTATACCTAGGTAGTATCTTGAGAGTCTCGTCCGGGCAACAAGCAGAACCAAACCGCAAGAAGGATCAAAATAAATAGAAAACCACCAAAGAAAAAAACACAAAAAACAAAAAAACAGAAAAGGAACGGAGCCGATGCCGACTATTTGAACAAAAGTGTTGACTTGGACGCATCGGCTACAGTCCCGCCGAGACAAATGCCGGGGTAAATATTTAAGACGAACTACAGAAGTGAGGAGAAGAACGCTCAGGAACAGCACAATCTGGTAGAAAAATCACTCGGAAGATGAAATAGCAAAAGAGAGGAAATTATATATATCACAGCCGTGTATTTTTATTAATTGTAACCACGCGATGTTTCAAGGTGTTGAGGATTGAAATTGATCAATGGCGAATTGTTTCTTGCAGAGATCGGATGTGGGCCCGGATATAGACAGCTTTCGGATAGCTGCACGGTTTACTTTCTACCTCCAACATAGCACTTGACTGTGTAAATGTTATTGTTTAATTATGATTCAAACAGTGAAAAACGCCTGAGCGTCGACCCGGAACAGTATATATATAGGGGTATAATACAGAATAGAAAAGGTTGAAAACAACTTATTCATCATGACGGTGGATAACTCATAAAAATCGTATCAAGAAGAAAGATAAAGATATCGCAAATGCTAAGATCGAACGATATGACTATAATGCCCAGGTACTTTCATTTGACATTTCTCACAATCAGCTCGATAGCCCATTGAGAAGCTGATTTTCTCGCGTCTGGGTGCTGTGACTGGTGCACGTTTCGACATTGGCTCGGCTATAGCTGTTGATGCAGGTATACCATTGGTCTCTGTCTCTGCAGAGGGTATATGAGTGGGAAATCCTAGCTTTTGCCCTGGAACTCGTAGGAATATGTTTGATGGTGGATCGTCACCGTCGACATCCATGGAAGAAGGAGAATCAGGAAAGTCATTTTGATCACCGGCTTCTTTGGATATATTATTTGTAGGCTCGGCCTCGGAAAGAATGTCACCGGCTTCGCTAATGGGGCTTGGTAACCGCCGCCGTCGCCACCAGTTCGACTCGTTTGTATTCTGCAAGGGAAGCGCAGGAGCTGCACTGGTAATATCTGCAGATGGAACGGACATTAACTCCGTGTTCATGTTCAATGTGAAATGGCTATATATCGGCGTAGATGTGCGGCCTCCACTGATAGTCAAGGATTGGTTGATCAAGTGATGAGGAATTGGCGACGGTTGGAGGTGATTCGAGACAGCCTTTGTTCTTACACTAAGAGGCCAGGGCGATAGATTGTCACCATTTGGGAGTGGTGACGGCGGCACCATATCGACGTCCATGGCGGTATCCAGGGTCAGAGTTGGTGGGCGGCGGGCCTGCAGGGATGAATGTGACGGTTGCTTTTTTTCTTCGCGCCATTGAAGAAACGGCTCCGGGAGGATATCTTCGAAGGTTATATTGCTGCCGATTTCTGTTGATGGTTCGGTGGGTTGCAGGGGAGGCGAAAGAGTAGGATTGCTGAAAGGGAACCGTGCGGACGGAAATGAGGTAGATATTGCATTCGGGTTCTGATCAACACGCGATTTCTATAAAGACACAATGTTAGTCTTCCATCTCACGACCTCATCCAGTCTAAAACTACGAACCTTGTATCCATAGCCGAATGGACTCAAATCATCCTCCTCTCTCGACCTTTTTGCAAGAACAGAAGACATAGCGTCAATTTTAGCCGTTTGAAAATGTTTTCTTTCGTGTTACTTCCTTCGAACAATTCTATAGCCGGAAACACAGTTGTTTTGTTTGTTCATCAACGCCGTAGAGGTTTTGGGCCAGGTTAAATAACATTCAATGCGGCCGAGGCGGGATGTTAGAGATGATGGCGAAAACCGACATGAGACAGATAAAATGCATGGACGAAAAGTCTTTCGCCAGCCTCAGCCTCGGATTAACAAGATGAAAGGCAGGCTATTCTTCAGGGACAGTTGGTTGTGGAAGCAAAGCTGTTAGACGTTGGTTTCAGATGGAAGATGGTGATCAAAATAGAGTCTAGCTTCGTTCAGGCTTCCCACTGGTTGGTGCGGCGAGCTACTAAGTTCTTAGCGGCGGCAACAGAGCTTTCTTATCGCTTATCAAGGTGAAGGTCAATATATACACATTGTTCGGGCATTGCAGATTGTCAAATAGATCCTAAATATTATTAGTATGCGTTAATTAGAGTGTTTATCTATCTGCAGCTCTACGATGTCCTGCTCAGTGTGTATCTGAGACGAGTCCTACTGTAGTCTATTCACTGTATCGGCTTAACCGGACTCCGAACCCGGAATATTAGAGCAACATCCCTGTGCTTAGTAGAACTCCTTCACCGGCATCGTTGTCCCAACACGTGCCACTGGCGAAATAAGCAACTGCACGATCTGCTTTGCTCTAGAATTTGTATATAGTATACACATGTCAGCATATCATCTCGACTGTCGGTCTTGGGCCCGACGGATTTTACGAAGGAACCCAACCACCGGCACAAATTGTACTGGCCTCGTCGAAAGCCCATACTGCGTACTAGTACACTTCTACGTGGCCTACACTGGAACCGTGCTCAACTGAATCGAGCACCATGCCATCAAAGCTACGACAATAGGAGATGGGGCAACGACAGCGTCACCTATCCAAGTGCAGCCCATACAAACGCGGCGCTAGTTCCACATGTTCACCTGTGGCCCAAGTAAGTCGTCAAGCATTCAGAAGTGGGACTCGAGAGTCGACCTGTCAAATGTGTTATCAGCGAAGTGAAAGTGTTCGACTCCGGAATCCTACTTCGATCTTCTCAATCAAGATATTATTCTTGATCCGCAAGATTTTCATTCACGAGTTTCCATTGGCGAACCGTTTAGTCCGGGCTGAAATGGATATCGCTCGATTGCCAGCCGTGCATGTTTCCATCGACTATAGGGGGAAAGATTTTGCGGCATGTTATACGGATGAATCCCATCCCTGTATATGAAGTCATTCACAGCTTTGTCTAGACAAGTGCATTGCATAGGTGGCGCACCACAAGACAACCCGGGTACGATTAACGCGGGTCTCTCGGCGACAGGTCGCTCACACCAGCCCAGTGTATCATGCACTTTCGCAATGCACTTTTCCAAGCAACTCTCGTGGGTCACCCGTTTCGTTAGTGAAGTGTAAAAGCTCAGCTTTACAGACCGTACTGTTTTGGGTAATGCTGCTAGAACGGCAATCAGGCCGTCCACTTCCACTAGGATACCTGAGAGACCCAAATGCCGTAAATACTTCCACTTCTCAAGTGGTAGAATTGTTTGTAAAGGGATGAGATTTCGCTCGGTATCTTCGATAATACCAGAGACATGGTAATAGTCCGCTCTCACATTCAAACTGAAATGCTTCAGATCTAATGCCTCGGCCAAAGCACGCCGGAGATCCACTACGGAAGGATGACCATGCATCGTCAAAATATTGTCCATCAGCCAGAAGAGCCAGGTTCAGGCGACTGAATCCTGGTCTTCGCAGTAGGGTCACGGAGTCATCGTACTCTTTGCATGGCTCATCAAATATACGGCAGCTGAGATCGGTTTGGAGCGAGTAGACATCGACAACAAGCTTGGAGATATTATGATCCTGCAGGATGGCGAGTTCGCTAGTGGTCACGCAGAAACCCCGCCATCTTTCCTTTTCTTCCTTATTCCATAGGTGCAAAATATAAGGCTCACCTGACTTGTCGGTCAGCTGGGGCCATGTCCGTAGATTTATGATAATGATTGTGATTTTGCGAAGTGCAGAAAAGCGCTTGACTCCGTACCTTAAGAGCTTCGGCATCTGCATTAGCACGTATTACGACTTTCTGTTGCTGTACAAGCCGCTGATAGTAACTCCATGACACATCAGTAGCGGGTCGGGATTCCGATCCTCAAGCGGCATATTCCATAACTCATAAATCAGGTCACGGCATTCTATATTTCAAGCAAACAACCGAAAGACTGAATTAGGTACGCCTTCAGGCGTGGGCTGTACGTCGTTTTGTAAATGCAAATCATCTGCCATGAAGTTGTCGAGTAACAAGTCTATCACTAACACGGATTGTCCCGAGATCATCGGGAAGTCGTCCCAGATAATTTCGACGGCGTTGCGACGATAGTTTTCGTAGTCTGTAACTGCGAGACACACTTCAATGTTTAGTGGATTTGCTGATAAGAACACCCTGTTCAGATGCAGCTGCGGATCTGGCTAAACTTCTTGCATGTTAGGCGAGCTCTTGATGTCGCGGTTAAGCAGGTAGGAGACCGCTTCAATGAAGAGTCCCACAGGTAGATGACTCAGCGATGAGCCATAGCTGTTATGTGCTGACATTGGTCCAGACAGCTATGTGTAAGTCACGCCGGATATTGCAGTCTGAAGTCTGTTGTTGATATTGACGACGTTGTCTTCTCTTCCATTTCAATATTCCCCTTATTCCTAATCTCATATATCTGCTCTCTGATTGGCTGGAAAGCAATGAGTCATCGTCGATTTTCTGCCATTAAAAACTCACCGCCCGCCCGCCGCACCGGAGCAGTGTGGCCTAATCCGGAGCCTGTGATTGGACAATGGAGCTGTTTCATCATGTGAGAATTGTTGCCCGCGCCGAAAGCGGGGCATAGAAAATATTTAAAATACTCAGAGACGATCTGTCGTTCAAGGGATTTGGCTCTTTGGAAACAGTTGATAGACACAGTTTCTCCGTTGAGCAAAGGAGCCATTCTCTAGATTCACCATCAAGGGTGCTGTTCAATTTTCCAGGTATGTGAATGCATGATCGGACATCCTGGCCCCGGAATGATGACATGTCTCGTATCTAAAATGGTGGCATTACTACCTGGGATGTCGAGTTGACTTTTTATGAGTCATTCAAGCTGATCTTTCTTTAAAAGCAGATACGGCTACTCCTTTATTTTTGTAGCAACGTCGAGTTCATTGTATATTTTCAGACTTGTTTAGTTTTACATCAATTACAAGATGCCCCTTGTCAAAGCCAAAACAGATCAGAACGACGATACCCGCGGTATGCTTCTCACTGAGCTAATTAGAAAGCGAGTAGAGCTAATAGGAATTAGTCCTGGGTTATGATCCCCTTCTCTCTCCTCACTACCTCCAGACTCAAATTCCCTCTGTGAGTCATCCAAACATCTAGCAATTGACAAGACTATGGCTAATGAATATAGCCCGCTACATCAGTCGAGACAGTCAAGTCAGGACGAAATCAAGCCATTGAAATCATTGAACAGCGCGACGATCGTCTCCTTGTCGTTGTCGGACCATGCTCAATCCATGACCCCGAAGCCGCCATCGAATACGCCCACCGCCTGAAAGCACTGTCCGACAAACTCGCCGGTGACCTATGTATTATCATGCGCGCCTACCTCGAGAAACCCCGTACAACAGTTGGATGGAAGGGACTTGTCAACGACCCAGACATCAACGAATCCTTCAACATCAACAAGGGACTACAAGTCTCCCGCAAGTTGTACGCAGACCTGACCAGTCTCGGCATACCAATTGCCAGCGAAATGCTTGATACCATTTCCCCCCAGTACCTTGCCGATTTGATCTCCGTGGGCGCCATTGGTGCACGCACCACTGAATCCCAACTCCATCGTGAGTTGGCTTCTGGTCTCAGTTTCCCCATCGGATACAAGAACGGCACAGACGGTAACCTAGGTGTTGCCATTGACGCTATCGGCGCCGCTTCGCATCCTCACCATTTCCTTGGTGTGACTAAAGAAGGTCTCGCAGCCATTACCAAGACAACCGGTAATGAGCACGGCTTCGTGATCCTCCGCGGCGGCACAAAGGGGACCAACTATGACCGGGAAAGCATTAAAGCTGGACGCGAGGCTCTACGAGCCCGCAAGCAACGCGAAATCATGATGGTGGATTGTTCACACGGAAATTCGAAGAAGGACCATCGTAATCAACCTCTCGTCGCGAAGGAGGTTGCTGACCAACTTCGCGAGGGTGAAAGTGCGATTATCGGTGTGATGATTGAGTCGAATATCAATGAAGGCAATCAAAAGGTTCCTCCCGAGGGCCCGTCTGGTCTCAAGAAGGGTGTTAGTATTACTGATGCCTGTATTGATTGGGAGACGACTGTGGTCGTACTTGAGGATTTGGCTGATGCTGTTCGTGCACGTCGTGCTACGAACAAGAGCAAGACCAATGGAAGTGCCTAGTCTTGCTAAAAGTGTATTTCTTTTCTATAAAAGGCTAAGCAATGCTAGCTATTGTGATGTATGATCCATGAAAATGAATGACTCTACCCTCATCTATACAAAATATTCTCGTATATAAAAATACTAAACTTATGAGATTGTATATATGTACATCTATTAGTTACCTACCTATATACCTCAATGAGCATAACTCGGCAAGTATACCATCACATCCTCAACATCCCAGGAATAATACAACAATAGAAAAACAAAAATGCAAAACGCCGAATGTGAATAGATCTAGTCCAACCCAACTAATGTCAGATGAATACAAGCTGTCAGGCAAGAGCGAAGTGTTCAGTCAATAATACATTCTTTTGATGAATCAGAAGGAGAAAAAGGAATCATCGTCCCCAGATCCAGCTCGTCCAGCTTTTAACGGATTGTTTGGCTGTCGTCTCAGCGTTCATGGCCAATACATCTAATGACCCAGGTTGCTGTGTCGACGCCGCATGCTTCTGGGCGGATTCAGCTTTCTTCGCATTCACGGCTTCCAATATCCCGAACGAAGTCGTCTGCTGCTCGCTCGCAGTCTTATTATTTATCAACTCACTAACCGCCGCCGTCGTGCCTGCACCGCTTGCAGTAGATACAGATGCATCCGAAACATCCTCCTTCTTCAACCCATCAAACAAAAACCGTTTCGCCCGATTCCACAATTTCTGTTCATCAGCCTCTTTCCTCTTCTGCTTTTCGATTTCGCCGATTTTCTCGTTGCGGAGAATCTCGAGTTGTTCGGGAGTTGCTGTTCCCTTGACGTATGCTTCGCGCGCGGCTTGGAGGTCTTGTAGTTGTCTGTCGAGCCAGAGTTCGCGTTGACGGCGATTCCACATTGTAAGGGATACGACGGAGTAGAGTGTCAGAGCGCCGCAGACGCCTTCTTCAATTAGCATTTGCCCTAGAGGTTGGAGAAGGGACAGGACGAACCGGAAGCAGTGATGAGGGTATATATCATCACCTTGTGAGCACTATTAGCCACCCTCCGACCCTTTTCAATTATCCTATCGAATGCATTCCCGTTCTGCGCAAGTCTGGCGGCGCGCGCTTGAGCACGGAGACGCTCAACTTTCTCTCTTGGTGTTTCGCCGGACGGTGATGAGGATGCGTTCTGATTATTGGGAGAAGTATAGGATACTGAAGATGGCGATGTGGGCGAAGTTGTTGATTGTTTATTCGATTTCAAGGATTCTGGAAGTTGGTATGGAGCTTTGGAGCTGACGTACGGCCCTGTGGCCGTGAAGCGAGTTGCGTCGGCTGCTGAGCGAGACATTGCGCCGTAATGACACTTTGTGTCGGGAACTGGAGGGGAGAAATGAAGCGAGACGCTTTTTATGGGCTCATCAAGCGTGGGAATGATGAACTGATGTAGACGAGGTCCGTCGGTCCGCCTGGAAATTTTTAGAGGTCGTCGACTTGACGGGTCTTGGCCAATTAGATCGACTGTCTCCGGATCTGACCCACTCTATATCAACATCTGACATCGGATTTCTAAACGTACCTACACAACTTCTACAGCATCATATCAGTAGGAAAGTAGCCATGTCATCGTCAAATCCAGACCTCTCGTCAGTCCTCAGGACGTTATCTGCGTTCGCCAACCCGGCATCAACACCACCACCTCAACAGCCACAACATCATAAAAGACCTACCCATACAACCTCAACCTCCCCTCAAAGGCCAACCCCGAGTCTAAACCCCGAACTCCCCCCACCATCAGCCATAACAACCTGGCCCTCAGCCCTAAAACATGTCATGCACCTCACAAGCCAAAACAAAGACCTCTCTGTCCGCATCCAACACCTCATCAAATCACAACGAGATCATGAGCGAACATGGTGGAAGGCGCGGGAAGCGTTGATTGCGAAACAAGCCTCAAGAGAAGAGAAGAAGAGGAGGCTTGAGGAGGTTCTGTTCGTTTTTATCCCTTCTTTCATTCAGGTTCTGGGTGTATATGTACTGATAGCGGGATAGGAAATCTGTTGGTGCTGCTGGTGCAGGTACTCCTACGAGTACTAATGAGAATTCATCTGTACGTCTATCTGTGTCATGCCGATATAAGCATTGTAGATACTAATAGAGAGGAAAAAGGAAGATAACGCCTCCGAACTCAAAGCGTACGACTCAAAAGTTTATCAAGCATCGCTCGACATGTCGCGATCCATGGAGACGGAATTGCGCAGATTGGGCGTTCCGTTCTTCTGTATTGATCGGAGTTTAGTTCTTGAAGATTATGAAGGGAAGGGGAAAGGAAAAGAAAGAACAGAAGGGGAGTCAAGATCGACGACGTTAGACTGTAATAAGACATCGAAGATATCGAGTAAGGAGTTAGAGGCGTTGAAGAAGAGGGTTTTGGATTTACTGGTTGATTTGTGTTCATGATTTGACTAGGTTGAAAGGAAACTTAGTAGAAGATGAAAGATTTTATTCTCAGACTCCAATCTATGCAGATAGACAGACAACCAAAAGTCATGTCTGATGAACGCATACAATAGGCTAGCTTGTTTGACAGTATCAGAATGAAACGGCAAGAAATGGAGATCAAGATGTGTATGTGCATGAAGAATGGGACCCCATTACAATGTCGGAAGATAGTAAGTAGCATATAAAATCTTATGAGTAAAATAGAAACCCCATTCCAAACACCGCCGCCCTATGCAAGGAAAAGGATCGAAAAGAAACGAAAAAAAAAAAAAAGAAAAAAGAAATCATCGCAATGGTTAACGTGACAAGATCAGGGACTCCCGCTCTGTAACGGCAATTGCAACTGCTACTGCAGCGCCAAAAATGGCGCTCTCATGAGCAAGTTCCAAGGTGATTGAAGGATTGTCTTCGGCTTGAGTGCCTGCGTCGGCGCTCTCCCGCGTCAGAATGTCGAGGTATGATTGACACCGGTCACGGAAGCCGGGGTATTTGTTAATCACGCTCCCGTCGCAGGCAATACTCAAAGTCTTGGTGGGTTGCTCCAACTCCGTAACGGTGACCTCCTGTGGCTCAATCTTCTTGACGGCTTCGGTCATCGAGCCAACCGGAAACTCAGCCTCATTACGCAAACACCACATGCTATAGATGGCAGTAGACAAGTAACCGGCAGACCGGTTTGACACGCATTTGCAGACGTGTTTGATGAACTTGAGGTCCTCTACTGTTGGCGTAGCAGAGAAAGTGTGATTCTTCTGTAAGAGAGCTGCAGATGGAGCTAGTGATGGAGAAGTGTCGCCTTCGATAAATGCAACAATCGCCGTGTCTAACGAATACGGCTCCTTCATCGAATGAGGCAAATCACCACCAAACAATGACGCTGTCTCAACAGCTTCAACAATAATCAATCGCACAATCTCGCCGAGATAGCGACCGGTAATCATATATTCCAAGGGCTGGAAGTCTGGACGCAAATGAGTGCGGTTTAGGTAATCATCCCACCGTGTCATCGGAAGCACACCTCCACCAAACATACTCAATTCGGTGTTGATAATGACATGTTTCGCGCGATCAAACCAACCAGGAGGCCTGGCGCCAAACTTGGCGAGACCGATCTCATGAACAGGAAAGTGAACAGCCGCATTCGTACCGGTCCCCAGAATAAGCGACATGCGAGTCTTGGGGTCGACGTAAGCACGTGTCAGCAGAGTAGCAGAGCTATCGTTTACAATAGCATCCATGCGAACATTCAACGAACGCTTCTGGCACGAAGACACAATCAGACCGCCTAGTTCTTGTCCCAGTACCGAGTCCGAACAGCGGAACCCTTTACCCATTCCCTGAATATTTCCACTGCTGGCGGATGTCTGATCCACAGGAAATGACCACGACAGTCCAATTGACAAGGGAGCCTCTTCCCGGCCGTATTTCGCGTCTACTCCAGTCAAGAATTTATCAATACGCTCTGCCATCCAGTCGAAAAAATCTGTACCCTGCAACGCCTTGACATCTTCATCAATGACCATCGACGTCGAGCTAACAATTTTCATGCCGTGTTCTCTACCACTCAACTCAATTAGGGCAACACGGAAAGTCGACCCGCCCACATCCAATGCTAGGAAAGTGCCCGTTTCTTTACCCGTAGGTAAAGCATGGTTGTACGACGGAAGCATGCAGGAAGGGTTCGATTGCAAGCATGACCGGAGCTGATCTTTGATCCTGGCGGACATGGCTAGCATATTCTGAATGTCTAGGTGTGCATTGAACAGCCGATCAACTTCCTGCGCCAATTCGTCGAGCGAGCGACGTCGCTTCCGACCATGACCGTATACAGAACGCTGTCGACGAGAGGAAGTTTCCCCAAAGAGGGCGGATTCGAGGGCAGCGACTAGGTTATGGAAGAGCTCCTGCATGCGATGCAGTACCTTAACGAGCGACGATGTCATGTTGACGGGGGCGAGAGGATATTCTTCGTTCGTGGGAGAATCGTGACGAACGCGAGCACCCGGCACCTGTTTCCTCTGAGCAAGCTGTTAAGCCTGCTCAAAGGAAAGAGGTGGTTAGTTGTACGTATAAAGGGTTGGAGACTATGAGGGAGCGGGTCGCCGTGATATGAGGGGAAGGACAAGTAGATATTCGCGACGAGAGAGAGAGAGAGGAAGATCGAAAAATAAAATCAATTGTCCCTTGATTGGGTTCTCCTGCTAGGGTAGTTATAGACTTGTTTTTATTTTTGCAAGTGGTATTCTGCTCCGGGAACCAGCCAGGTATGGAATGTTGTTACTCCAATTCCGGGGAGTAGATGGAGAATCCCGACAGCGGAGCGGGATGTCTAAGTAGTCAAAAGATAAGGGGACTGATAGACAATTAAGGGGGGACGGACGGAGAAAAGAGACAGGGAGAAAAGAGAGACGAAAGAAAGTAAGGAGAGAAGAAGTTGTTTATGGAGAAAAGAGTGGTAACGAACGAGTCAAGGTGGTAGTAACATTTCTTAGTATGTATGACGGGGTGAGGTAGCAATGGCCGATCTGCTAGTGGTGCTAACCCGATTCGGCTGACTCAACATCGACAGTCATGTATGTCGTGTTTCTTATGAATCTGAAATGATGAACAGTAGATTGAGAATTGGATGGCAAGTGTTCAGAGAGTAGTAGATACCAGGTAGGACTGCTATCTTTGTGATCAACCCGCAACGTTGTCATACAAGTGTTAAGAGGCTGCGACTGCGACTCGTCTATGGACCCGTGGCCTCTAACATGGTGTGAATGACAGTGGTTCCAGCAAATGTCACGGGACCAACAGGCGAATGCTTCATCTGGATCCGTACGTACGTATATGATGGCGATACTGAAGGCATTGAACGTTACAGCTCTGAGGTTGTAGATGGTAGCTGTGGTATAGCAGCTGTAGTACTGTACAACGCGTCAGTTGGCTGGATGGACTATTTCTATCCAGTCAGTTACTCCTGAGATATTATATCATATCAAACCGACAATAATGATACCATATTCATGCGTAGATTCATATTCGTCTCGTCCAATATCACCAGATTCTCGCATCTGATTGGCTGCTGGTCGATACATTTGAGAATAATGCACTAGTCCGTAAAGAGACTAACACGAAGCATCTGATTGGCTGATTGGGCGGTGTAACACAGCCAAACAAAGATGTGGAGCTCTGCATGGCATCGTTGCTCTCATTTTCCTCTGGATAAGGTGGACAGGTGCCCATCTATGCCATCTATGGCCATAAATGTTATGTACCACGTTGTTGCTATGAGCCGATATCAGCTCGTTATTCGTGATTGATGGCCAGGGCTAACCCTAACGATCTCCCGCAGCTTCCTCTTTCAACGTCGCATTCGATCTCCAGTTTCAATCGGCTTCTCCACAGCGACCCAGACCCTCGCAAGTACAAGACGCTACTCAAAATTGAAGACGATTAAGCTAACTACCATAGTAAGGACGATAGAGCTGATTCAGCTAAATAGAGGTCTACTACTCCAACTAGGAATATCGACGCATGACTTTTCTTCGGTCAGCATCTGATCTTTCTATTTTCTTCCCTCGGCGAATAACGGATCAAAGAATAACGACAATAGTGAGTATAACAGCTTGAGACAGTTACATCTACTACTATGCCACTGCCAGAAACATGCCAAGGCTTGCCGCGTGGTTGACACCTATTCAAGCCAGGAGTGGCTACAGACAGAGCTAGGTTCTGATAGAGTTACATCTAGCATCTTAGCAAGTCTATTTGGTTAGTCATCTGGTGAAAATAGACGACCCTGAAACATGAAACATTGGACAATGAGTAACTTGGGGCCTCATTCCGAGCTGTAAGGGGTGTTTGATATTATCGTTACAATCAGATTACCATCATACCCAAGACACACTGACTCAACAGGACCCCGATAGTAATTTGTATTTAGATTACGCATACAAACTGTGTATAGAGACTGTACGGTAACGGTATTTAACGTACGTAGCAGCTTGTAAGATGTAACAGTTGCAACGGCCAGAACCGCTATCTGGCCAATCAGAGTCCATACAGCCACATGCTTATCACTTCTTATCGCGATCGATAAGCTTCGATATGTTGCTACTGTTTGGACATATTTAACGAGACTACTGTTCCATAAGAACGAATAATAATGACTGCTACACAGATTACCGACCAGAT
Source organism: Talaromyces stipitatus ATCC 10500 (assembly GCF_000003125.1). NCBI lineage: Eukaryota > Fungi > Ascomycota > Eurotiomycetes > Eurotiales > Trichocomaceae > Talaromyces > Talaromyces stipitatus. Next base: position 2,352,657 of record NW_002990114.1, read on the forward strand.
CATAACGACATCCGGTCGGACTATTTCACAATACAAGAGTAACTTGGCCTCAACCGGTGTACAACGACATGCAGCTTACACACCACCTTATGCGACAACTGGCAACTTAGTTAGTCCAAATAGTTAGTACATAGTACATACACAGTACGTGCTCTCAAACAACCCGAGACATTACTATGGACATTGATATAACCGACAATCACACTCTCTGCAGATGGTGTCTGATGATCATTGAAGATCACATTGAGGCCCCTTTCTGCAATTGACACATACAATAATCTCGGAGCAATAGTATTCGCCGGTCGCCAATACTGGGATATTGTTCAAGGTGCAGAGTGCATGGTGCACCGCATTACTGATACAACAACGATACAACACGGCAACCTCATGACCCAGGCTAGCCCTAGCCCTAGCCCTAAGCGGATGCATTTACTGCGACATACGATGACTCTCAACAATTACTTCTATACATGGATTAATAACTATTAGTATTTATCATATTGGGAAACTCTTCTTATGAAAAGGTACTGGACCAGGTTTACCAAACAATGAATCAGCATGCATCACCATGATGTCAATCGACATCACTCGCCATATATAAGCCTGACTTGGCGGAATAAATATCGATACAGATTCTGTACATATCTGCCTTGTATATATATACAACACAATCTACATCAAGAAACACACCAAAATGTCTGTCGAACGAGTCAAAGACAGAAAAGACGAAGAAATCCATGAAGGCGACCATGTCTGGACACGATATCGTGGCGGTGTCCGAGAGGGAGAGGTACATACCCTATTCTTCTCATATGCTTTTAACTCCATATGAGAACTTATTACTAATTTGTTCAATAACAAAGGTCCAGAAAATCGTCATGGATGAACACGAAGCTCGACAGGAAGAAGTAGCCAATCCGCCCAAGGTATTTAAGTCTCTTCTTTCCTTTTATCAGTCTTCTAAGCAAAGGTGCTAATAGAGGGTAATGGATGCAGGTTATCTTCATAGATCAGCACGGCGATCGAGTTGCGCATAATCCGACGACTTTATCCAAGACGTCTGCGTCGTGATGTATCCGAGGTGTTGTTCGGAAAAGATGTAGGCGGGCAGTTGTATAACAAAGAAAACAACAATGAATTTGTACAACTACGCTAAGGACTATGAAAGAAAGTATACTGGCGATATAAAGTTGTTCTAAATAGGCCGGGAATTTGTTTTTCTTTCTTTGTTGTGCAACAGAAAGCTCTCCTAGTCGTGAGCTCGCTGTATTTAGGTACCGAATTGCTACTTTCTTCTTTCTTACTCTACTTCGAACCCGAGATCTATGCTTGTACGATGTTCTATATTTACAGTTGGATCTATAGATTCATCATGCTTGATTCCATCAGACGCGCGTTCAAGTCAATGGTTGGAGGTCATGAGGACATATACGCCTTGGATCATGCTTCCACCAATGTGACCCTGCCCCCAGAGCACATGTGGATGAATATGGGCTACTGGAAGGTACATAGAATGTAATAACCAGCTATTCTTAAGTGTGAGCACCCCTGATTTCGTTTCCAGGATGCAAAGTCATTTCCCGATGCATGTGAAGCTCTTCTCGAACAAGTCCTGATTGCAGCCGGGCTGCTAAATGAGGACAAGAGCCCGGTGGATGCAGGCACACTACTTGACTCAACGGAAGTCCAATCGAAGCTGGAGCAAGGGCGGCATGCGACCTTCAAACTAGTCGACGTCGGACTTGGGTGCGGCGATCAATTATTGTACTTGACAGGAAGCTTCACCGGTCGACAAATACCTATTTCAAATACGACGAGAAACAAACACCAATTTCCCTCTTTGACTCATACGTGGGAATCAAAATCACACCAGCTCAAGTAGATGTTGCCCGAAATCGTCTCGAAACACCTCCCAATAGCAAGCCTACGTCTCCTACAGGGTGGACGCCAAATGTACAGGTCTTTGCGACGGATGCTGGTCAGCCCGCTTCCTGGGATCACGCACTCAAGGAAGCCATCTTTTGCGCAGAGTTGAATCCATATACTGCTCCACCGAATGCAAAGGAACATACATGGCTGCCGGGTCTGGATACTGTTTACCACCTCAGACCATCTCATATACATTTCTGGAAAAAGATTCGTCTGCGTTTAATGTGTCTGGCTGCAGGGATCCCTTACGCGAATCTCATGACAAAAGAGGAGTAAGAGCGCATGCTAATCAATGTCGGTTATTCGAAAGAAAATATCTACTTGGAGGACCTTTCCGGGCATACTGTCGCAGGTTGTACGGGATTCTTACGAGAGAAAGAGGCTGAATTAAACAAGTGGAGTATGACGATGGGAAGATTGAAAACCCCGGGAAAACTCTTTGACTGGTAGGCTAAAACTGGCGTGATTAGAGGCTATGTGGTGATGGCTCGTATATGATGAATATTGACGGTAGCTCATATTTCTCCACGGATAATGAGAGTCGGTACTTGTCCCACTATCCAGGGTATCTTTCCTCGCGAAGCCACGAACCTCACGTCCGAATGTAGCCCACCTGAATTATTTAAATTGGCACACTTTCCATGTAGTGGTGTAACTTGAAACTGTTGTATTCAAAAGTTGCTTTTCCCTGTTCCTGAGCCAATTCCATTATCAACTCCCCTCGTCAAACTCTCAAATAATGCCATGTCAACCCCTTGGAACGCCCAGTCTTCCAGCCCAGCACTTAACGCCGGGTCTTGGTACTGCTGCTGGACAGTATCAGAAACGACTTCCTGGTGCGAAGGGAACTGTGCAGGCAGGCCATCTATACTGTCGACAGAGCTGCAACTGGTTTCCGCGCTAATAGTCCTGCCGGTGTAGCTGTGTAAGGGCTGACTATTTCAACGCTCCTTGACTCTGTGATATATTTGAATGTCCTTGAGAGGTGAGTTACTATAGGGAATTGAAAACACTTACCAGGTAGCGAACGACGCCAGGTGACAACGCCATGGGCTCGGATAAGGATTTGTAAGATCTTTGATTTTTATTCTTCTTCTCAACACGATGAAGGGGTTTCTATGGTGCGCTTCACAAATGGTACTCTAGAAGCACACATTCTGCCACTTATGTCTCTTTCCCAGTCATTGTTATCATCTGTGAGCGTCGCCAAATCGATACCAAAGAACAATTTTCTTATCATTATCATTATAAATTCTCCTGAAGTTATCGGGCTGATATGCGTAGACGTCAAATTGAGACGAAGAAGTCGAAGAGCTTGGCGTTGCACGATAGGGTCGGGGCGATAGTAAGTTGAAGAGGTGAACGAGAGAACTTGTCCCCACGCAATGAATCACAGATATGACGATTCGTCGCTGCACTGAAAGTTAGATTCCATTTCGGTTATTTGAGGATGCTATTTTTTTTCCTTCGCATTCACTGACTAGACCATAGTGAAATCTGTAAGCCTTGATAATGCTTGCTATGGCCGCGGCTGACGAGGAGCATACCGTGCCGTTCTTTTTTTTTTTTTTCATTTAAAGCTAGTAAATCTTCGAGAATTTGTTATGTAGGCTGCGCGACTCGCATTGAGGTCTTATCAGGACTAGTGTCAATAGGCAGAAGTGCAATTGACATGAATCCCATGCTTTATGAGGAGTTAAAGCTATAGTTGTTAGGTTGTCCACCTTCTCTGTTCTTGTCATCGAATAGTATTCCTTGCTATGAAGTGACATCCGCATCAGAATAGAACATCGCGAGCATAGTAGAGTCTGGCGAACCTGGCTATAACGAAAGGAAGGCTGCTCCATATTTCCACTAATATCAGCTTGGATGATCTTAATGTGGAATTGAAAATCTTCCGATTTGTTAATACTACATTGTATTAATGTATTGGAGGCGGCCCTCATGTCTAGATTGAACTCACTTCTGGATATATTCACCTTGGCCCTGAGGGCCCTTCTGTTCGTTGTAGCAAGATCTACTGTATTGGCCATAGAACTTGAACGTGGACTTTCAAGGTGTTTGCTCATTGAGAAAGGATAAATATGAGCCCCTTCAAAGCATTTCTCACCACGGGATTGGGTGATAAACACAACCCTGGTCTCGTTTACGAACCTGTTTAAATAAAGATGCTAAATTAGTGATCAAAAGCTCCTCTATTTTTGGTAATAGAGGTAAGTGACGCGGATCAATATACTCGGTGGTGGGAGCAATACCATGAATGAAAAACAGGTATGAAGCGATGAAATAGAGGACGAAGTCAAAGTGAAGAGAGAAAGATGAGGGAGAGTGCCTAAATGGAACGAAGCTTGTCGACTCGGTTGCTGGAGGCTCTGATTTGTCCTTACGTCATCACAACACTGTTCTAGACACATACAATTAGTCATATCACGAGACATCACGAGACAACACCAGACAACACCAATTGTATATCTTCAATAAATCCCGTTGCTAAAATGCTCTTCTTACGATCAAGTAGATTGCCTGCTCGTTATTGGACCTGCAATTCAAACCGACGCATAATAACGTTCATGAACATGTCTACTTCCGCTTCTTCCCCACCGCCTATATCACACATCCTCGAAACATGTCTCTACGTCCGCGACATAGAGGCGTCGACTAATTTTTACAAATCGGCTTTAAATATGGAGCCCTTTCTGAATAGTGTATGATCAATCTCACTCAGTTCCCCGGAATTGTCAGGGTACTCCTCAGTCTAACAAAATAACCAGCCCCGAGTAACCGCATTCAACCTCGGTTCTACAACTCTACTCCTCTTCAAGCTAGGATCAACACAGGAGGACATCACAATAAATACCGAAAAATCTCACGGCATTATCCCCAGTCATGGTCCGAAAGATTCTAACATTCTCAACGAAGTACAACGCCGCAATAGTCTAAATCAACATTTCTGCTTTGCGGTCAAATCCCCCCAGGATGTAGAGGAATGGCATAAGCATTTCCAGAACCGTGGTGTCCGTGTGTTGGGTACGATGGATTGGGAGCTTGGTGGGAAAAGTGTCTATTTTGAGGATCCGGATGGTCATGTAGGTGAGATTGGGTCAAGAGGGATTTGGAAGCATTATTGAATCCATCAATTTTGTACCTCTGTCAGATCTATTGAGAAAAGACAGTAGTCTCAACCCCTGCAATGATATGCTCAAGCTGAGTAACAGATTCCTGAACCTCATCGTCACTGGGCAGATTAACAGCCAGCAAATACAGCACACCTTCCTGCAACACTTTCTTAATAATCCTTCTACTCATAAGATCTGGTACTTGTCCATTTGTTGGTTCTTCTCTCGGGGAAGATTTTCCCTTTTCAAAATGCTTGATACCAGCCTGGACTTGTTGCTGGGTCGTAACCATCATTTTATCGATGCCCGGAATCGGTATGATCAATGATCCGCTGTTTGCAGGGTGATTAGGATTGTTGAGGCGAGATCTGAGGAGTTTCCATTGATCGGAAGGTACGACTAAAGATGATCCAGAGCGATTCGCTTCGTATTTGACTGATCAGTACTTGTTTGTCAGGGAACAAGGACAACGAACGTACGTAGAAAGCGTGTGCCTGCCCTTCGGTCACTGTAATCATTGAATCATTCCCCAGCACTTCTCAATCTCTCGGGTATTCCTGCTGACTCTTCGCCTTCTCCAAGGCTACCTGATTCAGATCAGGATATACCAATGCCGCAGTATCAGAAAATTCAACCTCCCCTTGAGTCTTTCCTCTCACAAGCCTAATGTCATTCAATCCGTTTTTTTAATTTGGAGATGCCTGGATCCGGATTATTAAATATCTCAATTGTTTGATCAATATCCCGTCGTTCACTTGCGAAAAGATTCTGTCCAAGCAAACGGACAGCCCGCTTAGTAGTCCCTGCTGCTGCTCATGTCCAGGAACCTGATCCTTGAATGCGGTCACCATAGCATATAAGCCCCTCAGCATCAAGATTTTCTTATTGACACGGTCAAGAAAGGAGTTTTAGCGGTGGCGCTTCTGTAGTTCTCGAGCTCTGTCAGCCACTACTTGTACCACGGCACTGGTGATTTGTGCCGCGAGGTTGGGAACTAAGGATAACACACTACCGGCGATGTAGAATACTTCGATCCAGTGCGAGGCCTGTATTATTTGTCAGTATATGAAGTATTTCAAACATCAAGGATCTGCGAAGGAGTCATTGGCTTCATACCTCGTTAACACGATCGTAATCCTCTAGCAGTTGCAAAAACAAGCCCTCACTAACACCGCAATCCGCGAGAACAGGTGCACATGCACGCACAAATCCGCGTCCACGCTTTCTGGGCCGTCGTTGAGGAATAATAAATGGGCATGGGAGACGTGGAATTGGCTGCACTGGTGGTTGTCCAGCCCAGGCAGTCAGATCACGGATAATGGCTTCTCATTTGTTGATTTTGACATCTACTAACTCCTCGACAGTTGTAGAGGTACCTTTTGTCTCTTCCGTGGGTGCTAGGCGGGCGCTATCTATGATCTCGTCGAGCTCCCGGATTACCTCGTCCTGATTCAGGTTATTCGCATAGTTGAACTCGGGGCCGCGTTCGACTTTGATTGTGTCGCCGTCATGTTGCTGTTCAATGTGATTGATCACTTCATTAGATTGGACTTGATCAATGCCATTGCCAGCCACTACAATCTGTGGTGTATAACTCGTCTGGAGATGCGAAAGAAGCGGCTTGTCTACGCGATAATAAGCGCTCGCCTGCGGCATGGATGGCTTCAGACGTCACACCAAGAACGGGGCTCAGAATCTTCTCTGGAAGGACCATTTTCCTCCTTTTTTCCCCCATAACCCCAAAGTTTGAGATAAAAGGTAATTGTTGGTTTAGCTACGTCCTGGACCACGAAACACGGGATACGTAAGCAAGGCTATAACACGAAGCAAGCCTACGAGCGCGATCAATCTGGTGTGGAATTCCTAATATTGATGACTGACTCCGGAGAGCAAGGGGGATAGCTAGCTAGATATGTAATGGTTGTAAGATATATCAAAGTTTGCACCCCTCGGGGGCGAGGGAATACTCTCATATCTTTCCAAAGTTCTCATTGTTCGTCTCCAGCTTGGGCATTAAGATAGCATGGGCTTATTTCTGAGAAGAGGATCAACTCCACAAACATAAGCACGTCTTGCTTTTGATACCGAAACGCACAAATACTATTTTCAAGGTTGAAGAGGGCGTGGATCAAGCAGCATTAGCTCCAACGATGGGATATCAAGAATTTTACCCGGACAGGAAAATATGATTGTAAAGAGTTGAGAGATCCACTTTCCGGCGCTGGTTGCCCGAAAAGTGGATCCCTTGTATAGCCCTAGCTGGCCGTGGATGGCCTCAATACCAAGTATCAAAGCCAAGGAGGTCGATCTTAGCTTTAGTACTAAGTGATATGCGAAATTCCTAGGTTTATAGTTATACCAATGAGGCATTATTTTACTTTGACATCTTTCCAAGCTGACGCCTTGTAGACGTATAGTTTTTGAATAACGACGAGCAACGACTCTTCGACGTATAATTTACCACCTAGGCCCAGTCATCCATGGCCTCTCAGCATATTCCATACTGCGTAATAAAGGCCCTTTGTCATCTTAGTTTGGATAAGTCAAAGAGTTTTACTAGACTGGCAGAAAGCGGATGAACTACAATTAGGATAACATGGTTCTTATTTGACAATACATCCTGGCCCAACAGTACCGAAAATCGAAGCATAATGCAGCATAGTACATGATGTATAAGTGTCAAAGTAGGAAGTAACATGTTGACAATGATCATTCAGTTGTTCAATAAGTCCAAAATGTCCTTCTATTATTCATATCTAACACCCTTCCTCTACCACATTTTCGATAATGGTAATAGCTTTTAGCAACACGTTTAAGGACTCGAAGGAACGATTCTGATAGTTTGGAAGGCCTTTGGAAAAGCCCCGACGGCAGGAGAATGTAATAAGGGTCAATATCCATTCGTTACTGGCCTCCTTGACGAACAACACGTGGCGGCTGTCCCTTCGAGCCACCTTTTCCGCTTTTGCTGGCGAGTAATCCTAGGGCGATGCACATTTTGTTGTTGGTAGAGGAGTTGATGGGGTCTGGCCTGATGGGGGTATGTATGGAGCTTGAGACCTGTAAGAAGCAGAATGAGTACAAGAATTTTGGGAACCTGTTAAGGTAACTCACGAGTATATAGAGAGTATAGGCGTCTGCAGACTTGAGTATAAGGAAAACTATTCAATATTTTGTTCTGTAGAATTTAAGATGAAGGATAATGCATTGTATCGAACCCTTTATATACCTTACAGTCTCAAACTCAGCCACACAGTACTCGCATAGATTACCTTTTTGATAGAAGAGCTGACAAGGCTTAATATAACTTCTATCTATACAAAATTGGCGAGTTCTCTTTCTGATTCTACACTCGGAGTGCGTTTCTACGAACATACAATTCAGGGACTGAAGTAAGGACCAATCAATGACAAAAATTTTGTGCTATATGGGCCTATCCTCATAAATGGCTCTATATTGGCAACCATATTGTCCCGATCGGGTATGCATTGCGGACCGGACCCACCCAACAAGAACATCAGAGGGCGTTTTTCTCAACTACACTCCTATCCAAAAAATACTACGCAGTGACTTTCTACATAGTACGGTACAAAGGGCTGTAATAGTGGATTATGTCAAGCCTCGCTGTGCGAAAAATCAATCTATCGAACATACCTTATCCAATTAGCAACAGGATTGACCGAACACAGCCCCATGGATGTGATGTCAACACAATTCTTAGTCGAAAACGCTGAACCCTTCGTGGTGTTAAGATAGCGTTTATAAAGCATTTTGGTATGACAATCCTATCCCCCTTTCAAATCAAGTAGGATTTTCCAAAAACAGCGGAAAATCTCCGTCGCGCATCGCGTATGATGGAAAGCGGACGAAAGCGCCACTGCTGGGAATGTCTCAGACGTCGTCTGGTCTGTGACTTTACGCTTACTGCAGGTAGGCGGTGCGTTTCATCAGGGACTATCTGTCCTGGCTACAGCAAGAAAGAACCAAACAGATTGAAATGGCTTGCGCTTGGTAAGGTGAAATCTCGGACGAGAAAGTCTTCGAAGTCTATGAAGTAATCTTTGAACCATGATCCGAACCACAAAGAGTCCAGTCAGTAGTCCAGTACCGGTGCAAAAGATCTGGAGTTATCTATTTTCAGTGGAGATGTAGTCAGTCCGTCGTTTGAGCTAAAGACCGAAGTTCATATACTAATTCAAGCTTGCGAATACTGTAAGGCCAGGGAAAACCAGGCAGATGGTCTAGATAGCTTGACAAGATACACTTGGCTGACACAAATCGGAAAAGACAATACATGCATGTACCCAATTTATCTGCTTATGACCGAACTTGGCCCCAAAAGACCATCTTTCGGATTTCCCTACCCCCCCTTCCAAATTTTTCAAAGTGTCTTGCATATCCCGACTACTTACGGCTAAGCATCGTCTGCATAGCCACTGCTCATCTAATGAATCAAATAAGAGATGACACGAACGGCGTTGAAGTTAGGAGTAATTCTTTGGCCAAGATTTTCTCTCACTACCGTGGCCTAGTTCTTCTGTCCCTCAGCAATGAGATCAATACGAGTCATAAATGCTCCAGCAATTTTGTGATTGCTGGAAGTCGGCTCGGCTCTATTATAACCGCTTATTTGTATTTATTATAATAAATCACTCATGAACCTATAAGAACCAGCATGGCGTCTCCCCCCATTGGCGACTTCACCTCCGAGGCGTCCAGGAGATAATTATACTACGTGGCGGCATTCGTGCATTAGCCGGGTCAACTGGTACACAACCGCTGCTTCTCTGCTTTGTATAGTACGCGAAATTGACAATATTTTGTACCGGAAATTGACCGTTGTACAGCCTTGCCGTCATCGGAGACACATACTCGCCTGCACCAGACCTAGTCATGTCCCCTTCGCTCCTTGATGGACTCGATTTCGTTCTATCAATCTACCAGGACGGCTCCTTCACCATCACACATATTTCATGAAATCATAAATTCATCTGCGGGTATCGAGACAACATTCGCCAGATGTCGCTGACGACTTTAGAGCGGAGGCATTCGAGATTTTAGGCCGCATCCAAACATTCTTACCAGAACAGTGGGCTGAGTCTAAACCATGCTCATACAAAGACTAGATACTCATAGGTAGCATATACCAAGCTACTGTTGCTTTGTATTGCGTAATTTCTCTGCGGAGCCTTTCAGTTCTCCCTCATACTCATTTCCTCCGAGAAACCTGTAACACATGCACGAGTCTGTTGCAGACACTTCTTAACGAGGCTCTACCGTCTCCAAGCTGAAAACCTTCCTACTTTGGCCGCTAGTAGTGCTTGGGGTGGAGGCTGTGCATAGTGGCACAGAGATGCGTACATTTGTGTTGAAATCGCTTGTCAGAGATGAGTCGATCTATTTGCACATATGTAACGCTGACTGAAAAGAGGTTATTGAGAGGTATTGGGCTTCGGGAAGAATGGATTGGGATGTTTGTTTCGATCAACCATATGTGTTTGTGATGCAGGCTGCGGTGGACGCCAGTCAACTACGCTAGTCAATATACCATACGTATTAGACTACTAATCAGATAACATTCAACACCTGGACTATACAACATGGTATCGGATTGTGACATATATATGATAGTCAATGAAATTAAGAAAACTCTACAACTCCAACCCTTCTCCTGGTACGCATCTTGTTTGAAAATAGAATTTCAATCATAAAATGTCAACCTCTTGCCCTCCTGTGAGTTGATGCCTACCTAGGTGAGGTCTGTCGAAAGACAGTTTGACGACGATCTATTTGAAAACAGGCTCCATTATGGGAAGTCAAATTTGCTCGTCTTAGACAGTAGCCAAGTAATAGTGCCGACTCATATGGTTGAATCCAGCCAAGGCTTCAAGTTTTCAACCAAGATTCTTCCATTTCCCTGCTTTTGCGCCTCTCAACGACCGACCGAACCAAGCCCAGTGCATTCACCATAACGCATTCCCAGTGAAGGGCCATCTTGCAACCTAATTATAGAGCGACCCTCAAATGTTAAGTCTCCTAACAGGCAGGGTACTCAACGATTTCTCTTTCAATGCTTTACGATAGTCTATTAAGTAAGTATCAGTGAGAGTACACGCCACTTAAAGCACTACGGGGATCCATACCAAAGATAGCTCGAAGCCCCTGAAGAACCGATTATGCCAACAACACCAGAGCTGCAACCTAGCCGAATCCCCAATAATTTTCCGAATCATCCTTTAGGCGGTGCTCAATTGCTGCCCGCAAGACAAAGATCATATGGATATGTAGTGGTTACTGTCCATTGCTGATATTAGAACCGTGAACTTATGGTCAACATGTGTTAACATGAACCAGGAGTATTGTCGGTCGTATTGTCGATAACGCCGTATAATAGAGGAGATAGAAGAGACCGGTTCCTTCAAACTTAAATTTTCTGCCTGTATTGAGTTTACAACATCCGAAAAGTACTCCAGATACAAGTCTAAGTAACGATCTTTTATCCGTGTTGTTCTCAGGACCCGCTAATACATAAAATCTCTCGAAATCGGCGTAGCTGTGGATGTATCTTTAATACGAAATATGCCCAGGACAACATACTGACAAGGAAATAGTAACAGGTTATTGCGAGATAAAATAGGTCTGTTGGGCGCCGAAATCCAATCCGCATAGTAGCATTGCTCAGCTGTATTGTCGTTCTACGCTCCTAATTTGATTCCAAACATAATGACGGGAATTAGATATAGAGAGATGTAGAATGCGACCAAAACAGCGCGATCGGCGATGTACGCATTTTTGTTTCCAATCACATTTATTAGAGCAGCTCAGAGTGAAATGCTGGGAAAAGAGCTGTCTGTAATCTCTACTTGAAGCCGTATCCTCACTGGAGAACATACCGGTCAAGTCTACGATGTCATAGATAGTGTGATAATGATAGAGACTCAAACTGCAATGCTGAGCCATAACTCCAATAAGCAACGATATCCCTTGAACCAAACTTAGTCGTCAGTCACATGGAGAGTGAAGAGCTTACCGTTTAATGTCTGCAAATCACTGATAGTCTCAGATATCTGTCCAGCTTCTGAAACTGAAGCGGTATACGTAGCGCCTCGTTCTTTTCCTGGTTGAAATGTGTATCACGAGGCTTGCCCTTGGATTTAGCAGAGATGGCGAATGGAGGATTAAAAGTAAACAGGAAGCTCGCCTCGCTCCTATCAATGATAGTAGACCATATGGACAGCACAAAAAAAGATTCCGGCTTGAATCACAAATGAAAGGATAATCTAAAACAAGTATATACTTGTTAGCCCTCTCTTGACATGACTGTCGAAGAGATGTTTGTCCCTACTCCTAATCCAGCAACGTCAGGGTTTGACTCTCCAGCATCTGTACATGCCATGTTTGGAATTAGTTTCTTTTAAGTCAAACAAAATGAAGTTGGATTATTAGAAGAGTACAGAAAAAAATCTATTCTAGAAGATGGACATTCCTAAGTGAATTTTTGCTTGTGGTCATGCTCAGCCGAATCTGCCTCGCCAATGGCTTTGTTGCATTTCGATTAGGGCTGGGACCCATGTCAATACAACGAAGACAATTTATGCTTTAGATAATTGGACTGTTTTTTCTAATATGATAGATAATGCTATACACAAATCGTCATATAATACGCGTACATTTTTTAAAGCATGTCCATATATACAGGATCTTTCAAAAGATCATCACATCAAGCTTGTCCTTCCTCCAACCTCTCTCGCACCCTCGCCATTCGGCATTTCCCCGTTTCGACCAACCACAAACTCACGGTAAATAGCTTCTAAGCGCCGCCGTTCACGATCACTGAGGGAAGACCGAGTCGTCGATAATGAGCGCTCAACGTGCTCCCATTTAATAATCACTTCGTCACGAGCATCATCTACCACCGTACCATTGGCTCGTTGTTGTTCATGGCCCTCGGCGGTATCGGCATGAGTACCATGTTCGGCCTGTCGCTGACGGCGCCGTGCCTGTTTCAGAGCTGCCAACCTTGCAGCGATCACTGCTGGGGGTTCAAGTTTAGCATTGACGCCGCCGTTCGACTTGTCTGCTTCTTGCTCGGAGTAGAGGAATTGTATAAACGATTTGCTTGATGCGTCTGTCCCGTTGGCATGTGTGCCATTTGTCTTCTTTGTAGTTGAATTTGACGCTGACATTGAGCGATCACCTAGAAGATCGTGGATTGCCTCAAGATGGGCATTGTAGATGACAGCCTGGATATCAGCTCCAGAATATCCTTCTGTCCGAGAAGCAATTTCACCAACGCGAGACTCGACATCAGGGCTAAGCTTGAGTTTCTTGCTCACGGCTTTAATAATGTCAATACGATCATCATGCGAGGGCATATCGCACAGAAGACTCTTGTCAAGACGTCCAGGACGAAGCAGAGCCGGGTCAATCAGGTCCGGCCTTGATGTTGCGGCTAGTACATACACGCCAGAAAGGCCCTCGGCACCATCCATTTGCGTCAACAGCTGATTGACCACTCGATCTGTAACACCAGTCGAGTCGTGTCCACGCTTTGGTGCGATACTATCGAATTCATCGAAAAATAAAATACAAGGTCGTGCAGCTTCAGCGCGTTCAAAAAGGTCACGGACGCTTTTCTCACTTGCTCCGATATACTTGTTCAAAATTTCTGGACCTTTCACACTGATGAAATTCAGGCCACACTCACCAGCCACTGCACTAGCAAGTAACGTCTTACCACAGCCGGGAAAGCCATACAGCAACAAACCTGATCGCAAGCGAAGAGGACACTGCGCAAAAATAGGAGCATATTTCGTAGGGTATTCCAAGGTTTCTAGAAGGGTTTGGCGGGTGGCATGAAGACCACCTATGGAAGAAAAGGTCGTGGAAGAGGATGTTAATGTGACGTTTCGAAGAGATGCAGGCGTAAATCCCTTCAAGGCTCGCTCAAAATCGCCCATCGTCAATGCGATCTTTGTGGAATCTGCACTGGTATCCTGCACCGATCGAATCAAAGCTTCGTTTCTAGCCCGAGAAACTAACAACACAAGATCTCCAGGCATGTACCCATCCGTTTTGCCCGCTAAATCCAGGAGATCCAAGTCTCGTGCCAGCACAAATCCGTCTGCTCCAGACGAACCTGGCCGGCTTCCAGGATTTGAGGGGTCCAGCCATGACTCCTCCGTCGATCCACTTTCGTTGCGGTGATGACCTTTAAGAGCATAATCATCCTTATCTTGACTCATCAGCTTGTCCAACACTTTACGTCGGCCCTCCTTATCCGGAGCTTTTAAGCTTAAGATTTCTCGCACAACATGGCCACCGACGATGATATTGTTCAGAGATTCCTTTGACTGTGCGGTACCTAAGAACACGACGGAAGATGTTGTTGTGCAATACTGGCGAACAATCGAGCATATGATTTCGCTGACCTGGCGACTGCGCCCATTTTCTCCTCCAACTTGAAGTTCCGTTTCCACAGGACATAGTTTGTCCAAGTCATCAAGGATCACAAGAGCTGTCCCACCAAGGCGAGCGCACCACGATGCAGACATGAATAGTCTGGTCAAGGTCTCCTTAATGGTAGAAACACGGGTTTCGTCCGTAACCAACTTGCGGCAGGGGAAATAGGTCACATTGCAAAGTTGTTCTTCTCGTAGTTGGGCTGCTAGCAAGTGGCACAGCGATGTCTTACCAGATCCGAGACCTCCGGTCAACAGGATAGACGAACCCCTTGACAAACTCGTTAAGCTTTGGTTAATGAGCGAATCGATCCCGACCATAGCCGGTGGCGATACAGATATCCGCTCGTCTGTAGGTATACTGGATAATGTAGCGTCTACCGGTTTGGGGACATCCGGCTGTACATCAATGGTGAACTTAGACTCTGACCCCAAGATCCATCCTGACACAGATGAAGCTTCCGTACTTTTCAAAGGTGGGTCAAAGCGCAAGATACCGCCGTCAAAAGCTCCGGCAGAAAATTGATTATCAACAGCTGGGAGAAGCATTCCATCCGTAAGAGGTCCTGACATGAAGCCAGAATCCGAACCAGTGCTGCCAAATATAAACTTGATTCGCTCTGCTAGTGCGCTTCGAGAGGCAGCTGTTTCTCCGCCAAATTTAAGACCATCCCGTTTTTTGAAAATATCTGAGACAAAAGGGTGTATTTTGATCGTTTTGATAGACGACGGGCTTAGCGGAGCGGGTGCAGCTTCTACGCGGACAATACCGCCCATGATACCCGAGCAATTCAGGGCTTCGCAGAGACGTGACGAGAGACTAACGTGCTTCGAGTCAGGAGCATCATCCCAAGGTTGGATCTTGGCCACAATCTTTGCCGATGGCCGTCCAGCCTCACCCGATTCCTGTTCCTTCTGCTGCAACTGTTGCTGCGGGTCGACAGGAGGCTGCAATCCTGCTGGCTGGATGATAGAAACAGCCACCCACTGATTTCCGCGAAGCTCGCGAGATGATAGTACACTTCGATCAACCCATACTTTCAGGCCGTCATTGCTATGGCCAGAATTCTCTTCGTCAAACCAGTCTTCGACATGTAACCTGTCCACACCTCGAAGATAGACTGCGTGTTCATCGGATTCGGATGCCCGAGTTTTCGGCCGCACAGTGCTGCTGCTACTTCTCCCACCAACACTCTTGCGACTGTTACTAGTCGTGCTTCGATTTTCCCCTCTATTTGCTTTACCAGATTTCGGGCGAACTTTTGGTGCAACTATGACTTCCGCATCGGGTGCAATCTTAGCAAAAGGAGATGTCGAAGGAGGCGCAGGAGTGAGCGACGTGACAACTATATTTGCGGTAGATGTTGGGGAAAGGTGCAACGTAAGTGGATGTAAATGGTTCGATGGAGTTGACCCTGGACTAGTATATCCGGGATTGGGAAGGGCTCGGATTTGGTGCAGCAAGTTCAACTCTAGAAATGAGGCGTGTAGTTCGATAACTGAATGTCTTGTCAGAAGGAATCTTCTAAAGATGCAATGGTTTATACTAACTCTCCCAGTCGGCCGGTGTCAAAGGTTCTATATTGACGGTCTGCGCAATAGGATTGTCAAGGTGTAGGAATAATCCGACCTGCGAAATCAATGCCCAATCTTCTTGAATCGGAGAGGCTTTTACCCACCTTTTGGCCTTCCGCTAAACCCAATACCCTAGCGAAGGTGGTGTCAATTTCGATAGATGAGACCTCCTGCTCTCTCGCAGATGAATTCGAATTGATCCCATCTCTGCTGACCACGGGCGCCAGCTTGCGCTTACTCGGCATTCCCGTCCATCCCAAATACGCTGACTTCTGAGCGGTGGACTGCGAATTCGACGGCCGGTACTGTAATTCCACAATGACATTTTGGGCAGCCTAAGATAGCATTGTAAGTGCAAGTTGTTAAGGTATATGGCGATATGGCACTCTTACTGCGTTGGCGTTCACTAGCAGTGAAACGACTGGAGTTGGTAAATTCACGAGACACGACTTGAGGGGTACCAAAGCAACTTCTGCAGTCGTGGCGGTCTTTCTGCTGGGAGCCATGACGCAAAAAGTCAAATCTGCGCCTGCTTTCAAATTACAAGAGCAGGCTCCCTATAAGCAGGTCAGATAAGCAAAAGGAAAGAATGAATGATGATTTGTAAATCCCCCGGAAAGTCCACTGAGTTTGCGACGATGTCTCTCGGCTTGAGCTTCTCCAAGGCCCACAATAGAAGCCGCCATGGGGAAGGCCGACCGCCGAACCGAGGGTTAATCCGCTCCGGAGCACGTGACTTGTACACTATTATGTTTAAGGTATAGCGGACACTTAAAGAATGTCGGACGCGTTCCACGTGTCGCGTGACGCGTTCTTTCACTTTTGCGAGTTTTGGCTTAGCGCCGATGCCCACCAACCTTTACTTTCTTCGACAACACTGCGAAAACACTTGTATGCAGGCCATACAGGACTACACATTTCTTTCATCAGCACACAATCCGGTCGCAAACAGTCGAGTATCTACGTTCTCGTCTTTCCAGCGCCAATATGGCTCTCCTTCAATATCCTGCCCCGGTTGACTACGCCGCTCAACGGGAGGCCTTCAAGGACTTCTTGAAGGGCTTCAAGAGCTTCGAATCAGCATCAGAAGCCGCTGCGACGGAGGCCATCCAGGGCCTGCGCATTGATGGCGATCGTACTGAGGATGAATATGATTTCATGGATGATGTTGAGACCCAGGGGGGCGCACCTCGTGATCCCAAGCTGAAGTACATGCGGATACTCCAAGATGTCGCAAACAGGGATAGAAATAATATCTTGATTGAGCTGGATGACATAGCCACTGTATTTTCCACCCAAATTTTTGCGCGCTGATATGTTGATCGATGCTCACCTTTGCTACCCCTCATAGTACGAGAAATCTCTTCCTGAAGACACCGATTTGAAGCTGGTGGAATCCATTCAATCAAACACTAAGCGCTATGTCGATGTTCTCTCTGAAGCCGTCGATGCTGTGATGCCTAGAGAAACAAAAGAGATATCGTGAGTTTGGAAAAATTATGCAGCATATATGGTGGCTTACTGACCAATAATCAGTTTTAAAGACGACGTCCTTGATATCATCATGTCGCAGCGAGACAGGCGAAACGAAACAGTTCGAATGGCTGCTGAAGCCGAGATGGATGCCAGCCCACCGCAAGCGCTGTTTCCTCCCGAATTGACACGTCGATACACCTTGAACTTCAAACCTTTGACTGTGTCTGAGTCGAGCAGCGGACAAGGCTCAAAAGCACTGGCCGTCCGTCATGTACGAGGAGAACATCTCGGTAGCCTGATTACTGTGCGTGGTATTGTGACCCGAGTGTCCGACGTCAAGCCAGCTGTTAAAATAAACGCATATACTTGCGATCGATGCGGTAGTGAAGTGTTTCAGCCTATCACAACCAAGTCATTCTTACCTATGACCGAATGCCCTTCTGAGGAGTGTGTTACCAATAACTCCAAGGGCCAGCTGTTCCTATCTACACGAGCCTCCAAATTCGTTCCTTTCCAGGAAGTCAAGATTCAAGAGATGGCAGATCAGGTTCCCGTTGGACATATCCCCAGAACTCTGACAGTACACTGCAATGGCAGTCTAACACGTCAGTTGAACCCCGGTGACGTTGTCGATATTGCTGGAATCTTCCTTCCCACACCTTATACTGGCTTTAGGGCTATTCGCGCTGGTCTATTGACCGATACTTATCTGGAAGCGCAATTCGTTACTCAACACAAGAAGGCCTACGACAGTATGATAATGGACAGCCGAACAATAAAGAGGATGGAACAGTACAAGAATTCAGGTCAGCTGTACGAATATCTTTCTCAGTCTATCGCTCCTGAAATTTACGGCCATCTTGATGTCAAAAAGGCCTTGTTGCTTCTGTTAATCGGCGGTGTGAACAAGGATATGGCCGATGGCATGCATATCCGTGGAGACATCAACATTTGCTTAATGGGTGATCCTGGTGTGGCCAAATCCCAGCTCCTCCGCTACATCTGCAAGGTCGCCCCTCGTGGTATCTACACCACTGGTCGCGGAAGCAGTGGCGTCGGTCTCACAGCTGCGGTTATGCGAGATCCAGTCACCGATGAGATGGTCCTGGAAGGTGGTGCTCTTGTACTTGCTGATAACGGTATCTGCTGTATCGATGAGTTTGACAAGATGGACGACTCAGACCGAACCGCCATTCACGAGGTTATGGAACAGCAAACCATTTCTATTTCCAAAGCCGGCATTACCACGACACTCAATGCCAGGACGTCTATTTTGGCTGCAGCTAACCCTCTGTATGGTCGCTACAACCCTCGCATCTCTCCCGTGGAAAATATTAACCTTCCTGCCGCCCTTCTCTCACGTTTTGACGTCATGTTCCTTATGCTGGACACTCCATCCAGGCATGACGACGAGCAGTTGGCAAACCACGTCACATACGTTCACATGCATAACAAACATCCAGAAACTTCCGATACTGGTGTTGTCTTCAGCCCCAATGAAGTTCGCCAATTCGTGGCGCGTGCTCGCACTTATCGCCCAGTAGTCCCCAAAGAAGTATCGGACTACATGGTCGGTGCCTATGTGCGTATGCGTAAACAACAAAAGAAGGACGAAGGAAGCAAGCGCCAATTCTCGCATGTCAGTCCTCGTACACTTCTCGGTGTGGTGCGTCTTTCACAGGCTTTGGCACGTTTGCGTTTCAGCGATACTGTGGTCACCGATGACGTCGATGAGGCCCTTCGACTTGTTGAGGTTAGCAAGGCGTCCCTTTCCAATGAATCGAGCACAGAGGGAGACCAGACACCTAGCAGCAAGATCTACAACCTCATCCGTGGTATGCGGGAGAGTGGCGCTGCTGCGGCTGAGGACGGACAAGAAGGAGAGCTCAGTCTCCGCAGAGTTAGGGAGCGAGTTCTTGCCAAGGGCTTCACGGAGGATCAGCTCACGAAGACAATCGAAGAATATCAAGAACTGGATGTGAGTACTCTTGAAAGTAGCTTGAATGACAATACGCATCATTTGCTAACGGAAATTAGGTATGGCAAATTACCGGTAATGGCACTCGTCTACTTTTCGTGGAACTTGATGGCTTTGATGACGATATGGATATATAGGACAAAGCGTTCTTTATTCTGTCTTTGCAAGAGCTTTGAAGCCTAGGTTATTCATGTGTTTTGTATATGGGGAAGGTTAAGCGATGTCATTTCTGGATGGTGAAAGGCGTATGGTCGTTTTACAAGGATCAGATACAGTAATATGCGATAGTAATGCATTCTGTTTGTTTCAAATTTGAAAATGACTGCTCGAAACCTACATGGCTGTCTTTCCAAGTACTGATAGTTTATACCTGAAATTTAAGGCAACGAAAAATGTAAAAAGAAAAAATAACGATCTCACATCGTCCGCGGCCGGAATCGAACCCATCACTAACCCTCGGCAAAAACACTCCTACCTCAAATATGCTTGCAAGAAAAAAAAGAAAAAAACTGGTAGCTTCTCTTTGATTGAGCGTGTCATCCTTAGTGCAGGGGCCATGCTAATCTTCTCTGTATCGTTTCAAATTGACCAAATGCCCGAAGGCAATAGAGAAGAGAAACAAATGGTTTATATGGGAGCAAAAGGGAAGTGTTATTCCTAGGAAAAACGGAAGGCGGAAAGGTGATTGGGTCGCTTGATTAGTGGGGCTGCCAGGTAAGTTTTGGCCTGAGGCCACAAATGGAACATCAAAATCGTCGCTTACCATGATGAGAATATGCGAAGAATATGAACGAAGAGGGACAGGGCTTAAAGGATGAGATGAAATTGGTCAGAAGTAGCAGAGAAAAAATTACTCAGATGGCAAATCTTTTGCATGAACAGCGATGATGTGCTGATATATGACGGAAATATTAGTCTTCACGACCGCATTGTATGTGTGGATATGTAGTGTATGTCTCGCAGTGGATAGAGCATCAATGTTTGTACTTTCCAGCGATACAATGAGCCGGGTAGCGACAATTCAGCATGCCTGCACCCAAAGTCAACCCCGACGATAACATCAAGCCCATGGCAAAGCAACAGAAAAAAGAGGAACTTATTTCAAGTGACAAAGAGAGAGTCTGAGGGGTAAAAAGCACGGGCGGCATACATTTTACCCCCACTATGATGCCAAATATGAGAGAACGTGACTTTCGCAAACCCTAAAAAAAAAGCTTCTACTCCGTACTATGTAGTGTATCCAACTCAGCTGGTGAGGTTGACACAGGGTTAGGGTTGAAACCTACACGGCCAATATCCTCGTACGTATCTCGATTTTGGCCGTGACGCTATCGCCGCGAGGCATATTCTTGCTCATGTTCGCTCCAGATGTGCTTCTTTACTCGTCTTTCGACACAAGCATCATACTCTACGGCACGGATGTTATGCAGTCTATTCTGTCTTAAGAGTGATGATATGCATAACTACGCATGACGGATTTACGGGAGATATATTGAATGCTGATTCGCTGAATTTCAAAAGTTACCGAGCTCGATCCACTCAACCAATCACAACAGCCAGATCTAAGCGTTAGCCGTCAAACCGAGGCATCTTCTTATCAATACCCCGGCATATCTTACGTCCGCCAATCACAGCGTCGGTAATATCCCCGGATTGCCCAGATTTGTGGGGCTATGCCTAGTGACCTACCTAGTTAGACTACTTAACAGTGCTTACTTATTATATAACCCATTTGTCCTTCTAGGTTTTATTTTTTACTTTTATTTGTACACTGTTTTCAAAATAGACCTGATAAAAAAAGATATTTCGCTCCGTCAAAGATGCCGGTGAAGTCGCCTTATCCAGACTTCGAAATCCCCGATGTCGATATCTGGTCGTTCCTGTTTGAACGCAAAGATCGGGCATTTCCAGATGACAAGAGTAAGCACGACATTTTAAAATAGTGAATACGTCAGTATCTAACAGTCAGGTTAGATCTCTTCGTTGACGCCGACACTCAACGGTCATACACTTTCGCACAACTGCGGGAAACCGCATTGAGCTTTGGTCATGGTCTCAAAGCAACTTGGGACTGGAAAAAAGGCGATGTCCTCGCCATCTTCTCGCCAAATTGTGTCGACACCCCAGCTGTCATGTACGGCGTAGCTTGGACTGGAGGCGTGATTTCTCCTGCAAACCCAACCTATACTGTTGAAGAACTGGCCTTTCAACTTGGTAACTCTGAAGCAAAGGCTCTTGCAACCCAGCGTCCTTTACTTCCTATTGCGCGCGAAGCTGCGAAGAAAGTGGGTCTGCCTGAAGATCGGATTATATTGATTGGCGACGAGCGAGATCCCAGTGGTGTCGTTAAGCATTTCACATCTATTCGAAACATATCCGGCACAAGCAGGTTTCGTCGGCCAAAGATTGATCCCAAGAAAGATGTTGCGTATCTGGTATACTCGTCTGGTACTACGGGTTTGCCAAAGGGTGTCATGCTCTCTCACAGGAACATGGTGTCCAACATTTTGCAGGGCA
Source organism: Talaromyces stipitatus ATCC 10500 (assembly GCF_000003125.1). Taxonomy (NCBI): domain Eukaryota; kingdom Fungi; phylum Ascomycota; class Eurotiomycetes; order Eurotiales; family Trichocomaceae; genus Talaromyces; species Talaromyces stipitatus. The sequence goes on from NW_002990114.1 coordinate 2,374,709, forward strand.
AGAACACCGAAGGGAGATATCTCTCTTGGAATGACAATGCCGACGGCCAGGGAGACCGTATTTTGGCATTCTTGCCATTCTTCCATATTTATGGTGAGTTACATCAAATCCACCTAACAGCATTTTCTGACCACTTCTAGGCTTGACGACCATGATTCACTTTAGTCTTTTCACCGGATTGACCGTATTTGTGATGCCCAGATTTGACATAGAAAAATTCTGCAAGCATGTGCAGAATTACAGAATCACATTTGTATACGTGGCGCCTCCAGTCATTCTATTGCTGGGCAAACACCCCATCGTCGATAAATACGACCTGTCCAGCTTGAGAATGATGAACTCCGGTGCAGCACCGCTTACACGAGAACTTGTCGAAGCTACATCCGCGAGAATCAAAGTCGGTATCAAGCAAGGCTACGGATTGAGTGAGACCAGTCCTACAACACATACTCAAGCTTGGGAAGACTGGAACAAAGATATCGGTTCTGTGGGCCAATTAGTCCCGAACATGGAAGCCAAATACATGACTTCTCCAGAAGACGACTCGGAGCCTCAGGAAGTCGCCGCCGGTGAAGTAGGTGAACTCTGGGTTCGTGGTCCAAATGTCTTCTTGGGATATCACAAAAATCAGAAAGCGACAGAAGGTTGCCTGACGGCGGATGGCTGGTTTCGGACTGGTGATGTCGGTTATCAGGATAAAGATCACAAATTCTACATTACGGATCGCGTCAAGGAGCTTATCAAGTACAAGGGCTTCCAGGTACCGCCGGCCGAGCTTGAGGGTATCCTTGTCGATAGCGAGTTGATTGACGACGTCGCCGTTATCGGCGTGCACAGCGACGAACATGGTTCCGAGGTTCCGCGAGCATACGTTGTTCGAAGTGCTGTTAGCAAAGCTTCGGGTGCCAGTGATGCCGAGGAGGCTGAAAAGATTGTCAAGTGGATGCATAGCAAAGTGGCTCAACATAAACGCCTGAGAGGTGGCGTACGATTTGTCGAGACTATTCCTAAGAGTGTCAGCGGCAAGATTCTGCGACGAGTGCTCAAGGAGCAAGCTAAGAAGGAAGCTGAGAAGCCGAAGGCTAAGCTATAAGACCAGCCTCGTATACTTTTTGGTCTTTCTTGTTGATACAGTTCATGTACATTATATTGAGCTATTCTAGCGACAGCTTTGTGGAATTTCGTTATATTCAGTTTGGAGGACTGTTCTTCTTGTTGGAATCAAACCAAGAGTAAATCCCAATCCATATCCTCCAATAGATCTAACCAGTGCCTTCTCTGCCTTAACCGTTCTGACCCCCAATAAAGCTCAATCAATTCCTGGGCTCGTCTCGTATTCTGAATTCCAAAGTTGATTTCCAAGGTTTTTAGTGCGCTGAGAATTGAGGGTAATTGGTCTTCGCTGCCTTCACATTCGCATCCAGCGATGAATAATGGGAAAGTCAGTGCTGAGAATTCCGTATGAGTATCTGGTGGATTGGAATGGAGTAGAGTCATGATGTTTTGTAGTGCCTCGGATTTTGAGTGCGAGATCTCGGAACGTAGTTCATCCCACATTGTGAGTTCTGGCACGGGACTGGTGGAAGTGACGGCAGGCCATGCCAGTCTCTCCAAACTCGAATGTAAGAATATAAATGCTGCATAGCGGAAACAGTTTGCTACCATTTCTAGTCGTTCGAATGCTGCTTCTGTGATGCCTTCAGGAATAATGAAAGATTGCTCCCTGCAAGACCAGTTGGTGAGGTACTCATTTCTGCAAGACTTTTCAGTTAAAGTTCTTCCACATGTTCCAAATCCTGGGAGGGGGGAAAGACATACATATCAATAATCTCTTGACTCAGAAAGGCAAAATCGTTCACCCTGCGAAGATCTGCAATTCGCGAACAAATTTTCACCATTTGCTCGCTACATCCCAAGTATATGTCTATTTTGGGACTGGTATACAGACCTTCACAGAACGTCAATCGTGGTTTGAGATTCGGTGTTATGAGATTGGCCATGTATTGCCAATATGTCAACCTAGTATATAATTAGGCCAGTGAAATGAATGAGATAAGAAAACTAAAGCTTACAAGCCTGACAGCCAATCCGCGATCTCTCGATCGAGATTAATCAAACCCCCGCAAGAGCTTACAAGACTCTGCAATGCTTCCAAATGTCCTCTCCAAGATCTAACCGAACCTCTGACAGCTTCATATTTGCATAGCGATGCAACAGTAGCAAGCAATTCTTCAAGCAAAGTAATATAAGCCGGACTCATGACAACCTGTTGCGACAAATCTGTCAACGCATTCCGAATACCAGATAATGTTTTGCCGTAATACATCATTTCTGCCTTTCGCAATGTGTCTCGGTTTGAAGACCCCCAATTTGCCATGTGGCCTGCTGATAAAGTGCAGAGCGCATTTAAGAGGAGCGGTGATGATAATGCTCGTGGAATCAGCACTTCATTCAAGGGGTTCCGTTTCATTTCCAGGTTTGATACCAGTCGGGATCCTCGCTCGACGTGGTATTGTATGTAGAATGATTCTGTGGGACGGAATAATGGGAGCGCATAAGCAATGCTATTCCCGAATGTTTTCCCATGATCAGAACAAAGAGTCATGGCTCTAGAGGTGTCTGCACTTTCTTGAGTCTCCGACACATCAACTGTGACGATCGATTCTGGAGTAAGCGGGCCGGTTGCACAGTAGCCCTTTTCACTTGGGCTACTTGTTTGATATGACTCCGAAGAGGGTGACCACGGAATACTCTCATTCTGACAAACATTTGACAGTTTCCTGCGTTTTGTTTTTGAGACCTTCTGCTGTTTGAATGTAGATGTGGTAGTGCTCATAGGCGTGATCCATAGGTTGGCATAGCCCTCACAATCACGTCCTAACCTGATACAATTTCCACATCTGCTTTGTCTCTTAGTTCCTAATGCATTCTTCAAAGAAAAATTGATACTCACTTTGGCTTCTGTTCATCACACTTCTTCCTTCTCTTCTTACAAGTTACGCATCCCGACCGGCTCCAGCTTCCTCTGACCCGGAAGGGTGACTCGATTCGGGTTGGCGACAATCCTGTCAGTGAGATGTCTGACGGGGTAGGTGAAGCCGCCATGTGTTATAATATAAATATTATGACCGCTGCTAATGTGTCATGAGATGAAGGGGTCCTGATCGCTCAACTGATACCTGCATATACCCTCTCGGCGTGAGTTTTGCAGGTTTCGGCTGTTGGTATGGAAAAGATCAAGAAGCGATTACCCATCCACGACTAAATTAGGTAAGAATCGCGCGCTAGGGACCCCGTCTGGATCATGATAGAACTTATCTTACTTCCCCATGTCTCACAGATGAACGAGGGATGTTCTGAAATCCTTTCTGCGATTATCGTGAGGGGAACGACAGGCGCTAATCCTTATACGGAAGGACCTGCGCCAAGCTTATCGGAAGGCGATAACGAAAACTCTATCTTCGCTCTTATCAATTCCAGCAATGCCGCTTCTTTTCCCACATACGTATTCAGGTTAAATCCATAGATATCGATACAATATATTAGACCCCGGATAATGGAGAACACTAACCAGATAAGGATTACCAATTCATAGAACTCAATGGGTTAGATAGAGGAGATAGACGAGATGAAGTCTCCAGGCCCTCAAGCGAAGATAGGCGATAAGATAAGCAACGCGGCGCGACTCATGCCTAAAACAGCATGTATATCCGATAATTATCGGAATTACTTGGCCTCAGGCACCGAATACTTATATCTTATATTTCGCCATCCGCCCGTCGTTTTTGTTGCTTTCTTCCCTTGTTCCTTCATATCAGAGTATATATACATCGTTATATATAGTAATCTCTCACTTTGAAGCGGACATCTTCATCATGTCGGTCGTTACACAGGCAGCATCACAGGCGGGTTTGCCCCAATTGCATCCATTCGACCCTCTGACCCCCACGGAAATTCAACTGGCCGTCAAGATCTTGGAGGCTGCTTTTCCAGGCGTCAAATTACGATATAAGCGTATAGATGTACAGGAGCCTCTCAAAAAGGATGTCATCCCGTATATCGAGGCCGAAAGACTGGGCCAAACATTACCGCCCAAACCAGCTCGTGTGCTACAGACTCTTTTCCATCGATTGGATACTGGCGTTTTCTACAAGGCATTGCTTAATGCCGATACTAAGACTGTGATTTATGCAAAGGAAATGCCCAAGCATGTTCAGGTTTGTGGTATTCCTTTTCCGTGAGGATAACCGACGAGGCTAACTTTTACGGCTATAGGGCCCCGTGGATGTGGATGAGATGATAGATATTGAACACCTCTGTCTCTCACACCCTGCGGTTCAAAAAGAAATTGAAAAGTTGCAACTACCTCCTGGTGTTACAGTATGCAACGACCCTTGGATCTACGGCACAGATGACCCCAAAGAGGACCGTCGTCTGTTCCAATGTTATATGTATATAGTAGAAGTCGACCATCCTCAGAACAACCACTACTCCACCCCCGTCAAATTCTCGCCTGTATTTGATGGTATCACACATGAATTGGTCCGAATGGATTATCTTCCAGGAGGTGTCGACCATTCGATCACGGCTACTGGTCCATGGAAACCGGTCAAGACTGTCCAGTATGCACACGAACTACTCGATACACCCCTGAGGACAGACTTGAAGCCATATATTGTACAGCAACCAGAGGGACCTTCCTTCAATGTGGACGGTAACCTTGTCACGTGGCAAAAGTGGCGATTCAGGGTTGGCTTCAATACCCGTGACGGTTTGGTTATCAACAACGTTACATATGACGGTCGTAACTTGTTTTACAGACTGTCTCTTTGTGAAATGACAGTTCCATATGGAGGTATGCACACCGCACTGTATTCAAACCTTGTAATCTATTGCTGACAGCTTATAGACCCCCGCAAACCATTTCATCGCAAGCAAGCCTTCGATGTGGGTGATGTTGGCTTCGGTGTAACCGCCAACCAGCTATCACTGGGATGCGACTGCCTAGGCCACATCAAATACTTCAACGGCTGGCGAACAGACAGCAAAGGAGAACCCGTTTTCTTGGAGAACGTAATTTGCCTTCATGAACAAGACAACGGCCTCCAACACAAGCATACCAACTACCGGACCAACTCAGCCACGGTCGTGCGCAACCGTCAACTAGTGGTTCAGATGATCTGCACTGTGGCAAACTACGAATACATCTTCGCCTACATCTTCGACCAAGCAGCCGGCATTGAGCTCGAGGTCCGCGCCACTGGTATTCTGTCCACATCCCCTCTAGACAATGAAAACGGCCAGACGGTCCCATGGGGCACAAACGTCGGTCCTGGAGTGGTAGCTGCAAACCATCAACACATGTTCTCATACCGTATCGATCCTGCCATCGACGGATTTAAGAACACCGTCATCTACGAAGATAGTGTCCCCTTACCAGAAGACGACTTTAACCCCCATGGATGTGGCTACGTTGCACAAGAGACCATCTTGAAGAAATCCAGCACAGCAAACACATCTGTTGACCGTCACCGAGTCTTCAAGATCCGCAACGACAACGTTATCAACCCTATAACCTACAAACCAGTTGCATACAAACTGCAAACATCACCCGCTCAAATGCTTCTCATGGGTCCCAAATCATTCAATTACCGCCGTGCAGAGTTTGCGACGAAACCCATCTGGGTGACGAAGTTCCAGGAAGAGGAGTTGTATGCTGCTGGCGAGTTTACGAATCAGAGCCGACAATCTGAGGGTGTTGAGAAGTGGGTTGCTAGAAATGAAACTGTGGAAAATGAGGATCTTGTTTTGTGGCATAGTAAGCCATCCCCCCCTTTTTTTTCTTCGAAATATATCAATTATTCAAAAACTAACGCAATGGTGACTAGCATTCGGCCTCACACACAACCCCCGTATCGAAGATTTCCCCGTCATGCCCGTTGAGAGAGTGAGCGTCATGCTCAAACCAGATGGCTTTTTCACCAAGAACCCGGCTCTGGATGTGCCCGCTTCCGTACAGTCGTTTAACCATTCCACTCTATACCAGAATACTCCTGCCTCATGCTGCGCTGGGTCCAGCATGGACAAGGCCAAGTTGTACAAGAGGGTTGATTAAAGTAAATGCTTTTACATGGCCATTTTGACTAGATGATAGGCGGAATGTTGATTTGGGCGTATGTATCGTTGCGATTTTGAGTACTTCCAATGTACTCCAATGTACAGATAACATGAATCCTTTTGTCTCGAGGGTCTTGATATAAATATAGATGTCCTGCCGGCTTCGATAGCAATACCTGCTTATGCGTAGTGACAAAATAAGAAATCTATGTCATTATTTCTGTCAAGTTAGAATTAAAAACGAAATAAAAGATAAACATCACCCATCGTTCCCCTTGCCCAACACCAGGATACAAATTTCCGACTTGCACCTTCTGAGTTCATTACAAAACACAAAAGCCTCAATAGAAACAAAGTATCTATGTATAGAAAGCGTAAAACATACAAAGTTGACATCTGGATTTTTTGGGGGTCATGTCTTTCATTCCTAAAAACATGGAACAGGAGAGGTTCGTTAACGAATATATTCGTCGACTCACGTAGACGTTCGTAAATAAACAGACAGATAAGTAGATATAAGACCATCAAGCGTCAGGCCTAGTATATTAGTCCGTGTGCGAATGCACGAGACTGTTTCAAGTTGACTTTACATCTACTGCTTAGCAGAAATGTGAGCGCTGGGTACCTTGCCATGGCCGACACGGTCAATGGCAGCCTGGCGAGCTCCTGCAAGGCCGTACTGAGAGGGGATACCCTCCACACGGTGAGTAGAGTTGATGTTCTTGACAAGAGTGATTTGCCAGCAAGTAGCTCCACCTTGGCGGGAGGTGATGGTAGAGGAAGCCAAGAAGTATTCCCAGATCTGGTTATATAAATCGTTAGTAAGATTTTTGCAGAGGGAACGTTATCTGATAGAAAGCTTACCCTGAACCATCTCTTGCCATACTTGGCCTCAACCTTCTCACGGTTGGCCATCCAGTTGCGGTACCAACGCCACAAAGTAGCAGAATAATGAACGCCAATGGTGTCAATGCTTTTTATTTCAAAGCCGGAACCTTCGAGAGAGTCCACAACGAAACCAAGAGGAGTAGAAGCGTCGGCACCAGGGAAGATGTACTTGTTCATGAACAAACCCCAAATGAGATCCTCGTACTGCCACGATTTACGGAGACCAGCAATCTGGAGGAAGAAGACACCATCATCGTCAAGCATATCGTAGACCTGAGAGAGGAAAGAGCTGAAATGACGGACACCGACGTGCTCGGCCATCTCCAAACAGGTAATTCTCTTGTAGCCACCAGTGATCGAGGGAGCATCACGGTAGTCCATGCACAGAATTCGGCTCTGAGATTCTTCAATACCAGCTTTGCGAAGACCATTGTTTCCCCATTTGGTTTGGTTGCGGCCGAGGGTAATACCCGTAACGTGAGCACCATAGTGAACAGAAGCGTATTTAGCCAATGTACCCCAACCACAACCGAGGTCAAGAACAGTGTCGCCGGGCTGAAGACCAATCTTCTCGCAGACAACAGCCAGTTTGTTATCTTGGAGCTCCTCAAGCGTCTCTTCCTTGTTAATGTCGCTGATAACACCGGAAGTGTAGATCATACGAGGACCCAAGAACCAAGCGTAGAAGTCGTCACCGCGGTCGTAGTGGTCACGAACCTGTTCCTCATCTATTACGTATCGTTAGTTCTGAATCATATTCCCGGAACAATAGCTTACTCACCTTGAGAGCGGGAATGAATAAGCATCTCCGGGAGGAAGCCAGTCAAGAAATGCTTGTACAATTGCCAGGTGAAGCGGAAGCTTGCCCAGTCGTGTCTATATTCAAGGATATCCAAAGCATCACCCTTAAAGTCAACGTCTCCATCGAAGTACTTCTCGAAGAAAGTTGTCATGGGGATCTTGCTCTTGCCGTGGTACTTGATGCGGTCATGCTCGCTGTGGAATTGCAAGTAGTGCTCGACGGGACGACCAGGGTATTTAGCCTTTTCATTCTTGCGGGGAGAAGCTGCAGAAGCAACAGTCCAGAAGACCATCAAAATAGGAATTGTTGTGAAAATGGCGAAGAAAATAGTGGTGTAGAAGCCACCGTGGAACTGGCGAGCAACGTAGAACGGGACACCGATCAAGAGGATGATCAAGAGGACATTGGAGAAGCTGTCACTACCTGCAGAGTCTGCTGGAAGGGGGGCATTTTTAATGGCAGGATACTGTGATTGCAATTGGAGTTAGTTGGAGAGCAACAAGGCCACGTTCAAACTTTCAGGATCCCGTACCGAAGTTGTTCTCACTCCGCAGTCCTCAGGGGCAGGAGATGCGGGAGCTGGAGGAGTCTCGATGAACTCAAAGTCCTCGGTGGACTCTGAATGTGTTCTTGCCATTGTATCACAGTCAATTGAGTGCTTGTTCCTGTTGACTGGTGAGACCGTGTGTGATGTTTTGGCAAAAAAGTGCGGGATGGGTGTGAGAGCAATAGTCGGCTAGGGTGACCCATTGGTCGCCAAGCAGCCCGAGCTCGTGCCCACTTCTAAGCTTAGACAATGGCTGGTACCAGGGGCTTCGTTCCAGCAATTTACACCGCAAGATAAAAGATGTTGCCTGGCATAGTGTACACGTAACAAAGTAGTTCATTTATTTGACCAAGTATTGACGTTAAATTTCCTCGCAGGATGTAGTACGATTACACGTTTACTCAAGGACTAGACACCAGTCGTAATATTCACTAAATAGTGACCTTGGAGAGGAGATATGAATTGCATGATCTCAGCCCAATTTCTGATTCACACTAAGATATTTGTACATAAAAAAAAAGTTCCATAAACCAGTAGTAGACCAATGCTCAAATGGACAGATACCCGATAACGCCGATTCATACTCAATAATCCGACAAGTTAATCTACTCTGTCAATGGTAAAAAGTCTCAAGTAAAAATAGCCCTTCATACGCCATCTTGTCGCCTAGTTCTGAACCCCGCTATTTCCATCCTTGAATGCCATAAAAATTACAAAGTGAGTTGGAAGTTTCGTGTCTCTTCGTCCTCTTCGAAAAGGGGAAGACCGAAATCTTCATCGCGGCCAGGGACAACCTCATCCTCCGGCAGGCAATCTGCTGCTTTGCAACGATCCCACATCTCACTTCCAAACGGAGGGGCTCCATAGAGTTGCACGTATGTTTCCGGGCTGATGACGGCTTTCGGCTTAGCCGGTATCTTCCCACTGACGGTGGGCTTGTTCGAAAGGGCAGACGCCACTGATCTGCCTCTGGAGTAGCCTACAGAGGTACGCGAGCTGGCCGTAGCAATAGCATGTCGAGTGTTTGACCCATTGGTCTTGGGAGTAAGAGTCTTTTTCTTCGCTGGAAGAAATGATGACAAACTGCTGGTTTTGGCCGTTGCCGAAGAAGACCTGGTACTGTCGCTGCGAACCGTCGCAGAGGATCCCGGTCTGGAAAGAGCAGCCGCAGCATTGCGTGCTTTCAGAGTACTTGCCCGTGTTGGTAACACGGCCGTTGAACTCTGAGGTTGTTCCTTTTTCTGTGCCTCAGTGAAACCAGTTCCGCGGCGCAATTCAGGCTCGTCAATTAGGAGAAGATCCTGCAAGTTGATAGCGTCAACTTCATTCTGAATCATCTCGTCCAACTTCCTCTCGGAAGCAAGTGACGCCTCCTGGAATTTGCGTTGACGAGCAGTAAGGCCATCTTCGCCGATTTCCTCTCGCAAGTAGATCTCCCCCCAGCCCCGAGTCATATTGCGTCCTCTGAATTGGGGATACGTGGTGTCGTAGGTAATATCTTCCGGAGGATCAGGTAAGTCTGTTTGCGTGACATCAGTACACGAGACAGCAAATAGTCTGTAGGGTCAGGGTGCAATTTACCTTTCGGTTTGGGTGGCGCATACTCAACATCAGGAACATCATCGACGTCGGACGCATCGACAACTTGTGGTTGAGCTTGATGAACTTCGATTTCCGCCTTCTTTGGCTTCTTGGTACTGGAACCTCTGTGTTTGGTTTTCTGTGTCTTCAAGGAGTCGGACTGCCGACCGGGAGTCTTGAATGTCGCTGCCTTGGCGTTTGTCGTTTTGGCTCCGAGAGGGGCGCGATTTCGAGGACCTACACAGCATTAGCACTTCTAAAACATATGGAGAGTCACAGAAATGAATGACCTACCCAACGGCGTGACGAAGGCGTCATTTCCAACTTTCCTCAGTCCTCCATTACCTTTCACGGTATTCTTTCCAAATGGTAGTGGTTCGTTTTCATCGTGTAGCGGGACCTTGAATGGAGTTTTCGGGGCTTTATTGCCAGGAGTCTTTGGTTGTAGCTGTCGAACGCTTTGATTCAAGGGTTTGGATGCCGCAGTCACCTGGTGCGAGTGCACCAGATTCTCTTGGTCTCGTCGCGCGAGCATACTTGTTGATGGAGAGTTGTTTAAACCATGAGTCGAGATATTTGATAGATGAAGGCGGCAATGACGGTACTTTTGTTGATTTGGCGGTTGCCCGTGGAGACGGGTCGCACCTTCCCTGAGTCACCACCCACTCCCCGACTGGTCTAACCCGATCAGGCTGTGGCCAGCCCCTTAAGCACGAAAAGAAGGCACCAAGGCATCCAAACACAGGAGCGGGAAGGAGACTCCTTAAGTAGGCTTAGCACCGACTCCAGCTGGGAAAACAACTCAGCAATTCGACTGCCTTCCAACTCACTTCTTCTTCTAATTTCATACTGTGCTGAATTTCGCTGAGCGAACTACCTGATTATTTTCAAGAACATTATTTTCATACTCGTCAAGTCAACCACTATTCAAGATGGACAAGATCAGAGAGGTGTGTATACAAAACCCCTCCCCTACGGTCACCCCCTAGCGGGGTAGCTCATATTATTATTGTTGGTCAACAGCAGCATCAGCAGAATAACGAATTCTCCGAGAGCAACAAAGTTGGAGTGTCTACAACATACTAATCATGTCGTTTACAGAGAATGAACGCTCTCCGTCTCGAGGCGGATGAGGCTCAATCGCAGGTCGAGGAGCTGAAGGCCAAGATCAAAGCTTTGGAACAGGAGAACTTGGCCAAGGAGCAAGAAATCACCTCCTTGACGCACCGCAACCAACTCCTCGAGGCAGAAATTGAGAAGATAGAAGGGAACATGAAGGAGTACAAGGACAAGGCCGATGTCAGCGCCCAGCACGATACTCAGAACGAGGCCTTGCAGAGACGTCTCCAGCTACTCGAGGAGGAGGCCGAAGAAGCCGACAAGAACCTGCGTGAGACCAATGAAAAGTGTGTCTTCAATTCGAGAAATTAAAGAATAAAGGAGATCTAACTAACATGGAACAGACTCCGCCAGACTGATGTCAAGGCTGGCCACTACGAGCGAAAGGTTCAAGCTTTGGAAGTCTCCAACAGCCAGTGGGAAGCCAAGTACGAGGAGATGGCTAAGAAATACACCGATCTCCAGAAGGAATTGCACGAGTTGGAGGTTTCAATCAGCAATGTTTAAATAACGACCTATAACCATCACCATCATCATCATCAATACAACAGTGTTCCCCCCCTGTTACCCGCTTCAGACTGTTGACAGCCTGTTTCCCGACGGCGTGATTCTCTTTCTTCCCCGCAGACTCGTTCTGGGTCTTCGGTCGATGGAACAGTGTACCACTATGTTGGAAGTGATTTCTTTGATTTGAGGCGTGTTGTCTGTCCTGGTTGTTCTTCTTTCAGCTTCGTTTACCTCCGTGTGTCATCCTTCCGCGGTGTATTATCTGGTAAATAAAGGATATTCTAATCAAAGTTTCCATACAACCAAGACGAGTTCCTTCCGTGGTAAATATCTATGAAGCTGAATTTATCAGCGCTCCCGTCTAGAACTCGCTTTCTTTCGACTGCCGATTCGCTCTTTTCTTCTTGTAACCTTGCGTTCCTCTTTCGACTCGTAACGAAACTGTTTCTTCTTTTTCTTGGTGACACCTGATTTTGATCCAAATTTCTTTGTCGCCTTGGGTTTTTGTGGAACTTCCTCCTTCTTTTCTTTATGTGTTATCTCTTCAACATCACTAGACGGTGTATCTTTCTTGTGAAGCGCATCCTTCGAGAGTCCCATTTCTTCAACCGTAACGGTAGTGTATTTGTCTTCGTCGATGTATTCTTCTTCGTAGTCTACCGGAGCAGGTTCCACGAACCCTTGCCATTCTTCTTCTTCGGAGTCAGAGTTGTCACTTTCTTGAGATTCAGCATCGTCTCGGATCTGTTGTAGCATTTTTCGAGATTCATTGAGGGCTTGTTCGATTTCTGCTGCTCGTTGTTCGCGGATCTACAGCGCAGATAGATATCAGCCAAAGTCAAAGAGTCGAGTACATTTCAAAATTTATGTACCTTTCTTCGTTCCTCCCTTCTCTCCTCCCGCGCTCTTTTCTCTGCATGCTCTTGTGCTAATTTGATTCTCTGCACTTTGCGCTTGTGAAAACCCGTCAAGAATTCATGTCTGGCTGCGGGATCAAAATTGATTTCTTCAGTTTCACTGTCAATTTTTCTTCGCTTTGCCTGAGGTGCCATAGTGCCGAATACTATCAGCTGTCCCAAAGGACAATTGCAGAGTCGTTCGAATTTTGATACCGATAAAATAGATTGTCGGAAAATCCTTGCGGAACGGATACGTAGCTCACGATGCCAAGCCTGGCCTACAGTTCGTAGCTTCAATCCGCCCGCTCAAGAACGTCAGGACTTCAACCCCGTTCATAGACACCGCAACATAATCAAAATGATGAATCCAAGACAGCTGTTACTACTAGCTCTTGGAGCTGGTATTGCTGATGCTCTCAAAGACACTTCGCCTTTTATTCTTCTTTCCACTTCAGAGTAAGCATGGCCGCTTCCCTGCTAGACTGGTGCTAACAAACAACAGCTTGCTTTCCTCTTCGTCAAATATCGCATCCGCAACTTCTCTACTTAGCGATGTCTGGAGTAGCTTAAAGACCTGTCCGTCAGACTATTATATCATTGCGACCCAGCCCGGCGTTCATGCTGCCGACTATTCGAATTCAAAGGGAACACCACGACTTCGAGAAAAGGTGTTGGGAAATGACAAGGCGATTCGCTCCAATATAACAGTCACAGAGGTACTGGGTAGTTTGGATCCAACTTCGATTCGAAGTGGCTTGGAAGAAGAATGCGGTGCGCAAGTAACCAGGATAGATGGAGGAGCAAGTGGCACATCTCTTGAGTTTGAAGGTGGACCTAGGGTTATAGACATTTCGTTCCCTGCTCTGTCTTTGCACGGATCGCGCTTGCAAGAATTGTCTCGGAACGGTATTTCTACTTTATTTCATGTTCAATGAGGATGGGAGCTGACCCCAATTGGTACAGATGCCTTACTCGCGGATGTTCTCGACCATATCCCATCCTCTAAATATACGCTCATCTACGTCACCTCACCTCGGGAGTACGAAGATGAAGACTCAGGATCGATCACATACAGCGCTAATGATGATCTCCAAGCCCAAGAGCTGCTTCACCAAGATTTGAAACGCGACTTCGCAGAGTCCGCTCGAAAGGATGACACATCTGACGACAGATCACTCTTTCAGAAATACCAATTCCTGAGCCCAGGTAATTTTACATCTTTACATTTATTTCCATTGAGACACGGCTAATACCATGACTTAGGCATATTTATGGGCTTCGTCGTCGCATTCGTCCTTGTTACGATCTTGTACGTCGGCATCTCTGCGCTGCTTGGCCTTGAAGTTCCTTATGCTGCTTTTGAAAAGGACACCTCGCCCAATTCGCAGAAAAAGCAGCAATAAATTCTCATGTTGACGACTTGGTTTCTATGGACTTGTTTTCTTTCAGCATTTTCGTTATTTGACTGTATACCGTCTTGTATATTGGGATCGCAACGAATTGACTTGATTGTATTGTTATTCTGGAGTAATGGGTGTCGTTAATAGAGATTTTCGTGCGATTATGAGTTTCGAGGAACTCTTAGGCCATCACTACGATGAGGCTTCCTGATAGCTTGTTAAATAATATTCTGAGACATGGTTCAGAACTACGTACATACAGAATTCACGTGATTCTTCGCCAGGGGCGGCTTGGCAGGAAAGATGGTTTGATTTAGCTCTAAACAGAGAAACAAGCGCCTCATCACCCCTCTCACATCGACCAGACTGAATTGATCCATTTTCACTCGTTAAACGTACCCATCGCTTGCCTTTCACGACATTCTTTCTTCGTTCTCTCGGCATCCTTCGTTTTATCGCAGTCGCCGGCTATTAGCCCGCTTCATTTGTTGGCGCTCCGAAGACTACCTGGGGCGTTTGAACGGACGCAATTTTGGTTAACCACGACGGTTCTCTTTTGCGACCTGAGCAGATCTGCCTGTGGGACAGAGACGGCGTCAGGAATGACGTTCTGATCGTGCTGAGACGTGCGATAATTGACCGATCAACATTCCATTCCTGGAATATTCCATCGACCCTTCTGCGCCAACATTATCTATACATATCCGCTATCACAATGAATATTTTTCGCAATCGAGGGGCTTCTCAGCCATCTCCTCTTGTCCTCGTGTTAGTAGCGACATTTCTATTACTCATCCAAGTCCATGGAGCCACAGACACCGGTCTTCCCAGACTGAGTACAGTCACCGACACTTCGACATCTTCAACCTCGACTACATCGTCAACATCCACAACAACAGGAACAAATACAGCGACGACGACGTCGTCGACCTCGACAGGCACAGGCCTCCCACCATTAAGTTCCACCACACTCACAAACATCCCTACCGCAACCGTACCGCCAACCTCCAATGCACCGTATATGCAAGAGTCCAATCTACCCGAAGGCACCGTCTTCATCGCCGTCGGAGCCGCACTAGGATTCATCGGATTATCAGTCTTGGTATGGCGCGCAATGGTTGCATGGTCAATCAACCGCTCCGTCCGACGAGCTGCCTACCAGCAAACAAAACCCGACGCCAAGGGCGCCGCCGTTCTACGACGAAGCAGTAGACGAAAATCCCACCGTCGTTCCGGAGCCAGTGGTCGTCGTCGTTCATCACGTCGCGGAACTCGTGGCACATCGATGAATATGGAGAAACTCTCAAGATCCGATCGACACAGTCACGTATCAACCAAGACACCTGCCACGCAAAGCAGCCTGTTCTTTTCGCCAACGGCGGGCGCTGGAAGTCATCAATCTCTCAATCGGACTTCGACGTATTTACCAGCTGGATATTATGCGGCTGGCAATACTGCGATGGGTAGTCATAGTCAGGTCAATCTTGGACGGAGCCCGCCGGGAACACCGACTTCACCTCCAAGTCGCGGCTTTGATGCCCCCTTTAACCGGTCATCGCATCTGGGTGCATCTACGAGTTCATTGAATCTGAATGCGCCTCCTCAGGGTAGAGCGCCGAGTGCTTATCTCGAGGATCTATTCGATAGCCATCCCCCCCATACTCGCCCCAGCGGACCGTGATCACTTAATGAACTCTTCTCCTGCTATTTGAAAGACAGGAAAGAGACATGCATGTATCTACATAATACTGTTTCTTCGTCTTCGATCCGTCTCCTATATACGTACATAATCCGGATCCCTTTCTTTCCTATCGTTCATGTCTTGGTTTCCATTTCGTCTATTTGAGTCGGCTTTTTACCCCCTTTATGACGGTACATGTCATCTGGTGTGTTAGGGCAAATTTGGCGTTTTTCGTGTCTTCGATGTTGGATTGTACATTTTGTGTCAGAGATCTTCATAATTATATAGTTCAGAAAATGTAATATTGCAAATACGTACATACCTAATCTCGGGTTGGTGGAAGTATAAAAAGGTCTATCCTTTATTCATCATTTACAGCGAATGGGGTATAAAAAATCTACACAAGCCAGAACACCATCCGGAATATGTCTATAAAACATTACCGCCTGTTTTTAATCGTCATCAAATTTCCCGTTGAAATCGCTCAGTAATACATCATCCAGCGCAGGACCGCGATTACTCCGAACTAGAAAAGCATTAACAAACCTTTCCCAACATAGTATGGAAGGTAATACTCACCCCATTCAGTCTCAACTCGAAAGAAAATCCACATCCACCGTCTAGCAATCTCTAAAAACATAAGCAGGAAAATCCCACTTTCAAAGTTATTCACTTTATCCAAGTGAGGTGAAAGGCGGGACATCCAGGTAAATCTCAGAATCAAATCAATGGCAACAACGCCGTAGTACATTTCGTCCCGGGGGAAAATGCGGCGTGGCCGAAGGCCGAATGGGTAGTCCTGATGCCGCCAGGTGCGGGTGTTTGAGGAGAGGAGGGTGAGGTCCCAATCTTTTGTGACGTCCCAGTAGAATGAGTATGCGGAGTTGATGAAACATGATAGGGCCCTAAATAACGGTGAGATTTGATGGGCAATGTGACTTGGCACGAGCATTGACACACCATAGACGCGAAACAGTGACTTCACTAAGAACATGGGTCGTTTCTTGGCTATAATTCCGCTCCAAGTTGCTGAATATAATCACGGGAAACGACGTAGCATACTTGAGCGCGTTGGCCAAATGCTGTCCACCCCAGCCGTCACTTTTATGCCCGCCTCGTCGCACACGAAAGAATTCAATCAGACACTGCCTGAAACGAATCGCATACGGAATCGCAATGAGCAAGGGAACTACAATCCTTCCCCCGCACATCCGATCCGGTTTTCCTGTGCTCGATTCACTCGAGGAGAAAAACATGCAATAATTGATATATATCTCCGCCAGAACCTTGGAATAACTCGTCAGCGCATCCGCCAAAAGAACATCTCCAAATTTCCCATCTTGCGCTTCGGCCAACCCGCCTACACTGATCCGTCGGAGAGAGGCGAAAAATCTACTGCGTCCGTTTCGTGAAAGACGATGGAAGGGGAATAGTAGAATGACCAAGAATAGAACGATGTAGCTTTGGGGAATGATTTCCCATGCTTGTACCCTCTCTGACGAGCCGTGGGTTATTATCCAGAAAAGAAGTAGAAAGACTCCTAGAGGTAATGAGAGAAGCGTCGCTAGGCGATATGTCGATTGATGGTGTGTTAATTGATGGGGTGAAGATCGAGAGGGATATCGAATTAGAGCAGGAACATCCTACAGGTCATGAATCAGTATGCGCTTGAACCAAGAGGCTCCGTCCAACTTACTATTTTCGCCAGTGACAAGTAGTGGAGGTTAATACCCCATCCCCAAAAGCCTAGCGTCGTGTAACGACATCATTTAGCTAGATACAACCCATTGACTTGAGGCGCGTGCTTACCTGCCACAAGAAGAATTGCGACACGAAACGGTAGGGGAAAGAAGTTGCTAAAGCGATCTAGCTCATCTGGGGGTTGGGCTCCGTTATCGGCCATCGTAGGCTACAATAAACAGGGGAGAGTTCTCTCTCCTAAAGGTATGGTCGATGTAGAGCTGATCGAGACGAGGAATAGGGGAGGACAAGCGTCTCGGTCAGGCCAATATAATCATGATAAAGGCATTGATGTGAATGTAGACATATAACAGGACGGCGCGTTAGCGATTGATCTTGCAGCTGCGCAGTTAAGTTGGATTGTCGGTATTGACTTTTCCAGAGTTTGGTGTCGACTCGAGGAAGATCGACAGGGTAAAGTCACATGACAACTTGATATTAAGTGGCCGAGAAGGGAAACAAGCTCCCGGAGTAGTCACGTGGACAATGCCGAGGAGGACCTCGGCCGGAATGAAGACGAACTATAACGACGATGAACAACAATGCATTAGTTACGACCTACTTATTGAATGATAAATCAGATTGCGGTTTCAGTCTGTTATTCGCGACTACATCTACTGATGTTGTCTACGAATATACGACTAATACACCGCAATAATGACTGACAAAGCATCAGATAGCTCCGACATCCCCTCCGGCGCATCGCCATCCACCACCCCAAACTCCGCTCCAACATCACACTTCTACCCCTTCGCAACCTCCCCAGACATTATACGATCTCATGAAAAGGACGCCTATATCATCTCAACCCTAACGAACCAATCACAATCAATTATACGCTCCATCAAGGGAGCTCGATACGCCCACGGCAATGCTGACACAATCAAGAACCTGACGGAACTCCTCTATTTCTCCCTCACGACGTTGATCGGGAATCGGACATTGGGGGAAGAATATTGCGACGTTGTGCAGCTTGAGACTGATACGTTACAATTACCTTCAATCGCGCGGAGGGCCGGGTATATTTTTAGCAGTATTATAATCCCCTGGGTATTGGGGCGATCGTTACCTTCGATACGGGCGAAGATTCGAGCACGATTAGAGCGAAGTATAGCCAGAGCGCAGGCAAGGGCAGCGTTGAAAAGTACATTGTTTCAAACTGAGAGTTCGAAGACGACAAAAAGGAAGAGTCAATCATTATTCAACCCGCTGTGCATTCAGGAATATATACTCGAGCATTTTGATTCCTTGACTTCGCCTTCGCATGTATATGCTTTGAGTCTGGCCACGTTCTACTTTACAGGTGCATATTATCACCTGTCGAAACGTCTCTGGGGTCTTCGATACGTCTTCACAAAACAAATCGGCGAAAGCGAACAGCGGGTCGGCTATGAAGTGCTCGGTGTCCTCTTAGTCTTACAAATGACAATACAAGGCATAGTCCACGTCCGCAAAACCCTACAGCAACTTTCCCAAACCGAGAAACCTACAGCAACAGCAACAGTGTCAAAAGGAGGCGCACCGTTATTCTCCGTCCAAAATCCAGTATCTATCCCCACTCTAACCGCTACAATGGCGCGGTACGATCTCTCCGAAAACCCGCAGGCGATTTCATGGATACCAGAAGGACAACACCAGAAGTGCACGTTGTGCCTTGAGCCGTTCAAGGATCCTAGTGTGACTACTTGTGGACATGTGTTTTGTTGGATTTGTGCTAGGGATTGGGTAAGGGAGAAGCCTGAGTGTCCGTTGTGTAGGCAGGAGGTTCTTCCTGCGAAGATTTTGCCAGTGCGGGGTTAATATTTGGTATTGGAGTATAAACATTCATTGCAAGGATCTACGCAATGGCGTTTGGGTCGAGCTCTACGGCGTGGGAATCTTATCTGTATATATACTATAATCATACGATATTATTAGGGATATATGATCGTGTTGAACCTGGAACATGACCTCGTACTTGACCAAAAAAGAACACGAAATATTGGTATATCTGTAAAAGTATCGCATCGCTAGACAAATGCCGAATGCAATTTTTCGCTTTCAAGAAGAGAAATGCAAAACAGGGTGGTGATATGTTCATAGACAAGATGTGCTTTTATGGAGTATAGAGAAAGGAGACTTCCATGGAAACATTCAAATGCATATATGCAATCAAATGATACCAATCGAAATCGTCTAGTTTCCCTCATTGACGACTTTGACAAGTGCCTTTTCTTTTTCTCCCTCCTCCTTCAACTTCAATGACTTTTCTGTACGCACGCTAAGTTCAACTATTTCGTCCTCTGGCTCTGCGACCTCGGGTTTATCTTCCTCAACAAGAAGAATGGGGAGGTTGAGTTCAGCAAAAGCTGGTAATGGAGGGATGGGCGTTAATGCTTTTCTTTTCACTTCTAGTGTTCGATGAAGACATATACATGCATAAGCGTCCGATGCGGCGTCTGCGGATACGTTAGTAATCCAAAATATAAAGTGGAAAGGAGGATTACATTGAACTTGAGCATAATCCAAAGGTTTAGTCCAATCGCTTTTCCGCACATCACCATCTTTTTTCAAGGGTAAACCTAACACCTCTTCAACCTGTTGAGCGAGGTTGACAGTACGTCGATCAACCAATTTCGGCTGTGTTGTGCCGTACTTGACTAGTTTGTAGAGATGGCTGAGTTCGAACAGACTCCGGGTATTGATACCCAAATGCCGCCGGACACGTGAACAGTCTGCTTTGATGGATACGCCCACTTTGACGGTAGTGGTAGACTCGAGTAGTTGTCGGAGTGATGGCGGAACCAAGTCATGGATCTCATTGCCCCTGAACAGCGCGATATGAAACAGTCCTATGCGTTCCTCATTGGCGATTTGGATTAGAGATACATTGCTCTTGATTCCCGATGTGGTTTGAGCTTGGGGTCTCCATTCAATGTCAAAGCCTAAAACCTCGCTTGCAGAAAATAGTGCTGCCGCGCGTTCGGCTTGTTCAAGATTCTTGCAATAATAAACGGGGATCTTTTCCCCATTTGGCGCTCTGTACTGAGTGTAGCTCCAGTATTGAGGTTTGGATGCGTCAGAATCAATAACGGGAGGTTCGTCGAAATTATCTGGCGTTCCATGAGACAACATTATAACTGGATGTTCTGTATGCGAAACCAAAGAACCAGCCGCCTCTTTATCCTCCACTCGACCAGGTGACGATAATCCGGCTTGGACTTTTCGATTCTTGTTGATCAGCGCTAGATCTGGTTTCGATACCCCGCACTGTCGCCCGTCATCGTTTACAAAAGCTCTGGGATCTGTACAAAGCCCTCGACTAGGCGGTGCAGCAATTTTACTCGCCCCTGTCGCAGATGAAATGATTCCCGATCCGGTAGCTTTTGTACGCATCAATATTATAGCCTTCTTGGTCAGGGCCAGCGCAAGAGACGATCTTGAGTATTTCGCTAGTGAGCGTGCTGCTGGTACTCGTTCATTCGTTTGTCGTAAAGGTGCCGTTTTCCGCCTTCCGGCAGATACTCCTGTTGTGGTTGCATTTTCGGCTATAGATGGTAAATTTTCAACCAAACCTCTAGAATATGGCGAGAATTCAAGGAGCTTAATCAGATCAGACGTTTTGGGCCCTTTCAGAAGCCTGAACCGATCAAGAGCCAATTCAAGGTTCATGCACTGAAGTATACCGTCCCCGATAGCATAAACATAACGGAAAAACCGGTGTAGGTCAGCGCTGAGAGGATCTTTAGGGGTAAACAGGTCTCGGGAAATGGTATCAGGGACCCCGCCTAGCCTTCTGACCTTGTCCTCGGTTTCTAATCTTAGCCAGGTGTAATAACTCATCAACTCAAGGTCTTGTAACATGGAAGCGTTCATAACCGCAAACCTCTGAGTCCATTCCTTCAAGTATGCTACAAACGTGGGGTTGAAGTTTCCGCTTTCACCCATGACCGCAGAGAGGCATCTGACCTTACTGCGTAGAAGCCGAGTAGACACGTAAAGTAAGTCGAAGGAATGATAGACGTCGAGATGTCTCCAGGCTATATCGAGATCGGCACTACGCGGAGCACCTTCTTTCCATCGATGAAGATACCAGTGGGCCAAAAGCGATGCTGGACCGTGGGTAGCGAGTTCAGCCTTTAAACGCCTTATGCTCACTCCCAAATCAGGTGCGAGCATCATTATAACCGAGATTCTGTTATAATTTTGGGCCATGGTAAGAATGTGACTTCGCCCTAGGGGACCACGCCATCGCGATATACGCTTCGCCGCTCGATACTGATGAACCGCTTGCAAAAGCGCTTCGGTCCCATTCCATGTTTTGCACTGCAGCCTGGTATGACGGGATCTGTTCATGGGGTTTTTTACAGTTATACCTCTGAGTAGGGACAAAATGGCCTCCTTTCCCGATACCAATCTGTGTCCCAAGGTCTGTAGGTTTGCATATAGTACGTGGAATCTAGAAAGCGGCATGAGGATGTTTTCCATGTTTCTTCTTGCCGAGGCGATAGGTGTGACATGGTAATCAGAGAGCCTCTCGGTTACTGAGCCAAGTGAGTCTGCAAGCCGTGTTAATTGCAATTCCAGGTCGATTCTTCGAGACGCCAACTCGATGCGTCTAAGAGCTTGGCGGCTGTTTGATACTTCAGCTTGGGCATGTTTGAGTATCGTAGCGTTGATATCAATGAATGAGCCGACAGTACCAGCCCTGGAATATTTGAGGATAAAGTATTCCTCAAATAGCTGATTCTCACCGTTGACCAAAGATGCACTGCTCGTAATCACTTGTTCGTAGAGCCTCATCCACTGTTCATGAGCTCGTCTTCGTTCTCCCGCATGCTGTTTGATTTTCTGAACCAGATTGACTGCGCTTCGTAGCCCGTCCGCATACTCGTCAGCCCGCTGAAATAACTCTACACTCCGCCGCATCAAAAGCTGTTCTTCCTCTCTCTTCTTTCGAGCCCGTTCTTCGGCTTCCTTGATAGGGTTCACTCTTTGGCGAACCATACGGCTTATATCAGATGTGCTGGCAGCAAAATCGACCTCCTCATCCTCATCGAAGCCATCGCTTCTTTCAGGTGTGGAGGTGGAAAATCGCCATAATCCACCGCCTATTCTAAGCGACTTGTCGAATTTGCAAGAGCGATTTGGAGAGAATATGGTGGTATATTCGCCATGGCAAGTACTCGATTGGGAGAATCGGCACGATTGAGTCGATTGTCGTTCGTAGGAGTCGCGCACGTTGATGCTATCGGGGTAGTTGCGAGGTCTCCGCAGGTAAGCAGCGCCATTGGATGGCCAAACTGCTACGGGTTTGACGCTGAGGCGCATTGGAAAGAACCATCCTTGTCAGTAAAAATAGTAGCAAGGTACAACAGTATATTTGGAATCAGGTTGTCGAAAAGGTTGGTAAAAACATGGTGTAAATCATCGGAACGAAGTTGTTGAGGGGGGAAGTTAAAGAGCATCTAAAAGGTTTATGCCAATTTGAATTTATGGGGTAGATGGGCACTAGTCCTTAAATGGCTAGTACGAAGCAGAGCATCAAATCTAGTCCCGACCTGCATGCCTTCGAGAGTTGCTGTCTCGCATTAGACAATATTCACGAACGACGCTCTTTTGAACATCTCTTATTTGGAGCCTGTCATCAAACACGGATACTTTGATATCATTGTCTGCTCTCCCGCTTTCCTTTGGCACGACTTGCTATAAATACCTCGATACACAATGGCTTCGCAACTGTTACCCCTCGGTAAGGGCAGATTTACGCATCGTGCCAAATGGTTCATTGTCTTGATTACTGACGATCTCAAACAAGAATTAATTGATAAATGTGTCGGCTCCAAGATCTGGGTGGTCATGAAAGGCGACAAAGGTATGATGAGTCTGTCTGTCTGCTTCAAGCGCTGCAAGACCACGCGAGGACAGCTTTGTGCTGATTATCATTTGCAGAGTTTTCAGGCACTCTTCTCGGCTTCGATGATTACGTCAGTATGTATACCTTCGAAATCTACGCTTTGTCGTTTGAGCGTGCTAACAAATGATAGATATGGTTTTGGAAGACGTGACCGAGTTGTATGTTCTTATGAATAAAGCAGACTGCTGTCAATATTTGTCTCTTAACTTCAAGCCACTACAGTGATTATGCCGGAAACCAAGAAAAGCTTCCCAAGATCTTACTGAACGGTAACAATGTTTGCATGGTGAGTCTTCTGCCAACACCGTATCCGAGGAAAGAGACGCTGACGAGTTTTACGTCAATAGTTGATTCCGGGCGGTGAAGGGCCGGTCTCTAGCTCATAGACAGAGAGCAAAGGACATTTTATGAATATCATACATATGTCAAGCTACTTAGCTAATTCCTTAATGATCAAAAGTGAATGATACGTCTTCGACACTTCTGCAACTGCCAGTGCTATCTCTCCACACGTTCATTGCGCAAGGCTCACCATACCTAGTTTAGACTAGGGGTATATCGTCTTATCATCTCTCACATCGTTATCTATCGTCTATTCAAAGGATCAATCCCTGCAGCCATCCCCAAGCCACCTATCGAATGTACGTTCGGATCAATCCAATTGAACCCATCGCTGTTAAATTTCCGTTCGGCCTGTATCTGCCGGTTACGCCGCCCTTATCGAAGATACAATGCACGAGATAAGCCAGAGCCAGATACAGAAGGCTTCTAGAAGACGATAAGCAAGGCGTCAGAAAGATTCGGTACCAGACGGGATCGACAGGCCACGTTGTGCGACTTGAGCTATGTATGCTAGCTGCATGAAGTATATTTGACAGGTGTTATATCTAGATCGTAGATTTCTCGGTGACTTGGGGTAGCTCAGGTACGCAAGTCCGGGATGATGTACTCTGCGTTGTCCCTGAAGGAGGAAAAGGATTCCTCAGTAAACCTACCTAGATACGCGGAGAGAAATGACTGCCTTGGCAGACATTGAATTGCTTGGAATTGCTCCAATTGCTCCAATTGCTGGGTGCGAATTCCCGGCGTTCAGACATCATATCAACCTTGATTCCCGGAAAGCGATCTTCGTTTTCCTTCTCGAACTGCCCGGATAGTGCAGCAACAGACTTTCGTGTGCGAATAGGTTTGACGATTGCCAGTGATTGGGATGGCGTTAGCCTGTGCAATTAGCAAGTCCATCTTCGCCAACACGCCAAGTCGCAAGAACTGAAGCGCGGAGAGTGATATCTCCACTGTGGACCAGGTCTTATCAGTGCTCGAAGGGATAAGCTGTACTCCGTACCTACCCCATGTCCGTACCACCAACATCTCACATTGAAGCTGCCTGGATGCCTGGGCTCTTGGCACAGATATCCTGATCGACCTGCTTTTATATTCCGAAAAGGGCTTAGCAACGTCGCATCGAAGGCGGTTGGACCCATGATAGATTACCGCTAGTATTGCCCGATACGATCTGCGTTGTTTTACTGTTTTAGTCACGAGACAAAGTAATGGCAACTCAATTAAGGGACTCCGTGCGCTCTTATTGGCTGCCCGCCCCCGGTTCAGGCTGAACTAAGGCATCCACCCTTATCAGTAGACTTTTTTACCCCATACATTCGAAGCAGACGAAGTAACCTCAGCTCAAGCTAGCAGTCTACATGAATCAGCGCCAGCTCGTGTTCATTCATTCCGTCTATATCCTTTGCATGATACGAAGAGGCACATCACCAGTTGAGCCTTGACGATACAAAATTCCCGCCAGCAATGGACAGGTCCAAGCACTTGGCGAGATCCGAGTCCTCATCTTCTCTCTGGGAACACGGAAAAAAAGATTAAACAAATGCGTTGCCACCCCGTCAGATCAGTGATCACAAAGGTTCTGGAGGGTTTCTGGAGGTTCGGGAAATTACACGGGAGGGCAAATGATAGGCCAAGGAGTCAGCCACCCCAGCCATGTTTTCTTCGGGATTGCCGTGTCTTTTGTGCCTAGGTTAAGCAATGGATCCAGTCCGCATCAACGGAAGAGTGCTGTTTCTTTCCAAGGGAGAAGAAACTTGACAGTTTCTTTGCTGTCATGAGAGGGATTTTTGCTCGCCTTTATCTATGGGGCAAGTCTCAGCAATCCCTGTATGCATCATGAACCCCATCTTGTATGGATACGTAGTCTGATAAGAACCGTCCGATCTCATGAGACGGGAGGAAGAAAGTGGAGGCGGACGATGCTTCGGCGGCTTGGCAAGAATGTTAATCCAGTCTCCTTATCAGCTTGATCTCTTCCACTCACGTACGCAAGCAAGAACGAAGGCTTGGAAAAGAACTTTTTGGAAGCATCTCCGGAGCATCTCTACATTGGCTGTCCGCCAAGTGGCCAGGCTGTGCTGACACTGGCCAGAGCCTCATTGGCATAGCAGACCACCTGCCGGAAACAGCGTGTCTCCGGCACCCAATCACGCGCAGCTGCCACCCAAGATTTTAGTTTCGTACTGGACACTGATTAGTTGTTATACGTCCTCTACGTACGTACAGGTACTGTACGTACCACGCGCCGGCTATGTCTGTGTATGTAATAGATAGGATTCTCCACCAGAGCAATAACCATAATCAGTACAAGTGGAGCAGCCTACTCCAGACTAATCCCGAACTCTGTACGGCGTCCTCCGTAACCGGGTGACGAGAGCAAAAAGTATATGAGAGAAGGAGTGTGCCTTGTCTGCCACCTGCCGCGACTGTCAGTGGCCGGCCGATCGCTCTTGCCCTTTTTACACGTTGGGAATTTAATCTCAGTACTAATAAGACAAGCCACCTCCATTCTTCTCTTTTCTCTCTTCTTCATCTGCTCCTCCTTGCAGTGACCGCACCCATCCAGCCGTCGACTGATAAGGCCGTTGAACGTGTGTCTGAGACTACAGGAGATAAAAAGACGCCACTGTGCGCAGTACGCCGTTGTCAGTGGCTGCTGAACAACACTACTACACTAGGTTTCGGCAGAGCACTACCGGACTCTTCAAGCCTCATTTCCTTATCTATTGCTCCCACCATGGACAAATCATACGAATCCAAGGAGGTCGGTGGCGGCCACACTATCTCGTCGTCTGAGGAGGCACCGTCCTACGGTGAAACTCAACCCGCTGGCAGCTTCCGCCAGCGGTTCATCGACAGTTTCAAGCGCGATCCCAATGCCCATGTCACCAAAACAGGCCAGGTTGGCGCCGATGGCAATGTCTTTGATCTCGAAACAGCCGCGCAGAACACCGCCAATTCGCCCCTGCAGCGTCGGCTCAAGGGCCGTCATCTGCAGATGATCGCCATTGGTGGTTCCATCGGTAAGCAAGCAAATCCCGTCTACTGATGACATGATACGTAGCTAATCTGATCTGATCTGATCTCAGGTACTGGTCTGTTTGTCGCATCTGGGTCCGTGCTGGCCGCCGGAGGGCCGGCGTCTGTGGTCATTGCCTACATCCTGATTGGTGCTATGTTGTATTGCACCGTTCATGCCCTGGGAGAAATGGCCGTTCTGTTCCCCGTCGCCGGTTCCTTTGCTGCTTACTCGACCCGCTTCCTCGACCCGGCCTGGGGTTTTGCTATGGGGTGGAACTACGCCCTGCAATGGCTCGTTGTGTTACCCCTGGAAATTGTCGCTGCATCAATTACCATTTCGTTCTGGAACACTAGTATCTCTCCTGCTGCCTGGGTGTCGATTTTCTTGGTCCTGATCATCGTCATCAACTTTTTCGGTGTCCGGGGGTATGGGGAGGCTGAATTCGTGTTCGCTATTATCAAGGTCATTGCTGTCATCGGCTTTATGTGAGTATTCTCTTATCTTGCCCGCATTGGCTCCAACTGTTATCTTGTGCTAACGACGACGCTCCTCCACAGCATCCTTGGCATCGTCATCAACTGTGGCGGCGCTCCTCAAGGCGGTTACATTGGTGCGCACTACTGGTATGATCCAGGTGCCTTCCACAATGGATTCAAGGGTCTCTGCAGTGTCTTTGTCAATGCCGCTTTTGCCTTCGCTGGTACTGAGCTGGTGGGTCTGGCTGCTGCTGAGACCGCGAATCCCCGTAAATCTCTCCCCGGCGCTATCAAGCAAGTCTTTTGGCGTATCGCCCTCTTCTACATTGTGGCTCTAACCATCGTCGGAATGTTGGTTCCTTACAACGAACCCCGTCTTTTGAGTGGAACCTCTTCTGCTGATGCAAAGGCATCTCCTTTCGTCATTGCTATCCAAAACGCCGGTATCAGCGGTCTCCCTTCAGTTATGAACGTCGTTATCATGATTGCCGTCTTGTCTGTCGGTAACTCTTCCGTCTACGGATCCTCCCGTACACTTGCTGCTCTTGCCGAGCAAGGACAAGCGCCAAGATTCTTGGCGTACATTGATCGCCAAGGCCGTCCCATCTTTGCCATTATTGTTGCCTCCCTTCTCGGCTTCTTAGCTTTCCTTGCCGCTTCGGACAAGGAAGGTGAAGCCTTCTCATGGATGCTGGCCATCTCTGGTCTCTCATCCATTTTCACCTGGGGCTCCATTTGCTTGGCTCATATTCGCTTCCGATCAGGTTGGAAAGCCCAGGGCCACTCTCTCGATGAACTGCCTTTCAAGTCGCAGGTTGGCGTCTATGGATCTTGGGTGGGCTTTGCTTTCAATGTTCTTGTCCTTGTCGCTCAGTTCTGGGTTGGATTTGCCCCTGTCGGTTACGCAGATATGAGTGCGGCTGAACTCACGAAGAGCTGGTTCTCTGCATATCTTGCAGCTCCCATTGTCATTGCCTTCTATATCCCTTATAAGCTTTGGTACCGCACTCCGTTCATCAAGGCTCATCAGATGGATTTGAACACGGGCCGCCGTGATCTGGATATCCGGCACTTGATCGACGAAGAGCGTGCCGAGCAGGCCCAATGGCCCGTATGGAAGAAGGTTTGGCATTTGTTCTGTTAGACGTGTATTCCCCTCGGCTCAGCATCGCGATGTTAGACTACATTGTCGGTCTCTGCTATAAATATAATGTTAAATGAGCATCGTTGTTAGTTTAACTTCCCACTATCTAAACCAACACCTTTCGAGTTCAGCATTTGTCAAGCAAAGTAACCGAATTAATGACCATGTAGAATAACTTCCGTCGAGAGTCTAATAATAGCCCTTCCACGTGGGTCGGTCCCGTTTCAACCAATCAGCATTCGCTGACAGCGGCATTAGGTAATCTTGATCTGAGACCAAGCCTTTGACGTAGCACCAATCAGCTGACTTGAAGCTAAACAGTTCTGTGTTCCTTGGGCTAGTTAGTCTTTGTACGTACCACTCAGTCAAGTTGCTAGGCAAAGACCGTTAAGTTCAGCTTCAGCTGGCACAACAAAATAAAAACAACACGACTGTTTTCCTGAACATATGCATCTGCGTCTATCCTGAGCGCAGCGTCATTCATTCTCTTTGTTGATTTTGCGAGTCTTCTACTTGTTCCGTTTCTTTTGTTCAGCCAGTTGGGATCGCCAAAGGCCAGAATACCCGTGCAACAAGTGCTTGATCACAACTCGTTCGCCGTATCTCGTTTTCCCAGTGTTATCGCCTCCATTAGGATTTCGAACAGTATTCAAATTAGCAATCAGCGGCTAACTCGGCACGCCAACCGTTCAAAATGCCAGGCTTCGCAGACTCGTTCTGGACGCCTGACTATGCCTCTGGCTTGGGTATTTTGTATTCGAAGCTTCAACAGGGCATTGCCGAGAACAGACAGATCCTGATACTTGCGAATCTGCGAGCCGATGCTGAAGAGGCGTATAGTACACGGCTGGGAGATATCACTCCTGCTGTGGATCGGATAACTACTGGCTTTTCGAAAGATGAGGGAGCTAGTGTGAGGAAGGTAGGTTATCACCGAGACATGAAGCGGGATGTTTGAATCTAGAGCTGACGTTGGTGTATGTGTAGGCTTACGATGGAATTCGCGGCGAAATGATCGAAGCGTCCAAAAATCACCAAAAAATCGCATCCAACATTCGCGAACTCGTCGTCAATCCTTTTAGTCGCTGGTGCGATCAGCACGCCGCTCGAGTCCAGAGCTCGCACGATGATCTACAAGCGCGTATCAAGGATCACATGAAACAGACGGAACTGGTGAAGAAGCTGCGCAGTCAATACTTCAACAAGTGCCGTCTTGTCGAGGACCTGGAGGAGGAAAATAAGCTTGCTTTCCAGAGCCCCGAGGCTACTAGTCCCAAAGGCAAACCGCCAGCACCTAAAATCGTCTTGACGGATCCACAGGAGTCGGATGAACCTGAAATTTTCGATTTGGGCGACAAGTCTTACAGCATCGATGAAATTAAGAAGATCTTGACCGATATGCTCAATACAATCAAGATTGGAGAAGTCAAAGTGCCAATCCTCGGCACGTACCAGAACACCTCGACGGGTGCCGATATAGTCGAGTACTTGCAGCAGAAAATGGAGGCTTCTAGTATCAGTCACGCTGAGCGGATTGGTCAGGATATGGTGGATCTTGGATTCTTGCGTTTGATCGGAAATATGGGAAGCACATTTGCCAACAGCAGCCGTATGAACTACCAATGGAGATCGAAGGTTTTCCAGCTCACTGGAATGCCGGAAAACAAGAAACCTTTACTCCGCATGACATCGCTTATGTCTAATGATGAAGCGGCTGGATCGCCGACGATGTCAAGTGTTTCGGAAATGCTCTCTGGTTGGAATCCTCTGAACAACCCGTATCCGGACGAAACCCCTGCTGAAAAGCTTCATCGCGAGGCTCGTGAAACAGACGAGCGCTACAAAACTGCTGTCATCAAGCTGGATCAGATACGGTGCATTCTTGAAGAGGAGATTATTGATCACTTGCGGTTCATGGAGCGATGCGAACTTGATCGTCTGAAAGCAATCAAGTCTGTGGTACTGGATTTCTCTGGTGCCATCAGCAATGTTATTCCGGGTTTGCAGAGCACGGTGGACCACATGATGTTGTACCAAGAGACCATTCAACCGTTAGGGGATTTGAGGTACTTGCTTGAGAATTACCGTACAGGAGGATTTGCTCCGAAGGTGCAGCCCTATGAGAACTATTATGGTTCTGTGGGAGGTAAGTCTTCTAAGTATACACGTTTGTTCATTTCCATTAAGCAATACCCTAGATCAAGTATTCGGTGTCGACTTGGAGGCCAGGGCTAGAGCTGATCGGAAGCGAGTCCCTGTTATTGTAACCAATATACTGACATTCCTCGACAACCGTAAGTAGCGTGAGCTATAATTGAAAGCTTTGGATCTTGCTAACGTTTATAGACTACCCTGATCTTGAAGGCGACGACGCACGACGAGCCATCTGGTTGCATGACGTTCCTCTTGCAGCCACCCACCATCTCCGACAGGCTCTGAATAACAGCGCCGGAGACCATCGTGCAATTCTTGAAAAATATGAGATACCCATTGTTGCTAGCGTTCTAAAGTTATACCTCCTTGAACTTCCTGGTAGGCCTTTCTCCCTGGCGGAGAGGAAGCAAGAGCTAACTAACGTGAATAGATTCCCTTGTTTCATCGCAAGTTTACGAAATCGTCAAAACAATATATTCCGCCACGGCCAACGAAACTTCTGAAGAAGGCAGAATCAAAGTGTTACAAAGCACACTTGGCCAGCTCCGACTTAACAATATAGCTACGCTTGATGCTCTCATGACTCACTTCACACGGTTAATCGACCTGACCTCGGCTGATGAGACATATATCGCTGCTTTGGCTCAAACACTGGCACCATGCATTCTTCGACCTCGCCTCGAGAATACCCTGACTCTCAATGAACGCCACAGCTATCGCTTGATACGCGACCTGTTCGATCACAAGGACGCTATCTTTGGTGAGCTCAAGCGCCAATCCAGCGCTAGCAGTACTCTAGGAGCCGGTGCTGGTTCTGCTCGTCCACGCGCAATCAGCACCGACGAAAGCAACCGAAGAGCTGCCGTCGAGGCTCGAAACCGTGCAATCGCTAGCCGCAGTCGAGCCACCAGCCCAGCTCCCGGTGCTCGACACCGCCGTGACCGATCCACTGACGGATCACAGGGATCAGGCCGCTTCCCTATCAACGTCGGTAGTCCACATGGATCAGAGCGTCGAAACCCACGTCAAAGTCTCGATGTTCCATCATCAACCGATCTACACGTCGCCACGGAATCTAAACCTGCCGAAGAAAAGGACGTTCCTAATGGCGCAGCGGAAGAGCATAACGAAAAGCCGGCAGAAGTCTCGGCCACTATTACTGATTTCTCTGATCCTGTCCCTGTTCCAGAAGCTGCTGATGACGCCAGCGAAGAACAGACCAACAATATCAATAGCTCAGAAGGTTCGCCCACACCCACGGCTAGTGTGGCACCTATCGAGAAACGAGACTCCTTGACTCGCGGCCGACATGTTCGTCGTGCGGGCGGTAGCCATCCCCCAAGCGACATCACTAAACGGACAAGTCTCGTCGCCGACGGCGAATTAAAAGGCGTCACGCTAGAAGACAAGCCGATGGAAGATTTCGCTTGATCTTGTTTCCGATTATGCTCTTCTTTTGGACAGTGTGATATATTTCTTGTATACATATATCCCTTTATCTCTTCCTTTCTTTTTAATTGATTGCGTTTGCTTTCGTTCTTGTTTTGTGTTCTCTTCTTGTCACTTTTGCTCTTCTTTACTTTTCTTTCCTTTTTACTCATGTTTGTTTCTTTGGATGGCATGAGATATGTATGTACGTATGTAGGCTATTCGTAAATGAGATGTGCGGTAGCCTCTTTTCTCTCCTCGAAGCTCCTTTAACGAATTATGGCTTTTAGCTAAAGATTGGTGGTCGGTTCGCTATATAAAGCGAGTTCATTATATACTATCCCTTAAATAAGTTTAGCGCCATATGGAACTACTTTCTTTAATCAGACTGCATCCTCAAAGTTATATGACAAGGAGAATCGTTCTCGACCTGCAAACTCTCCTGAACTGAACCAGAAAGTTCCAATCCTTTTCTGAGGATGCTTTGAAAAAATCTCGAATTGCTGTGATTCTGCCTTTGGTCATGTATGCAATGCTTCACAGCCTCGAGTTCTCAGCCTTGTCACTTACACTTCCACTATGGTGATTGGTATTTACGTGTATGACCAGCGTCAGATATATGCACGTGTAGCCTCACTTTGTGGTAATGCGGTAAATACGTGTACTCGAGACAGTCATGTGAGACGATGCAGAGCATGGCTCCTAGCATTTGATGCAGCTGAACTAAACGATCGTCTTTCATCTCTCAAGCTCGATCTTGAAACTCTTATGATTGCATCTATCTGTCCATCTTCTTTTAATAATGCATTAAAGTGATACGAGATGATACCAAAGTTGTATGGCGACTTCGAAATCGCTATTATACGCGTTTTGCCCGTTGAATTCGATGCCGTAGAGGCTCTATTTGACGAACACTATGACTACGCAACGTTTGAAAAGGAACACAGAGACGGCAACTTTTTTCGGGCTGGTAGAATTTGCCAACATAACGTGGTGCTCGCATGTTTGCTAGAAATGGGAAAACGAAGCGCTGCTAGTGTCGCATCGAGTCTACAAATAAATTACTTTCACGAATGTATACCTGACGCTACTGGTTGGTATTTGCGGGGGGGTTGCCCTACCCTTCGGGAAAAACAGGAGATACGAGAGAGGCAGAGATTATATTAGGGGACCTTATCATCAGTCCCAGCATCGTCGAATATGATCTCGGGAAGCGATATCCCGACAGGTTTCAACCCAAGGGAGGAGTTATAGACACTATTGGTCGAGACCGACGTATTCGCACGCTTCTATCTGCCCTGAGAACATCTCGATTACAGAACAAGTTCCAGCAGAAGCTATCAGATTACCTTGCAGATTTTCGACAACCAAATCAAAGATGGGATTATCCAGGTGCCGAACACGACATACTATATGAAGCAAGCCATCGACATAAACATCACATTCCAAGTCCCGAAAAGAGTTGCGTTTGCAATGTTTGTGAGTCTTCCCAGGATCCTGTCTGCGACGAGGCACTTGAAAGCGATTGCAACAAGCTTGGCCGCAATGGGGTGCTGGTGAAGCGTAACCGTTTTGCTTCAAGAAATGCTTCTCCCCGTGCTCTAGCTCTGGGGATACTGTGATGAAGTCAGAAAAGCATCGTGATGAGCTAGCAAAAAGCGCAAAACTCGTTCGCTTTGAAATGGAAGAGGCAGGGGTATGCGACAGCCTAGGTTGTCTCATCATAAAGGGAGTCAGCGACTATGCGGACAGCCACAAGAATAAAATGATGCAGGAGTATGCCGCGGCAACTGCTACAGCCTGTTGCAAAGCCTTTCTCGAGATTCTATCAACAAATTTTTAAAGGAATACACTTTTGCTCGTTGGAACCGGAAGATCTACTTTACAGCGACTTCAAATGACTTCTGTTTATGCGTCTGTCGAGGGTCAGAGTGACTATCGGTGGAATTTCACATCGGTAGCCTCTGATATCGATGACATGAAACACCATTTGAATGCTCTCCAAGAGGAGCTGCGTCGAATCAAGGATAATATTACAAGCCCTTTGGCCGGAAGCGTCTTGATATCGGGTGTTACTGAGGCAGCGAAAAGCAACCAGCGAACGTTCCGAATTTCCCAAGATGTAGAATCTTTCCATGAATCGATGTGCTGTACCGGACTTGGCAAAATAATTTGTCGGACACTAATCCAGAGACAGACCATAAGGACGGTACCAGGTGGTGAGAGCTGTACGCAATACGCAACCACGACATCGTTTATTTTCCATCCTGCGTCTTGGCTCATCACGATCGGATTCAAACACGGATTAGAGGCTATCACTACTAATTCTCGAACCGGATGGAAGTACAACATACTCACAGTTCGTTCAGTGCCAGACGATGCACTTATATTCAAATTTTGCCGTCTTGGTGACGTGGATGCTGCCCGTCTCCTCTGCCTCCGTTCTAGATGTTGACAGTTGCCGGTGGGCATCCTTACATGTATGTGCTATCTCACTTATTCATGATGGATCTCATTTTAATATCAGCTGGAAACTCTTATAGAAGCTCGTCATGCTATGTTCTTTACTAGAACGAATAAGCTAATGCTTTCCAACTAATCCAGTATGCCATGAGGAACAGCCATTTTGACTTGGTCAAGTTCCTTATAATGCAAGGCGCAGATAATGCGGCAAGCTTGTATTATGGGAACTCGTAAGTAAATGTCTTGTCATCGTTCTTGGTTTGGCCTAATGCATGTGCAGAACACCCGCTACTTTAATAACCTGGAACGTGGAGCTCTGGAGATGCTACATTTGTTCGAAGATTGTATCAATTTATCTGAACCTAACTCTCATGGATAGGATATTTTTGAAAGTGTTATCTTCACGCCACAGATCTTCCGACGGAGGGATCCCGGAGATACACGTTGCTAGGTACGGTGTCGTTTCTTTCTTTCCCCGAAAGTATCAAACGGAGCCGATTCTCGGCGGACATAGTGCTAGAAGCATGAAATGGGGCATCTACATCTCGATACGGTCGTCAGATGTTAAGAGCCTCCAGTTGCTCTTCGATTTCGATCGTCGTTCTGAAATCCCTCCAGAAAAGCCATTTGAGGGTTGGGAACATCTCGCCTTTGAGGTGGTTAGAGTACCTCATATTAGCACAGACATCCTGCATCATCTTATGGATAGAGGAGTAGACATTCACCGTATAAATATTGGTGAAACTCCGACATCATTATCCCTTTACTTTTATTTTCTATTCCTACCCAATCTTGATGGTTTTATCACGTCCGATAGTTCAACCGCACATATTCTAGAGCAGTCTTATTGGCGTCCTGATACTCTCCGAACTTACTTTTCTCTTTGAGCCTATGTGAGGATCGACCTTACAAGATAGAATCTACTGATGAGTTTTCGCGGTCCCTGTCCTGCCAAAGACACCGTTTCCCCTCTTATTCATTCTTGGATGAATGGAGGCTATTTATAGAGCCTTGGTAAGGGAAATTCAAATATAAAATCATATCATTGTCTTCGTTCCATGCTGCAGGAAGGTGGCATGTACCTTGACGAGGAATACTTTTCTGAAACACTACCAGGATCAAGGCCTCTTTGTGATGAGGATGATCGAATTATGCCTAGACTTCAACTCTGCAAACGCCAGGGCGGCTCATTTTGGTTGTTGGAGGAATTTTATCGCCATGGAGATACTTGGAAATTTGATTACAGACTAAGCGAGATATGGTGTGGCGAATGCATAACCAAGTATATAGTGAATTATCATCTTATGAAAGAAGGCGTTTCATATATGTCCATGAATCCATTGAAGATCACCGTTTATAGTCGATGATACTTCTTTGTGGACGAGTATCAAACCTGTCCCATTTTATCCTTTGGTGAGTCTAAACTCCGGGCCATGTGCCAATAGCATACAGCATATATTAATATAGACAGGATTAGCTGGCGCGGTATCAATCTTGCTTATTGTAGATTCACAAACAAACCGCCGTCAACCAATATCTGTGCACCAGTCTAAGCCAAGTTAACCCATCTACCTCTTTCAAAGCAACACCGAGCAGAAGCAAAGAAGGAGAAAAGCTTACGACATAACCACTCAGCTCATCCGAAGCCAAAAACACCGCCGGTCCCGCTAAATCCCTCGGTTGTCCCAATCTACCCAGCGGTATCCTCCCTTCCATATACGTTCTCTTCTTCTCATCACTCATATCCTCATCATTCAACTGCGTCCTAATCGTCCCCGGCAATAACGCATTACATCTGATATTATACTTCCCCAATGCAACTGCGGTGGACTGCATGAGTGATAAAACGCCGGCTTTGGTGGGACAGTAGTGGCATTGTTGACCACCCCCTACCAGAGCTGAGATGGAACTTATGCCGATTATTGAGCCGCCAGAAGGGGATTGGTGAAGAGCCATTTGGCGGCCTGCGGCTTGTGTTGCGTAGAATGCCCCGCAGAGGTTGATGTTTACTGTTTGGGAGAGGAGGGAGGGTTCAATTCTTTGTTGCGTTAGTATGCATCTCTGTTCTAATTCGGGAGGTGGGAAAGGACGAGGTACTCTAAGAATTCAGCAAATTGGCAGACGCCAGCATTACTAATGAACACATCCAACCGCTCAAATGCTTCAACAATCTTGGCCACGAAATCCGCCCCTGTCTCAGGTTTAGAGATATCGCCGGCCACGGTGATGAACTGTCTCGTTCCGTCTATTGAGCTGTGATTGAGCTCACGTATCACGGCCTCTGCATCTTTATGGAATGATTTAACCAACGACTCATCATTCGGCCCACCGAGATGGTTAACGGCAACTTTTGCGCCGTGTCGAAGGTAGTCTAGTGCTATTTCCTGGTTGTTGTCAGCTCAATCCTGAAACAGAGAGTGGGAAGGGGATGTACCCTGCCGATACCAGTCAGACCACCCGTTATACCGCATACTTTGCCTACTAAAAGCTGAGGGGGTGCCATATTTTCTCTTGATATTTTGTTAGGGTGTTGAAAATGTTGGAGTTTCTGTTGCTGTTCTTCTTGATGGGATGTTCTTCTCCGCAAGCTATTTCCCGGAACCCTAACCTTCGCGTTCAACGCCGTAGTTATACCAGGTAACAATATATACAAGTCCCATCCGAAAACCTAGACAAATTCATTCTCAGCGGTTCACCAGCTGAGGATTAAGTTCCGGTAATATGCACACACATGTTGTCACGAAAAGCTGCCTGTATGGAGTTACTTCTCTGGTTGACCCCACACAATTCGATATCACGGCTCGGTATTTCGGGGTAGTCCACACCGAGTCCGAAATCACATGGGGGTATATTGCCGATAGCTCTACCTTTTTTTTTTTTTTCTGAAAATTGGTTGCTGGAGGACTTCCAAGGCCCAACGTTACTCGAAATATCAGTATTTTGACCTATATGGTGTCCATGGGAGAGCTGGTATTTGAATATAGCTTATTGTATGGTATTAGGGGAAAGAAACTAATCAATTGAATAATTTCAAGATGATCTACCAAATATTCACAGCCATGGCCCATATATTCTTGCTAAATGTGAATAAACACATGTGTGTTAGTCTAGCTGCATTACGAATCCAAGCTATACTAGCCGTTATTCACCGTTGACTTGCTCTTTGGTCGGCTCCTCTGTCGAGGCTGATGCTGGTAAGCTCTTAGCAGGGGCTGGGTTAAGAAGGGCAGAAGCAGGAATCAATGGAGCCTTTGGGTTTAACTCAAGGCCGAATCCCGGCTTGTCGAGATCAGTCACATCCAGATATCCCTTGCTCGGGATGGGTTCGTTCAAAAAAAGATTTCCAAACACAGGTTCCACGCTCTTGCCATCAGGGGAATTGGCGAGGTATTCTTGGAATGGAGTGTTGGGTTGAGATACGACGAAGTGGTACGAGTATGATCCGGATGCGTGAGGAACCACGGGAATATCGTAAGCAGCTGCCATGGCGGAGACTTTCAGTAACTCTGTAAGGCCACCGAGCCACATGACATCCGGCTGGATGATATCCAAATTGCGTCCTTCGATCAACTTCCTGAATCCATATCTGGAATATTCGTGTTCACCAGTGGTAAATTTGACTGTTGGATGGGCCTTTTTAAGAAGAGCATGGCCGTCAAAGTCATCAGGGGAAAGACACTCCTCCCACCAGTCAATGTGCAATCCCTCAGCCTCGGCGCGCTTGACGAGTTCTATCGTATAAGACACATTCAATGACATGTAGCAGTCCACTCGGAGCGGGAAATCAGGACCGACAGCTTCTCGTTGCTTACGAAGGTACTCGATATTTCGCTTCAGGCCATCAATACCCTCATCAGGTCCATACGGAAGGGCAACCTTGGCGCCAATGAAACCAGTTTCTTTTGCTATCGCGGGCTGAGGACCGGTGCAGTAGAAATGTAATCTCTTACGAGTGGCGCCACCAATCATTTTGTAAACTGGTTCTTTGCGAATCTTACCCAAAAGATCCCACAAAGCCAAGTCGATGACAGAAATGACTGCAGTAGGGAGACCTTTACGCCCGTAGAACATTGAGCCGCGGTACATTCTCTCAAACATATCATTGATATCACGGGGATCTGTTAATCAATCAACTTAATTAGCCTTCTATGTGTTCTACGTCGACATGAATGTCCAGAACATACCGCTTCCAATCAAAAAGCGCTCGAAGTGTTGATGTACAAGCCAGCATGCTGGAGGTCCTCCAAACCCAGTAGCGAACCCCTTGGTGCCGTCACTAGCCTCAATCTCGACGCAGAACGATCCCAAGACATTAATACCCCAGCTGGTCCTTGATGCGCGGTATTGTTCCCATCGAGCCATTGGCGTCGATATCGAGCTATCGACAAGCCAGTGGCCTCCTTTCACCTAGAAATCGTTGTTGGTTAGCATTTTGCATGGCCCAGTCTCAATTGAAGCACATATTAATCTCACATTGTGGTAGTCTCCTCCGGAACCCACACCTTGTATAATAAATGATCGTACATGCTTGATTGTGGGAAAGGATGATACTGAAGCCATGCTGGTTTATGTGTCTGGATTAATGAAAAAAACGACAAACAGAGAATCAATTGAAAAATACTTTTCTATAAAGAGCAAGGGGGAAGTTCTTAAGGAAGAAGTTCAACCAAATACTCAACCACATCGGACATAAGTCCGTGGTGATGGCGACTCGCCCTCGGGGTAATGCAACCCCGAGCATCTGCAACCCCGCGACGCTGAGAATCTTCGCGTCAGGTTCGTTTGCTGGTTCGTGGTGATAGAAAGCTCTAGTTAGCCGAATGATTAATGCATGAAAATTATGCTTTGCAGACAGACACGTTCCTTCGCGAGAATGAGAGTTCTCCGTAGACAGTCTATGTAGGAAGAACGTCTTCCTGAAATGGCTTAGTGCGAAGCGGAGAAAGAATCTGGGGAAGATTCATTGTGATTGGCTACTATTCTGACTAAGCTCCTATTGTTGCGGGGTCTGGCCAATCAAGGTTTACGCTGCGAGGAAAGCGCTCCTTTCTGTCAGACGTGCAGCCGAATCTACAGATTTCTGCTTGTTCCTAACACTCAATGCTATATTCTCCTTCTCATCTCCATCTCCAAGAGCATGGGCTAATTATTCGTGCCATCTGCCAAGCTGCGGGTCTGACGGAACTGGCACTCTTTTGGGGATACCCCTCATACTCTCGCATGTACGCTTACGACCATATCTCGAGCGAACTAGATCATGAACTCTACTGGTAGGTCCTTTTCACAGACTGGGGACAGGCCCATGCCTGACTATGAGCAAGGTCAAAGTCCAGACGTGGAATCATCCGCTGCAGAGTCTGATAACGAGCAGTTCATGGGCTCGAATGGCGCCCAAGAATCGCGTAGGACTAAAAGAAAGCGTCCCTTGATGGTCTCGTGAGTTATATACTTGCCCTGCATCTTTGCGCTGCACCTTCTCTTCCTAAAGGCTAAAATCGCAAGCAACACACTTAGTTTTGTACATCATGTGAACTGACAATTGCAGATGCGAATTGTGTAAGCAAAGAAAAGTCAAGTGTGGTACGGATTATAAGACACATTGTTGGTCATTGCTGATTTTTATATGTAGACCGAGCTCAACCAAGCTGCGGGTGGTGCGCGCGTAATGGGCAAACTTGCGAATATAAAGAGCGCAGGAAACCAGGCTTGCGAGCGGGTTACGGAAAGGAACTGGAACAAAGACTCGGTCAGACATTTGCCGAACCCATCTTCAGTGTCGATTGCTGACTATAATCAATGAACAGACCGGCTCGAGGCGATTATACAGACACAAGCTCAATTGATCGAGACACATATCATACGCAATCAACACTTACAACACGACAACCACAATCAATGTCAAGAACCACGATTACCTTCCTATGTCTCTCATACCTCACCGTCGGAGCTCTCAGCAGCAACGGGACCCAGTCCCCAAAATTCAGTATTTCCTGGGGAGCCATCGGCATATCCAATAGCGCAAAGACTAGCCAACTCAACCCTCAGTCATCACAATGCGACAGGCGGTAGTCCATCAGCAATGTCTGCTAAAATACATCACACTCCCATGGTCTCCAACGGAATTTCTCACTCTACTCCACACTCTCAAGTTCCGTCAGTTCCTGACCGAACAGGTACCGACTTCTCTCACAACGATTCCTCATTGACTGTTCCTGTCAGCTTGTTCAATAATCAAGAGCAGTCGCTATCAAATTCCGAGCTTGAATTACCCCCTTATGATTTACTCTATGCACTAGTTGATCTATACTTTGAGCACGTCAATAGTTGGTGCCCCATCCTGCATCGCCGAACTACTTTAGATACTCTGTTCGGACCGTCTCCGTTGGAGGAAGCGGACCGCGTGGTTCTTCATGCCATTGTTGCAACGGCTCTACGGTTTTCTCTCGACCCGAGACTGAATGAGGCGAACCGGAAGCGCTATCATGAATCGTCGAAACAGCGAGTTCTGCTTTATGGTATCGAGAACTCTTCAGTTAAAGCCATTCAAGCGTTAGTCATTTTGTCACTGGATTTTGTTGGCTCTTCGAACGGACCACCGGGTTGGAAACTTTTGGCTCTGATAGCCCGTTCGGTTGTTCAAATAGGCTTAGCTGTGGAAAGGAATTCGGGCCTTGATGCGTCAATTTATCCGTCCATCTATACTTTAAGAGCCAATGTCCTACCTGACTCTGAGACATGGATTGAAGACGAGAGCCGTAGGCGCCTATTCTGGATGGTCTATTTACTGGATCGATACTCAACCATAGCTACGGCATTTGACTTTGCTCTGGACGAAAAGGAAATTAATCGGAAACTACCTTGCCGAGAAGAATACTTCATCGGAAACCAGCCGGTTGAGACAAGATGGTTCCGTGCCGCGGGAGATCACGGGAATCATTCTAATCACGGAGACAATGTAGATTCCTTTGGATTTTATATCGAGATTCTAAGCATACTTTCGCGCATACACCTGTTCCTTAAGCGGCCAGTGGATATTGGGGCGCTTTCAGACGTGGAAGAATGGCAAGCAACCTATCGCAAGCTGGATAACGAACTCTCTGCGTGGGAGTTCAATCTCCCTACTGAATATGCTTTTGGAAATGCATCACGTTTATTACAAAGCATGAAAAGAAAAAAGGGACTTCAATGTGACTGGGTGATGCTTCATGCTACATATCAAACGTAAGTACTCAAATCTGCTCGAATGCAATTGATTCCACTTGCTTACAACTATCAGAACTGTGATTCGCCTTCATTCTTCCGCCGCATATCCCACTACACGATCTCCCATATTCACACCCTCCTATAGTGCCAGTCAACGCTGCCTACTAGCGGTCGATAACATTTTGACGCTGACCCGACTCGTTGTCGAGAACAACATGCTTGACAAACTTGGTCCGCCATTCGCCTTTTCTCTTTGGGTTTCAGCCCGGTTATTACTCGTTCATGGATCAACAATTGCTCACACAGTGAGTCCAGATATCTATCTGTTTGTGGACACACTGGCGCAAATGGGCCGTCACTGGAAAGTCGCAGAACGATATAGCACGATTCTAAAGCGAGTCCTCGATGAGTATAGTGAATATGAGCAAACGGCAGGCACCGAAAGCGAGCGCGTCACACCGTCTTCTGTCAAGATATTAGCGGATATGCGACGTTGCGCTTTTGACCTCGATTTTTTGATCTCCCGACAGCCACAGCATGGTCCCAAAAGTAGCGCTGCATCCAACTCAAATGGATTGGTGCCATTGCAGTCTGCTAATTCTTCAGAAAGACAGAACGCAGACGCTGATGGCTCTCTTCTGATGAGTCGAAGCTTAACAAACACCGACTTTGAATATCTTGACGTATTCGGATTCTTCAATGTGCCTCGCGTACCAAACATGCCAACACCATTATCAGCACTGGGTATGACTTCACCTGACGGAAATGGTAATAACACCAACAACACTAATGGCTTGAGCACGACTAATCCCATGTCTATAAATGGGCCCACGACGATGGCAAACAATAATGAATTTAATATCACGAATTATCTAGTGCCAACCCCTGAGACGGATTGGCTATTTCCGCAACCTCATAGTTAACAGGTCTGTGATCTAGAATAAAATGGTTGATATATCATGCAAAGCCCTAATTTCTAAAGTAAATGGTGACAGAGTGTACAATAAGGAACGTGCAATATGTTTGTATAACAACTATGTATGTAATAACAAGTATGTATTGCTCTGTTATGAGGATACTCAATAACCTCTGCTTTCCCAAAAGTTGAAAAGAAACCCAACCTTAAGCCCACCGTAGAATGAAACTCCAAATGATAACTGAAACAAGAGACATAAAAATAGGACAGAAACAGTGTTCAACACACAATAAACCAAAATAAGCGAGCAATAACCAACAAAAGGAAGAGATATTGTAGAATGAGGTTTTGGAATATCATCATGGTGGACAATCCGGACTGAAAGTCTAGTTGCCCGCCTCAGGATCAACAGTATCAACCTCACAGTATCTGATGAGTGCATCGATAAACGCTTCGGTAGTCGATGACTGACCCATCTCCATGTCCACGGGTGCTTCCTGATCCAGTCTATCAATCTCCTTGAAGATACTAGCAGCTTTAACTGCTAGTCTTTTGATTCTGTCATGGGCGTACTGATGACGATGTGAGGCTTCCAGCGACATTCCGCCGGGGCTTTGTGCCATCACGGTCAAGGTATTATCGAGACCTCTTGCTCGACAGCGAAGTGCATGATCGAGAGCGGGGATGATAACTTCCCGGCTGAGGGTGTTCTTATCCGATGCCGCGGAGTTCGGACCACCTAATGATGATGTTGTTGATATTTGGGAGTCGACGCTCCTCCTTCTGTTTTCGCGAGTCCGTGCTGACTCCGATTGTCGAGGCCGCTGGGGCGTTGACATTGGTGGAGTTGGAAGCGGTTGAAAGGTAGGGAGAGCTTTTTGTTCGGGTAATCCAACGTATCGTTGGACCACTAGATTGGGAGCGGATAGAACAGTAGAAGAGGGTTGGTGCTGGTTTGGGGCGTTATAAGCTGATACTTGGCTGTTAACTGGCTTTCGGTTTATGTTCTCGCTAGCAATAGGAGTAGGTGCTGTCTGCTGTCGAGATTGCGGCCGAGAAGGAGTCGTATTTGGCGATTCAGCAAGATTCAAAAAGGTCAGGTCTGAGGCGAGAGCTTGTTGAAGCGCTTTGTCATAATCCTTGGTGGATGGGCTATCATTCTCCTTGTTGGTTAATGAAGACTTCTCTAGGCGAGATGATGGAGTCCCGGGATAAGCATGAACTGATTGCGGCTTTTGCGGAGACTGGGGTAGTGGGACTTTCGTCGGTGATGCAAAAGAATTCGGTATAGAACTCTTCTGTTTCGTAGGAGATTGCGGTGGGCTGTTGACGCGAATTGTTTCTTTAGAACTGTTCTCAACATCGGCGCTTTCACTCTTCGCTAATCGACTGGTGTCTGAGGACCAAGGATCATGGGCCTGATTGCGAACATTTGCTGCTGCGCCGGTCAACGCTTGAAGACCGGCATTCCTACCGGCTGGTCTAACGGTTCCAAAGTCCCACAAATCTTC
This sequence comes from Talaromyces stipitatus ATCC 10500, assembly GCF_000003125.1. Taxonomy (NCBI): domain Eukaryota; kingdom Fungi; phylum Ascomycota; class Eurotiomycetes; order Eurotiales; family Trichocomaceae; genus Talaromyces; species Talaromyces stipitatus. The sequence goes on from NW_002990114.1 coordinate 2,418,548, forward strand.
ATCGTCTTCAATGGACTTTGATGGTGGCGGCTGTTCATAGGTACGATCCTCGTCGTCATCCGGAGTGCCTCGTCCGTGAATTGCCTGCCAGCGCTCGTGCCGCTCGATCAACTCAGTCAAATAGGTTGTGCGCTTGGCTCTTTTCAAGAATGGATGTTTGAGCAGCTCTTTCGCAGTGGGTCGCTCTCTCGGATCGCGTCGAAGACACAAACCCACAAAGTCCTTGAACATCTTGCTGAAATTACCTTGGAGTGTCGGGGGATTATTCTTTGGAATCAAGAACAAAACTTTCATCGGGTGGATATCGGAGTAAGGGGGCTGTCCAGTCGCCAATTCAATGGCAGTGATACCTAGCGACCAAATATCGGCTTTGTAGTCATAGCCCGATTGCTTGATGACCTCTGGTGCCATCCAGAAGGGTGTCCCCACAAATGTATTCTTCTTTGTCATAGTGGCACTGAGTTGACCGGAGACACCAAAATCAGCGAGTTTCACTTGACCATTTCCACTGAGCAAGATATTGGCAGCTATGGAGATCAAGTTAGCTATATCTCCATAGCAGGTCAACAGAGCTTTGTCATACCTTTAATATCTCGATGTAACTTCTTGTCACTGTGGAGATAATCCAGTCCAAGGAGTAGCTCCCTTATTATGATCATGATGTAGTCTTCAGGTATAATGCCCGGCCGCAAAAGATCCGAGCAACTTCCGCCAGCGCAAAACTCCATCACTATCCAAAGGTCGGATCCTTTTAGATATGAGCCTAGATATTTGGTCACATAAGGTGAGTTCATGGTCGACATGATGGAGATCTCGGTGATGATGTCTTCCACCTCATCTTCTGCATTTTCGACGTCGATGATCTTGATCGCAACAGATTGGCCAGTGCGCTTGTCGACTCTGCATGGAGGAAGAGTCAGAACGATGTAATTGATGAACGGACGGGACTCAATGATCACATACCCTTTGTAGACTTTACCGAAGCTTCCACCACCTTCAAACGCAGCATTAGTACAACGAACAAAGAAAGCAAGTGCCCTGCATGTGAAATAATAACGTACCAAGGCAGTTTTGCTTGGTGTATAGCGTTTCTGGATCTGCAACCGCCTGCATTTTGCGTCCAATACAATGACGTTGTTCCACAGGATACGTGACAGGCGATTTGGTGAAATGAAAGTTGGGAATCGAGTATGGTATATGAAATTCTTCGATGCGTTTACGAAACTGCGCTTATGCATCGACAATCGAAGGATGTGGTCGTTGCTCCTTGTAAACAAGGGCGCCAGCAAGGAGTGGTAATGGACCCGCGATTGTTTCCCGTGAGCGCTCGAGATAGTGGTATTGTTATATCACGTCGGGGTCCGAATCTTTCAATAGGATTCGAAATATATTCACCAGGAATAATTGAATTGAAGTATAGAAAATAATTGGAAGCTGGTGGGAAAGTTCGTGGTAGAAGGAGAGTTGTTCGACGATTGGTCTCAAAATTGTAGCTGATCTTGAAGAATTAGTTCAAAAGATAGGATAATGATTTCTGATCACTCTGACGTCCAACAATTAGCTACTCATTCAGGCCAGGGCCCAGGCAGCGCTTTGTTTTTTGGGTAGCTCGATATCGCTTGCCTCGGAAATTATTGGGTGCAGATGCCAACACTTGCTCATGGGCATCCTCTCAATCAGTTGGAGCGTACAACACAACTGACATTATCATAACACCATAAACATCATCAGAATCATAACAACAAGAAGTAAATGAACAACAAACACATGCCGGTCACATCGTCCCATCTGTAGTAGCGGCTAAAAGGCGGCAGCTTGTAAAGTTGTAAACAATCGAGGGAGGTGCGATTGGCGGGGTCCGGTAGTTGTTGTATTGTATGTAATACGGCACTTGTATTGATACATCGTAAAGTCTCACAAGCGACGTATAGGAGCTCGCTCCTTCAGGTACACCGTTGCATTTATTGGCTGACTAGTCTCCACTCTGTTGTTGTTTATCTAGATTTTGTGTATTCTGGTTACGCAGCATGTTGTGGTATGTCTTTTATCACAACAGGCCAGAGACTATGTTAGGGCACGATCAGTAAACTCTATCGGGCTGTGCTGTTGGTACGCATCTAAATCAGGTCGTTATCATTGCAGTCAAAGCTGTCATCAGTTCTAATACACGAAAAAGGTGTTGATAGCCCTTTCTAGTCAAAATATGGACAGGCAAATGTCATTAATATCGTTGAAGGCAAGCATGCTGATGTGTCTTGAGAATAGAGATGGTAGACAGATCCATCGAATTCGTAGACTGAATTCCAACGCCTCAATGTATGCAGATTCGACCTGGTGGCTAGTAATAGTAATAGTCTAGATCAGTCTTCCAAATATCCTATCATCACGGTACCATTCTTAAGGCCAGCATCCTGGACGGTCGTATCAAGCTCGTCGATCAGGTTCTTGCCCATGGCATTGAGCTCAAATACAACCCCTGCTTTCTCTTCGAGAGGTGGTTCTGACTTGAGCCATTCGTAAATCCGCCGTACAGGGTCTGACAGCGAAAACCGACGAATGACCCTACCGGAAGGATGCCTGAACTGAATACGAGTCGTAGTTGTTGGATCAGCCGGTGGCTCCGTATGAACCCGATCAGAAGGAATAGATCGAAAAACAGAAACATTAGGATCCTCTGGTTCGGCCGCCGCTTCTTCTTCTTCTTCTTCTTCTTCTTCAGCCATAGAAATGTCTTCATCTGCTCTTCCTTTGCCCTTGAGGTCACCGGTGCTTCGGGTTAGCTCATCCGGGTCGGCTAACTTCTCAGCAGCAGCATTTCCTTCCAGACTATTCTTGAGCGCCATCTCCAACATTTCTTCTTCAGTCATCGACTCCAACTTCTTCTCTCTAGGAACATCGGGTTTCCGTTTGGCAACTGGATTGCGGGCGTTTTGTTTGAGACTGTACCGATCTAGAAACTCGTGGAGTTGCATGAGAAAATCTGGAGCTTTGATGACTGGTGCCCCGGACCACACTTTAACTTGTTCTCCGGTTCGAGGATCGACAATAGCAATGTGCGGGTAATTGTCCGACACATCACTCCCTTGAAAGTAGTATTGTAAGTAAGGCAAACCCCGCTCATCGTCCTTGTTGTATTGCAAGAAGATGAAATTCTCCTTGACTGTATCCCTCACACCTGGGTCTTTCCAAAGGTCACGGTTCAGCACTTGACAGTCGAATATGGACGGGTCCTGAATGTTGATGAGTAGCCACTTTTCGTTCTCTCGCCCTTCCTCACGAGCTGCATCCCAGGGCAGTCTAGACATCAATTCGAACGGCGGTCGGTACATCTCAGCTAGCAAGGTTGATTTGGATGACGTCTCTGAAGCACCTCCAGTGGCGCGAGCTAGAGCGCTTCGTTGTGATGGAGCTCCATTTTCAGAGCTTTCGTCCCAAATAGACGTGTCGCGTTGGTTAAATATACCTGGGCGAGCTGTAAAACATAAAGACGATTAGTTTTACACAATCACTGATCATGTGTGGCAAAAAGATTCTCAACTGACTGTTTCTACCGCCTTGTCGCATTCTAAAATGGCTTAAGGGATCATAATCTCCGTAGCCATCTGCCCCAGGACCAACAAGAGTCTCTGTCGTTCTTGCAATAGGTGCTCGCACGTTGTCTCCAGAATCGCCGCCAGCATACAGCTCTTCTTGTAATCGGCGAGCCATGGCGGCATCGTCTTCAAAGGTGGATTCGGCAGGCTGGCGCGTCGGAGCTGATGATCGAGATTCATCTATCGTGAGGTCATCATCCTCTGAATCTATGTTGATGGCATTGCTGGGACGAGAGGCTGCGGCAGATGCGGGTTGTTGTGTCGGTCCTAAAGGTGCCCCGCCATTCTCAAAGTAGAGTTGCATAGCCTGTTGGATATCGAAATCTGCAATATCTAAATATTGATTTGCAAGCTCTTCGGTAGAGCCTGTAACTTCCTGGAACTGAGCTACCACGTCGCCCTCCATGATGGGCAAGGTGGGATAAAGTGAGAGTTGTCAAGATGTGTGTGTAGGAGGAAGATCTGGTAAGTAAAGGCAAGCTTCCTAGGTAGTGAAGGCGGCAAACAAAAGCCGGTGCAGATTGACGGATTTTCACGCCTAACTGAGTGGTATTATTAGAGATCTCCCTAGATGCACCTACCACAAGCAAAACCAGAAAGTGAAGAGATGAACGGAAATTAAAAAGGCTCGTATGCGATGTGAGAAAGTAATACCATGTAGAAGTTGCTAGCTGTAAATGTTCGCTATCGTCATCTGTAGGCGTTGGTGGGGATCCGGTGAAGAAGTTGTTCCTTTCCGCTGCTATGGCAAGTTGAACCGACTCCTGGGAAATTATGCATAATGTACAATTACGGTGACCGAAGCCTGATAGAAGTGCAGATTTGCATAAGATTTCTATATCGCAGAATTGCACTTATGGTCTGGGGAGACCACCGTGCCGCCCAAAGCGGACAAGTCACATGACCAAATTCAAGCCACACGAGCGCGGCTAAAACGCGAGTCGCGCCCTTTCAATTTTGACGTTTTGGGAATGCGCGACGCGTCTCGGATATAACTTGATGTACCTGCTCTCCGAGTGTACCTTCTCTCCTTCAAAAACACATCGCCGCTTTTTCGAAGCACAATACGACTAGCATCAAAAATGGCAGCTACGGTATTGGGAAAGCGGCAGCGTACTGCTGTGGATATTGAGGGTAAGAGCTCTTGTTGGATAAATATTCTCCTTTATTTACTAATTTTGCGATTTCAGACACTCTGCCTCTTCGTTCTAGTAGCAAGCGCCGAGCTCGTACACCTAAGATTCATGAAGAAGATAGCAACACCCAGACTTCTTCTATTCGCCTCAGATCTAGGGTTATCGAAAGTTGCGAACCACAATACACGAACCAGATCAGCGCCAAAGTTTCAACCAACGGTAATAGTCGTTCGAAACGTAATGTTCAGAACAACGATACCTTATCACCATCAAAGAGCGACACGCACCTTAAGCCCACGAAGCCACTGGACGGTATGTTCTCATGCTATAAATATTCTATGCTGTCTTACTAACTGTCAAATGAACAGCCGAAAATGTTGTGGTCTCTGAGTTTCGCACTCCTCAGTCGAAGCGGTTTCGCGATGCGCTTGCCAACTCTCCTCCAGTCACTCCTAAGCATCGTGTCCAGGTCGTGGGAAAATCCTTGACACCTCGCACACCTCGTCATGCTGGCACTCCAGTAGGTGCGAACACAGTCTACACCCCGGCCAGACAAATGTTTGCACGAAGCGCAAATCCTGGACGTCTGATCGGAAGGGAGAAGGAGCGCGCTGAACTCTCGAAATTTATTGAAAACGGCATGCAATCACGAAAAGGAGGCTGTATTTACATTAGTGGGCCTCCTGGAACCGGCAAAAGCGCAATGATCGATGAAGTGTGTCGGGATCTGAATGTGGATGCTGTTGTCAAATCCGCGCATGTCAACTGTGTGAGTATGCGCGCTGCACGAGACATCTATGGAAAACTTGTCGAGTCTCTGTGCGATGACTGCGACGTGTTTTCAGTGAGTGAGATTGAAAAACTCAGGAGCATGTTTGTTCCCACCAAAAAGTCGAAAGACTTATATTTGGTGACATTAGATGAGATTGATCATCTTCTTACCGCCGATCCAGAAATTCTCTATTCCCTCTTCGAGTGGTCACTGAACAGCAAGTCGAAGCTGCTCTTGATTGGTATCGCCAACGCTTTAGACCTTACGGATCGTTTTCTGCCTCGTCTCAAGGCAAACAATTTGAAACCCATCCTGCTTCCATTCTTGCCCTATAGTGCAGCTCAGATCGCCAACGTTATTAATACCCGTTTGCGATCACTAGTACCCGAGAGTGAGGCCAAAGCGAGCGGTGACTTTGTTCCTTTCGTTCAGCCAGCAGCTATACAGTTGTGTGCGAAGAAAGTTGCTTCCCAAACAGGTGATCTACGCAAGGCTTTTGATCTGGTGAAACGGGCCATCGATGTCATCGAGCAAGAGACTCAAACCAAGTTAGATAAAGAGAGTTCTATTCCGGAAAGCCCATCGAAGCATGCCCTTGCAGAAAATGCCAACCTATCATCACCTCCCAAGACACCTGCCTCGACACGCACTCTAGCCAATGCGTATACTGCTCTCACGGCGCCTAGAGCATCGATCGCTCACGTTGCTCGTATCACTGCTGCAGTCTTTGGTCAAGGTACTACACAGCGCCTTCAGGGATTGAATCTACAGCAAAAAGCAGCCTTGTGTGCTTTGGTGGCACTCGACCGAAAGCGACGTAACATGGAGATTTATGCTACGCCGTCCAAGTCCAGAGTGAACGCACCCACTGTGCGAGAGCTCTTTGATACCTATTGCTCGTTGTGCCGCAGTGACAATATTCTCCATCCCCTTACTGCAACGGAGTTCAAGGATGTTGTGGGTAGTCTGGAGACATTGGGTCTTGTTGGAGAATTTCAGGGTCGTGGTCGTGGTGGTACTATTGCCGGCGGGTCAGGGATCCTCCGCACACCATCTAAGAGTGGAAGCAGTTCCTCGACTCCTTCCAGAGGAAGCGATGAGAAAGGTTTAGCTTGTTTTGTGACTGAAAAAGAGATTGTAAGCCAGATTTCTGGACCAGGTGAGGGTATTCTTAAAGCATTGCTTGCGGGTGATTGTCTATAGCATGTTGGATTTCTTGCATTGGAGTTCGGGCATTTGAAGCGGGTGGTTTCATTGGGATGGAGTTTCAGCGAAGACAAGCTTTTATTAGTGGTTATAAGTAGATTTATACACAGGCATAGTCTTTAATGCATTATTATTATCTGCATCACAAACTGATCCATATATCCTAATAATATTATCGAGTTCTTACAAGGTACTATCCAATCCATAAGCCCTAACAGCAACGCCTCCCCAAACATCCTTCCTTTCCTCCTCACTCAATCCACGTCTCTCAAGGATCTTCTCCACAACATTCATCCACCTTATCCAAGCCCCCCGTTTCCCTCCCCCGGTTTTTGAAGCTGTCGCTCCCGCACCAATCGTACAGACAGGCCAATCAGATCCAAACATAATTCTATGAGGACCAAAGGCATCAAAGACGACATCTGTCCAGGGTTGAGCATGATTAACAAGATAGTTTATGATACCTTGTTCATCTCCTTGCGTATACTCCAGAGGAAGTTTTGGGAATTCGGAGAATAGGCCGGAAAGCTTCATATATGTTTTTGTGGAGTGTGTTGCCATGGCGGTAATTAGTTGCTTCCATTCGAGGAAGTCTGGATGATTGTTGAGTTTGTCTGGGGGTATGTGTAGGTTCGGTTTACACAGATGATCTTAACAAGTCAGTATCCTCTTTCGAACTCGTGATCCAAAAAGAGGTATGTACTCACTAATGATGACAACAACCCGATCTTCTAGGTCCACTCCATCGTTTACTCTCTTTATGAGCTCAACAGCCTCTTTCAATTGCCCCAATCCGCCCTGTCTAGCATCAACGCCCAGATCAAATGTCAGACGCTGTCTCCCTAGCCATTTCAATCCTTCGACAAAGTCTGGTTGAACCATTGTCCCACCCGGCTTATCCTGGACAAGGTATCTGAATCCTCTCAATTTCTTCCATGTCTCATCTTCTTTATCATGAGCAATTGAAGAAGCTACACGTCCCGTGACAAGAGAAATATATCTCTCCAAGACAGCCGGACCACCAGGTACAGGCGCCCAGGGCACAAACCCAAGGATTAACGACTTGTGATCCTCGACATGCCCTTCACCTTCCACAGGTGTTCCGCGAGCTATCCGAGCTAGAAAGGAGATTTCATCGAGAACATGACTCCATCCTTTTTTTCCTTGTTCCTCAACAGATGATATGCGATCAACTTCGAGGTAGACGAACCCGCGTAATAGATATTTCCCTTCTTGGTCTGTGATTGCAGCAGATGATAAATAGTCTTCAACAGAATGTTGCGAGCCCAGAGGGTGGCTGGGCCTATGCCAGGCGAGCGCATCTAGTTGCGTTTCTGTCCAGATGTGGATATGTGAATCAATAATATGGATGACCATTTTGAACTGATGACCAGTACTGTATAAACGCCGGTAATGGTCCCAATTTTGAGAACTCTCTTCTTTCTGTTTGGTTCAGAGCCCGATCTAGAGGATGGGGTGTTTACCCGATGAGTAGGTGTGTGCTGGCAGAGAGGGGCTCAAACTCTTGCCTAGATGCGTAACATTCCTTGGGCTAGGTATCATTAAAATTTACAACTTAGTAGATTACTTACCTTTTCCTTGATTTGCTTTCTATGACGTCTTCCGGGGCACTCTTTTACTATACAGTATATATATGATTTCTCATGTGTAGCATTCCCTCTCGGTGTGAATTATCCCGATGAACGACCTCCTCATAATTCACAGGGTTTAGGGCTAGGGCTAATTGACGGAACGTATTCCGCTTCAATACTTATCTGCACTACGTATTAGGGTTGTGTTGCGGGGTCATACGCTAGTCTCCTCCCCACTTCCCCGCATTTTGTTAGCAGGCTATGCCGTTACAAATGCCGTTAAGAGAGGAGAAGTACGGCAGTCTATCAATTATCTAAAGATTGTGGAGTTTGAGGCTTTTGATGGTTCCCAGTTTGTGGGGCAGATTGTGATGTCTAGTACTATGATAGCATTGTGGAATGCTCTTGATGGGCATTGGGATGGATAATTGGTTTGAGTATGGAGTTGGAGGTGGATTGATGTCATGACCGATTGTAGAGATTGCTATTGTACGACCATGCATGCAGTTGCCGGAACAAGAAAGACTTGATCGGAAAGACTGAAATAGGATGTATGCATGCACGGATACTCCATACTCCAGTTCTGTATTGTACCGGCAGTCTCGGTTGTGAAGAACAATCTACCTAGGTACAATTATACGTCTCGGTGGTCCGGGGAGGAGACTTGTAATATGGTCTTAAACCTAGTGACTGGGATGTCAGTCTTAAAAAGCAGGGAGGAGTAGACGGATGATTTCCATTCTTCCATCTAGCATCTCATCAGGCATCACCCATTCTATCCAAGCAATAACTAAATTACTCTGTATACAACATGGCCGAGAACGGTGTTATTTCTATTCCTCAAAAACAGAAGGCTGCCGTCTATGATCAGCCAGGAAAGATATCCACCAAAGTGGTGGAGATCGATGTACCAGAGCCTGGTGCTGGTGAGATTTTGATAAATCTGTTAGTACCCAGTTATCCACTAGTCACTCAAAATGCTGCCAATGCTGATAATGCGTTTCAGAACTCACTCTGGAGTCTGCCATTCGGATATGGCTGTCATGACCAACACCGTAAGCCATAATCCTTACGCCTCGCTCCAATCGAGTCACTAACATGGCAAAGTGGAAATCTCTCCCATACCCTACACAACCAGGACAAGTCGGCGGCCACGAAGGCGTTGGTAAGATTGTCAAACTAGGACCCGGCGCCGAGTCCTCTGGCTTAAAGATTGGGGATCGGGTAGGCATAAAATGGGTATGGAGCGCATGTCAGAATTGTCCGGCTTGCTTCGTAGGTCTGGATGGGAACTGCTTGAATCAGAAAGTCAGTGGATACTATACGCCAGGCACATTTCAGCAATATGCGCTGTCGCCAGCGAATTATGCGACACGGATTCCTGACGGATTGTCGTCGGCGGATGCTGCACCGATGCTCTGTGCTGGAGTCACGGTTTACGCAGCTTTGAACCGTAGTAAGGCCCTTCCGGGGCAGTGGGTGGCGATCTCTGGAGTAGGAGGTCTCGGTCATCTCGCGTGTCAATTGGCAAGCAGAGGGATGGGGTTTCGCGTGATAGCTATCGATCATGGAAGTAAAGAAGCGCTTGCCCGGGATTCCGGCGCTGAGCATTTTATTGATTTCACCAAGTTCGATAAGGAAGGCGTTACCAAGCACGTCCTGTCCCTAACGGGTGGATTGGGTGCTCACGCTGCAGTAGTCTGCACAGCGGCCAATGCAGCTTATGCACAGGCAATCGACCTCCTCCGATTCAACGGCACCTTGGTTTGCGTAGGCATTCCCGAAGGCGAGTATGTGAATATCAGCGGTGCCAATCCAGGGGTTATCACCACCAAGCAACTCACCATCACCGGATCAGCCGTGGGCAACCGTGGAGAAGCCATTCGAACGCTAGAATTTGCCGAGCGAGGAATCATCAAGGCGCATTATGAGATTGATAAGCCTGAGAACCTGACGAACATTTTCGAGCGGATGGAGCACGGCAAGTTGCAAGGGAGGGTGGTTCTTGATTTGTCTTGATGGCTTGGGCCTCCTGGCCGTTTTCACAGCGTTTGTGCTGGTTGCAGCGCAGCTATTAGTGTTGTCGTTGGCTGGAAAACCTCTGTGACTGTTTTTATTCCTGCATAGCCCAGAATATATGCATCGTGAACACATAGGTAGTAGTATCAATGCATAGTGGGATGTACTGTGTTGATGCCCCGCAATTGTTACTCTTAAGGCGTTGCAAGGACTAAGCCCTAAAGTAGAGGTTGGGCGTTTATTGATTGGCTCTTTTGAGGCTGAGAAACAGATTACATAAGTCAGCCTGATTCGGGCAGGCGTGCCTCGTGCACGCCTGATTCGCAAGGCATTCCCTGAGTAAGCCTTCTCCATATTTTGTCGCCTGAGTGCCTGCAGGAGGCCTCGGCCACTTCAACATGCGTCGGCCAATCAGAGGCTGCGAATAAGCATCGTTCGAGATAGCCTCTTTGCTAGAGCTACGACTACAGACACAGTCACATCTGCTTCAGATAGTATGACTCCTCTTTTACACGCCGCTTGATCAGGCTGATTATTGACGCAACATGTGTGCCTTGGCGTCAAGTGCCATGTAGTGTCTACAGCCCTCATGACTGCGCCCTAGGCTGAACTGCATCATTTAACAGGATCATTAAGTCGATGATTCATCACATAAGTAGCATGATGTAAAATGATAAACAAAAGTGGAGATATGCATCTGCTTCCCATCACCATGCTCACGGCTCTGCAACCTTGCCCTAGCATGCTCTAGTGCCTTTCCGAAGATGATATCCATGCATATGCTTAAATTCCTCATTTATGGGATGGTTGCTTAGGGTTGTGTGATTATGTATCCGACTGACATTTTCATCATAATTAGCTGCATGGCAATTTTTGGTAGATGTATAGTAAGTAATTGATGCAATAGAGAAGATATAAGATATTACCCATATAAGGTTGTCTTGTCCTGCTTTCCAGCTTCAAATCCAAGTTCTCATCAACAACCTAATCTCTCAGAATTCTATCCTTGGCAAAGGAATAAAAATTTAATATTTGTTCAATATTATTTATTAAAATCGCGCAGTCAGCCTTCTACCGACCTGAACAAAGTGGTTCGGTTCTCGATCATCCCAATTATTTAAGCGCCGTCAAACAGGTCTATGGAAAGCCGCGCAGGAATAATTGGATATCTGATCTCGAAAATGAAAAAATACACATATACACCGGAAATGAAGAAAGCAAAATTCAAGACCAAAGAAAAGAAAATGTCTATTGTTTCATTGAATAATCAACGCTCGTTTACCCCAGTGTTCCCCCCCTGCTACGCCATAAGCCATGGCCTTGGACTCAAATTAGTCACTGACGCAACGCATCTGTGCCAGGAAAAAGACGCGGTTCAAAATGAAGAGACCAGACAAAAATAATCCTGTGCCGCTTGTCAGGCTTCCCGCCGATTATTCTCGGTCTGGTTAAAGAAAGAAGACTGCTTGGCTCCATTTTCTCGGAGTGTTTTACGGCGGCGAAGCAAATTCCAGAACCTTGATATGGCGTCCACGTTGCTCTCTATCTACCTACCTACAATGCATACCGCCAGAGCTGAATAAATTGATAGGAGAATAGGAGGTCGAAAATTTTGACAAGCTGCTCATCAAAAATGCGGCGTGCAAGAACAAACACCCGGCGGCTGATTTAATCCTACTTGTCATAATTTTTTTTTATGTCGGCGTAGACGTGGACACAAAAGAGTGATAAAAAGGTATAACAATGGAGACAATCTTGAAAATTGAGTGAGCCCACAACTATTACCTTATCAGTGGTCCGGGCAGGAACTTTATATACCTATCCTTGAAAGGAAGAAAAATACCTTCGACCCTGAATCAGCTTCTGCTTGCAAGATTGTCATTACCGTTTTTTTCTCCTTGTTGCGTCATTTCTTGGAGTTTCTTGATACTCAATTATTTGTTCAATCCCGTCTTGTATGTCTCCATTCCCTACGAGACAGCTCGGGAGGTTGTCTCTTGGTGAGAATATGCCCACAAACCGTTCTCAGACTCACCGATCACGACGACAACGACGTTCTGGGCTACCTCCGGTTTCTGATCCTGCACCTACGCGCAATTCACCTACGCGCAATACTTCTGCGTCAAGACGGAGACTTTCTCTTCGTGCGAATCGGAGACACGAAGGGGAAGGACGGTGGGGACGGGCTAGAAGAGGTAACAAAAATAACCAAGAGCAAAGAGCAGAGGCCGACATTGAACTAGAAAATGAGATTAATTCTCAGGGTGACAACGACAGTGACGACGAAGAAGAGGAAGAGGAGAGCAGCCCAGACACAATGGCGTCCATGATTCTCGCGGCAAAATCAAAAATTGTATACGATATTGAAAACCTAGAGCTTGAGTCAAGAGCCCGAGCATTAGCGGGTTTAACAGGTCATTTTGACGTGGTATACTGTCGGGAGAATTCTCCCTTTTACGAATTTCAGCTCATCGAGCGTCCTCGAATCCGTATACGAGATGGAGGAGCCGAATGTACATGTTCGGAGTATATTAATCGGCCGGATATGGCTTGCCGTCACATATTTGTAAGTCTAGTCCTTATCTTGATTACATGAGGCAAGCTGACGGTGGTCTAGTGGCTCGTAGACCAGGTATATGACAGCATCTCACCTCATAACCCGCCTCCAGGGTTACCGCTATCTAGAGATGGGGTTTCTCCAACACTACCTCCTCTACACACTCTTCTACAAGACCGCCTAGAATCTCTAGCAAACCATCTAGAATGGCCTTTTATCCCCGAGAGCGAACGAACTGCCAGGACCAGTAGCGGAGAGACCATTGCTGGCGGTTTATCGCGACAGGAACAAGTCCGCGATATCATGTCCGCGTTCAACAAAGTGACTCTGCCGGAAGACTTCCGAAAGGAATTGGTAGAATCGAGCTCAACACCGACACCTCGTACACCAGAACAATGCGTCGTACAGGGGGATTTCGAAGCAACCATCTTCCGACTTGCGGTCCATGACGATAATGTCTACAGTAGTATCCGCAAGGCAATGCCGGCCGGAGCCTGCGCGGCCATTTATTTCGACAAGGTCCATCAAAAGTCCCGGAATCTGCTGATGCAATTTGACGAATATCGACGAACGGGAAGACTGCCCAGTGGAAGTGACAGACAACCATCACTGGACAACGTCAGCGAAGTTGCCAGAGAACTGCGACGGCACGTAGCTCAAATCCGGAATAATCTCCTGGCTCGAATACCGTATGGAACAAAAGGCGCGGCAGAAGCACTAATCACGTTGCTCCAAGAAGTGAGTGCGCGAAACATCGATGCGTTCGAGAACAAGTCTTGGGGTAGGGTGGCGCCTCCCGGTGAGGATGACGATGATCGAAATCTGTATGAGCAATTGATAGGACAGAGCGCCAGCGACGACGATGGAAAGAGGGGAGAAGGGGAAGGAGGAATGTTCATATTAGACGTTTTGGAGGAAGTTCCTGCATCCGTGCTTGAGTCGTATGTACCGAATTTGCGTGACATTCTGGCTAAAGTCGAGATTATACCAGCTCCGCCTTCGTTCCTGCTCAAGTTGAAGTCATTGATACATGATGCACAGTCCAGTGGTACACAAGCTCGTGGGAAAAGACCGGCTACATCGGAAGCTGGTGGAAGTCAGAAACGGACGCGATAGGCTTTTTCTCGTTTCATTTCATATATTGATGTTTCATAGCGTTTTGTTCGTTTCTGTGATTTACTTTCGGTCCTGTATGAATCTCTGAGTTAGCTGGATCTACTATATAGAAGGTCATATATATATTACATACCTGTGTACATCCATACCTATTGAATGTTCTAAGACTCAAGCAGCCATGAACTAGAGAAAACAGAGCAGAATGCAACAAATTTTCAATAAAAGCAAAAGTACACGGACCCAGTACCATGTCCCATCCCAGGCCCAAACCCATGGATCATGCAAGCATCCCACGTTTTTTTGCTCAAATCTCGGCCATTGATAGCCGGGCCCATCCATATTGTAAGGTGCATTGATCAACAGGCAAACAAAGAAACCCCTGCTTCGATTTTGGATCTTTCGAGGCTAGCTTCCTTGACTATGAACTGACCGTTAACTAGAATTTTCTCTCTTTACTGTGGATATGAGATTCAGGGGGTCAGACCTAAAGGGGGGCTGGACTAAATGAATTATTGACTCGTGCTGGAACCTCATGGGAGTTAGGGTACCGAAGTTGACCTAGAAGTTGGACATATTGTTACGTTTGTTACGTATTATTACACCGATGTACATCCGCTATCTCCGCCGACAGTACGCACTTGTGTAGAGGAAGGTAAGTATAGCCGGTAATGTACCATGTAATTGAATTACACTATATCGTTACGCAGGTCTTATCGACCACGGGGAAGGTGTACTGACTCGTTATTATCATCGTCAATCAATCAGATAACAAGGTATCATAAGGCCGTACATCATAAAATCTCTAAGTACAATTCGTATATGCATACCCAACTCCAACCAATCAAGTAGTAAAATTCTTCGCTGCATTTCGTTTCTTCGCATCTTCAAGCGCCTTTCGAAGTCGTTCTTGCTGCTCTGTTTCCGCCGATGATCGTCGCGGTGGTGGACCCGGCATTAGGATTTCGACGGGATGAGCTTCTTCCTCATTAATGGGATTTTCATGGCGGTCTGGTAGTGCTCCCGTGGATGGTGAACGAGAGCGCGTTTGTGGTGGTGTTTGTACAGAAAGATTGTTGGCAAGTGACGCAGGTCGTCGCCATGGTCCCGGGCCTGTACCGGGTTCCTTGCGCATTGCAATCAAGACTGAGTCGATCTTACTCGATATCTCGGCGGGGGCTTTTTTGATGCTCTCCAGCTTCGAATTGTGGTCTTCTTGGATCTTGTCGTCTTCTTTCTTCTTTTCCTCCTCTAGTCGACGGAATACCTCGGGATCCGCGTTTGCGTACTGAGCCTCAGTCACAGAGACGTTATAATCTGCCTCGTTCAACCGACTATCAGCCTCCCGGAAGCTTGTCAACATAGACTCGGCGTCTTCAGCAAGCAATTTCGTTAGCGCAGAAATCGACCGTAGCAGTAACTCCTTGTCCACCTCTGACAGATTGCTCCGCTCAACAATGCCCACATCAAGTTTACGCGTCTTCGTTGCCGTTTCATCTAGAACACTCTGATGATTACCCAAGGCATGAAGAATGGCCTCGTCAAACACATCCGTTAACTTGTTCGCTCTCGCATCCCGGTCTTTGGCAGCTTCGACAATGTTCTGTTTCTCCATCTTTTCAAAATCGGCGTCCAGCTTCTTCAGTGCTCGGGAATCCCCGAGGAATACTAGTGGTCGTCTTTCTGCCCTTTTCCGATGTCGTTCTCGATCCAGACCAAGGTCGAGCCGCTTCTGGTATCGGTCTTCCAACTTACTGACTAACGTATTAATCGTCTTCATTGTGTGCGATATCTGGTATTTCGAATTGCTGTTTGAATGGATCTTGTCGTAGGTAAGCTCGTCCAATGCTCTTTGATACAGTGCCTTGAGTTCCACAATCTCCTCCTTGAGTCGCGTGTCTACCGGGTTGAAGACTCTCCGGATGTAGCTGTCAAGCTCCTTGCGCTCTTCCTCCAGCTGAATTCGAGCCTCTCGTTGTCGGAACTCCTCCTCAAGAGGGTTTATATCAGCGTAGCCAATCTCCTTCTCGTTGAAAAGGGCATCGATATGCGCCTCCGATGCTTCTTGACGGTGGAGGCGCTCCTTCTCTATAGCTTCTCGACGATCTCTGGCAGATAGCTCCCAGTTTTCAGTAGTCACGTATATATACCTAAAATCATCAGAATAGACTTCCATCTTCTTTCTTATGTTGCTGATTTCGACACTCTCTTCCCACACCGGGAATGGATCTGGAATCAAGGCGCCAAGCTCCTCGAGACCCGTTCCCTTCACAGGTGGTTCATTTTTTCCTCTATAAGAAACACTCTTCTCTCGGATGATCCCAAGAAACGTTTCGTCCATTTGAATGCTTCCTGGGGATTTCTGGACATTCACGTCTTGCTTTTCTGGAGTCCGTAGCGTTGGTACCGCCATAGCACGTCCACTTTCAGCAGATGCTTGACGCAAGGCTGAGTAGGCTTGATAGCCTGGCTGAGCAATGTTCAGATCCTCCCCACCGCGCTGTGGGCCTTCTGCATATCGGAAAGGCGTATAAGCAGGCCGAGGAGGTTCTGAGATCAGCGGAGTAACCTGTTGTGGAACTGTCGAGGTATTCATAGAGGGTGGTACCGATGTTGATCTGAGAGCAGGCTCGTCCTGGTGCTGTACAACTAAACCACCGCCAAAGTAACTACTACCTTTGCCTTGAGGATTCGATGCTGACCGGTGAAGACTGTTGTGCTCTTTGGCGATACTTTGTACAGGGCCTTTGTTAAGTATAGGTCGTCCACCAGGACTATATGGAATGTCATCAGAGTCTACAGACGCATGTCGACCTCGATCAGGTTGCTGAGCACTCGCTTCCAACTGTACGGGAATAAGTCCGGAATCAACAGGCACAGAGGCCGTAGGCATACTTTCGACTCCTTCACTGTGCGGGGCGGGAGTGGATTCCTTGTCGGATGTCTCGATACTATACAAGACCTCTCGTAGTCTGGTCTCCTTGGCGACAAAGCTAGTGAAGATCTTGTATTTCTCCTCTTCAGACTCTGCCACCGCCTCTTTACGCAACATTGTCACATAGCGATGCAAGGAAGATTTCGACCACGGGTCGAGATCATCATATGGATCGAGATATTTGACTGGGGCCACAGTAGATTCAGAAGCGCCAGGTGTTGTTGCCCCAGCAATTGCCTGCTCGCCTTGTGCTCCAGGAGTACTACTTGAACCCGTCGCTGGCGGAGGAGTGCTCGTAGGTGCCGAACTAGTAAGTGATTGGACAGGTTGTGGGTTAGGAGACAATGACTGCGGAGAATTAGGCTGTGCAGCTGTTGGGGAAGCAGGTTTTGCAGACATTGGTATCGGGCTTCTAGCATATGGCTCATCCTGCGGTTTAATAATAGGCGAGATAGGGTTCTGGCTCCAAGCCTGAATAACACCGTCAATAGTATCTGACCTTTCTTGTGGAGATACAGCGCTTTCTTGGGATTGAACGCTATCATTCCTTGAGGGATGGGATGGGTGAAAGGTAGCCTGTACATTAGAAAGCTGACTTTCAACAGGCGGTATCCACTTCGTCTGATCAGGAGAACTTGAGCTGGGCACATGAGATACGGGAGTCTGATATTGAGGAAAAGTATGTGCAGAATCCTGTAGAATGGGCGTCGAACCACTTTGTTGTATCATAGGCTGTTTAGAGCTAGAATTTCCCTGATATAAATCATCTACATCACCAGCGGTAGGAGTCAAATGCTCCCAATCTGAGACCCCGCCATGTCCGAGTATTGATGCTCCCGCGACGGGATTACTAGGTTGTGCTGTTGCCCATTGCGGGTTGGTAGTTTGAGGGAGAACATTCGGGGGAGGTTGCGACGGTGGTGACATTGAGTTGGCTGGTGGTGGACTTCCGAGAGGAGGAATCGGCGCTTGATAGTAGCTTGTTCCTGCCGGATCAGGAGCAGATGTATATGGAGAGCTGTGAGGCTGATGTACTGGTTGCGCGCTCGGATCATAGTGATGTGTTGGCGGATGGTGGGAGTACTGTGGGCCGTAGCTCTGTTGATTTGCCTGCCATGGTTGAGGGGTCTGCTGCATTTCAGTCTGATAAGCAGGTGGTATAGGCGGCTTTGGAGGAGGCCCCGACGGAGTTTGAGTCGACTGCGGGTATGTGGTATTATTATAGTCCCAATTCGCAGGCGGAGCTGCTTGAATCGACGTTGAAGTTGGACGAGGCGGAGGTGGCGGCGGGGGAGGAGACGGTGCAGAGTATATATCGTTATGCCGAGGCTGTCTATCTGTTAGTATACAGATGCCATGTAGCTATATCATGATACCATACCGGTAATGGAGGGGGTGGTGGTCCCTGCGCCATATGTTGATGATTGTACCGCACACCCCAGCTACTTGTATCAACATTAGGAGGACTCACTGGAGGAGCTGGTGAAGTGGTGGGGTGAATAGGTCCATATGTGCTGGGGTTGTATGTAGCGGAAGGCGTATGTTGATGAGATTGCCATTCGGGTTGCGGTGGGTTCTGGTAACCCCCCGCATAATGCGGAGGAGGTTGAGAACCGTACATGTCGAGGTTTGACCGGGTATTTCAGAAGTGGAGATCGTGACCGCTATGAATGTAGCAGTATCTTACTGTTAATGTTGTGCGGGCTCTGTAAGGGTGAGTCGTGATTGCCCGCGCGACGTCTGATTGCGACAGCTGGTCGATAAGCTTGATACACCCACCAGCCTCTCGCAAGGATGGTATTAGTTTCAAACAATGATATAATGAGTCCAACAGCACGGATCAATGAATCGGAACGCTTGCGCTGCAAGTGCCGCCCTCAACAGCTTACGGAGCAGATTCTGGTGCCCAATGGTTTTGCGCTCTGCTACCAACCGATAAGATAGAGTGATAACGAGAGACAAAGAGACTGTACACGATGAAAGAAGGACACGGAGCACATATAATGCAAATAAAGAGAATGCCTTAGCCGTGATGCATATAACTGCGACGTGAGATCTAGAAGCGAGCTTCCTTGAAGGATCTCATCAGATGAAGAGGTTAGGTGCTTGGAGGAGATCGATATATTTCAGTCTTTCCAGATCGGGTTAGTCGCTTCGTGTGCCGCGAACTCGGACTCCACCAGTACTCCACAGCTTCGATAGGTATGGCTCTCACTTTGATACCTTTCGAAGAATACCATCAGGACCTACAAGAAAGTCTTCTATTGCGTTCAAAGTCTGATATACGTATGTACCCTCTCTCTTGTCTATGGTTGAGATCGGATGAGCCACAATTTCTCCATATTGATCGACGGCGCATGACCACTAGAAGTTTAGTCATGTGTATGAGCAAGGTTTCCCTTCTTCATCAACTCTTTTCCATGTAGAGAGATAATCTACGTTCTCCATACCTGCAACCCTCGACTGATGGCACATAGCCCGTAGTAACCTGGCCTCTTCTTTCAACAACTGTCATATGTGTTTGCATATGTCTGTGATTCCATTTCTGGCAAGCGTGTAATTTGGAGCGTCATCGTACGTACGGTAATGTTTGTGGAGCCGGGGAAATGCCAGCCTGCGACATATCATTGGTCAAGTACTAGACCATGATGAAACCGGGGCTCGTTGTAACTACCGTACCTAGCTTGGCTTGGATAAGCAAACAACGGCTAGGCCTACAAGATACGACATAGCATTTATCAGACTCATTATTCATTATTCATGATTCATGAACATATGATTTGACATCCGTGGTTTCTATTGGTCCTATTTATGATCTGACCGATCAAGGTTTTCATCCAATTGCCGTCGGCACGCGGCTCTTTTGCCATCGCGTTAGCGGGTCTGTGGATGGAAGCCAGTCGGAAACGATGTGATGATCGTGTACGGCGCACGAGGATTGTGTTTGTGGCTTGCTCAGAACTTCAACATAGCTAGCTCTTAGAGCTTCACCTAGCTTATTCAGGAGACCCGAATACTAATGCGCCTTGAGGGAATTCCATATTGAGATCAGCAGAAGATAGCGCTAATATATAGTATACTATATTGTATTGTAAGGCGCATGACGGTATGGTCATTTACAGTACGTCTTGGCATTACCAGCCACCACGATTTTGGCCTGGCACCTGCCAAGCCCGTATTAGCTGGTGGCTGTGACAACGTACGACAGTACCGTACGTACTCAATCAAATACGAGGGTTCTGTACGGACGAACTTGGTTTGGCGCGGCCATCAGCATCATCAGCTTAATCTGATTGTGTACAACTCCATCACCGGTTGACTCAACTGTTAGTCTCCCATCGCCCTGCTTCTCTTGACGTTCCTGACTCTATTCACTCTCATATCAGATCAATCCTGATTTGCTTTCCTCATTCCTGCTTTCCGCCGCAGTTCGTCATTGGCTGTTGCCACTCCCGTTCGCAGCGCACCGAGACAAAAAAACCCAACCTTCTTGCTTCTTCCCTGTTGCCTCCCGCGTTGCCTACCTGGGCGACCTTGCGACACGTTTTGCGGCATTTGTCCAAGATTCCGTTGTAGTACTACCACGTTGCTCGCAATCAAGAGCAAATATTGGACCTGTCTTTTGCCTTCGTACTTTTGTCCTCTTGGCAGCTTTACTTGGGGGTTCCTTTGCTGCACACCATAATCAATCCTCAGCGAAGCCGGACAAGTTTCCATGGCCCGTCTAAGTTAGCAAGCGGAGACCAACCTCGAAAGCCATTGCCGACCAACAACAGTTCTTTCTTCTCCCGCAAGGCTGATTCTCTCGTCCTATTTCAACCATTCATTCCTGTTTTGGTCTGCGCCCTCTTGCCTCCGCTTTTACCCTGGCTGGCGAAGCTGAACCCTCCGTCCATCAGCTTGCGCCACATTCGCTTCAGGAACACCGCATCGCCCGCCCCACGCGACGGTACATGTACGTAACTACTGTCGCTGCTCCCCCCGTCTGCTCACACTTCAAGAGTCGATTGCGCTCTGGAATTAATCTGCTCTACTTTCTTCACCATTGTTTCAACTGCTCTCGTTATCGCGACATCTGTTTATCTGCAGCCTTGTTTTCTGTTCCCTCGAATCTGCACCGATAGCACTCGACCCTGAATGCAAAACTGACATGACTACTATCGTGATAACAGAAGCGCGCTCTGATCCTCACCATATATATCCGCCGGGCAAGATACACGGTGCCTTCATGGCGGGACAAATGCAAACAAGTAATGAACCTGTCGCGATATCCCCGGCGGCTACAGCTATACTCAGCAGTCCTTCCGAGCAGATCTCGTATCTTAAACAATCTCCAAAACCGGAATCGCATCTCAGTTCCCTTGCGAGTGCCGGCCTACGCACATCGCCATCTCCTAATTTCGAAACTTCTGCTCCCGCAACAACTACCGTCAACATGGCTAGCTCAACAGGAGCTGGTACAGCAGATCAACCATCTGTGGCTGGGAAAGAACAGGATACACAGCATCAGGATAGCCCACGTGTAGCCCAGGAGGCATTGAACACTGCCCGCGAAGCTCGAAAGGAAGATGAGGTTAGATCTCAAGATGCCGCCGGCGCTCCGACTATTCTTCATGGGTCCGCCGACACAAGCGCCAAACCAGCGCAGGTGCCGTCCGATGACATGCAAGTAGACTCATATACAAATTCTGGCCCCTTCGCCGAGCCGTCTGGTGCTGGTGACCACACGGCAACACAAGCGTCCTTGATGAATACTTCCACTGTGGCCAGTCCTGGCCCGATTGAGGACACTGCTTCTCAAGACGGCGACAGACCACGCCATCAGACCGACTTGGCAGATGATGCAAACAAAGCGTTCTCGTATCCAATGCCCGCCAATAACCCGCTGGACCCGCGCCGTGGTCTCAGCCTACCTCATTCCGGATTCCATAAAGGTAGTCCTCGTTCGCCTTCGACAAAAAAACATCGATGTCCTTACTGTTCAACTGAGTTCACGCGCCACCATAATCTGAAGTCTCACCTCCTTACTCATAGCCAAGAGAAGCCATATGTATGCCAGACATGTCAGTCACGATTTAGACGTCTACACGATCTAAAACGCCATACGAAGCTGCATACAGGAGAACGTCCACACATTTGCGATAAGTGTGGTCGCAGGTTTGCGCGAGGAGATGCTTTAGCTCGGCATAACAAAGGCCAAGGGGGCTGCGCTGGACGACGTTCAAGTATGGGAAGTTATGCAGGTGAAGAAGATTTTGGAGAAAACGCCGTTGGAGCGGACGACACTATGGATGGTCTTATGTATACTGAGCCCGAGCGAATGGACGAAGAAGAGGAACGTCGTCTTGGTCTACCAAGTATACGTAAGCATAATAATGTATCTTCCGAGCCCATGCCACGCGCACCGGGAGTTTTTCAGAATCGAGCACCAAGCACATATCCTCCAATTGCTTCAACTCAACCACCGCCGCCGCCTCCTCCCCGTGGTCTTTTCCCACCTCCGACAAACCATGGCGGAGGTTCAAGCTCTTCTACCTCACCCATTTCCACAAGTGGAACTATGACTTTCCCTGCAACCGCGCATTCATCTTCTACATCTACCTCCTTTCCCGCACCCAATATGACAGAAAGTCCTAAGCCCCTTTCGCCAAATCCACTTTCTTCGCAAGTAAGCCACGCACCCGAGGCGGCAGCAATTCATGCTCATCAGCAGCATCGACCTCATTCACCCAGTTTGAGTCAACAATATTTCAGACATGGCCAAGGTTCTCTGGGTCTCCCGCCGCCGCAGCTGCCACCTCCACCTGGTCTCAATGCTCCAGACTCACGGTTTTTGCACAGTCAAGGGTCGGTGCAGAACGGGCCCGGGTCTTTGTCTGCTAAACATAGTGGTACTCACAGCCACTCGAGCAGTTTGGGCGCACCTTTACCGCCTCAGTCAAATATTGATCCGACACCTAGCGGTGCTGCGGAGACTAACATGCAAGGGGAGTCTCGGGAAGATAAGTTGTGGGCATATATCAGATCCGTGCACGAAGAACTCGGCACTCTCCGGTCGGAAGTGGCATCGTTACGTTCGCAACTCGCTGCACAAAATCAAGGAGCGAGTTCAGCACAATCGGGTCCGGTAAATGCTGGTGTGCGATGAGATGCTTGAATGATCCGAGCTGCCCACCCCCGATTCTATTTCTGCCTTGGTATTCTGTTTTCTGGATCCTTGTATTTGAGATGGTTTTTCAATATCCCCTTTAGTAAGATTGAAGACACATTATGCATTGCGCGAATGTATTATTGACATTATTCTTTTTTTTTTCTTTTCTCATGATTTTTGTCCACTTTCTTTCGGAGATGCTGATGACATGCATGTCAGGACGCGGCTTGGGCGGGCGTTACAATGTTCTACATTTGCAGTTGATGTTACACCTGGTTGCTTTGCATCTCCTTCTTTCTCCTTTTTCGCGTGTTGGGTATTAACTTCTGCACATTCCGGATTGCCACAGGAGGCGTGTTGGCGTACTAAAACTCATGCGGTTTATCAATTCATGATTCATTTACTGCTCTCATGCTGGGTCGACAATTAGGCAGATTTATTATTGCGTGTCTTGAGAATCTCCACCTACATTATATCACATCTCATTATATCTGTCTACAATCAAATTGATGTCGTATAAACTAGATAAATCGGGGTGTGTAACTAACGTTATATAGATTATCTGATTAGTCACGTGGCCAATCATATAAGTTAAGTTACATGAGACAAATATTGAAACGTGATGTCCGTGGCCACGATAGTATTCACTCTTAGATCCGATGACTCGGTCTATCAATATCAGTATACAGCCAAGTTAACCTTTCAGTTATATTCGATACACTCAATGACTTGTCAATAATCGTGAATACCTCGAGCTGGTATATCAACAAAGAACAGCATTGATACTAGCCATAACATCACCAGCATCACCAATATACCACCACAATAACTACCTCTGTGTACTTTCAATCAACCAGGAAGAAAAAAAGAAAATGTCAAAACCACTCCCCTTTTCATCTCTTCCACCTTATCCTTCCCTCGACCCCACCCCAGGACGACAACGACTAGAACCATTCCTCACCCCCATCCTCAACGAAACCCAAACACTAATCTCCACCACAATCCCACAACAATTCAGACCAGATCGCAAACTTCGCTCTTCAGCATCATCAACTGCAAAAGTCCAAGTTCTCACTTCTTCCCCGGGAAGCGGAGTGGAAGATTACTGGGTATGTCGCAAGAGTATCCATGCAGACTCTGCGGTTAAGGGGAGTGCGTCATGGACTGAATTTGAGAGAGGGTTGAGAGAGAATCATTCCGAGAATGAGATGGAGTATACGCCCAGTGTGGCTTCGGTTGAGAATTTGGTGCGGTGGCCTGTTATTGAGGGTTTGGAGGGGTGGAAGGGTATTGATATGCATGGTTTGTTCTCAATAAATCCGGTTCTGATGTGAATCTAGACTAACGGTATTGTAGTTAACATGATTACGCATACTTTTAAACCTGCTGGTCTCATTTCACCGAGAACGTTCATTTCGCTGGTTATCTCGGCGTATGAACCTGAAACTAGCGGCAATGAGGACAATGATAATCCCATCCAAGGATTCTATACAATACAGATACCGCTCTTATTTCAGAAAGATGCGCCAAACAACGATGTGCCAGATGCAATCAAACAACAAATTCTATCTGTGGCGCCAAAAAATACTATATTTGCGCATTATGCTAGTGTTGAACGTGTTCGATTGTTACCTCCTGTTGCAGGGAATGGTGACGGAAACCGTCGCATTGAGTGGATTATGGCCACGACTTCAGATGCCGGTGGTCTCATTCCGCAATGGGTGCAGCGGAGTTGGACGATGGGTGGAGTGCCCAAGGCTATCGTGGCAGATGTGGGTTTGTTTCTGGGATGGGTGGATAAGAAGAGATCTTAAGTCTGCTTTGTTGGATGATGTATATCATGGTTTTGGTGTAGAAACCTGCTCCGGGGATATTCTACAAACAACGTATACCAGGGCCGACGCTCCCAGTATCAAAAATCTCCACAAGCCCAGCTCCAAGGGCTTCCTCTAATATCCACCGAAAACTCATACCATTAAACTCCTTCCACTTCTTCGTTCTACCCGGTAACACACCACTGAATTCGCCTCTAATCCGCTTAGCAACGCTGAAATTGCGATTTGATTCAACGGCGCCATCCCAGCGGTCACGCAGAAGTGTCAATGGTGCTTCGTGGTATTTGGACTGTTTTAGTAGAGTTAGTAAGTGAGAGCGGCCAGCGCTCAGGAGTCGTAGATAAGGTCCTGTGTTGGGGAGAGATAGAAAGAAAGCTGGGGCGCGGGATTGCACTGAGTTTGGTTTCGTGTCGTCGGCATCTGTAGAATAGGCACGTACAGAGGTAAGATTGACGGTGTCCTTGGATAGTGATGATGCTGACACTAGAAACCCAGCTCGCACGAGAGCAACGGATTCTTCGCGGGAGAATGCCAAAGAAGGGATGGCAGATGTATTCGACATTTGGTCAAGAATACCCAAAAAACGATCTATACCAGCAGTCAGCGAGTACCATTTCGGATTCAATAGGTTTATGCATACCCTTCAAGGCTTGATCCAGATCACTACTTGCCTGCACCAAATCGTGCAAGTCACTTGTCATAACCAAGCAATCCCCCAAACCGGCTGCACTATTACCTCTTCCCGGTACGATCAATCTCTTCAACTGACCAGACTGAACAAGCGAAACGATTTCTCGTTCCACTTGCGTCGGAGACTGCAATACCGTATGTAAATGCGCAACGGAAACCAGCGGCGGCAATGAACGACGTATATTTAACACCTCCGCAATACGAGTACTATTCATCCCCGCCCTTCGTTCCGGTAATTCCTCAAACATGGAATTCTTCACATGTTGCATAGCTTGGATAACGCCGCTTAATTTGACGGTTTCGGTTAAATACCGCGAGTCACCAACGTCAGGCAACGGCTCGGAATCGCTCACGAACCCATCTGCTTCTTCCTCCACGTGGAGCTCGAATGATTTGGTCGTTGTTTGCGCGTTTCCGCGCACAGCTGGTTTGGAGCGTGCATGACTTGCGAAAGGGAATGCGCGATTCCGGGGTGTGGCGACTGATTTTCTTTTTTTGATACCAGATACTGGGGCCGATGTGATGCGGAGGGGCATGAGTTTACAGGGTTTCGATATTAGCACGATCAGTTGATATCGGTATATACCGTATGACTCGACAAGTCTGGGAGATGCAGGAGTTAAAATGTCATGCATCGTTCCCCCCACTATCATTCATTATTAGAGTTGATCCACGCTAGCTGCTTTAAAACTAGCGCATATTAGTCACCCTGCATGTCACGTGTTGGCGTTCTGTAAATCAACTAAGTTAAGTTAAGTTAGACTTTAATGCCTTAGTCATCCAGGCAATTAGGTTCGTTCCGAATGATGCACAGTTCCCTGGATTCATGCAGAGAACGAGTCCGGGGTTACTTTTTGCTGAGCCTAAATTCCAAAGCAACGTGCCAACGTTGCCGTATTGATTGGCTGTCGACTATCCGCCAATAGGAAGAAAAGTCTTGCATCTAGACTGAGCGATGAGCCATTTAGACGGGAAATATCAGGTATTCATACATGCTAGAATCCAGACTGGGCGCCTATTCGGGACAGCCCACCTGTTACATCATGTCTGTCCCGCCAAGTCCTGATATCATTATCGTCTCGATAATATGACTACAGTTCTAGATTTTCGTGTGATGAATCTGAGTAGAGAATATAATCAATTGTCTCTCTATATATCTATATATAACACAAAAGAGGTTAGAGAGAGTCATTGCATCAATAAAGATTTGCCTAAACATGCAATAGCGGGACCTAAAATAAGTACCGGTATTGTCACCGGCTATGGTCAAGACGAGTCAGCCATAGTACTCGGGCGCGTATTGATGTAATTGCCTGTATCGCAACCGTAAATATATTTTCACATGACGTATTAATTATCAGATGTACCTCAACCCGGCTCCACTTATTTTTCCCAGCTTCGACTTTAAATACTTATTACTCCAAGGAAAAAGACCCCTCTCACACTCCTTCCTTCTTATCAAGCTGCATCTTCATATCCATCAATCCCTTAGCAACAGCCTGCCGTCTTGCTGCTTTGCACGCATGCTGTCGTTATTATTGTCTTAAAAGACAGTGGATGCCCAAGCACGGGTAAACTATTGCTGAGAAATTCGTGATAGTGTTTTCGCGTCACAATGACTATCTTCATTGCTTCACTGTACGTTAATGCTAACTGACTGCACTTTTCGAGATTCACGAGTATCATGCTAATCGTTTAAAGCTTCCTTCCCTACACCGTCAACTTCCACTTGGACAAGGGCTCGAAGGCATCCAGCCCAAAGTCGTCCAGGTCCTTCAAGGGATCTCCGCCACGCACTGGCCCTTCGGCCGCTGCAACTCTTTTCCAAAAGCGTCAGGATGAAGCCATAAAGAAAGGACTCACTCCAGGAGCCATCACCGACTACGAGCAAATCTTCACCAATACACGACTCGAATCACTCAACGAATATCCCTTTCCTACGACCTCGAATGGGCAACCAAATGTCTTGTCGCAAAGCGAAGCTCATTCCCCTGCGTGGGGTTCAACTCAAACATTCAACCAACCTCGTCCTTTGAAAATGGCGCTCCCATCTCCTTCGATCTTGAAACACCAGGAACCGATTCCTGAAGGGGCACCTCCCACAATCGAGATTTCAAAGCCACCCACCATGGGCATTGAAAGTCAAAAAGCACAGGGAGAGGTTATGCGTTCAGTTCCTTCTCATTCATTCTCCAATGCGGATTGGACCATTGAATCTGCCGAACAAGGAAACCCTGGCCTACGTAATGCAGTCCGCTCGTTTTCCGACCCTGGGTTGGATGACACTGTTTGGGTCGGTACTTTGGGCATGCCGACTGACGCCTTGGATAGTCATGTCAAATCTGAGATCGCCGAGACATTGGAGGATAAATACTCGTCCCTAGCTGTCTATGTGAGCGATACCGACTTTGACGGACATTATTCTCACTTCTGCAAGACTATCTTGTGGCCCGTCTTTCACTACCAGATCCCAGATAACCCAAAGAGCAAAGCATACGAGGATCATTCTTGGGTTTATTATGTTAAGCTCAACGAGGCTTTTGCTCAGCGCATTGCCAAGAACTGGCGACGAGGCGACGCTATCTGGATTCATGATTATCATTTGCTGCTTGTTCCGGCAATGCTTCGCAAATTGTTGCCAGACGCTCAGATTGGATTTTTTCTGCATGTTGCGTTCCCATCTTCAGAGGTTTTCAGATGTTTGGCTCCACGTAAAGAGCTTCTCGAGGGTGTGCTAGGTGCCGATCTTATTGGATTCCAGATTGATGAATACTGTCGCCATTTCCTCCAGACCTGCAGTCGCATATTGTGTGTCGAGGCTCGAAATGACGGTGTGCAATTGGAGGATCGATTTGTAAACGTGGGCAAGTTTCCGATTGGTATCGACCCAACCTCTTGGGACGAAAGACGCCGCAGTCACGACGTGGAACAGTGGATCAAGGTTATTTCCGAAAAGTACGAGGGTAAGCGCTTGATTGTCTCTAGAGACAAGCTCGATTCAATCCGCGGAGTTCGCCAGAAGCTTTTGAGCTATGAACTTTTTTTGAATACATACCCTGAATTCCGTGATAAGGTTGTGCTCATCCAAGTTGCATCATCGACCAACGAGCAAACAGAGCTGGATACCATTGTATCTGATATCGCGATGCGGATCAATTCAACACACTCAACCCTCGCCCACCAGCCGCTAGTTTTCTTAAAGCAAGATCTCAGCTTCGCGCAGTATCTAGCTCTGATAACAGTTGCCGACGCGCTGATGGTGACCAGTCTTAGAGAGGGTATGAACCTTACAAGCCACGAGTTTGTTTATTGTCAGGACGGAAAATACGGTCCCAAGGCCCATGGCCCTCTAATTTTAAGTGAATTCACTGGATCCGCGTCCATTTTTGACGACCATGCTCTACTCGTCAATCCATGGGATTACCGCCAGTGCGCAGAAGCCATTCATACCGCCCTTACCCTCAATGAATCCGAAAAGGAAGACATGTGGCGGAAGCTGCACAGCGCAGTGCTTCAGAATTCTACTCGCAATTGGGTCAAGTCATTCCGCGAAGCGCTGTCAAAGGTATGGGACGAGCATTCTTCACGAGAGACAATGGCAGTACCCCGGCTGTCAGTCTCGCGTCTGGAAGAGGAATACCGCAGATCCAGTCGCCGACTTTTTCTTCTCGATTACGAGGGCACGCTAGCGTCTTGGGGCTCACCAACCAGTATTATCTTGACGACACCGCAACGAGCCTTGGTTACTCTTACTGATTTACTCGAGGATCCTAGAAACATCGTCTATGTGATGAGCGCCAGACGACCTGAAGAAATGGAACGGTTGTTCCGACAGGTTTCGGGACTAGGATTGATCGCCGAAAATGGATGTTTCATTCGTGAGCCGTCCAAGGATAGCTGGATCAAACTTAACGAAGATCACCACACCAAGGAATGGAAGGCCGGAACAAAGGGAATTCTCAACTACTTCCGAGAACGGACGGAAAACAGCTGGATAGAGGAGTTGCACTGCTCGCTCGTGTTCCATTACGGCGATGCAGAAGACAAGGTTGCTGCGGCTCGTCAAGCGTCCGAATGTGCCGATCATATCAACGATGCATGTGCCAGTCAGGGAGTACATGTCACTCCGGTTGACGGTGCGTTGATCATCCAGTCTTCCAGAACAAACAAGGCGAGCGCAGCAGAGCTTGTATGGCGGTATAGTATTGAGCGTGGCAAAGAAGGAGGCTACGCAGGCCAGCCTGATTTCTTGTTCGTCGCTGGAGACAGTCGTGAGGATGAAGTAGTGTTCCGCTGGGCGAACAAGCTGGCAGAATCCAAGGCTGTTAAGAGCTGCATGACGGTGACGTTGGGCTCGAGGAGTACAGAAGCCAAGGCCACTCTTACTCAGGGAGTAACAGGTGTCTTGTCCTGTCTCCAGCGTCTTGCCGCATCCACTCAGTCCTAATTTTGACCTTCTCAATCGTACTGGTAATGAGATGATAGAACATAGCAATGGTCGTCTCTCCCCATGCTAGTTTTCTTTTTCGTTTCTCTCAGATAATGTTTCTTTCTACTCAGTTTTTCTCGTTCACCATAAACCATTAACATGTATGATTTATGATACACGATACAATGATACACAATTACAGGCAATGCATTCGACAAGATGGTACGGAAGGACGGCGGGCGTTTTTGTATGTTAGTTGATTACATAGAACACGATATTGTTTATTGTAATAATTTTACTGTTTTGTATTTGTGTTATTTACACTGTAATACGGTATAGGTACGATAATCAACAGCCGGCTATGGAGTAGTGGGCGGAGTTAACATGACGAAGCCGAGGTCCATATCAACGACATTCAGCTGTAAATTTCATAGTTTGACCTCTGCACAGATTATAGACTTGCTTCAATGTAGAGGACTACTGGACGCGGTCATTTATATACCTCTGCAAATAGAATATATAGAACACATCGACATCGAAAGAACAAACACAATGACCTCTCCGCACACGCAAACCTTCGAGGATGCGATCACAGTCACCCCGGTATCATCGCATGAATATACCACAAATCTCCATCCAGACTGGACCATTGGAGCCGGTATGTCATCATCTCTTGATTTTTGATCGAAACTGACAAAAAAAGTCCCCCATGGCGGCTACACAATGTCAATCCTGTACCGCCTCGCAACAACACATTTCAAACACACACATCCAACACGACACAATTCCCAACCTCTCCCCATATCAATGCAAATCACGTTTCTGCGTCGAACGGCCGTTGGCCCTGCAGTGTTGACAGTAGAAGACTCAAAATTGGGATTGAGGACGTCCACGATTCATGTTACTCTTTCTCAGGATGATGATAGTAAACCGGACGGGAAAAAGAGAACGGCTAGAGTGGTAGGGTATATCACTATATCAGATTCAGTGTCGGATGTTGGATATTCACATCCTTCGATGACGTGGGGATTGTATCCTCCTATGCCTGGCGGACCACCGGAAGTTATTGTTCGTGCTGATGATGTGAAGCTATCACAGAAAGATGGCAGCGAGACATCAAAATGGAAACAGACGGGCCCAACACATTGGTCCAAGTTTAGAAAGGTGGAACATCAATGCATCACATTTGGGCCGACGAACGAGTATAAACAACCGGGTGTATTGGATCAATGGGCGAGACTCCGCACGGTATCGTCTGATGCTTCGGCAGCTGCCGGAAATGGGAAATGGACGAATGAGACTCTTCCGTTTCTGAGTGATTGGTTCCCTGCTGCATTGGAAGAAGTAGGCGCTGAAGCGCTCTCGGCCTTGTCATCATCATCGGCATCAAAACCGAAAATTCCACCGTTTTGGTACCCGACTGTCACGTTGAATATCGATTTTAAGAAGAGTCTACCTCCGCAGGGAGTTGATTGGTTGTATTCTCGGGTAGTTATGAAATCCGTCCGGAACGGAAGGATGGATATCGAGGTGATTATCCTAGATGAAAAGGGGGAGATTGTTGCGTTGTGTTCTCATATCGGGTTGGTGGTTAGTATTGAACGGAATACCAGTGGGAGGAAATACGGCAAGGATGCTGAGAAAGCCAATTTGTGACCTTCAGGCATTCTCCATAATAATTCCATAATGATTTTAGTATGCATATGAACAGCTCTATCGCCTCTATATGCTATGAGCTAACTATAGCTTCTCATTTCGCGTAACAACCCACAAAGACGACGCCTCTGCACTAATAGTCCTCCTCTTAACCCACTCCAACTGACCTCCATCATCCTCCTGCTCCTCCTGAACCGCATTCGATAATGCCCAGAACTTGCGAGCATCCCGCGCAATACACCACGTCCGAATAACCAGTAATCCCGGCGTATACACCGGTTTTCTATATCGCACATTCAATTGCGCTGTATATATCGCGTCCCTCTCCCGAGTAACAGTGCTTGGTTTCGGCGACAGCGACAAATGAGCTTCAATGGTGTGTGACATGGCCTCATCGAAAAGCGTCGCAATCACACCTCCATGCGCCGTTCTGGGATGTCCACTCAATCCCGGCGTGGACATTGAAACAAGCGTGATCGTATCCGGCGGCCGGGATGGATTAAAAGGCGTTTTGGACTTGGGATCATTCGCTGCTGGTGGAGGTTGTGTGGGTAAAGAAGCGGAAACCTCTTGCTCAAGATTGCGACGACATAAAGTCACTAAAAATGGGATTGTTTCCTTTGTGCCTAGTGTACCGGCGAAATAACCATCTTCGTCGGTGTAGTCCTTGAACACGCGAGCGGGCATGTTGAGAACGACATATTCACTATTTTCAGTGTCTCCGTTTTCTTGCAGGTTTAGTGATTGCTGTAAGATTGATCTGGCCCATGGTATGGTGTTAAAGTGGTTCAGTTCTGCTTCTGTGAGGGGCCTTGGCTCGAACAGAGCCGCTGGTTTTGTGGACATGAATCTGATGTGGGGATATGTGGTATTGCAGTCAAAACGGATCGCTTATAATCAGATGTATGATACAGTAGTTGAGAAGTTCAATTGCTTCGTGCTATGCGTTTTGATGCTATTCGTATCAGTTTGTGGAGTTGAATATGTGCCTCGGTTACGTGCTTTGACTTTGTTGGGTGTTTATTACGGACGGTAAAACGGATACCCGTGACGTATTGATACACAACCAAAGTGTATAATTGGAAATCACAAGTAAAGCAGCGGCGTAGGCACTAATTATGTAAACATAGCCCTTCATCTTCAGAAACCATATATACCATCAGCTAATTATATTGGAAATATGGAATATCTACAATATACGTATGCTGTCGTATCTGTAAGGAACACATGGGATGATTGTTGTGACAAAGCCAGTATTGGGGGGATTTACCTGTGGATCTTAACGGGAAGCTACATCCAAGAGTGATCCAATCGGGCTGTCATCTCGGGGAGCTTGACCCCACTATTACCTCTATCGGTTTAGCCCTAGATAATAGACCCATCGCTTTTGATGTGATCTGAAGATTTCAACCCTTCTTCTATCGGGTGCATTTAGTGCTTTCCCGAAGATCACTTTGGGGAACGTTCCCCTAGAACATGTTCTTTACTTACTGTCTGGACCAGATTTGCGGGAGGAGTTACTGATGTTGAGTCTGATGGCTATGGACCACCGTATCGGTCAAGGTGCCAAAATGGGAGAGAAGATATAGCTGGAACAAAGTCCGCATTGTCGAGAAAGAGAAAGAGAGAGCTAGGATTTTAGCTTTGATTTCTATATTTTTGAAGTCGTGCTTGTGACAACACTGCCCATTTTGCTTCTTGGTTGAGCGTTTCTACTTGTCCTTCTGGGAGACCTCGTTGCTCCGAGGAAAGTCTAGCTAGGAGTGAGCCTGCTCTATAGTGAGGGGGCTCTCAGTAGCATGATTTAGCTTATGTAGCAGAACCTCAGTCAGTGCAGGATCAGATAAGAACAATCGAATAGCAACTTGAAGTCACGTGGTGTTGAATGATATGGAGATCACCTGATGCTCTTAAACGGGTTAGTGCATTGGGTCTCGGGACGGTCCATTTTCTGGACTGATCTTGAACTAATTAGAGGAACGAAGAATTGCCGACGTATGATCGCGACTGTCACATACAAGGATGCATTTGATACACTCATTTCCACGTCGTTTCTTGATTGGGTATGGGCGAGTATTAAATACACAGTGGGTATGGTGACAGACACTAATGCGAGCTAATTTCACAGGTAACAGCTAATGATTGGCCGAGATAGCCCTCAGTTTACGTACAATAACATACGGTAACTTACGAAGCGAACTCCCCGATTTCAAATTTGATTTCCAGGAACATCAGCATGATTGGACTAGGATATCGTCTCGTGTCAGATTTTCAGAGTCACACCTCAGGGAGAGGTGGGTAATTGAGTTGGTTGTTTTGAGAATCGATCCCAACGAGGGTGTACAGAGAAGTGATTACTACTACGTAGTGCTCAAACTTGTACAAGTAACGGTTGCTATGTAGATAAGCAGAATTAACCTTGGAACTGACCAGGAATAGTTCGTCCAATATTCCCCACTTCCCTGCTTGTTGTTGCTTTCCCGCCTTTTCTTTTCCGTTCCTTCCTTTCCTGAGGCACGCCCGTCGCGACTGCTTCTTCTTTTAGCTCCTCCTCTTTTTCTTGTCTCACCTCCTCTTTTCTCCTTCTTCACTCTACTCCGCATTCTCATCAGCATTCGAATCGCTTTATCCTACGTATCATCATTGACTACGTACTCAATATAACTTACTGTTGATCTCGAAAATCCTTTGCGATCCACCTTCCGCCAAAATGCGTTCATCCGCTGTGTTGATCCTTGCTGCTTTTGTGGCCGAGACCACTGCTTATTACAACTTCACCTTCCCAACTGGTTTCAACCTGGGTGAGGTTTCGAGCACGATTCTGGGTACGTACAGTCCATTGCGATTCGATAAGCCTGTGATTACAGTGCCCGAGTCCTTGACTTACCACCCATTTTGCAGGACAATGGTGCCAGGGTGAACGTAACACCTGCCCTCAAGTCTGCGGAGGATCTGCTTCGGCCAACGATTGCGATTCTGTAAGCACTCGAATTCAACTCTTTGAGTACTGTATTTTTGTGACTAATTTGTAAACAGACTACTCTCAACTTCGACTGCACCTGCAGCAATGGCACGACTCCCGATCTAAACCCATACGAGAACACCATTCCATTCTACGTGTGCCAGGAGAACTACAAGCAGTGCATCCAGAACAACCCCAACGATCTGGATGCCCAAAAGCAATGCAAGGCTAACGCGACTTGTGGCACGATCATCCTCGATGCCGCTTCAAGCACCTCTGCTGCTCCCTCTACTACTAGCGCTGTCTCAACTGCCGCAGCCACCACCATTGCTACTACCACCTCGGCTGCCTCGGCCACTAAGGCGTCCGGAACCGCTGCCAGTGCGACTACTTCTCACGGCGTTGCGTCCCTTCAAATCTCTGCAGACCACGCAACCGGTTTCTTCGCTGCCGCCATGCTTGCAGTCTTTGGCATGATGATGTAAAAAGATCTGTGCACCGTCACAGATCTGTGGTCATTGTGAAGGTTTCGCTCTTGATAAGTGTTTCTTTAATCGAAGAGTAAAATCAGTATTATACCTCTTTTCAAGTTATTCTGCGAAGATGAGGACTTTTCCAAGTCTTTAGCATGGAGTTTGTGGATTTTTTTCTCTTTTCTTGTTGAACGATATCCTTGGGTGTTTTGAGTTTACTCTAGTCATGAGACGCGGAGATACGAGAGCATGGTTATGATATCGATGTCTCTCTTTATTGCATATGATAGTGTTGATAGGTAATTAGGCACACGCTAGCCACGTCGAATTGTATGATTCGTTCGTACCGAGCAGATATGTATTCTTTTTGTTTCAATTAGTAGAAAATCTTAGAATCAAGTAATAATATTTTCAGTGGGAGATTTATTTGTGAGGTTGATGCGTTTTGGTTCTGAGGGCGACCTCCGCTCCGGCCGCAATGAACGCTGATTCGCCAAGAGATGAAATCACACAACTGAAATTTCTCCCACACTTTATCGATACAACCAAGTCGACTTCACGACTGAACAACCGATCGGCCCAACCCAGCCAGCCGACTCTATCTGTCCTTATTCCCGAATAATTCTTTCTCTCTCTCGACTGACTCTATCCGTCTGTCGAGGAGACATAAAGAAATCAGTCGTCAAAATGCCAGCACCTACCAACACCCTTCTTATTGAGGGGTCATTTACGGAGCTGTGCGAAGAGCTCGCTCAATATCTCAACGTGCTCCGATCCAACGAAGGAGGTGCCAGTGTCAATGCCGAGATTGCCCCTTTGCTCGAGCCGTTGCGTCAACAGGAACAGAATGGAGAAGAGCCAAATTTGGGTCAACGCGATGAGGTTTTGAAGAAGATTGTTGCTGCGGCGGCGGTTTTGAATAATGCTCCCGAGAAGGGTATTTCGCCTTTTTTCTCCTTGTGAAAAATGCATGTACTGACATGACTGTATTGTAGAGTTTATCCCCGCTTATAATCTCCTCGTCTATCTGATTCAGCAATCCTCCGATCCGGATATCTTCCTATCGCGAATTTGCTTTTACTTGTCAAAACCCGTCACATCCTCAGCACAATTCGGCCCGTCGCTGGCTCTTACTATCCTGACCACCATCTTCAATACTCTCGCCCCCTCAGACTCCAGCCGGTACCATGTCTTCCTTGCGATTGTCGCCGTCATCCGTCAATCAGGTTCGACCACCGCCTACGAAGCCCTTAAAGAACAGTTGGTAAACCAGCTTCCCAACTGGCTCGCCTCCTGGGAATTAGACGAGGAGGATGCCCAGAAGCTGCACTTGGCCATTGCAGACGCTGCCGAGGCTGCTGGCGACAGTGAATTTGCGCATGCCCACATTGTCGAAGCCCTCCAGGCTATCGATGCCAATGAAGCATCGAGCAAGGAAAACCGGGAGCTCGCCGTTCGCGCTCTCACATCTGCACTTGCGCATCCTGCCATTTTTGACTTTACATCTCTCTCCGCTTCAGATGCCGTCCAGGCTCTTCGGTCTAGCGACACATCTCTTTTCGAGCTTCTTGAGATTTTCGCTGCCGACACACTCGATGCCTATGATGACTTTATCTCTTCGACTCCATTGAGCTCGATTTCCGGCGGCGTGTTGGCGGATTCTGGCGATGCACTTCAGACAAAGATGCGATTGTTAACACTTACTTCTCTCGCGTCCTCGACTCCATCCCGTTCCCTGCCCTATGCCGCGATAGCATCCGCACTTCGCGTCGCCGATACCGAGGTTGAAAAATGGGTTATCGACACTATCCGTGCTGGACTCGTCGAGGGAAAACTATCTCAGTTGCGTTCCGAGTTCTTGGTTCATCGTGCCACGTACCGAGTATTTGGCGAGAAGCAATGGGCCGAAGTTCAGGGACGTCTGTTCGTCTGGCGCCGCAGTCTGGAAGGTGTTCTTGGCGTTATTCGAACTGAACGGGAACGATATGCACGTGAACTCCAGCAGCAACAGGCTGCAGCACAGGCCGCCGAAGAAGGCGGCGCAGTTGGTAAGGGAGGTGATAAGAAATCAACCGGAGATCGGAGACGGCATCAACAGCACCAGTCACAACCTCACGAAGTTGACCTGTTAGGCGAGGGTGACTAAACATAGCATATTTGTCTGTCTATTTGTTTTAATGTTGTCTCTTCTTTTCGCAAAAATTTTTTCATTTGTCTTGGAGAACCGGTTTAAGATTTCGTCTTCGAAAGAGTTAGTTGCAAATGTGGGAAAGAAAAAAGTTTCTCCTTTTTCTTCTTTCTTTTCTTTCTCCTACATTATGTGATGTATGCAGAATAATGTGCATTGATGATGATGAAGAACTTATTATCTTGAGAATAGACCAGGAAGAGTCCAGTTTACTTGTGTGCAGCGTCTTCTAGAGCTTTAACATAACAGCTAACTATGGCCTCGACTATATCAAAATGATAGTACGAAGTTCCAACTATATAGCCTTGGAGCACTAACCGATCTAATAGGTTAATTACTCGAACCTCACCCGGGCAGACCATCATATCAAAATGCAAGAGCAGTCGAAAACAAGTCTGCACTGCAATTTTAGTTACTGGGAGGAGTTAGACTGTTGCTGACTTAACGGGGTTAGTCAGTGTTAGTATGTACTAACACTCTTCTTACCCCCATGCTTGCACTGCAATTTTAGTTGTTTGGAGCAGTATGAGATCTGCCTCACTCCGTTGCACTGCATTTTAGTTACTCGGAGGAGTTGGACTGTTGCTGACCTGACGCGAGTGAGTTAGTGCTCAGCCTCAGCCTGCACTCAGGGCTCTACAGGCTAGTGTCCTTTGTGAATATAGTGAGGTGATAAGTGTATAAACGAGTATATTACTTTATAGACATATGTATAAACCTCTAAACCATCTGCACATCACTTCCACTCATATAGACAGAAAGAATCTACAAAGCATCAACCCCCTTGGATTTCAACTCGGCTTTGATCCTCTCATAAACCTCCTCCTTTGACCCCGTAGCCTCAACACTGATAACCTTGCCCTTCTCCTCGAACTCACGCACAACAGGCATTGAAGTCTGCTCGAAAGTACGGAACCTCTTCCGAATCGACTCGATATTATCATCATCCCGACCACTGGTTTCACCACGTTTCAATAACCGAGACAACATGACTTCTTCAGGGCAGCTCAGAAACAAGACCAACTTAGACACGCAGACGGTCTCTTCAAAGAAATGCGCTTGATCAATCTGACGCGGGAATCCATCGATCAAGAATCGAGCAGGTGTAGCCTTGGAGCTGTTTTGTTCGAGAATTGCGGCCATTGCGTTCGAGAGTAGGGCAACGGTGACTTCCATGGGTACAATTGTGCCCTCCCGGATATGATGACGGATCAATTCACCGTATTCGCTCCCCTCGCGAACTTGTTCGGCGCGTAGGAGGTCGCCGGCCGAGAGGTGACTGAAGCCATAATCGCGGACGAGGTTTTCGGATTGTGTGCCTTTGCCTGCACCGGGGCCACCGAGGACGAAGACTACCGTGACTTTATCGGAGGAGAAGCGCGGTGTTGGCGCCATTTTTTCTCCTTATTTTGGACAGTTGATAGAGGGGCGGAGTTGAGGTTAAGACGATTTGCGCGTAGAAGCACGAGATTTAACCAACAAAACGTATGAACCGGTACCAATTACCAAGATAGCAACAAACGGAAGAATCTTCAGTTGCGATTTACTACTCTGAGTAGTCGTAGCTGTCGTAGTAGTCTTTGGTCGAGAAGATGAAATGTGGCGGAGGGAGATGTTGCTGTTAGTATGGTGGGGCAGTACTAAGTAAGTAAATTCAGGAGTCAGCGTTTAAGGGGATTCGTCTTCGATCTGTGAGCTGTTTGCATCTATGCATTGGGAAGGACATACTGTTGCAATTTTTGGTTAATGCGGTCCTAGAAAATCTGGACACGGGAGCGGTATAACGAAGAAGCATTCCTGTATTTACTGATTGAGATGTGGTAGAAACTCGAGTACAGTTGAGTGAGGAAACAGTCTCGAGGTCTGGGTTGGCCAGGGAATAACTTAAAGGTTGAAAATTAAGTAAGGCGGATCACGATCACAGCCTTTTCTTGGCTTGGCCGACAACTTCTAGACTTCATATTTTCAACTTCAACTTCAATGGTCTGGAATTATCGTCACTATGTAATAATGGATTCGCCTAGCAAATTGACAAGAGGAGTGGAAACATAAAAAAAATCGCCATGATATCGCCAAGCGCCTGGGAATATAGTACCATCAAAACACAAAATAACATACACGAAGAAAAGACGCAAGCATAACAGTATTATCGATCTACTTTGAATATATCCGAACTTTCAACCCATTTTCTAGTCGAATCCATGACCTTGACCCGGTGGTGGAGGGTAGCTGGGACTCGTTAATGGCCCAGCATATGCTCCCGGAATTGGTACAGCATCATAGGTCTTTTCACCCGGGGCAGCACCAACATGCTCATTGACTTTCTCTGACAAATCTTCTTCATTCGAGTTGTCGGGAGTTGAGGATTGACTGGCAATGGGTACTCCTCCAAAACCCTGCTGAGCAACCTTTGGTGTCGGGTTCTGCACACGGATAGGTGGTGGTTGGAGTTGGAATGGTTTCGTGACTGCTCGCGTAGGCGACTTTGGTGTTGCGTATTGAACGGCGTAGCTCTCGCCATTTTCAGCTGCGGAATACACGTCGTGGTGATACTGTTGTGCAGCAGCCATTGAGACATAGGGAGATTTGGGTGTCATGGGGAAGAATCCAGGTGTGTTCGGTGCAGACTGAACACGGAGTTGAGCAAGGTACAGATCTGAACGAGCCTTGTCACGGACATCCATGGTCTTCTTAAGGCGCTGCTTGGTGTAAAATCGGTAGAAGACAACGGCATAGATAGAGATGACAATCACTTCGAGGACGATTTCGATGATGGCACACACCAGCGACCAATCTTGCAGACGACAGACCAAGGAATAGTTGACCTGGTCCGCGAAGAGTTGATGACGGAGGTTATCGTTGCACGCCCATCCCCATAAATCTTTACCATTGCCGTTTGCTTTGGAGCTCTGGAAGATGGCTGCTCCAACTACCCACATAATGGTACTAAAGGTGAAGAAACCCACTGAAAAGACGGAATACCATACAGCGACCTTTTCGGCACGGCGGTGGCCACCTTTCCAGTATCCATAGAACACTAGTAGAGCAGAGGCCAGAGAAACACACGCCATGACCAGGAGCAGATATTGTGGCCAGGGGTTTGTTCCTACAGCCCATGGTGGAAGATTACTGCGTGGAGGCAGGTCTTTGGTGGCTCTGAAAATGGTCAAGCTAGTTGACAGGAGCGAAAGTACAATGAGAGAGCAGCTGAAGTTTACAGTTCGCAAAAGAACTTTTGCGGCTCTGACTCTGACTTTGATTTTCTGAGACCTTGTCAGTATTTGTTGCG
Source organism: Talaromyces stipitatus ATCC 10500 (assembly GCF_000003125.1). Lineage (NCBI taxonomy): Eukaryota > Fungi > Ascomycota > Eurotiomycetes > Eurotiales > Trichocomaceae > Talaromyces > Talaromyces stipitatus. Next base: position 2,459,144 of record NW_002990114.1, read on the forward strand.
TACAAGAAAAGAATTCGACTTACCAAATCTCGCTTGTTTTCTCTTGCCGTCTTCACTTCTTCCTTCTCCAACTTCACCTCCTCACGGAACGTGGGACTGAACGGGTTCAATGTCCTCGCTGTCCCTGGAGTCTTGAGGGCACTTTTCAAAGGCGAGGCAGGTGTCATCGGAGGATAGCTGGCGTATCGCGAGGGATCGTTGTCAGCCACATATCCGAATCCAACGTCCGAAACATGATGCTGAGCCTCTTTCATGGTGGAAGCCGGAGGATCTGCAAAAGGCGATCGAGCTCCTTCCGACGGATCAATCGGCGAGATTACTGTCGTTGCCTCTGCGAATCGTGCAGTGCGTGGGCTCTTGAAGTCGGAAGCAGAGGAGGAAGAGGACGATCTCGAGGAACTGCGCATGATGGATATGGGATTTTGTTGATTAGACATGATGAACCGACAGACGAGAGATCCTGCTCTCGACGACTTGATGTGGCAGCTGTGAAGCTGTGGGCTCTCAGCAGAGCTGGCAGGTATTTCTTGGTTATCGATTTAGTCGATAAGAATATGGAGTGAAATCATCTGGCCGCGGACCTGCGCAGTTCTCAAAGCAATGCGATTACTGAAGCAAAAGAATCAAGAGAAGCACAGCTTGAGATGTGAGAAGGAGAGATTCCGGTCGTAAGAGAGGGCCATGGCCTATGTATCTATGTGCGTAGTGCCATGGGAAACGGGGAATCCAGAGCCAATGCATGCTCCCCTCTTTTGCTCACATCTGGCACAGCATGATCACTCCATTGACTGACAGCGGTCAGTTTAGCGCCGGGCTTTCGTGCTCGACAGAAGATCCGAAGCAGCACACCGGACATGATTGGCCGGTCTGTAATAGCTACTGTGTGCCTGTTTTGCGCTCAACTGCAGAATCTGGCCATCGATTGGGTAGTGGTTAATGCAAGATAGCGCGGGGGGAAACACAGACAGTGAAGCAGGATGAATCGGACGGCAAATCAGTGCTCGCTGAGCCTGTCCGGAGCGTGATATATGCAACGTTCGTCACAAACGAGCAGCCAATCAGGGCGGTGAAGAGTCGGCTTGGCACGGTGGGCGAGACGCAGAGCCTCAGGCAGCCCAATCACGGGGCCTGCCGAACCGCGGGCACTATTGCAGTGGGCCAGTAATCCATCACGGGTAGATCAGGCTTAAACAGTCTGTGTGATGATTTTCTAGTTTCTACAATACTTACAGCCGGGTATCCCGTAGTCCGATGGTTGGGCTGTCTGCATGTGTGGTCCCGACAAAGAATTCAACCTGCACATATCAATGCGGGATGGTCACGCCGATTGCATGATTTAGAGCATTCCTCGTCGTAGAAAAGACCAACTGGTCTGAGGCTGCACTATGTCAGCCATCCATAATCGTCGAGTGGTCCGCGCATCTTTCCTCCTTAAGCCTGAGGCATTCACCATGATGTCTTTGGAGTTATACAAGCTATCAGCCACTCAAGTCAAATGCGGTATAAATGCAGATGAATGAATTGAACAGTCATTAATAATCAACTCCTGACTCCACAAAAGCAACGTGCTTTGTACACGTAAAAATGCTCGCCTCTATTCCTCGTCTACATGGTTCCCTCGTCAATCACTGCCCCGACATCCTTGGAAATATATATCTCTTCCAAAGTTCCCTCTCCTTCACCATATTCGCCGCCGTTCTGGAGAACGAGGCCTTTTTCATTTGCCAAATGCAGCAGGCAGATGAATCCAAATGAGGTACTGATATCCCGTAATGACTGTTCCGGATACACTTTCTTGAGAGAGTTCATGACAGTTGTGAACCGTAATTGACCATTTTTCTCGACTTCGGATGCAATATCAGGCATTGGGTGGTCTCCGTCCGGATGCCTGTTCTTCGGTGTAGGTGTCGGTGGCCCGTCATCATCAGTAGGTTCTTCAGGCGCCTCAATGACCGCTGCTGCATCTGAGGCAGAGTTGAAATTCATAGACTCAATCAACCCATCACCCATACCCTTCCACATTTCTTCCTTGAGACGTCGGACGTCAACTTTCTTGGCCACACGTGCGTAAGCAACGTAGTCGGGCCGAACACGGCGACCACCTTGCGTCACCAACTGTGAGCCGAATCCTCCACCATGAAGCGCCGATCCCGGTGTTGCCCCAACTATATTCAGTAGGGCAGTCAGTCCCGTAGCTCCTGATCCATCACCAGCTGAGGTCGTCGGCCGGGCGTCCATATCACCTGCAGGAGAGAACATCTCTCGAGCATCTGCAAACGGTAGATTGTCGTCATCGTCATCTCCCATCGGAAGTCCGTTAGGGAACGCAAGTCCATCGTCGTCTGCAAAGAAGTCGGCATCGTAAGTGCCTGCGACCTTTTCATCCTCTATTTGTGCGCTATTTTCAGGTTTGTGATTAGCCCAGAAAGCTTCATCCATCTCGCCCGCAGCAGGAACGCGCGTCTCAGTTGTCTCGCCTATCCTGCGGCCACCAAAAAATCTCTTGGATCCCATACGAGCCTTAGGCTTGAGGAAGAGGCGCAACAGTTGCTGCGAGTTGAAATGCTTGTCATCCGGAAGTAGATTGCGTCCTTTCGTTTTCCATTGTGTCTTGGGAAGTGAGATAGCAGAATTTGAGCTTGCTTGTGTATAGATTAAATCGGCTGTTGTAGCATCTAGAGGCGCAGAAAAGTCAATCACAAATGGCTCCTTTTCTTTACGTTGCTTGGGCGCGGCTGTTGTGGAATTGGCAGCGTTTGTCTCCTTGATCTTGCGGATTCTCCAATGTTCGGGACCGGCCCAGTTCTTCTGTAAGGCATTGTCAAAGTAACTGAGAATGTTTTCGTGCTCCTTATTGGCTGTCTGGTGAGAGATCGACAATGTGTAAGGATCCCCTTCTTCGGCAGCCTCCGGATCGTCTTCACCACCAATATCCATGCGATGAACCTTCAGCAAGGGCTCCAGGGCTGCCTCTCGCGCCCAAGCCTCTCCACCTTCACCAAAGCCAGCATCTTCACCAATGTCGAATCCTGCAAATGTTCCGTCATCATCATCAAAACCCACTGCATTGTCATCATCGAGCATAATGCCAGAAGCATCGCCCATGCGCCTTGCCGGATCAGACTCGTCGTTGTTCTTGTCTTGTCGCCAGTCTTCAGGAGCCTTAAGCAATGGCATATCAAGAGAGCCACTAGGATCGCCCAGGTCCAGATTCTTAAGGGACGGGCAGATATCCTGTTCGGAGAGGCGATCCAAATCTGGGAAGAACCTGTTTCCAAGGGAGGATATATCAATCTCCACGGGGTCAACATCCATCGGGTCACCTTCCGGTTCCTTGGTTTGCGACTCTTCTGGCTCTGCACTGCCATTCATTTCATCATCCTGCGCATGATCCCCACCGTTGGTTGTCTCATCCACATCATCACTGCTATCGAAAATGATACGTCCTTGACCATCGATTGATAAATGGTTCAGCAACAAGCCCTTGGCACCACCTTCGTCAAAGTCGGCCGATGCTTTCTTGAAAAGGGGGTCCACCGCAAATTCAAGCTCGAGTTTTTTCAACTGTAAAGAAGCAAACGAGGGAGCGAGAGTAGCCTCATGGGAACGTGTCTGCATATATTATTAGTAAAAATTTCTTAATTTCAGATTCACATTGATACTGACTTTCTTTTTCGCCTTTCTCCGCACGCCGTCCTCGCCTTCTTCCTCTTCCTCTTCCTCGCCTTCAGGCCCCTCGCCTTCCGGAGCTTTGCGATCTCGACTATCCGCCAAGCCACTCAAAAGTTTTCCAGTTTCAGTTGCGACGCTGTCGACTCTGCTGGTATAAATCTTTACACAACCGTCGAGAGTGCAACTAGCCTTTTGAAAATTGACGCCATCTCCCTCGCGAAGCAATGACATGTCATGGAAATAATCGATCAGAGCAAAATTCCACGAATTAGCAGCGTTGATTTTATTATCAGTCGCCATTTTCATCCACTCTTCAAAGTTGGCGAGAATTGGCACTCGTTTGGCTGGAGTTGCACCTCTGCCGCGACCATCGACGTCGCTTTCCCGACCTCGGCGAAGAGAGCCGCGTGGAGTTCCTGGACTTTGGCTATCGGCACGGTCGTAGGCTCTGCGTGGGGGCATAGGCGTTTTTACAGCAGCCTTGATCTGGTTCATTTGGCGATCATGCAGAGCTTGTCGGGACTGCATTCGAGCAGCCTTCTCTCCCATATCATCATTGAGAGGGATCCTGTGAGCAAAAAAAAGAAAGGTTAGCCGGTCTCTCACACTTGCAGCATCGTTCTTTCCTACTTAATGGGAGAGTTTTTCTGCGGGGTCGAAGCACCGCCATTGGAGCGGCGATGGCTCTTTGATGGATTCACAACACGAGGCATGATTAATCGCGAGTCGAGCGTGTATAATATATTGGAAAAGCGAACGATACAGTAGAAAGATCTAACGATGCTCAGCTATTCATCTTCTCCGAGTATTGTCGATAAGCGGTATCTAAGATCAGCTGTAGTGTAGATGCGCTCGCATCCGATACTGCCGGCGGTCGATGTCGTTCTTTCTTGTTTGACGATGTTATTGCGGGCAGGTGCGATCGGTTCCGCGGTTTGTCAACAAAACATACGGCGTGCGGGAGCCACCACAAGAGCTGTCACGTGTATCTGCTCACGTAATGCTACCAGCAGCGGGTCTTGGCAGTGCGTTATCGATAGATCGTCGTCATCAAGTCTTGGTCCATTGTCAGTCAACAACATTTCATCCTCCTCCCTGTACTCGCCACTCCTTGTGGCTTTTATATATATTCTATGCTCCTTACTGTCTATTAATTAGCCTACTGGGTTGTTTTTGGTCTCTTCGAGCGCTTCGATACGGTTGAGTCTCCATATGGCATGCATGACTAAACTGTAATTATACGAGTTACTGCATGTTATACATATTATCGATAATATTGACGCTGTCAAGGTATGTCTTGCAAAGATATATACCTGGTCAATTCTCGAACGGCACATAAACTTGGTCAATCACAATGCCACCGTCGTGATGCTCAAACAACATAAAATATTCACGCTACCGCAGCTGCGTCCGAGGATGCACCAGCGATACCACCCTCGACCTTTCTTTTTGAGTATTGCAGTGCTATCAACCTTGGCCCTCGGAAGTTGGATAGCTCGATACTTTGAGAGCCAATTGTTAACTGGGGACAATGGCTTTCAGAAGCGGATGGCATATTCAGAACTTCAGATAAACAGTTCGCGACTCGGCCCGTTTGAGCAAGAGATAGAGGTATGACAGATTCTCTTTTTCCCGGTTTCTTATCATTTAGACCACGGAGTTGAGCTAACACCGTGCAGTGCCGTTTCGTTCGTCATGCAGACGATCAATGTGCATTCGTCAAGAGCAACTGTCCGGATGAGAACGGGATCTTCCCCTATCTTCAGCTATATTACTGCTCGCTTCGCCATGTACAGCCAATTGCATTTGCGATAATTATAGCATGGTTGTCGCTCCTTTTCAGCACCATCGGTATTGCTGCTAGTGACTTCCTCTGTATCAATCTCAGCGCAATTGCCAGCATCCTTAGGATGAGTGAAAGCTTGACGGGAGTCACTTTCCTCGCTTTCGGGAATGGTAGTCCGGATGTCTTCTCGACGTTTGCAGCAATGGGTTCCAATAGCGGCAGCTTAGCTATTGGAGAGCTTATTGGGGCTGCTTGTTTCATCACTGCCGTGGTGGCAGGTTCAATGGCTCTAGCTAGACCTTTCCGAGTCGCCCGTCGAAGCTTTGTACGTGACGTGGCATTTTTCATCTTTGCCGCGATTTTAACAGTGATCGTTCTAGCTGATGGCGAACTACATGTTTGGGAATGTGTATCAATGATTGGTCTTTATGTGTTTTACGTTATACTAGTTGTGTCCTGGCATTGGTACCTCACCCGTAAACGGCGGAAATACGACAGAGAAATCGCTGCACGAGCACACTTTCACATACCTCAAAGTCAGGAACTGGACCTAGAAGAACACTCGTCGGACGAGGAGCCTATTAGTGGAGATACAAGCAACCTGTTACAGGGCCAGAGGTCTCCCGACCTTGAAGCACTGGAAAGGTCAGCATGGAAGGACGATGACGAAGAAGACGATGAGACACGAAACCGATATCTTGCTGAGATACGGGAGAATATGCGTGTGACAAGACCACCTTCATTTGCGCGGCGGCCAACGACCACTTCGATCCGGCCTAGTTTAGTTGGTGCTCTAGAGTTTCAATCTGTCCTTTCATCTTTGAAAAAGGCAAAAAGCATACATGATGATACGATAGACCTTGGCCATTACGTGGATACTGATTCTGTCAGCCCGTCTCCTCGGATACTGCCAAGGTCGAGTCAGGGTAGATCACCTTTCCAACGACGAGAGGGACACTCCGATCGACGTCGATCTGCTTCGCTTAATGACACTCCTACTTTGCGTATAGACACCACGGTTAACGATGCGAAGGAGCATAGTGGGACGCTGATTCCTGTGATTGGAGGGTCCTCTAACAATGCTTCTTTACAACATGGCACCCAAGTTCAGCATTTACAACATCAACCATCAACTCCTTCCACTCTTTCTGTTCCACGATCACCTGCATCACCACTAGCTGATCGCCTGACGGTTCCACATGGCCCCTTTCATTCGCCTAACTATCAGATATCACCTCGATCCCACCAGCTCCCATCACCTGGCGGTGTCTCCCCGCTTGGTCACATTCTTCCACAGTCCATCAATTTTGAGCAATCAGATGAAAGTGATAACGAGACAATACGATTTCCTCCTTTTGTTGATTCTCCTGCTTCTCTATCACCTAAACCGTCTGTTTTGAATCTTCCGGCCGCTTCTTACTCGCCAAGTAGAGAATACCAGAGCGCATTCGGCCAGGAAGAGCGAATGCCGAGATGGTGGTATTATCCATCATTGATTCCTGGAACCATGTTCTTCACTCTCTTTCCGACACTTTGTGATTGGAGATCAAAGTCGTTTTGGGCAAAAATCTTAAGTGTTGTCGCGGCGCCCAGTGTGTTTTCTTTAACTATTACAATCCCCGTCATAGATCCTAGTCGAGCTGAGGCCACAAATGACAAGACGGATAACCGTCGTTCTTCATCCGCTCTTCCTAATGCTCCCGACGGTGATCCACGTCAACCCACTCCGATCATTCGACTCCCTGATGAGTCGCCAACTTTGCAGCCTCAGGATCATCAGTTACTCGGCACCGGGCTTCGCGATAGTACAGAACATACCTCCTCTGTGGTGCAATCACAGGACTCAAACACTCTTCCTAACAGAGCAAGAATCGACTCGGAATTGGCAGCCGGGCCACCTGAGCTGGGCGATGGCTCCTCATCTACGACAGCGCGGACTTGGCATCGAGTTCTCACAACGATCCACGTATTCACATCCCCTCTCTTTACGATAGTAGCCTTTTGGACCTTGTTGGATGACGAGCATGACTTACGAAATCTTATTATCCCGATTCCGGTCAGTTTAGGTGTCTCACTAGTATGCGCCGTACTACTCAATATGTTCCTCAAAGGACATGATAACCTATCACAAGCACCCGACCAGCTTCGCCCTGTCCTATCATTCATTGGATTCATAGTCGGCATCTGCTGGATCGCAATAATAGCAGACGAAGTCGTTAGTCTGCTGAAAACTATTGGCGTCATTCTAGATATCAGCGACTCACTTTTGGGTCTCACCATTTTTGCTGTGGGTAACTCATTGAGTGACCTAGTGGCTGATATCACTGTAGCCAGATTGGGATACCCAGTCATGGCCCTGAGTGCTTGCTTCGGAGGACCCATGCTCAATATTCTACTTGGTATTGGTATAGGGGGGCTGTATATGACGTTACACTCGAATGCTGATACCACAACACTGTCTACAATCACACAAGAAGCATCGCGCCATGCTCCGTACAGGATCACAATCTCCAGAAATCTCATAATTAGTGGTGTCACTCTACTATTAACTCTGGTTGGGTTGTTGATTCTGGTACCGTTGAATCATTGGAAAATGGATCGAAAAATCGGCTGTGGGCTTATTGTGCTTTGGTCACTGAGTACGCTTGGCAACGTGATCCTTGAGATTGTGACATAGATCTTTTCCCTCATCAAGTACACTTTTCTTATACTTACTCTACATTGTATATTCAATTATTGGCCAGTCGATAATTGATGTGTTTTTCTGTTCGTCTTGCACATATTCATTCCAAGATTCAATTTAATGTCTTATTTCAGTATATATGAATGCACCGAATATTATACCAGACAAAAGAAGAGAGTACGAATGAAGGAGAAAGCAGACAGTGCACAGATCAAGAAAGATCTACCTAGATACCTAGACCCCGACACCTTCAAATCAGAATAATGCACTCCGCCAACGTTATCGGATTCCAGTTACGGTAGGTAGTTCAACAAGAAGCTTATCTGAACAGAAAAGTATAGGTACTTAATAACAACTAACAAGTAAAACTACATCGAACCAATGCTGTCTGATTGTATTCAAACCAGCGAAAATAAATCAAAAAGCAAAAAAAAGTGCACGATTTATAAACTGAAAAACGACAGGTTTATGTCCAGATCAACAGTATTTCAATATCACAGTACGCGGCCCGCAACAACACTTACGCTTCGATCTTTGGTTTCAACCTTCTTCAAGCCCGTTCCAGCTCGGATAGATGCAAATAGAGCACCTCGGTCAGGCGCACCACCACCACCGCCTAAGGCTGAAGCAGGAGGACCGCCAGCGGGGGGTGGTGGTGGAGGAGGGGGGGGTGCACCGCCAGGGGGAGGCGGTGGCGGAGGTGGAGCAGCAGTGCCTGGGGGTGGAGGAGGGGGAGGCGGTGGTGGAGCAGAGGGTGCTGCCACTGCCGCGGGAGTATCACTTTCAGGTGAGGATGGAGCCTCTGCAACTGGCAGGGTTGGTGGTGCTGATGGAGGAGGCACCATGGTAGGACTACTCTCTTGTACAGGAGTTGCCGACTTCGAATCATCCATTGCACTCAAGGGTCTAGGGGGTGCCATTGTACCGAAGAGGATGCTTGCAAGTTGTTTTGCGCTTCCACCTCCTACACGATCATCATCCTCGTCATCGGACGATTCGTTATCAGATCCAGCGGCAGACCAGTCATCGTCTTGTTCGGGACGTGCTCGAGGTTTCCGCTCAAGTGGACCAGGGATGGCTGCTGGGCTGGTTGCAGCTTTTGTGCCTGCCTCCTGTTGCTGTTGTTGCAGTCTGAAGAATGGGTTTGTAGATTGACTTTCTGAAGGTGTGATTGCAGCTGGTTCGGCTGCTGGGGCCTCGGCAGGTTGATTCAGCTGTCGGAAGAAGGGGTTCTTTGACTCGGCTGCAGGAACACTACGGCTGCTAGATGGTGAACCGTTGACAGGTGGTGTGGGTTGAACATCAGCTGCTTCAGCCGGAGTCACAGATACTGGAGGCGGAGAGTATACGGGTGCTACAGGTGCAGCAGGATGGTTGTCTCGAGGACCTGTGATCTCCTCAGGACCCTCCTCGTCGGAAGAGCTCTCCTCGAGATTCTCGAGTTCACGTTGTAGTTGACGCTCACGCTCCTTGGCTGCTTCCAATTCGGCTCTTTGGGCAGCAAGTCTGGCTTCTTTCTCTTTTGCCTCTCGCTCTGCCGCTTGCTTCCGTTTCTTCTCTTCCTGCTTTTTGATTTTACCGGCACGGACCTGTTCTTCGAGAGCGCGAAGACGTGCCTCATGAGCTTCGCGTTCTTTCTGCAGCTCTTCCTCCTGTCGTCGAGCCTCTTCCCTATAGTACAAATTAGAAATAGTCTCCATTATGTGTGTTGGAACTTACTCAAGTTGTTTTGTTTCAGCTTCCTGTGCTTCTTGCTCCTTCCGTATTGCTTGTTCCTTAATCGCAGTCTCTTCAGCCTTTGCTGTTTCTTCGGCAATTTTTGATTCAGGCGCGCTATCTGGTCGACCCTTGCGCGATGGAGGTGCCGGAGGAGGTTTCTTGCCAGCGACTTTGTCAGCCGCCGGTGCAGGAGCACGTTCATCGGCGAGACGACGCTGTCTTTCTTGCTCCCGCTTAGCATCTTCTTCCTCCGCCTTCTTCAAACGCTCTTCACGCTCCTTCCTCTCGCGCTCTTGGCGCTGCAGTAGAGTGTCGCCGGAGTCTGTGCTAGGTTTAAGCCCAGCAGCAGCCATACGCTCAGCAATGCGTCTTTGTGCACGCTCCCTTGCAGAAGCAACACGTTCCTCGTGAGTTTGACCTGTGAGGGATGCGGATGATGATGTTGAAGGTGGAAGAGCGGGTCGTGACGGTAGGTCAGATCTTGTCGCCGATGGTAGCTCATTGGATACAGAACGAGTAGTCTGTTCTTCCTTACGAATCTTGGCTGTACGACTACCACGCTGCAAATCGTAGATAAAGTCTCGAATCGTATCCTCCACTCCCAGAGCCTCTTCCCATCGGCGCCTCTCATGTTCGCGAGTAGAACTCTCACTGCCTTCTTTGAGACTGTCTTCAAGGCTTTGAGAAAATTCCTTGACACTCTCCTCCACGTCTCTAGTCATAGCCTCATTGCGCTCACGCTCAGCTTTAATCTTTACATTCTCCTCTTCGAGTCGGCGGCCAGCTGCACCTTCATCATCGGATGAAGTAGGAACAGGGCGACCAGCCAACTCGGCGGCACGTGCCTGCATTCGAGCCCTAGCACGAGCTTTGATCCTGTCGGCTTCCGTTATAGTGCTCCAGGTCCGGTGCATATGATGTTCAGGGCACTGTTAGGATGGGCTTTAGCATCTCGCAAGCGGAAAAGCTCAAGTCTGGCTTCGGCGATAGCTCTCTCAACCTTGCGCACGTTAGAGGCAATTTCAGGAATCTTGTCCTGGTAAGACTGTAGCTGACGGCGTAGTGAACGGCGCTCTGCCCCGGAGTCCACATGACGGAAAGCGGATTTTGGGTCAGTGTCGATGTCGTCTTGGACACGGCGAATACGGTCCATTAGAGACTCAGCCTCGCGTCTATCCCGGCGGTCCATGGCATCATCTTCTTCGGCCTGATTCTGATCTCTAAAATCGACAGCATCCAACATGATCTTTGTTTCGTGGAGTTTCTTCTTCAACTGATCAACACTTAATTCCTCATCGGATCTTTCCGAGACCTGAGACGAAGCAGCTGGAGAAGGTGTACGACCACCATTACCAACTCTACGACGGGCACTGGAACGATAACCAACTTCGTCCCTATTCTGGTATCTCGTGGCATCACGACGACCTGCTGCACCAGGTGATGTAGCACCCCCACGGAACGAGTGATCTTTTAGATAACTAACACCCGTCTTCTGTGGCTGAAGGAAAGCACCACTTGTCTTGCGGGCTTCTGCATCCTGAGAAAGCAAAGACTTGACAGTACCGATCGAGTCATTCAGGTTCCTTGTCGATGGCGGAACCAGCTCTGGTGGCAAGCGGGTAGGAATAGGATAACCGTTAAGTCTCCTGTAAATCAAATGCATAGCAACGCAAAACTCGTCTTGATTGATCTTTCCTTTGTCGTTGGAGTCAACAAGTGTCCAAATTCGTTCTAGATCCGAAGCTGGCAATCCACTTTGACCCATAATCTCAATAGCAGTAGCTCCACCAATGAATCCCTTATTCATACCATCCCAAGCACGGAATAGTTGATCGTAGATTTTCTTCTCTTCCTTAGTAACAGCCCATGGAATATTTGCATTACCAGAAAGACCATGTGTACTAAAGCCTCCTTCGCGGCCGGGCTGTGGCATGAGTTGTTGCTTGAGAGCATCAATGTTCGGTAGTCCAGTTGCGGGAGTGTTGACGAATCCCCACTGACCAGGTACCCCAGTTGGTTGGGCAGTCAGTGGAGCCATTCCGGTCTGAGAAGGGGATAACTGAGAAGCAAAGCCAGTAGGAATCGGTGGCATAGGAGGGCGCAGGCCGTTATACCCAGTTGCCTGCGGGTTGCTGAGAAAACCGGTGGGTTGAGGTTGAACAGGTTGCGGCTGACCCGGGAAACCAGTAGGCTGTGGTGCTAGACCTTGCGGCTGGAAGCCAGTCGCCTGATTATAGAACCCAGTAGGTTGAGCGGTAAGCTGACTTAGGAGCTGCGAGTTGGATGGTTGTTGTGGCGTGGGTTGTTTTGGAGCAGGGGGCGCTGCAGAGTTTTGCATAAGAGGAGCATCAAACTTGGGAGCATTAGTCTGTTGCATGCTTGACTGTGTATCCGGGACGCCGAAGGAAATGATGTCGACCATTGACGAAACCTCATTGGCAATTTTCTCGGGTAGAGTCGAAGGAATGTCCTTGCCGGTCAGTCTCAAGTTGCAGAGGTACTATGAGTATGTCAGCATTCAATATCACTCGTCTTGTTCCATGATCTCACTGACCAGAGCTAATGCGAGCTCGGGAAAGAAAAGTTGGCCGGTCTTATTAGTATCTGAGAGAACCCTAGAAGTCTGTTAGATCGCATATCCTGTGATCTTCAGAAGACTTCTTACCAAATCTTAGACAGATCCTGCCCAGGTAAGCGCGAACGTAACAAGATATCTCTAGCTTTGTCCCCTATTCCACGAATATTAGTAAGAAATAATCAAGCGACACCCGCAGTAAGCACCCACCGTCCAAGGTCACATCATCACCAGCAGCAGCTTTGAACAACTGCTCGAACTTGGCTTGGTCTTCCGCCGTAATGAACGACAACCTCATATTCGGTATTCTTGGCCCAGATTTCGGCGGAGGAGTAGGTCGGTTTGACGCGCTATCTTGAATGAAAGACTGCGCCATCTGCGCTGATGTCTTGTGAACGGCGATCGTAGGGGGTGGCGCGGATGCATTGGGAAATTGTTGAGGAGCTGGAGCTTGCTGTTGCTGTTGCTGCGGAATTTGCGATGGTTGACTGGGCGCGAACTGGTTCTGGACGGCACCTGGGAAACCGGTGAATTGCGGCTGCAATTGCGGTTGTTGTTGTTGTTGTTGTTGCGGTGGCTGGAGCGACGGTTGACCATATGGTTGTTGCTGAAAACCCGTAGGATTAGCAGCACCTGGAAAACCAGTGTATTGAGGTTGGAGTTGTTGACCACCAGGAAAACCCGTGGGTTGAGCAGTTAGGCCATGCTGGGGGAATCCAGCAGGTTGCTGCTGCTGGAATGGTGATGCCTGCTGTTGTTGCTGTTGGCGAGCGCTGTTTGCGCCGCCGAGGAACGAATTCGAAGCTGAATACATTTATACAGATATTATAGACATGAAACCAAAAAATAAAATCATGCACAGATTGGAGAATATAGCACGAGGATGCGAGGGAACGCAGACATGCTAGAGTAGAGATGGCAGAAGCTTGCTTGGAACAATAACGGCTGTCCCGAGGAGAAGGGGGGAAACTCAAACGGGAACCTGAGAAAGATGGCAAATTGTGAGCCTCAGGCCAACATGCGCTAGCCACTTCCTGCCCGAAAAGTCAACAACTTCTTCCATGATCCTATAGAGCTCAACCACGAATCTTCAAATTCTGTTCGAATCGAAATGTTTCAGCGTGGTTGTTAACCGATTCGAATACGGTGTTGTAAAATGTGATCTTTGCCTCCTACGCGTTCTCCCAAGAAGACCTGGTCGGATCTGGAACTCATATGCTACAATAGAAGATTCGAAAATAGTTGTGATAAATCAGATATGATTATCCCAAGCCCTTCATTCAATGCTAATTAACCCATCCCTGAACCCCGCAGAGATATAAAGAGAAGAAACACAAACGCCCATATCATAAATATTTTGTCGAAGAGAAATGTCGGTTTTAAAGACCATCCTGAGTCCCATTTTGATGCTGAGAAGCCCCGACCATCTTTCTCAGTTCAAACTCCTTGGTAAACTCTCGAGATAATGTGCCCAAGTCTCGGACAGTGTCGTGACAAGCTGCAAGTAGAGCTTCCTTGGGCGTTATTTCGCCGTCTGTTTGTACACGAAGCTCAACTTTGTGTACAAGGGGGTGGGGAATCTTCATACCATTAGCTAAATCTTTACATGTGTTGTTTCAAGAAAAGAGATATACCTTGTAAGCAGCGAAAGTAACGTGGCGATTCTGTAAAAGACGGCCACGAAGGAGATTGCCCACTGAGTGGTCTTCTTTATTAAGAGTGAATATAGACGTTGATGGTGTTCCTAGTCATCTGAATTAGGCACCAAGACCACCGGTGAAATAACGGATACATACGTGTATCTGCCTTTTCTTCAATCTTCTTTTCTCCTTCTCCTAGAATGAAGCTCTCTGTTCTATCGGGTGATGTCAGCAGCCAGAAAACCAGGAGAATGGAGACGAGTTGCTCAAAACAGTAGTAACATCAAATCACGTCCTCCAACCCAGAGCGAAAAGACATGGGAAAAACGAGACACGACATGGAAATAAGAGTAAATACTTTCTAGGCACATTCACAGCAGGCGGAGGAGCCGAGTAATCTCGATAGCGATTCCCGTTCCATGACGCAGCAGCTGCTTCGCCATTTTTGGTCCACGGCATGTCAGTCATGGGATGGTGTAGAGGAGTGAGTGGATGTAGTAGGACTTGGTGAAAATCAAGGGTAGATAGAGAGTGACGAAGAGGTAGGAGTGAAGAAGAGAAGAGAAGGGTAGACATAAAAATGAACGAGGAAAGATGACAGTCAAGGGAAGCATCCTGATAGGCAAGAACGAAGCAAGTCCATGAGGACAAAAGACAGACCAGAGCAAGCCTACCTGTCTGGAGCATTCATATTCACGCTTCTACCCAATCAACTCAAAGCTCAATAGGCAAAGTATAGCAAATCAAAAGCCTGCCTGAAATCGCCTTCCAAAAGGGCGTCTTCGGTCGGCTCTCGCTGGTAAAAAAGAGATATAATAGAAACTTTTGACGGGAATATCCAAGTAGATATCGGGTAGACTATATTATCAGATGGTAGGTAGATTAATATAAAGTATTGAAATGACCAAAGGTGTTGGGATCTACCAGTCAAATGTAAAAAGGAGATCGATTGATAGACTGCACAATCCGTCCAACTCTTAGGCGGAAAAGTCGTCTACCGTGGATCTATCAGTATCAGCACGTGACTACCCAGCCAATCATATTGCATAAATTTTTACTTGTGCTTCTTCCAATTGTGACAAAGACTGAATATAAATAGAAGATGAATAAATGAAAAAGATCTATACATTTGCTTAAATGATGACAGAAAAGTATTCCATTTTCATTATCCTGAAAAGCTCTCCCTGGGAAAGAAAGAAAAAATATTGCTTGTTGCTTGAGTCATAAAAACAAGGAAGAAAGAAGGTAAAAAAAATCATGACCCGAATGGCTGCTCAACTCCGTCGAACAAATTAGAAACGCAATGTAACAACATGGTTTTTATAATGAAGGATTATACATAAGGCAGGACATGCTTCGTAGAGCTGCTTGCTGAGGGAGAAGACATATCCTCGGACGGAAAAAGAAAAAAAAAAAAATGCAACAGGGAATATCACTGGTGAGAATCGTATTGTGACACCATGGAAGTATAAGAAATTGACGTATAAGGTAATAGTCAAGATTCAAAAATGATCACCATCGCCGAGTATCCGTCAAGGGATTTGACATGACTATTTAATGGACCATGTGCAAAAGATCGCCCAAAGTCGAGTTCTCTTTTTTCAACTTCCAGCTGCTCTTCTTCTTCTCTCGCTTCTTCATCATATCTGCCCAAGCTTCATCTTCGTCCTCATCCGGAACTGCAGGCTTGACATTCTGTTTCCCAGAAATAGACTGTCGGTTGGTGTTAGCCACCGGTCGAATCGTCACAGTTGCTAGCGAAGTTGATTTGCGCTCTCCAGGCTGCATGTGGCTGGGAGAAACCGATGTTGGTCGCGGATTCTCATTGTTCCATGGCTTCAGAGTTGACGATGTGAACGTTGATGACCGAGGCATTTGCTGCTCTTGTCCGGCCATGGAAACTGGACGGTACCGAGCAGCCAATCCAATATTGCTACGCTCAGAAGGAGCTATGGATGGAGCGTATCCATAACCACCTTGCGGTGTCATGGGTCGTCCCATTGCATCTGGATGGATTGAAGCCGGCCGGTTGAGGTTCCATCGAGACATGTTGGGATCCAACATGCTCATTGTGCGCTGATCGGCTTGGGGTGGGTTAGCGGGTAGGTGGAATGACGATGCCATTGACATCGGACGTTGGGCTGTATTGATAGGCTGACCAATGCCAGACAGGATATTAGGATTGAGTTGGGGTGGTTGCTGTCCAGGAGAAAGACCCTGCATTTGCATCATCTGCTGCATCATTTGTACCTGCACCTGCATAATCTCCGTCATTTGTTGAGAAATCTGAATCTGCGCTTGTTCTCCGGATGTCATCACTGGAGGTTGCTGCTGTTGAAGTAAACCTCCGGGGTTGGTCCAAGGACCTGGAGCATTCATTTGAGCCATATTAGCGACCGAGTACGGACGAGGAATGCCTGCAGCTTGAGCATTGGGGCTGCCTCTGCGCATCGCCCGCGCACGTTCCTCGTTTGCAATCACACCGACGAGACCACCAGGATGTAGAGAAGCCTGAGATGGCGAACTTCCTAAAGGAGGCGCCCCACCACTCATTGCCAAACTCTCCCTCTGTGGAGCATTGACAATGCCTGCGCCAAAATATGGATCTCGCGGTAGGTTGCGGGCAAATACTGGCAAGTTAGCACGAGCTTCTGAACCGTTATCGTTCGCGGAAGGCCCAGGGGATCCTGCATATGATACGCGGAGGTTCGGGTTAGAGCTCGACGCAGTCAACCGAGTAGGCGGCCGATTCTTATTGGGAAATCCATGTGCGGCCAATATTGCAAGAGGTACATCCTCATCGTCTTCGCCATCGCTGCTCTTACCGCCTTCCTGTGGAATTGTGGGCAAACCGAGCATCGACGAGCGCGAGAGCAAGTTTGGCGTGCTAATGCTGCCCTGTTCGGATATCGGACGCAGTGTTTGAGAGCTGCTCGATTGGGCGGGAGCGTGTTGTCCAATAACCTTCATCATCTGCTGACGGTAGACGGAGAGATGGGCTTCTTGCTTGCGGCGTTGCCGTGCAGCTTCTCGGGTCTTCTCTCCTTCATCTTCATCTTCCTCGTCATCTTCATAATCGTTTCCGGCGTCCGAACCGTCACTCTTGGACGCGGTGCTCAATCTGCGTGTCATTTCTCTCTGTTGACGGTAGCGTTCGAACTGAGCGGGTGTCATGACCTTGTTCTGAGTGTTGGGTGCCGAGGCAAGTCGCTCCTCGTACTGCGAAGCTAAATGTGCACTAGATGTGATCTCATCATTCTCGAATAGGGGAGTTTCTTCGTTCGTATTTGCATGTGGGGGACTATTTGAGGTAGCTGGATGGGGATCCCGACTAGACAAGAGTATAGATTGACGAACAATCTCGGCGTCATCGTTGTTAGCTATGAACGATGGCGAGTCTTCAGAATCGTAGCTATCGGGTGATTCGGGGGCTACGGATTTGACGGATGTTATGGATTGTGACGGAGGCAGTGTTGCTGTCCGGCCCTCATGCTTGTCGCGGTCATCGTTTCCATGCATCAATGCATTAGTAGATGTCTGACTATCCCACGATAAGGGTGATGGCTCGACAGCCTGCCGTCGATCTGTAATTATAGGAGCTAACGGGACGCCTCGGTCGTTCGGCTTATCTTTCGGTTGGGTATGGGTATCGCTCTACATATTGTTAGAATAAAGGAACACGCTCTGTGGGCAATAGACATACAGATTTCGAAGAATCCAATAATATAGCGCTTTTTCGCTTGCCAAAGTTCTCAAACATGCTACCAAACCCATCGTCGTCATCGCCTGCTCGACCAATAGTCAAATCAGAGTCTAACAACTTGGGAGGAATGGCCGTGCTGGCGGAGCTTGCAGTCGTCGCTCGATCTCGGGTAGTCGATGGAGAAGCCGTTGTCTGCTGGCGCGAGTGTGAGACGGGTGTAGATGTACGTAGCGATCGCGCACCGAACGAGAATGTCCGGCCGGCGGCACGCAGGGAGAACACAGAGGGAGACTCTGGCACCGGTGGCACAGGCAAGTCATGAACTCCTCGGGAATGGTCATTATGTACAGGGACGTCGGTGGACGAAGGCAGGGTTGAAGATGAACTATATCGAGCAGAAGAGGAGCTGTCGTAGAGACCTGTTGATGCGGAGTTATTGGTACCACCACTAGCCCTGCCAAAGTATGTCAGCAAACGGAACACTTTGACCAAGGTTCGTCATCCACTCGCTAGAACCGTGGGACATACCTATTATGAGGTAGAGGTTTCTCGATTCCGGCAAATATATTATCTGATTCCGCAGTTTCTGGGCGGTAGTATCGACCCTCACCAGTGGTAAAGGTCTTGCCCTTGTTTAAACCATTCGGACGCTCGAATACTCGAAACGAGGATTCAGGTGAATGTTCCGCCTCGTCGAGGACGTTACCAGACGACTTTCGCCGTGCGAAACCTTTGGGGAGTTTGATCGGCATTGAGACGGTGTTTTGGACTGTCCTGTTGACACACACAAAAAGGCCCGACTCGAGTGCCTGGTGCCAACACCGCCGCAAGGGAGACGGGGAGACGCTTTCAAGACGAGATTCGACTGTATAGAGAGAGATGCTTTTATTCTTCTTATGAAAACTCTGCCTCGGCGAGGAATTCTTTCAACGTCGAGGTTATCGAGGGGCCGTGTAGATGTCGATTCGGTGGTTGATGAAACAACAAACGGCAGGCTGGGGGGCAGTCGCAGCAAAGGAATTCACTGGAATCAACGGAAGGCTCTGACCGAGTCCGCGAGTAGCACGATAATATTATTATGATTAATGGCGGGACAATGTGCAGAGACGACGGTACAAGAACAAGGACAAGAACGAAAAGAAAAAATAAGGGAAAAAAAAAAAATGAATGAAACAGAAATTGAATCGCTCCAGTCGAGAAGACAGACGAAGGGGAAGAAAGTATCGATGTTTTCATGAGATTTAGCGCCGTGGCCCTTCTGGCATGCTCCTACTGGCGATGTTTATGCCGCCAGGAACCCACCGTTTCCGGCCAGACTTCGAGCAGCAATGTAGCCAAGCTTGAGTGAATGCACAAGTATAAATTGGGTTGTTTTCCTTAATTATTTTATGAACTGCCAGTCAAGTTGACAGTCGTTGACGGCTCTCCAGGCCTTTCCTCGGCCTACGATATCTCCAGTATTTAATTGATCTGTTACAGGCCCACTAGTATTATCAACAAGATCGACCCAAATATAGTACCAGAGATTTGTCGGCTTGGCTGGGTTCGTTCTGCAGATACTGAATGCGCTTTTCTACAATTACTGCTCTGCGTCTTCCTGAGTTGCACAGGCAAAGAGAAGGAGGCTGTATTTCTCAAGAATAAGAAAAAAGACATAAGAGGAGACGGTGGCTGCCAAAAAATCTTGGACAGAGCATCAACAGCTGACTGGTGGCGGAAAGCACCCCGCTGATTGGCCACCGCCGGTCTCATCGGCCGATCCGCGATACCGTATTTTACGCCTTCACGCTGCCAGTGGTGTGGTTCCAGCGGTAATTACAATACGCGATCTGAATCAGGGGAAGCCCCTTTTTAGAGTTGGAGATTCTATGCGATGCGTCGTCATCTTCGCCATATCAATTAAATATTGAGCACTACTATTATCAATCCCCTCTATCTTTGCATAAACATTATCTCGTCCATTTGAGCCTCTCCTCATGCCGTGATAAGAAAACACAGAGATCGACAGGATACATCTCGTAATCACGGAGCACTGATAGAGGGATGCTTATGTAATTTAGCGCATAAGCTCGGGTGGATCGTCTCGACTTGTCTCTGACTCTTCTGGCACATGCGAGACCTTTTCAGCCCGCTACTACTGTGTACTGGGATGATCATGGCATCATATGTCTTGCATTTGGGCCGGCATAAAAATAACCATCTGCGTTGTGTCACGAAGAAAGGGGCAATGAGATTTCGACTGGTCTGGTCTATAACTGCGGTACTAATGGCTATACTATGTACACACTGCATATGCATCTCACATTCCTTACAACTCATCGGGTAATACGAGCAGCCAGGTGTCTGTCACCGGAATGCTATTCACATTCCTATTTATATAATGATCGCAACGCAATTCTCCATCTATGGTACGTGGTAACGAAGAAGGGAGTGTTGTCTCAAAACCCTTGGGATCTAGAACATTTAGTAAGACTAGCCCCGCGGCTACCGAGCCATTCGGAACGAAGCATGTGAGACACGGAAAAAGGTACAAAAGGGAATAACAGTTCCAGCGAGTTCTTGACATGCTGTGGATATATTGACTTGTTTCGATTGAAAAGGAATATTTAGAAGTCTCCCTCGACGATGATCGAGTCTTGGGCTCGAAGACCGCCAATCAATGCCACTCCTGCTGGGACGCGGACGTTAACGACATTGAAACAAGCAAATGCCGTCAACTTCTTCATCGCGGGACAGCATTTGAAGAGTAATGCGACAACGAAATCGTTCATCACGGTATGAAACGAAATGTCCAGGTCCGCTAATGCAGGATAGATCCGATCCTCAGCAAAGACCTTTTCAAAGGCATCACGAGAAATATGACGGCACGAACTGATGTTCAATTTTTCTAGCTTGGATCCTGAATGCTCCATCAGAGCCACGAAACCTTTTGACGCCAGTCCAACAGGTTCCGCTGGTCCGTCCGGATTAGAGTTATCGATATCGCGTGTCGAAGATAAGTCAACAAACTTCAGAGGCGGGTTCGACCATCCCGTAAAAAGATTCACATAGCCCTTATCAGTACAGACTGCGTTATCAGACAATCGCAATTTTTCAAGCCGAGAGCAACGTGTGTGTATTGTTTCCAGTAGCTTATCGTCGCAGTCGTGAGAGCCTTGTAGAGACAGAGTACGTAGTTTAGGTCCGAGTTTATCGACGAGATTGACAACATTGGTTTGTTGCACATCTCGCAGTAGGTTGAGTGAGAGATGCTCGAGGCTGGACAAATTTCCCAGAGCAGCAAGCGCTTCGTCGCCGATTTTCCAGCAGTGACTTAGTTTCAAGCGCCGAAGATTTGGACATTGTTTCGTAAGGGTCACGACAGTTTCGTCATCGAAGGAAGAATCGAGATTTGAAAGTCTCAATCCCTCGAGTTGAGCACCAAGCTTCATAAAGAGTCGTCTCCAGCAACCATCAGAGACGAGATTCGCTGCATCGAGTTGGAGATGCTTGATCTTGAGCTGACGGTCCATCATGTATTCTAGCACTTTATCTTTCATTTGACCTGCAAAGCGCAGATTGACATGTGTTAGATGCGGCATAAAGGCAAAAATCTTCTCAAAATCATCCGTCTCGAGTTCTAGAATGCTTTAGCAAGAGTTCAAAATATACCAGATATCAACCGATAGACTTACTGCCACAATCGTAGATATTGATCGCATCAAAATCTGAACGGAGAAACAGTTGAAGTGTCCGAGGAGTGAGCACTCGTCTCTTGGATAGAATCTGACTCAAACGATGGAGTAATTGTGGAGGCAAGTCACCAAACTCTTCCACGTCGTTGATGTTGTCTGCGACTTTCTACACATCTTATTAGCCACAATACCATTCAGCAAAACCGCTGCAAAATGCATTACCTTTATGCACATCTCCACCAGACTTGGAGCGCCTTGCTGAGCAATGCCATCTAGTAATTTGCTTTGGTTCTGACGACGGCCCGTCTTAGGAGCAGTTTTCTTCGGCTTCGCCTTTTTCTCATCTTTGGCCAATTCTTTAGAACACTTGGCGCAAAGAAGGCCACCGTTTGGACCGGTCTTGCTGTAGGGTGTGACAGTGAATCTCTTCTCACAAATCTCGCAGTTGTCTAACTGTCCCGGCAATGGCTTCGACTTTTGTAACATCATGTCTCGAGCTATCTCATCGTCATCCGTGTCATCGCCCTTGCGAGCTTTGCGACGTGCAAATTCTTTGCTCTGTTTGATTTTGGCTAATGTAGCAGCCTCTTTTCGTTTCCTCTTCTTCTTTTCCTCGGGAGCCTCGCCAGTATTCTCATCCTCATACTGCTCTTCGACTTGGCCACTTTCCCTCTGCTCTCGCTCGGCTTGACGCTCGGCCTGACGCTCGGCCTGACGTAGACGCTCTTGATAATCATTCTGGATCTGGGCTGCGGAGATATTGTTTGACTAGGGATGTCAAATTTAGTACATGATTATAAACAATCTGTTGCCTTTGGTGTCTCGCGGAGCCTGTGACAATGAAGAAAGCATGAAATATAGACTAGAAAAATAGATCCTTACCGCTAGAAAGTCAGTGAGAGCCGAATGTCTGCATACAGAGTTCAAGTAAGCTTTGCATCAGTGAAGATGGCGGTCTTGATCCAACTCACGGTCCCCTTATCTGATTTCCATTCTGCCGCCGATTAGACCTGTTCGACCTGTAGAATTCATTGTCAGACTCGTTTCATCCATATAATAAATAAATAAAGAGATGTTTGTTTATCAGCAACCTACATATTGGTGACTCCTCAAGAATAAATGTCTCGTACGACTCAGTGACTTCCTCTCGATCAGTGCAATTATGCCTGTTTTGGTGAGGCAAAAGTCACAGGAACTCGTGACACTTTCGCGTTCCACTTAACGCGAGAGTCGGCAGAGTGGAGTTCCGATAAGGCGTACGGGAGTAGTCGAGGATGCACAAAAAAAAAAAAGAGGAAGAGAACGAGAACTCCATCGGCATGTAACTACCGAGGTGTTCCTGGGAGGCGTTGGGCCTTTTACAACCAAGATCGAGTACCCATCAAGGAGGTGGCAAGAAAGAAGACTTTTTTTGTCTCTTTGACTTGGCTCCTTCCCAGATTCCGATCGATACTGATCGCGCCTTCCCGCGCTACGCTTTATTGCACTTGAGGCAGGCGGGCCCCGAGTGGATAAGGGGTGTGCTTCAGGCAACCACGGGCCCACCAATGAGGACGTCTCTGCCGCGAGGGAACGGGTAAAACTATCCAATCAGACGCTTGCTCTTTCCATCCAGATTTATCAATCTCAACTATCCCTTCTTCTCTGTCAAAAACACCTCTCGAGGTAGAACTTGTTACCATACGAGGGCAGAGCCAGCACACTTGTCGTTATTAGTTTTGAAAGACGGTTCTCACTCCGTACAAAGTTGCTAGATTTATCGTTCATCTATCTAGTGGTAAGACTGAGATACCGTCGAAATAAACCATGCGAACAGAAACTAAAAGCTCATCTTTATGTATGTACCCAGCCTCTTACAAAGGCAGCGACCGTTACGATGACGACCAGACGCAGTTCTGCCAGGCTTGCACGCGGTGCGTCGGCCACTCAAGCTCGAGACGACGATGAGACGACCACAGCATCAATTCCAGGTCCGACTCCAAGATCTACTCGTCGTACTACAAGAACGTCATCCATAATAGTCGAGGTTGCTATTCCAGCCAAAGCGAAAGATTCCCTATCAACTGCCTCGTCACTTTCGCCGCCATCGGTCGATTCGACCTCACGCGAGGACAGCATTCTTGATACCCCCGCTACAAGCGTTCCCGTCTCCCCGCCAGAATCTGATAACAATACTAGTAGAAAGACCAGAAAAAGGGTCAGTGCCTCGAGAAGAGCCCTGCAGCTCCGTGCCAGTGCCCTTGCTCTGCCTTCGTCTGCGTCTACAAGCTCCACCCGAGGAAAGAGAACTGTCTCTCAAATGCTCGCTACTGAGTCATCTGATGCGGCATTGGCTCGTGAATTGCAACTTGAAGAATATGGAGGAAGTAAAATCAAACGTCAACGGAATACTCTCGATACAGCAGACTTCACGCCCATGGTTCAAGACTCAGAGGATGAACTATTGCCTGACTGGGATGAGCAAATGTCTCCTCAATCCAGCCGCCGGCGATCCTTACGCTCTCGACCTAAATCTCAGACAAAGAATGCCGGTGATATGCGTATGCTAGATGATGGGCATGGTACGGACGATGCAGACGACTATGCATATTCTCCATCTGACGATGATGCAAGCGAGGCGGACGAAGCGTCTCCTGAAGTAGAGGAGGAAGTTCCAGTTGTTACGCCCCCCGCGACTCGACGAGCTCGAAATCCTAACAATTCACTTCGCAGCCGGGTCCGAGCTCGAGCTCTAAGAGAGACAGAGACAGCGCTTCCTTATCACATGGGCCGCCGGGTATGATTGATGCCTCGAATTCAATGTGTTTTCTATACTAACCCATGGCAGGCAGCGAGAGAGCGTAGAAAGCTGGAGAAGCAACATCCGTTGATAACCACCATGTGGAAAGATCTGGAAAACATGCCAGCAATCGTTCCTCAGCAGGCAGAACAGCCAGCGGGCATTAGCCGCAAACTCAAGTCTTTTCAACTGGAAGGCCTCAACTGGATGATGCAACAGGAAAAGACCCAATACAAAGGAGGATTGCTAGGCGACGAGATGGGCATGGGGAAGACAATCCAAGCGGTGTCCTTGCTCATGTCTGACTACCCTGTGGGCAAGCCATCTCTAGTTGTAGTGCCTCCTGTTGCTTTGATGCAATGGCAGTCAGAAATCAACGTGAGTAAATCGGCAGCGGGTATGCAATCAATTCTGACCAGTCACAGGAATACACTGATGGCAAACTGAAGGTGCTCGTTTATCACAACTCAAACCATAAAGTGAAGCATTTGAAAAGAAAGGACCTCCTTGCTTACGACGTTATCATGATTTCATGTGAGTTACCTACTTGTTCTATTGTCTCAATCCAGCTGATGGGATGTTTTTTTTCTTTTCAGATTCTGGCCTGGAGTCAATGTACCGCAAAGAAATGAAAGGCTGGAATCGAGAGGATGGCATTGTAAAAGAAGACAGTACGTATTTGCTCAATTCATGTTATGAGCTTCCAAACATTGACCATATTTGCAGGTGTGATACATTCAATTGATTTCCATCGTCTGGTTCTCGACGAAGCACACAGCATAAAAGTAAGTGACATTGGTTTATTGCTGTTCACAGTCATCTGACATCAATTAGCAACGTACAACCAGTGTTGCTCGTGCATGCTTCGCATTAAAATCCACGTATAAATGGTGCCTGTCAGGAACTCCAGTTCAGAATCGCATTGGCGAGTTCTTCTCTCTACTTCGTTTCCTTGAAGTTCGCCCATTTGCATGCTATTTCTGCAAAGTGTGCAAATGTCAGGAGCTACACTGGTCTCAAGACGCCGAAAAGAGATGCACACATTGCCATCACAGGTAACCAACCATTATCTCCCGTTAGATAATGAAGCAGTATCTCATAGTTTTCACAGTGGATTCAGTCATGTGTCGGTCTTCAACCAGGAAATCCTCAATCCAAGTAAGACTAGATTTCAACAAAGGCACCTTTTTTAAATACTGATAAATTCCAGTCACGGAAAGCCATGGACAGGCTCGCCAGGATGCCCTACGCAAGCTCCGTCTTATCACGGACCGAATCATGCTTCGACGTCTGAAAAGAGATCATACATCGTCAATGGAACTTCCACCTAAGCGGTAAGTACTTCCTTTTCATCAGTGTGGAATATAAGAATCAAGCTCATATTTTAAAGTGTCATTATACACAATGAGTTCTTCGGCGAGATTGAACGCGACTTCTCTACCAGTATCATGACCAATACTACTCGACAGTTCGACACTTACGTTAGCCGTGGTGTCATGCTTAACAACTATGCCAACATTTTCGGATTGATCATGCAAATGCGGCAGGTAGCAAACCACCCAGACCTGATTCTTAAGAAGCACGGTGAAGGCGGGCAGAATGTGCTAGTTTGCAACATTTGTGACGAACCTGCTGAAAGCCCAATTCGGTCTCGATGTCATCATGAATTCTGTCGTCAGTGTGCTAAAGACTATATGCGTTCCTTTGATGCGGATTCGGTTGTTGACTGCCCTCGGTGCCATATCCCTTTGTCAATTGATTTCGAGCAGCCTGAGATTGAGCAAGAAGAGGACGTGGTTAAGAAAAACTCGATCATCAACCGGATCCGAATGGAGGACTGGACGTCATCTACGAAGATTGAGATGCTCGTATACGATCTATACAAGCTACGAAGCAAGAAGCAGACGCACAAGTCGATTGTCTTCTCGCAGTTCACTTCGATGCTGCAATTAGTCGAATGGCGTCTGCGCCGAGCCGGCTTCAATACGGTCATGTTAGACGGCAGTATGACTCCAGCGCAACGTCAGAATTCTATCGACCATTTTATGAAGAACGTCGATGTCGAAGTCTTCTTAGTCTCTCTCAAGGCTGGTGGAGTGGCTTTGAATCTTACAGAGGCATCTCGGGTCTTCATTGTCGATCCGTAAGTCAATTCACCTTTTGTTTTATCTAAGGATCTAGTACTGACCGGGAATTGGTTACAGATGGTGGAATCCTGCAGCTGAATGGCAAAGTGCTGACAGATGCCATCGAATCGGGCAACGCCGGCCCTGTGTCATAACACGACTCTGCATTGAGGACTCGGTGGAATCACGTATGGTTGCTCTTCAGGAGAAGAAGGCCAACATGATCAACGGCACTATCAACAAAGACCAGGGAGATGCGCTAGAGAAACTGACTCCGGAAGACATGCAGTTCCTGTTCCGAGGCTCGTAAAGTGGCAGCATCCATCGCTTTCTTGGCTTCTTTCCCCAATGTAGAGTCCGACAAAGCGAATTGAACATCTGCAAATCAGCGCTATGTTTAGGCGACACGGCAGGCTACGGTTTTGCAAGGAATGGTTACTTTAGGCGTTTGGTCACAGCCACACGGGATCTGAGGCGGTGCGCACCATGTATGCGGAATGGCTTACTAGTTAGGTTGGGCACGGCCACATATCATGAAGATCCATGGGAAGGTGTCTGTTTGTATATTTTTCATACTGTTATGTCTGGATTTTCATAGCACTAGAGCATGACCTGAGACAATATGCGCATGTTTTACACAACCAACGACTCTCTATTGCTCACTTCGACTGAAATCTAGTAATAAACAGGGAGATGTGAGAGTAAACAGGAACAGACGAAAAGAGCGATTGCTCATTGGTGCATTCTGATTGGTCAATCTGGCGTCACTACGTCACATGCGGTGCCCCTCGAACTCCCCAAAAAAACGTTCCAGCTGAGAGTCAAAAGGAAGAACCAACCATGTTTAATATGGATATCGGCACAATGCCCTGCCGAATAGCACAGAGCGCAGTGACTACATAACTGTAGCTCGCAGCCACTCTTTCTTCTCTTGACGATCACCTTTTCATCTCTCCCGTCGACATCATCGTCTCTCGGATCTGAGTCTCTCTGATCTGACGGATTGTGCCAAGCGAAGCTTGGTATCACTTGATCTGCCGATTATCCGACAAAGATCATTTTGACTTCTCTTGAACGGTAGTCGCAATTTCGTTGAAGTGTTGGCCGACTCTGCCTGTACCTCGTTGACTGAGACTGCACTGCAGTCCATCGCAATCTTTACCCAAACTCCCCATCCCACTATCATACAATCGTTCTGAGTAGCAGCAGGAACTGCTCCTGTGACATTACGAAGGAAGAACCAAGAAAGGAACCATGGGTACTGAGGTCGCGCCAGAAGTGCAGCGACAACATATGATCGAGCGCTATGGTCCCAAATTCGTCGAGAAAACAGAAAAGGCGCATGACAAAGCCCTAGCATTCAGACCTGCCGACCACCACGACAAGGCTGAAGAGAACAATCCTCCTGGAGGGTTCGATGATACTCCATTCCCACATGCTCCGCCCGGCTATACACTGAAATTCACGTTTCATCGAGCCAATAACTTACCCGCAGCCGACTTTGGTACCTTATCGTCCGATCCCTTCGTGCACGCTGAATTGAAGACCGATCTCCCGAAACGACACAAGCAAGATCCCAATCTCATCTTTCGGACGCCTACTATAAGAAGAAACGTCAACCCGGTGTGGGATGCGGAATGGATTGTTGCAAATGTGCCTGCGTCCGGATTTCATCTCAAATGCCGAGTCTATGATGAAGATCCGGCAGACCATGACGACAAGTTGGGAAACGCCCACGTGGTGGTAGATCGCATAACAGATGACTGGGCAGGAATCAAGGAGGGCGCCTATCATTTAAAGAAACGCGCCGGTAGCAAAAGAGCCTATATGGTGAGAACGGTCGTGGCGGCTTTATCTGCTTCACGGGACTTGAACGCAGAGCTTATCGTTAGTGTCGAGTGGCTGGGGCGGACAGAATCTGATAACGGTGCATATATATATACAGTTGGGCCGATATACTGGTTCAAGCACTTCTCACCTTTGATTGGAAGGCTTTTGGGAACCTCTGGGACATCAGAGAATCAAAATGCTGAGGGAAAGACAACTCCATATAAGTATGTGTTGTCAGCAAGAATATATAAAATCGACTCACTAATGTTGTCATCAGCTTCCAAGCAATCGAAATCCAACTCGAGGGTCCCGTACCTGATGATTTGTATCATCGATATGTCGAGTTCAAGCCATTTGTGGCAGGGATGTTCACCTCCCACAGTCTCCGTGGACGCATTTTGAACCGTGCCTTGCATCACCAACATGCGCGGATTTACAACTTTGATCGCAGTACCATGAATGGGACATTCCCTGGCCCGTGTACGGAACTGACCAAGCTCTTCCTGGACTTTGTCGATCACGGTCGTGGGGGGCGTATTTTTACCTATATCCTGACTCTGGATGGCCAGCTTCGATTCACAGAGACTGGTAAAGAATTCGGCATTGACTTGCTGAGTAAACATACTATGCACAGTGACGTTTCTATTTACGTTGCCTTTTCCGGAGAATTCTTTGTGCGACCCAGCAAAAAACATCGTCGATTTCGAGAATCTATAACTTCTATTTCCAGCAGCCGCCCGAGAACTAGTGAAAGCGGCACGGAACTAGGATCAGATGAAGTCGACGTGACAGAAAAAGATCAGGATGACTGCTCGGCTTATGAATTGATTATCGACAATGACAGTGGTACATACCGACCGAATGCTGAGAAGCTTCCGCTTCTACGTGAATTCTTGTCCAAGAACTTCCCCGGCCTTCAGATCACGACGCTTGACTGCCAAAAGGACGCGGAACGGATGAACCGTCTTAAAGAGCAACGAAGAGCCGAGAAACAACGCGCTCGAGGCAACATGGTTTATACGCAGCAAGTGAATGGCTCTTCGTCATCACTGTCCAGTTCCGATGAGCAAGACCTGCTCGAGCGGGCGGGACAGGCAACTGGCACTGAGTCTGGTAAGCACCATATACATGACTTGAAGGACGTTAAAAGCAAATTCCGGGACTGGATCGAAGCGGATGGGACTGTCGACGGGCATGCTAAGGCAACATCAAATGAAAAGCCACCTCACAACGAAAACACAAACGGAGAGGCGTCAAATGATAGCACGGCCAAGGCAGCAGCGGCTGAGGCATGAATGATTTCCCACGATCTACAGTACGGTTTGATGATTCTGACCATAATTGTTTCTTCTTTGCCTTGATGGCTTGCTCATGACTTATTCCTATAATATTCTTGATCTTGATTCATTCTGTATGTTATTGTATATTTCGCTTTTTGTCGGTTTTGAGACTGGCTGGCTAGGTTCTCACTTCTTCTGTCATGAGGTCATGGCTGGTTTGGTTGAGATCACTGGTTGATTTCCCTGTCTATATTGATGCTGGCATGTCGAATAAAATTGGGATTAATACTGCAGAGCTGCGGGTTAACTGTGATAAGTCGTCCTAGCTCTCACACGGGCCTTGTAACTTCGCAGCTATTCACTAACCAATAGATCTACAAGATCATGTTAGTACCGTGGCTGTGGCATCTGTCGAGTGAGTGGCATTTCATATTGGATCAGGCGAGTTGAGATAAAAAATACATAGGACTGTAGGTAACTCTAGGCAACTAATATCGATGGATATTTGTATTTTTGTATTTGGCAGGCAAAATTAAGCCTTTGACTAAGAGAGTATGGGGCTGAATCTCCCCCACCTAACTTTTGCTGGAACAACCACCACCACCACATTCATTCCTATTTCCCTTCCACCATCTTCTCATCTGGAGTCGTCGCGCTCACCTTTTTCTTCCTCCAACTACTGGTGGCACCATCACTCGATATAGCTCATCACTCATTTGACTTGAACTCGGCCATTCAGTCAATGACCAGGCAACAAAGTCTCCCGCCAGACCCTTTCGTCATGTGTTCTTTCTGAGACAGACAGCCTTCACTACTGCGTGACAACCACTTCTTTTTGTTCCACCTGTCCTTGTATACTCCTGAACCAAGCCACTCGCTACCAGGCAAACAGATAAAACATATTTCATCCCTCGACTAGTGAATCTTCGATTTCCGCGTTTCATATGCCATACCAGCCACCGTCCTTCAAGTCTATATAACTGTTTTGGTCTACCAATACAAGGCTGAGATGAGACCTGGCTCCGACTTTTAAGGATTTGTCACTCGTTTGGATTCACACGAAACTGCAACACTCTGGTGCTCGATGTTCATAACTTGTCGAGCTACGCCTGTCACTTTGCATTTGCGAAATACTAGCTTGCCATTTGCGCTCGTTCCATGATCAGTCGGGGAGAATGGGAACTGTTTCGAGCAAAATCGATGATTCGGGGACCTTGTTCTTCAAGGACCAGAATAGATGTGAGTTTCTCTCGGCGTCGCCATAGCTTTGTTTGTCTTTTTCTGTGTTTAACTCGTACGCTACTGTGTAGTTGCGATCGCAAATATAACTGTTCTGAATTCGCATGGGCGAGCACTACTACATATTACACCAAATGCATTTCCGGCATCGAGATATATCGCGGCGCGTGATTCTGGCGATGACTCTCCCGTTGAATATGTGCAGGTATAGTAATCTGTCAGATGTCCAAATTTCGATGGTTCTAATGTGTCCCGTATCCAGGACCCCGACCCTCCGCAGTCTACTTCGATACCCTCCTTCCTCCTTCGGTTGAACAATGACGAAGAACTTTCATTCAAATTCACGTTCATAATCAGGCAGACACAGTCGGGTCAAGTCTACAATTCCAACATCAATGGAGTGGCAACTTCTCTACCAGAGACTACGGATACAAATCTTATGGGCCTAACATTTGCGCATGCGTCCAACATCAAGGAACTCGATAACTTGATCACAAGAGAGTTCCATGCGAACCCGAATTTACAAAACAATTCGAATGTACAGTTGGTGGGCGATTTCTCGACTAGTGGGAGTCCCTCGGTTCAGTTTGAGTGGACTTGGAAATGGAAACCACCCAAGGCGGTAGAAGATAAGGGAGGCGGGTGGCGCAATAGCTGCAGTTTTCTCGATTATGATCAAAGGACCAACCGCCTAAACACCTTGGCGAATCTTACGTTTTGGATACAAAACACATCGCGCCCTGGCTCTAGCCCGCAATTGATGTCACCACCGCACTTGGATATTGGGTATCCCTCTCGCAATCGCGTGCCGTCCAGTCAGTCGGCTTTGTCGCATTCGAGCGACACAGAAGGCCCTTTCGGCGTGGCAGGACAGACGGTTAATCATGGAGAGCTTGCAATCCCTAATCCACCATCGTCGTCTTCTTCCATTCCGGTCCCCAACACGCCCGCTCCGGTCAAAGTCGATCTTCCGTCACGACAAGGTGAGGATATGAGCGCCGTGGAGGATGGTCCATTATTTCGTGCGACTATGAAAGCACTCGAGCAGAAAACAGGGAGTATGCGAACGAAGATTAAGAAAGTTCTTAAGAAGGCCGAGGCGGCTCATGTGGCGCAGTTAGCTTGCAACGATGCCGTGAACGCATTCATTTCTGCCCTGAACGATGCGTCCACCTCCAATGCTAATGCTATTCAGCCAGCCATGGAGCATTATTTTGAGAAGATTGCGCGGGAGATCCTGAAATATGAACAACTCAACGCTGTTCAGCTCCAGAAACTCGTCATCGAGCCATTGACCAAACTATATCAGAATGATATCAAGCAGGCAGAATCCAAGAAAAAAGATTTTGACGAAGAAAGCAGGGACTACTACGCCTATGTCGGTCGTTACTTGGGACAACGGCAGGATTCACTAAAGGAAAAGAAACGGGTTGAGAGCGATTCCAAGTATCAGACTAAACGACGCAACTTTGAGCTGAAACGATTCGACTATTCATCTTTCATGCAGGATCTTCATGGTGGTCGAAAGGAACAAGAAGTGTTGTCACATCTCACCAAGTATGCAGAAACACAAGCAAGAAACTATCTGTCAACAGCTAAGAAAGTGGAGGATATGCTTCCACAACTGGAGGCATTGGTACGAGAAGTTGATCAAGCCGATAAGGAATTCCAGTTCAAAAGGACAGAAAGAGAAGAGAAACGACGTGCTTTGGAGAAAAGCAGTAAGACTTATGTGGAACCAGACAGTGCAAGTACCTCGGCTGCAATTGGAGCAGTAAATAGTGCACAGCAGCCGGAAACAGAGCTCAATCGAGCAGATAGTACTGGCTCCCAGCTCAGAAACGTGCATAGTAATGCATCGTCAGTCTCTTCACAGACAGCTCAGTCTCCTGGGCAAGTTGGTCTTACGAGCTCTCTGTCCAATGCCAGCTCTACTGGTGGCGCAAACCGTTTCAAGGGCATTCGCGATCTTGAAGAACGTGATAGCTCGTCGGTATCTGGTCCCGACAAACAAGGTGGCCCTCAAAGAAAGGAAGGCTTGCTCTGGGCTTTATCGCGGCCTGGCTCGCATATTGATCCTAAGGGTATTAATAAACAAGCATGGCACAAGTAGGCTTTCCCCTTCTTTGACTTTGCTTTTAGAGTCTTTACTAATACATCGTGTTCAGGTTTTGGATTGTGCTGGATCAGGGCAAACTTTCCGAATATAGTAACTGGAAGCAACGGTTAGATTTGCATATAGAACCCATCGACCTTCGCATGGCCTCTGTTCGCGAGGCTAGAAATGCTGAACGTCGTTTTTGCTTTGAGGTTATTACTCCTCAGTATAAGCGCATATATCAAGCAACTTCCGAAGAAGATATGAGTAATTGGATAACGGCCATCAATAACGCTCTACAAAGTGCGGTTGAAGGGCAGAGTGCGCCACCATCCATGCCTCCACCATCATCGCACAGCGAGAGCAATTCCATCCGGCGTGACATTGGCTCTATCCTGACTGGTAAAAGCTCTTCTTATTCGGGACAACATTCTTATTCCACTACCACATCGGCAAATGCGAATAGTGTCAACCGACGGACAACTGTTGGTGCACGACCAAGCTATATTCGGAGTGACAGTCATAGTTATGAAGAAAACCCCGGCAAATTATTGCAGACTATTCGAGATGCTGACCATGGGAATAAGTGGTGTGCTGATTGCGGGTCTACGCTCAAAGTTGAATGGGTATCGATTAACCTCGGGATTGTACTGTGCATAGAATGCAGCGGTATCCATCGTTCTTTGGGGACTCATATCTCAAAGATTCGGTCGTTGACGTTGGATGTGAACTCGTTCTCGAATGACATTGTGGAAATCCTATTGCAAATCGGAAACCGGGTCAGTAATATGATCTGGGAGGCCACTTTAGATCAATCGTTGAAGCCTCAACCGCAATCTTCTCGTGAACAGCGATTGAAGTTTATCACTGCCAAGTACGCTGAACACGCATACGTACAACCGTTAGTGGCAGGACTATCTCATTATAGTACTCCTAACGAGACACTATTGGCATCGATCAAGAAGAATGATATACAAGGAGTTCTCTACGGCATAGCATTGAGAGCCAACGTCAATGCTACAGATCGGTCACGGAACACGCACACCGTCTTTCTCGCTCTTGCTGCCGCCGATCCAGCCACTCCTGGATCTACATCGCCTGGATTCTCTCCCGTGAGCACCGCCAAACAAGCACCACCCAAACCCATTCCCTTCCCCATCGCCGAACTCCTCGTACAGAACGGAGCAGAGATCCCACAGCAACCAGCGCCTATTCTTCTTTCGCCAGCGGCGCAATTGTACATTAGCCAACGCACGGCTACCATTTCAGGTTCCATTCCGCCATCAACATCAACTGCCATAATCAATAATAATATCCCAAGTTCTGGTAGATCAACGGCCGATACTCTATCATCCCTACCCCTAATTCGAGGAGGGTCGAATTCTGAAGCACATTCAGCGGCCCATGCCCTTGCGCCGCTTGACAGCAAGGAGCGAGAAAAACTCCAGAAGAGGGGTAGTGCCGGTGCAAGATTCGCAGGCAAAGTTTCATCCTTGGGCGTTGATAAATGAATAAGGCAAGAGGATAAAATCATCTCGATGCTTTGGATATATACTATGTAATTGCACGATACCTTTGTTTTTGTTCCTTGTTTCCCACTCAATGTTGCAATGTTTATGAAATGGCCGTTCTCCCGAAGGTCAACCCATGATGATCTCTTATTTTTTTTATCTTTCGTGTTTTGTTTTGCTCATCACATACTACTTTCCGTCTCATTATGGTAACGCTTCATGCATTATTGTTATGTCAGATGATATCTGATGGACCTATCTATTTCCTGTCCTTCGTTTTCGATACCTACTCTTCAATGTTAATAAGTTGCGAAACATTAAATCTTCTCATACTCTGCCAAATTTTTGCTCGATTGTCAGTGGGTTCATTGAATTTGCCCTGCTATCTAGGTATTTCTGATACGTTCATGGACGCATATAATATACTGATGATTCAGTATACGGATACATGATACCAATGTGAACACTAGAGAAGATACACCTAATAAGGACTCCATGCCCGTCTCGTTTCTTTCCAATATGATATGTGTTTGCTCAATGACTATTTTCTCTCGATAGGCACCTCAAGCATTGGTATTTCCAAGGCCACTACAACCTCTCTCATGCTTGTCTTCCTGGCATACCCATACCTAGGCACCTGAAATCCTTCTTCATATGCCCCTTCGAAGGACAGTATCTCTCAAACCCGGACAACAGCATCAACCCCGAAAGGCAAAAAGGACAGTGGCAAAATTCCCAGCGTCTCTTCACCCTTCTCTATCCGTGCAAAAAACAATCGGAGCAACTGGTATACCGAATCGTACGACATTGACTCATAAAACTTTTGATTCATAAGTGATTTTTTTTTTCTCGTTAGGTCTGACGACGATAATGGGTCTAGTTCTGAGCGTCCTCAGCGTGCTAGCCCGTGAGTGGTCGTGTTATACGAAGCTGACGAGGACGGGCCACTTTGATCTAGCAGCCTCGTTGGAAATGCAGCTGGGCGTCTAGCCAGTGTGTTCTAATATCAAAAAGTGGCTTTTTCAGTGGCGGCTGTAGGGATCGCCAGATTCAACTGCCACACTCGGTGGCTGAACCAACAGAGAAAAGAGTAGATGAAGTTGAGTCACAAACTTAAAATAGAACTCCTAGGTGTCGTCTTTGTCTTCAGGCAGATGTTTTCTTTCCACTTCTACTGGTAGAATTCTTATCCACGCGGAATACGGATGTACATGCATATGTGGACACTGGATGCACTGATCATGTATGGGTTGTAGGACTATTATCTACAATCGGTACAATTCCCGTAAATCCCACTGACTCCACGGCCTCCACAATGTGATACACAATTACCAAAGATCCGGGAGCTTCAGATATAGAGTTCTCCAAGTATATACGAATATACGAAGTACATACGGCATAGATGAGTCAAATGACAGAGCTACTTTGTCATTAAGATGGCGAAGAACGAGCAATTTTTGCTCTTTTGACAGAGGCGTGCGTTGCTGTATCCACTATTGCAGTATTTTCGTAAGTATATCGACATACAGTGCTTCACATGTTATGAGTTGTAGCGCTAACCTCGTTCGTCAGCCACAATGCCTAGATCCATTCAATTCAATCAGCGTAAACAAATCATAAGACCTGATTCCATGGGCGCAGACACGGCAGCAGTCTCGGAGAGTCGGCTCTGTACACTCGGCGAAGGTATCCAAACAGAAGTTTCTCGGTGTATCTTAGAGAACTTTGTGTACTTTTTTTTTGGGTGAGATATTTGCCACCCGATTCATCCGCTGAAATGGATCTTAGAAGAGATGCAATTGGCTACTAGAGCCGAATTAACGAGCTTAGAGATTGATAATGGAAAGCACGGAAGTCGAACATGATGGTTGTCTGACGGGAGTCCAAGCCTCGAGCACATTAGTCATGCAACATGTACATGTCAATGGTCACATGCCACAAGAGTAGCAGCTTTGCGGTGGCGTTTCAAGCCACAATGGAGAATGCATCTTTCCTAGTGAGGTGATACGAGTGCACCTAACGAGTGAGAGTGAAAGGATGAAGTAGAGACTCAATGCCGATCGAAAGCGTGATTGGTCAGATTTTGGGTGCGGTCTGGGGAAAGTTCTCTCCACAGTTCCATATAAAAACGCCGCATACGTTGATGTGGCGCTTATTAGAGCCTTTTATTGGACAAAACCGTTATCTCCACAATGACATGACATCCATATGATCCACAGCTCAATAGGCCCCACCCCACTTTAATCGTGGTTCCCGTTCCTTTTTCTTTTTCTTTTGGCTCCAGTCTTACCCGCTTATCGACCACTTCGCATCGTTTTCATTTGTCGAACCTCGACTTTTTCGTCCTTGCTTCTCGCCCGAGCCGGGGAGTCAGGCAAAAGATGCCTTGTAGTCAAGCTCTAATTCAACGTCGTCCAAACATTGCTCTCGACCTACATCCTAGGACACGTACTCCGTACGGAGTAAACCTGCGCAAGATTTGCATTTATCCAATGCAACACTTCTTATTCGTCTGCATTCGTGCTTAGCTTCTATGCATCGTGTTTACATCCTAGTAATGATTTTCTCGATATGCCCACTTGATCTACCTGTATCTCGATTGTTTTGGCAATGATATATCATAACGAAACGGACTACCTGCCTACTTTAGTAAGATACAAGAAACATTCATCCTCTGGTAGATCTTTTTAAGTTCGCCCTGTTTGTGTGTCCGTCCGGTCTTTCAGGATCCGTGTTATACAACGTACGAGAAAGGAAGACGTTCGGCAACCGCAACAGTCGCGCCGAGTTATGAGGTGGCGATTCGAGTAAATATATTTCCAGCAGCGGATGAGCCAATATCCTATTTCAGGATACTGTGTCTCCAGACGGAAGAAGTATGTAGCACGATTCATACACGGCATTTGAAAATGAAATTTTCCGCGGGTATCCGTCTCGACCGTGGCAGCGCATGACGAATCAGCCAGTGGTAGTAAACTAGGTTCCGCGCCAGCTTCTCTTCCCTTTCCAGGGAGAGACTATCGAATGAAACTGGAGGACTCGGGAGCATTTTCCCATTAGATTCTCGCAGTGGCGAACGCTTCATTTGTTGCTCTCCATCGTTCGCCAGCTGGCCTTTTTGGCTGATAAACTACCGGGCTCGTATGGTACGACAATAGCGGATCGGAGCGGGTGGTTTCCGAATACATAAGCTGGCCGAGGCTGATCATGGGAATCAAGACATTTGATTGTCCTATAAGCGGTCGAGGTTTGAGGGTGAGTATGTCAAAGCGAGGGGTTCACATCGAGAAGGATGGGAAGAAGAGAAGGAAGAAGGATTGGAAAGAAGCCGAAGGAGGGGCTTAGCCTGTACTTAAAACGGGAAGTAAACAATGACATAGGCATAACGGGTCCTGCAGCTACTCCATACAGATTTGCCACACGACGAAAATCTTGGCTTGATGGGGGGATCTACAATGGATCTCGTGACTGATGCTCAGGCACCATTGATCAAGACAGATTGCTCGTAGAACACTATAGCGCGCTTTCACATGTCAGACTATCAAAAAAGACAACAGACGATTATCAACATTGGCATGTTTCTACGTCTCATGATTAATTTCTTGCGAGTGTAATTTGCACATCAATCCCGAAGGATATTCTGTCCTTCTGATACACTTTGTCGAAGCAGTCGAGTTGTATGCGGAGATGATCATCGACTTATGCACGTTACCTCCAACTTAATGCATGATTATATAAACTATACTGTCTATGCACGAATCAGCGTCTCTTCTCGGAAAAGAGTACCAGTATGACATACACATGGCTGAGGATGAAAAGGACCTAAGCTCATGGGACATAATCTTTAGAAAATAGTTATATCACTGCGAACAGATGATGACTGCTGAATGATCCTCCTACTCTAAAAATGAAAACGTCAATTCATGCAGGGATTCCTGGCAGGAATATAATAATATCCTTGCATTGTCAGATCTTAATCGTATTTAAGGTACCCCATATACTCGAAACTGAATCTACCTTAGCCCTAACTCGAACCGTTTCTAGAAACTATATAGCGTCCAGCGTGAAACCGTCAGACTGCATTGTAGCCATACAGGCACCAAATACCTAACAGCTTGAACATGACCTGCGTCCTCAGTGCTGTAACTTCGCTACTGTTTTGCATCGAGTATTGAGTATATACATCCATATAGTAGATACAATCAGTTCTGTATGCGCCATGCCGAAAGCGGCAAGGGATGTATTAAACGATTGGCTGGTATCTCTTACCGGCCCTGGTCAAACACAACTGCTTACTTCCGTATTCATTTCTGCCCTGATACGCTGCTGTATTAGCTTGAATTCTATTTGCCTTGTTAGGCAGTTTGGGGAGACAATTCATATTTTCTAGTTACGGATACATACTTCAAAGTGTGTTATACTGGTCGAGTATCTTTGTTTCTTTGACTTTTTAGAATGTTCGATGTCCGGATGGTTCCAACGTGGAGCAACTAGTAATTTTCACCGTATCTCCATATTCTGTTGAGTCATGGATCTAGTTTAGCACCCATTAAAATTACAGCTAGAATGAACTAGAAGAGTCTAAGCCCCAAATGAGTGGACAAAATCCAAGCTTCGGGGCTAGTGGTACTGTACCCGTTTCTCGATCTCCGATGATATGAGGGAGGGTACGCGCGTAAGAATGAAAATATGTTACCACGTACCGCAATTCTTGGTTTGGCAGTTTTTTCTATTTGCCACCAGAGATAGAACCAATGATCTGATTGGTGGAAAGTCGAAATATTTGATGATGCTGCAAATAAACGAGACAAACTTGAAGACAACGCGAAAGAACGAAAGAACTGATACATGTGCAGGCCGAAACTGAAGCAGCCCTAGTATGTAGGTCTGTAATTTTCAATACACGACCGGGAAGGACCCCACCAATCACGTTGCGTGGCTGATTCAACCGACGACCTGACACTTTGAAAGGCCATGGCATGAGAAACAGGAGACTAGTTGCCTTGGTATTGAACTAAGTATCAATGCTCAGTTTGTTCCCACTTCCGGTACTTGCTCATAACCCGCTAGGAAGCATGAAAGGTGGCGAATCACGGGGCAGCTGCTCCCGAGTCTCGATAAGGCTCGATTCCATGACCCCCGAAGCCGAGGGAAGAAGCGTATATCGTAGAAAAGTGAAGCATCTCGAAGCCATACAACAGAATAGAATTCAGCCACCACAACGCTCATGCCATCGTACCAATCAATACCGGCGAGTCATGAGACAGCACTGAAAAACGCCACACCGATCTGCAAATCAGAAATTCATAATTGTGGTAGGGGTTGAGCCACTTTCGTAATGTAAGTTTACCCGTTTCACGGCTCTCCAATCTTCTGCTGCCAGTCCGGATGCAAATTTTTATATGGGAAGGACTGCGCTATGTGATTCGATGTATTTGTAGATCTGGTATCAAAAGGACCCCCTTTTTTTCTATTAAAGGAAGCTGTCAGGTACTTTCCACTGTCCGAATATAGTAATTCTCAAAACTAATATGGAGTACTTATCCTCCATCCAAAAATTTGAAATTGTGGAAACTGTCAAGAAATGGGAATAAAGTAATTGGATCCGAGGCTGTCTGAATTCGGTAACGACAAATGATCTCTTTCCCCATATGTGT
The DNA here is from genome assembly GCF_000003125.1 of Talaromyces stipitatus ATCC 10500. Taxonomy (NCBI): domain Eukaryota; kingdom Fungi; phylum Ascomycota; class Eurotiomycetes; order Eurotiales; family Trichocomaceae; genus Talaromyces; species Talaromyces stipitatus. The sequence continues at coordinate 2,499,116 of NW_002990114.1, forward strand.
ATTTTTTTCGTTGTGGCTGCATAAAACGGGTCAGGCGTGCAAGGAAAAGGTACCTACAAAACTTCCAGAGGTACGTTCCCGTATTTTATAGAAGATTCGATACTGCAATTCCTACTCTTCCTAACCTCACTCTTTTACCGATTTTGCTCGTATTCTCTTTTCTCGTTGTCATTCTCCGCTATGCATTAAATTTGTTCATTGGCATCAATTTGCCATACTCCATCTCTTCGTCAAACCTGTGTCTCTTATAGGTTATTCAGCTTATCTGGACCCCGAACCATACAAACTCCCGTCAAGCTCCATCGTCAATCCTTGTCAATCTGCATGTAACAGCTCAAGTTAGTCTGTGGCGTATCTGACGTTGATGCTTCTATCTCCGCTTCTAAAGATAAAAAAGCTCAACTTTGAATTTTGGCGCCGTCACGAAGAGACTAACGTGCCGAAAGACGCTGATCAATTGTGGCTGTTGTTTGCTTTAAAACATTCCACGCCACCGTTGTAATCGATTCCTCATGAACTAGAGCACTTGGTAAGTGAGTCTAAGTCGTTCCGGTGGATCTCGAGCTCTCCCTGGCTTTCAATGCACTTCTGCAGCATTGAGGTCTAGGCCTCCATGTGCAGCCGTCCCTTAGTGCAGCCTACCGACTTTCATCCGCAAAAAAAAAGGGGATCCTGGGTCGAATGTACTCCACTGGTGTGTCTTCTACACAAGCCAAGAGCTCTTCTCTTTCTCGTGTTGTGCGGAATGTAATTACTAACCTAGAGTTTCAGAAACTGGACTCTGCGTGTCATTTATCAGTATCCTCGCCACCAAACACTGACTGATCATATCATATACTGTTGTGGGGATCGAGTAAACAAAAGCTCAGCCCTACCTTGATCCAATTGAACCTGGTAGGTAAACATATCCTTGCCTCATCCTGATCTCACAGCACATTCAATCATTCGTATCTGGTGCTTTGTAAGAGCTCTGCGGAAAAAAGAGCCTCTGCGGGTCTACCCTACAGCACTGGGTCACGTCTCTTAGAAGCTCCTCTCCACTTGATTCCCTTGTTCGATGGTTGTATGGCTCATACTTTTCTTTTTTTTTTTTTTTTTTTTCTGATAACAGGAGCATACTTCTCGCCCCGGAGTTGATATTATCCTGCCTCCACAATCAACGCAGCATTGTACCTGTGTGTCTTTGTGGTGCGAGTTACTTTTTCGGATGACATCTCGATTCACAAGCGGCAAAGAAAAAAAAAGGTAAGTATCCCGCAAGTTGTTTCTTCTTCCGTTCCATCAAGTTCCATCACCATTTTGTTGTCTCAGTCGATGGCAACAACAAGATATCCAGTCTTGAATCTATCGTCTCAATCCATAAGTGAGACGATGCAAAACTTCTAGACACAAACCTAACTCTAAACGTCCACAGGCCCGTGATTAAGCCAACCCAAGTGCTCATCTAAAAGCACAGACAGACAGCACCTCTAGGAGGTTGTGGCTGAAAAAGGAGCCGGCTCGTTAATCACAGCAGGTAAGGTGGCTCCGACTCCCCTGGCCGGTTTCCGTGGCTGCCCAATTTGTGCTTCGAGAATCACGCTGCCCCCTGTAGTGCTGCCAGTCTGCTTGGCTGTGCGAGCAGCTGATTGGACCAAACATTTACAGCATCTTGATCCAATCCTCTCAACCCTCATTTTGTGCACACTGTTTCGGCGGTGGCTCCATTCTCTTATCACTTTTTTCGAACCACAAGTTTGTTTCAGTCTTGCACGGGCTCCTCGTGTGCGTTCGAGAGATTATTCCTTGACCCAAGCCTCTTTTTCGAAAGTCTCGAACCACACACACACACACACACACATTCTGTCTGTACCGATTTCCCTAAACAAACACTGTCACCCCGCTCGGCTTAGCCCGCCGTAACTGCTTTCTCGGATAATACAGCCGCTCTATATCTCTTTGCTGTGGATAAAGACCACACTGGCAGTTTTCGGACACTGAGTACCAGACTTCGGCTGAGTGGAAAAGGTTCCCGCCTCATACCAGTCGGGGTCGCGAGGCATATAAGTTTATTCCTCACTCGTTACCATTGCAGTGTCCATTCTGTAACGGGGAAAGAGTGCTGTTCAGGCCTCTGAGAGGGTTGATGACCGTTGCCACCCTGTCCTTCTATGGCCACTTGTCTTCTTTTCTGCTCTGTTCCAGTATCCGATTTTTCTTTGATATAGTCTGCTAACATTCCTCTCGATATGTAGGACCTGTGACCAAGCCGGTTGGCCATTGAAGTTTGTCGATAGCCGCCATTTTCATTTCACGTGGATTGGAGAGAAGTGACTTAACTTTCATCTCTCTCGATCACAAAGACGCGTCTGCTATACATCGCGACCTATACTTTCCAAACGCTAGTAGCCTCCATGGGCGATGTTTCATCGGACCACTCTCAGAGTTCCGGAGATGGGATCGTTGAAGAGACTATGTTACCCGAGCGTGAACCCATCTCGGGGAAGAGCGACCAGGGCTCTTTAGGTATGTCCATCTTGTGAGTTGCCTGTATCAGTGTAGTCGCCTAACAGACTATCCAGGTGATCCTTCCTCGGACCTGACACAAAGCATCGAACCACCAGGAATCTCACGCCAGACCACAGATTCAACAAATGAGCATCAATCAGCCTCGCTCGAGCATTCGGCTTCTGATGTTCACAGAGCAAACCCGCCGTCATTGAACATGAGCGAGATAGTATCTGCATTGCCGTCTTATCAGAGTCCGTCACGATCGTTTCTGCAACAGAACATCCAAATGCAATTCGTTCCAACTCATCAGCCACAGGGAATGATGTACCCAGTTGCGCAGATGCCTTACGCCAGCCCGAATGCTCCAGGAGGTGCAATTTACAACATGCCCTACTCCCCGCCTTTCCACAATGCGTACATACACCAGAACCCGCAGCTTCAGGGAGCTTACTCGCCCTACCCTACTCCCCATCATCAAAGTGGAGCGCCCATGCATCCACATTCTCCGGGATACAGTCATCCATTCTATACGCAGCACCAGTACAGTCCTGGATACGGCGAGCTGCAAGGTGTAACGCCGAATACGCGCATAGAAGGACAAACGCAAATATTCCATCACTATCGCCAGGCTCAGCTGGGAATCACTACAAGGGAATCGGAGAAACAAAGGGCCTCGGCGGGCTATGATGTCTCCTCAACCATTGTCGACGGATCATCACGCATGAAGCAGTCGGGGGCTCCTCTAGCCGCTTTGGGTATGTGAATTCTTGCGATATCTGTATATGTTTCGTAGCGCGATGGACATTGGCTAACATATTCCGGATGGCATAGGTCACAATTCTGCACGGCAATCATCTGTAGTTATTCCCATCATACCACCACGAGGTCCTCCACGGAAACCCAAGCAATCGGGACACGCTTTATGGGTTGGCAATCTTCCCCCCTCGACCAACGTTGTTGACCTGAAAGATCATTTTTCCAAAGATGCAACCAGCGACATTGAAAGTGTGTTCTTGATTTCCAAGAGCAATTGTGCCTTTGTGAACTATAAAAGTGAGGCTGCTTGTGCTGCAGCTGTGGCTAGATTCCATGACTCCAGGTTCCAGGGAGTACGTTTGGTCTGCCGATTGCGTAGAGGTGCCACTGCAGCTAGTTTTGGCCAAAACAACCCGTTGTCTGCTCGACCTAGCGATGAGGGAGAAGCTCAGGCTCAAGAAGAGGGGAAGGAGAAAAGGGCGGCAGAGGAGCGTCTTGTCAGCCATTCCCGACGGCCTTCCAGAGTCCCCGATAGATTCTTCATCGTCAAAAGTTTGACATTGGAAGATTTAGAGCTCAGTCGTCGAAGTGGCATCTGGGCGACACAGACTCACAACGAAGCAGCTTTGAACCGAGCATATGAGGTAAGGTTGGCCCTTCTTTATTCATGTATATGTTGTGTGTGTGACATTTGTTTCCTAACAAATTCTAAACAGTCTGCGGACAATGTGTACTTGATTTTCTCAGCGAATAAATCCGGAGAGTATTTCGGTTATGCAAGAATGGTGTCTGCCATCACTGATGATGAGGCGCTCGCTCTTGAGGCGCCACCGCGGCCCGAGATTCCTCCAAGTGAAGCTGATGATCTGGAGGTGATTCCCACTGAAGCGACAGAAACGGCTCCGAAAGGGCGGATTATCGACGACTCAGCGCGCGGAACGATATTTTGGGAAGCGGATTCATCCGAAGACAGCAACGATGATAACGACGACGGTGCGGATAGCCAGGGCAATGACAACAGCGATAACGACGAGGAGAACGATGACAATAGGCCTGGCGAAGATGTTAAGAACGAGAAGGGTGCGGCGGAGTTGGGCGGAGAGGATCTCGCAGCTGGTGGCCAGACATTTGGGAAGCCGTTTCGAATTGAATGGATCTCCACTGAGAGACTTCCCTTCTATCGTACGCGAGGTCTTCGCAATCCGTGGAACTCCAACCGGGAGGTCAAGATTGCTCGCGATGGCACTGAAATTGAACCCAGCGTGGGACGGAAGCTGATCCAGCTGTTTCATATTCATCCCAGCGCGATGTCGTCCGGCGCACAGCAGGGCCCGGGATTCCAGCGGCCATATTGACGAAATCTCAATATTCGACAAGGGAGGTTGATGGATCATCAAAAAAAGGGGGAAGTTGATGTTGTCGAAAGAATCTGGGGCGGATGTCACAGTCGAGTTTGCGGGAAAGAGCCGACTGTCGACAGTCGAGGAAGGAGCGAACCGTCATTCCTTCCTTTCGGGTTGACGTTCGATCGCATTATTAATGACTCTCTTATTTTACGAAAACAGAGACACTCTCTGCTCTTGCATCTTCAGGAAACGGGTAACATCTTACGAATACGCTTATACGCACACGGTTATCGCTTATGTGTTTATTATTTTATTTCTTCCACAAAAAAAAAAAAAAAGAGGAAATACATAATGAGGAGCCCGGGTACATATACGGATAACGGGAGGGAACTATGTCATCATCAAACCATGTCTTTTTTTCTTCTAATCCAAGCATACGATATCTTTGATTGTCTTTTTATTTATATTCTCTTCCCCTCCCCCCTTTTTTTACGTACAGATTGATCAGTGTCTGTATGCTCTCTCTTTCTTAATGGCTTCTTGCATTCATTGGGTGTTTGAATATATGTGGATGTTTTTCTCTTGCTCTTAGCCAGTCAGCGTTCTAGGAGGGAAAGGAGGGTGCATGCATATCTGTGTTTCAATGCAAAACAATATACCCTTCTTTTTGCATTGCTTGTTGAAATATCGATACATAGACATAGAAACTCTAGAGTCATGAATAAGATAGTTAGGATATGATGAATCGAAATCCCTGTATACGCACCTTTAGACGTAGCTCGACAGTTCGCTAACTACATGTCCGAGATTATAAATATTCATGGACTCGAACGGCGTACCACGGGTGACGATGAATTCAATCGCATCCAAGCGTCTGTATCTTCTCTGATGGACTTGGGAAGCGCACGGTAATGAAGACCATCGGCCACATGCTTTTATCAACCAAGTTGTCGCACATGTGCAAGCCAGATCCAGGGTCTTGAATGCGACGGCATGAAAGTAGCATGTCGAGACCATCGCTGGATGTCTCAACCATGATCGAATCAGCATTGATGGCTCTCATCTCCTCTGCATTCTGTCAATTGGGTTATCATTTTCAGCCAAGCCAACTAAGTTCAAGGGTTCGAGGTCTAGCATCCCATGGAACAAAGCTGTGTGACGCTAACCGCTAAGCCATCCAGCATCCAGTCCGGGGTAGAAAGTGCGGGGTTGGGAGCATGTCAATCTTATCATCACTTGGACGCATGCGATTGGATCGTGGGCCACCAACATCATAAACAAGGATCTGTTCTTCAAGGATTCCCGGGGTCTGCTTGAGAGGTGACAACGCGGCGATATGTCAATTCCCTAAGGTTTTCCGGCAGACAGTCAAATAGGACTCGGCAGTGAGTCTTTGGTGCGTTCACGTCATAGACTCGCCGACCGTCGTGGCGAGTCTGAATATTGAACTGAAAAAGAACTCTGTTCACGTGGGAACTGATAAAGTGCTTTCATGGTCGTTGACTATGCTGGCCGCGGTCCTGACAAAGACAGACACTGCTGAGATAAAGCGAGTGTCAGTAAGGCATTGTCTGCAGCTAAGCCGAAAGCAGCTACGGTGTGTCGAGTCTGATTATTTAGGCTTGCGGCTAACTTTAACTCGTCCACACGTAAGAGCTTCAACGGCTCACAATTGGGATCAATCGCACTGGATGCTTTGGATGTTTGAGCTGATTATATGAGAGCCATCAAGCATCAGGTCGTCCGTCGTTGCTGCAGTTGTGATACACAAGTGACACACGAAGTCGCATGATGCCGAATATATAATATGTAGTTATCTAGAAAGAACATGAGAGACGTTGTGGAGGCACATGGTTCGGCGCCGGTCATTGGTTGGATCGGTGCACACCATGAGATTCCTCCGGACCAGCCGCTCCTTCCTTCCCCCGCCCGCTCCTTCCCTGAGGACAGACCCTCCATCTCATATAAGCCACATCCATCTCTCCAGCTTCTTCTTTTTCATCTTCTCTACTTCTTTCCTCCCTCTCTCTCTCTCCATTTCCTCTGATCATAACTCCATCTCGAGTATCACAAGCACAAGCAGCCCGTGTACACAGTACAGTACGTATGTATCCCGATCTGGAGTCCACACTTCTCAATGGATGGATCGCCATTTGCTCCACCGCCCGTTTCTTAGGCCGCACTTCCCCGTACTCTGGATCTGCATTCATACTGTCCTCCTATCTATCGCTCGCCGGGTTACTAATCTCTCATTCTTAAATACCTCCCGCCCCCCCCTTCCACTGAATGGTCCTACCTTCGTTATTTGTGCGATCTGCTCTCTTTGATGTCCAACCTGGCAACTGACTTCCATCTTGTCTAGCAGTTCGGTGATCGATCGTATCCTTGACGTCACCGCACCATGACCTGAAACATTCCATCGTACGCTTTCAACGTTGATTCTACCAAAAGGAAGCTTTATTCCCCTACCTCACTCGTGGAGCTGCAATTATTCAAATCCGAAACACCCGTCTCGCGAACCCCTTGATTGTCGCCTAGTCATGTCTAGCGATCGAACTCATTCTCCAACCTCGACATCTCCATCTGGACGTCGCCTCTCTTTTAACCCAACTTCTTTCGGTGATTTTTTCTCGAGGCCACACAATTCCAACATGAGCAACTCGACAGGCAATGCCTCCTCCTTCCCCAACCCTATCACAACGGCCGCGGCGGCCAATGCTCAGTCCGGTCCACGACGGATGTCAATTACTACATTAGGCCTCTCTGGCTCTCCAACCCAACCATCGCCTTTCAGCGCCTATGTGGGCCGTCGGGAGAGTCTATCCAGCTCAGAGAGTTATGAAGACGCTATCGAAGACAATGACAACTCTCCTGCCAACAATCCGACGTCTCCATTGGCTAGGCGCGTCTCATTTGGTGCTCAGGCATTGAGGGATGTGCGTGGAGGAAGCGGTTCTGGAAACGGTAGATATCCCTCTTCTGGATCATCTCCTTTGATGTCGAGGCGTCATACTTCGTCGTCGACTAGTTCCTCTTATACAAGAGATAATCATTCTTCCTTGTCTTCATCTTCATCTTCTGCTTCTGCTGCAGGTACTAGCACTCAAAAGCTTAAGAATGAGAGATCTGACCACTCTTGGCGACCTCTAGGCGAGGGTTTCAACTGGTCCGCTGCCCTCCGGACCAGAGCCGAACGGGCTCCTTCTATTGGAGGCTCAATGCCTACCTCCTCACACGCCCAGCCAGCGATGTTGAACCCAAATGATCCCAACGCTTCAAAGGCGTATCATCAGCGGGCTGCTTCAATCGCTATCATGGAGCAACCCACACACGAGATTCCCAGAGAGCCGCGGCAGAACAAACCGGATTTCTTCCAGGAGAAGATCCTCCGAGCTGATTTTATGGATTAGTTCACTTCAGTTATGATTAGGTTCATCTATCTTCGGGACGTTTGCATATACTTAACGGCATATTATCCATCTCATCAGCACACAGGACAGGCTAGTCAACTTGGCTTGAGAGAAGTCATTTCAGTCTAAGTCCTCTTGAACTTGATCTCAGGGGCATCAGCCGATCTCGTGCATTGATTTTTTTATCAAGCGATGGCGTTGTCCACTTCGGAATCACAAAATCAATCTTCTGCGTACGCGAAGACACAAGTTATGAAAACGAAAGCGCATACCCCTGACTTTGCTTAGTGGTCATGGCAAAATCCAATCATCGACTCTCCAGTGCAAATGCATCGGACGAAGAGACTTGTTTACTTTTGCACGCACCTTATATATGATCATTGTCCCACCGGAATCGGGAAAGGAGTTCATGAGAGATTTAATCTGTCGATTTCTTTATTTCCTTTGTCCCTCGAAAACATCGAAAACGGACACGGATGTCGTTTCAGGCGTTGTGTTTGGCTTTCCGCCGTAACCATATTTTCCACTGGAGCTGAGAGGTGTACGCTTGAATGCTGTATATAAGTTGATGTTGTGTGCAATTTCGTCTTTCTTGTGTCTGCTAACTGTCGAGCTTCGAAACTCTTAGCAATTCTTTTTCCTCCCAGACTGGAATTTGGAATAGGAAATGTTTGTTCTCATTCTGTTTTAGTACAAATTTGGATCAATTGAACCAATTGAAGAAATGACGTGAAGGTTGGATGGATGGAAGCTGTATCTATTCCTCCATCGTCATCCACACTACTGTCGTGACCCAAGTTCGTAGCTGTATGAAATCTACTCAGGCACTTGAGTGAGTTTGTTTGTTTGCTTTGCGGTGCTTGGGAAAAGATTTTAATGACATAGGTAGTATTACGGTTATATTATTATTATACACAAGCATATATCGAAAAGGGTGGCGCCACCCAAGAGAAGTAGTAAGCCGACAATCACCTCAGTAGGGAATACCATTAGTCAACAACTGGAACTGATCGTAACCCTTTGTTGAGATATTCAAGTAGCTCTTTCGCGTCAACTCTCGCATATAATCAGCCGCTTCCCTCTCAGTTTTGTCAAGGACGAAGCGGTCACGGAAATTTTTGATAGTGTCCGGTTTGAAGCAGGGTAGACCACTATCGAGCATCATAGTGACGATCTGGATGAATTTGGTCGCATGTGGGCGAGATGCGAGGAATGCTTTTACCGTGAGCGATTCAAACCATTGATAAGGTTGAGTGGTTGTTGGATCGTGGGAATGTGTTCCAGGTATGGGAAGGCGAAGCGCCGAAGACCCCGCTGGTGATGAGCCGGCACCGTTCGAAGTGTTGATACTGCCCGTGGAAATGCCATTGGTTATGCTACCGTTGGAACTGCTGCCCGCGAGATGTGGGCCGCCGCCCATGACTGCTACCATCTCAGAGGTTAGTTTGAATGGTGCCCGTTCAAACCGGACGCCGCCCGGTGCAATATCGAAACAGAACCCAAAGTCGATATGGATAATGTGGCCGGCATCATCGATCATGATGTTGCCGTTGTGCCGATCTTTGAACTGTAGGAGATACGAAATGACCGAGTACGATGCCATGCTCTTAACGAAGTTCGTGCGCGCCTCTTGAAACCTAGTAGATTCTTCTCCACCATATTTGGAGACAAAGTAATCGTATAGTCCATTGACTGCCTCACGGCCAAGCATGTCTCGAGAGATCGAGTTCGGTAACACATCAATAACTCCACATCCGGGTGCAGTTGCTGTGACACGGTAGGGAAAGACCCAAACATCTAGACCGACCGAATTGAACACGCTCCTGAAGGCTGCTATCAATTGCAACGCTAGGATGTCTTGTCGACAGTCATCTCCGACCTTGAACATTGCCGATTGCCAGACTTCGTATGTCTCTTGGTCATGCGAATTCTCTTTATCAGATTGTATCTGTTCTGCCCTTGGTTTACCCTCAAGTGCTTTTGTCTTTTGAATTCGGAACGTGGCCATATACGGCGCCTTTGCATGACTTTGCAGCGGTTTTCCTGACTTACGATCAATTCCCACAACGATACCGTCGGGGTTGCTGGGAAGGTAGACGCCAACTTCCACTTTGATCTTGCGGAGTTCCTCCTCGATTTTCTGTTTCTTTTCGGGTTTGCTTTTCTTGATGTATGGACGTAGTTTGCCGGAAACGTCTGTGATTTCTTTGAAAAAGGAGAATTCCCGCTCGTAGAAATCGCGTTCTTCATCCGAGAAGCTGGTCACTAGTCTATCCATGAACTTATCCAGCGTAGGTTTGATCGCGTCGGGCTTTTCACAGTTAGCAAAGAACACTAGAACTCTCATAAGGGAATTGTTTGCAAATGGAAACATACAATTTCAGAATACTCGTCCTTGTAAGCGTTTGCCTTCATATTCCAAATAACTTGATGAGCAAACAACTGTGAGAGTTTGGCAGACTCATAGATGTATCGGTCAACATAGCCCAAAGCATCGTAGCGCAATGCTTGTACGAGTTGTGGGACGAAGTAGAATCTGACATCAATAGAATGACTTTCTAGAGCCCGCATGGCATATTGAAGTATGAATGGGTGATTTCCATAGGCAGGCAGAAAGTACGTTAGAGCTTCAGTAGGAGATACCGGGCTCCAGTATAAGAGATACTTTGCAACACGTTAGCTGCAGGTCATGAGAAAGATAAGTGCTAGATTATAATAGAGCCATGTTAACTCACCTTTAATTGATGGGTAACATCTGCAGGTAAAGAAGTACCAAACATCATTTCCAGACTTTCTGGAACTCCCATTGCCTTCTCCGGAAAGTCGAGGAGTAGTCGACGCACATCGTCGTGCAGTTTCTGTGATGGGAAACGAGTGCAGATCTGGATTGCTAAGCTTGGATTCTCGGCCCAAGCAGTGTGCAATAGCTGATCAATGATTCCCGTCTACCTTCGTCAACATTTAACGCCAAACAAGCCATAGAAGAAGGCGCTTACCTCTGATTGACTCTTACTTCCAAAGACTGTTATATAATGCTTCTTTTCCTGTTCAAGGGGGTAGAGCCAAACTCTAAGACGCATTCTTTCGTTTTCAATCAGAAGTTGTAGTAGCTCCTGCTTGTTTCGTAACGATTGGCGGCGACCAAGGTTTGAGGAGGACAGATTTGCGGCGTATTTCAAGGCATCTTCAACATCCTTCAGCACTCTGTCCTCGGCCTTTAGCTGAAGACGGTTACCACCAAAGGACCACCTAGGAACGACTTCGGTGAGCTTTTCATCTATAAATTCACATAATACATTATACTAACCTGGGGGAATGTCTGAACCAGCTGAGAGCAGCCGATAAAATGAGGTCTTTCAATTTCCACTTGTAAGCACGGCTCTGAGTGGTCGAGTATTGAAGTATTCTCAATCCCAGCAAGACGATATGGAAGTGGACCTCTCGCGAAAGAGGGTGGCCATTGGTGCATTGTATGGCAACAAGTGTTCTGCTGATCACTCGTGAGAAGATGCGTTGCAAATGTGGACTCGCTAGCCGTATCGCATTGAAGTGGCTCTCGAAAAACTGCAAAATGCGCAAATGAGGAGATAGAACGTCCTGAGCTTGTTGCTGCTTTCGAAGAAGCGCTGTCTTATCCGAAGGAAGAAGTTCTATAGCGGTGAAAAACGGATCCGGGTGACTGTAACAGATGAGTACATATCGCGAGAATGTCGCTAGTATCGATCTATACTTACGTGAAAGTAGGACTGAAGATCCCCTTCTTGGATAGAGTGGTAGACTCCCAGGCCGAGGCCACCTCCGCCAATATTCTTGGTTCAGTTTTCGGATTCTCATTGATAACACCTAGCCAGATTGACACGCCGAATTTAATCGACTCCTTGGTGAAGATTTGGAATGGTATATCAACTAGATAATGAGCAATTGACGGAAGGTCATCATAACTCCTGCAAAGCAACGCTGCAGCTTTTCGTAAAGCATCCTGTAATTCGTGGCTAGACAGATCGTAACCAGCAGATGCTCTGAGGGAAAGCTGCTTCAGAAGGTTCTCTATCGCTTCAATATACTGGGTGAGATAAGGGTCGACTGTGCCGTCTACAGCTTGACATTGTTAGTGTATATCAATATTGTTTAGCGGAAAACCTACTGGTCTGGGCATTCTCCTTTCGCTTTCCATTCGCTTGAGAGAACTCAGAGTACCTATATTCTTGGCGAGTAGTATATTGGGCAATCAGATCAGAAGCACAGTTGACGTTGTCGGCCCCGTAGCGCTCAATGTGGCCTAATTGACGCAGAATATTAGAATATCGCATTGAGCAATTATGTTTTTAGTAAGACTTACTGAGTCGCTGGTCACTCTGAGGTATTTGAGATGCCATTTCAAGAGCAAATGAACGGCCTAATGAAATGTGGCCATAGGCCCCATCGTCCTCGTACTCAGAGAGATACGTCTAAGATTATAGGTCAGTCAATATGAGACGTATTGGGGAGGTCGAGAGTTGGTACCTGTAGGAGACCTTTCACGTCCAAAGGAGCGAGATTGATAGCAACTGTCATCCAAGATTTGGCGCGAGAATAAAATAAGTCCAAAGTTCGTTTCCTAGATTCGTGGTTGTCAGATAGCTCAACCGTCACGTCGCCTTTTGTGAAAGTCGACTGCCATCCGTATTCGTCCAAGTCGTTCTCTAGGCAAGACGTCCACATGATAGTGAGAAGGTCTAGCAAAGCAAAGAGCGGACTTCGATCACAGAGAACGGATGGAGACCGACTTATGATTTTGCTAGCGCAGTCTAAGGCCACTTCCTGGACTCGGTGTATACGATGGCAGCCAGTAACGAAAATTTCGGCGAGTTGCTTAGATAAGTGTGGACTAGCAAAGCGCTCGCCGATGCCTGAAAGGGTCTTGGACAAATAGGTATCGATGACTTTATCCACAACAGCTTTCATGTATTTACCCAACTCAGTTGAACTCAGTGTTGGATCCAGGAAGTAGAGAAGGATCCTCGTACAATCCCCAGCCGAGGCACGAAGACTTTCAATCAGAAGGCTTGCATTCAAGAAGACTATTTCTTGATAGCTGATGCGTTTGAGACTAGCTTCATGCTCTGGGAGCTCACTACTGAATAGCTTTTTCTGCTCAGCTAGCCGTTGATGTCCCATGCCACGTCTCAGAATGATGTTCAGCTCAACATCACTTTCCAATATCTCAGTCCGATTCTCGGGAACCAATGGAGGCGACTTCGCTGCTATAGCGCATAGCTCATTTCTGTACCGCCGACCAATATCAGACTGGGTCGAGATCCCATGCACGGCAATGTTGAACCAAGTGTCGCGAAACAATGCAGCTGTATCCTCATCATATTGCGTAGTTTCGATAGAGCCACTCTCTTTGCCCTCGTCGGCCGATACCAAAAAGGCAAGTGGCTTGAGGTATGGAGTTATATCATCAGGAGATAGAGTAATCTCCTTATGTCGGTCTTGTCCAAGATCTGACACATCTCCTTTGCTAATGATACTCTCGAGTAGATGCATGAGGTAGGTAGCTTTGTGGGGTGGACTATGCCTCAGTGCCACAGAAAGACGGTTTCTTGCGTTATGGACTGCGTCGATGATAATGGTATGACCCCTAAGCAGTGCCTCTTGGTGAAGGCGAGTATAGAATTTCAGTAAAAGCTGGAACTCTGAGTGTTTATTGACCAAAGCCAGGGCTGCAGTCTCTTGGATAATATATGCATCTGCTACGACGCTGATCCTTCCGATCTTTTGAAGGAGCATGGATTGAGCCAGAGCTGCAATGTTCTCATCCTCGCTGTGGACGGCAATAGTGACAATTGCATGAATAACGTTACGGTGCGTAAGCGTGGAATCTTCCTCGCTATTGTAAGAGAGGGAAATGACGCTGTCGGCATTTGAATGATAGGGGTCGACAGAAGGACCATTCTCGGAGGTTTCAACAGGGAGTTGCACTGGACGCTCAACGCCCGCCGCTGTCGGGCTCAAAACGTTGCCAAGCGAATACAGCGTGGTGATCACGAAATCTTGCGACAAAACTTCAAGAATGCTTGCGAGACAGCTGGCTGCAACTGAGACAATTGACTGGCTCGCGCCACCTTGCGTTATAAACTTTAACAAAAGATGGCTCAGATTAGAAGCATTGGCGGGAAATTGTTTTGCAGTACTCGCAACGACTTTGAGCGCCGTGGTTCCCAGATCAAAGGCTGCCATCTGATTCTCGTCGGCTACTGTATCCTCGAGCCAGGAAAGCAGCAAGTCAGTATCAGCAAGTTTTTCATTCAGAGTCATACAATTGAGGAACGCGATTAAGGAAGATGACTTCACCGAGAAAGCAAGCTCCTGTTGCCATTGGGAGCCAATCTGTAGGTAGTCGGCACCGTCTTCAAGAAGTTGTATTCTATCAGTAAGAACGCCCACAAGGTGTTTGACGAGTGCTTCTTCAGCTTCATTGGAAGTCTTCACCAAGGGGATTCCATCTGCATACATCTCTAAGAATGACACATCAGTTGGAGCAGCGTGGCCTAGCACTGTGGTGACTGTGCAGGACTTTATAAAGCGCAAGAAACACTGTTGTAATAGCATAGCACCCAATGGTCGTCGATGAGCGGCGTATCTTCGATTATATCTCTTCCATTCTCGCGACGTGGGATCTATCGCATTCGAATTTCGAATCTTTGAAGCTGCGGTCTCCACGGCCACAAGAAGGTTGACGGACAGTATACTTTCCAACAGCTCAATAATTGCTAACTTTTCTGTTGCATTCCACAACTCAGTAAAGTGTGAGGCGCCTTCCAAGAAGCCGACCAATGAAAGGGTGGTGATCAAAATTTCGACTGGTCCAATGGCACCTTCAAACTCGGATCGCTCGGTTCCCCCTTTGACCATTCCTTTCACAGCCCGCGCACAGTTATTCAGATAAGTCATGATGGCACTGTTGGCATGTTCGCGGACCGAGGTGTCTTTCTGACCCAGATTTAGGAGGCCCGTCGTCAATCCATGTGTCAGAGCCTCCCAAGGGGATGGCTTGATGTCGTGCAAGAAAGGGGACGCTCGAAATCTCTGGCTGTAGGACTCTGTCAAGTGGGCGGCGAATTGCGAAGTGAGATTCAACATCTGGTCATGGCGAGTCACGTTTGCGGAGGTCTTGGCCAGAGAAAGGATAATTTCGAGTTCTCGAAGAGCCTATTGCTGCGCATTAGATTAAATCAGCGCCGTTGAATCGTCGTGCAAGCATACCATCGGAGCTTTGCCATGTCCCTGGGAAAACCCATCCTTGAAGCCACCTGACTGCGAACTTTGCGGCCTGCATTCGTTGATTAACTGACTGACACTAGGCTTCGAAGAGTTTTCCTGGGAGCCCAAGGTATCCAAAAATGCGAGGCGCTCGAATGCTTTGCGTCTGAGACCGGGGGTAAGACTGGTACATATCCAAAATGGATTATCAGTATTATCAGTTATATAGGAAGGTAGCGGGGATAGACTCACGCATCCATTGTGAATTATAGCAAGCCCCGAGCCGGGACTTAACTGTGTCTAGAGCCCACAACTATATTATGTCGAGAGGGTTAGCATCAGCAATGGAACATTGGCGAGAGACGCTGTTGAAAGAGGTTGTGATAGCGAATAAATGGAAGCTCCGAGGCTGGCTAAAAAGACTCCCTGGCACCTCCCGCTACAGAAAGCTTGGACCAAATCCGGCAGGGATAGGTGGACAGTGTCTGGACTTATAAATATATATTTATATTTCATATTATTATCATTAGACTCCTATATTATTCTTTATGTTTATTTTATTTAATTTTTCTACTAATTATTGTAGCATAATACGGGCCAAGGTTCAGCCGCGATGGGTATGATATCATGAGCCGCGATGGTTGAGTCTCCTATTGTTTATTTGTGTACCGGCTCTTGAAAGTGCTTAGCAATATAAATACAAGAATTTAGTCGCCATCCTCCTCTTTTCCGTATGCTGAAAGTATGTGTTGCAGCTCAAGGGAAGAGAAATATATCAATCTGGCCCATCGTTGCCTAGTCCAAGTGTGGGTTAAGAGGCTTAGTTACGAGAGTCTGCTGAGGCTCCGCCTGACTAACTACTGTATTTTCTCCACTGCTCAATTAATCACTTCCCTCTTCTAGACTGTGCTGAAAAGACTGTTGCATCATTCAATGATGAGATAAAATTCCATTTTATACTCGCCCACGTGTTGGCTTGTCCTCGGTTCTTTGCCTGAATCATCTCGAGAACATCTGATATCATAGCCTCGTTACACGCGTCGTTGTTCTCCTTCAGAATGGCTCCTCGCAATGAGCGAAGCTCGCTGAAGCGTCGTCGGGTATGAATGTCGCCCTCTTTGTCCATATTTTGGTCTTATCTACAAGCACTCTTGCTAATTGTCACAATTGCTGCAGGAAAGCGAAGACCAATCAGGTGTCCAAAAGTCACAAAAGCCGAGGCGTTCAGAACGATTGGTTTCTCAGACTGAACCAACAACCGACGCGAAAACCCCGGTGAAGAATACTTACCTTCCGACGCCTTTGACACACCATGACTCCACAGCGACCGATATTCAAAAAGCTGTGACCATCACACCAGAAGGGCGCCGCCTCTCAAGTCCTGAAGAGAGCCTGCCAGTCTTCTCGTCTCCGCCCGGTGACACCCAAGCACTTTCTCAGTTTGTGTACCCGCCCCGAGCATTCGCAGACGATGTAGAAGACGAAGCCGCGGAAGGTGTCTGGGGATACCTAATTCCTCTGGATGATAAGGCCGGGCATGCTCTGGTGCTGAAGAAAAGGAACAGCTGTGAAAGCGGTTCGTGCGGTCAAACCGAAAGAGAAGCAACAAGCTCGCCGAGTCGGAGCTCGAAGAAGCAGTCAAATGCGCCTAAGAAACCAGACTCTGCCAAACCGCCGGCCTATCCTCCAAGTGGCTATCTTATTGGACGTCACCCTGAATGCGGTAAGCTGACACTTTTCAATAGCGCGAAGGATATGCGCTAACAAGTTTGTATATAGACCTCGTTTTGGACATCCCTACCATTTCTAATCGTCACTGTTTGATATTTAATGAGACAAGAAACGGAGACGTTGTCGCTGTCATCGAAGATCTTTCCAGCAATGGAACATTCGTTAATGAGGCCCTCCTAGGCCGTAATAAGAACCGGGAACTCGAGGATGGTGATGAGGTCACAATCATTGACGAGGCTAGATTTGTATTCCGGTACCCGCGAACGAGGGACACGAGTGGATTCAGACAACAATATAGAATCCTTCAGCAACTTGGAAAGGGTCATTTTGCTACAGTCTACCTTTGTGTCGAGCGGGCTACCGGTAAGAAATTTGCTGTTAAAGTGTTTGAAAGGCGGCAAACCGAGTCACAAAAGTCACAAGCCGAAGCTCTCCAGCAAGAAATTGCTCTGTTGATGAGTGTGAATCACCCGAACGTCTTGTGTCTAAAAGATACGTTTGATGAGCGAGACGGCGCGTACTTGGTCCTTGAACTTGCTCCTGAAGGTGAGCTCTTCAACTACATTGTTAGAAAGCAAAAGCTATCAGAGAGCGAGACTCGCAAAGTATTTATACAACTATTCAATGGTTTGAAATATTTGGTAAGCAAGCTTTATACATTAATTCGTTACAGACACGGCTGAGACTGTTTGGTAGCATGATCGGGGCATTGTGCATCGTGATATCAAGCCCGAAAACATCCTTCTTGCGGATAAGAACCTCCATGTGAAGTTGGCAGATTTTGGGCTAGCCAAGATCATTGGAGAAGATTCTTTCACTACTACATTGTGAGTCACCGTTCTCTTGACATTTTGGGTTTTCACCACTGACTCTTTTTTTTTTGCAGATGTGGAACGCCAAGTTGTAAGTACAGAAACAGATCAAAAGGAAACGATACAGACTGCTGACGAAACAGATGTCGCTCCCGAGATTCTGGAAGAATCCCGGCACCGACGATACACCAAGGCTGTCGATATCTGGTCTCTAGGCGTGGTACTTTATATTTGCCTCTGTGGTTTTCCACCTTTCTCCGATGAGCTTTATACTCCTGAAAGCCCGTATAACCTGGCGCAACAGATCAAGATGGGTAAATTCGACTATCCGTCCCCTTACTGGGATTCCGTAGGGGACATTGCCTTGGATCTAATAGATCGCATGCTCACTGTGAACGTTGAAAAGCGAATTACGGTAGATGAATGCCTCGAGCACCCATGGATAACTGGCAAGTTTCCAAGCGTCGCTGACAGTACTGACGGGTTGACCGGCGCCATGGACCAACTTGATTTCTCCAGACGAAAAGTCGAGCGCGAACGAACACTGCTCAGTTCAATCGTCGATGTGGAAGTCCATGATGTTGTTCAAGATGACGATGAAGAGGTCAAAGTGTTTCGCAAGAACCCAGCCAACAAACGCGTGCACCAGCCGAAAGAACACAAGCATGAACCGTCACCGGCTGCGAACCGTCCGCCAGCTGAATTCGTGAATATGGGAGGTCGCGGAGACCAAGTCTTGTACGACGATGAGGCAAGCACTCGCCCTCCTTCCAAGGGCCATCGCAAGCACTAGGCTCCAGCTAGATAACCGTATTATTCTTATTTTAACAGGCCTCTACTGGAGTCTTTTAATGGTCTTGTATGTCTGCGTTGAGGGGTCTCGAGGCAATCAGAGCCTGATGTAAAAAGAAATGACAAGACTTTGGGAGGAATTTTGTGTATATTAATGGTTAGCGGTTAGTATTAGGAATGGAATGATATGTGCCTTCGGTGATTAGTTGTCAGATTCACCGGAGATTATTTTTTTTTACCCTTAATCTCGTGAAATTGATAGAAACAAGATGATCTTGTAATTTCTCAACTAAAGGCTTGAATTTCTCTCGAGTCTCTGCTTCCTTGACAAAAGTTGTGCTGTTTCCAACAGGGAATTGTCCTATAATGAAGAATCACACCCCTCGCTTTATTTCCTGATTGGTACGCCAGTTGGGCCTCGCTGCGCTGTGCACTTCACCAATAATATATAACATTAGTATTCTCGGCGGTGGCATTGGACCTCCGTGGCGTGACTCCGGGTAAAAGTAATAAGGACTCAGCCACTATTCCCGTCTCGGTTAGTCAGCCCCTGCGACCCCTGGATCAGTGGATAAGCAGCTTGGCAATAAAATAATTTACCATCAGTAACAACCTCAGCTCACTGACCAACCCGTTTTCACTCTCCTTCGGTGCACGTATGCGCTTTTTGATTATTCGGGCTTTTGCTGTGTGCTCGTTGTGCGATCCTACACGTCTATAACCAAGACAGTCATCCATCATGGGGCTCTTCGCCGCTGCCCTCGATAGAATATGCGAACAATGCTCGACGCAGTCAATCTACGTGCTCGCTGGACTCGGGTTTGCCACCGTGATTGTCTTGAGTGTTATAATCAATGTGTTGTCGCAGTTACTGTTCAAGAATCCAAATGAGCCTCCTGTTGTGTTTCACTGGTTCCCATTCATAGGAAACACGATCAGCTATGGCATGGACCCGTACAAGTTCTTTTTCGACTGTCGCAACAAGGTAAGACGGAGCTCATGACAGCCGAAAATCAACAGGACAATTTCGCTGACTGTTTTCTGTGAACTAGTATGGCGACATTTTTACATTCATTTTGCTGGGTAAGAAGACCACAGTCTTCTTGGGAACCAAAGGCAACGACTTCATCTTGAACGCGAAATTGCGCAATGTGTGCGCGGAAGAAGTGTACTCTCCCCTGACAACACCTGTATTTGGCAAGCATGTGGTGTACGATTGCCCCAATTCGAAGCTTATGGAACAGAAGAAGGTGAGCACCATGTAATACTGTCAGCAGTTTCCTGAAAGCCTTACTAATGACCTTGGTGACGATACAGTTTGTCAAATTCGGCTTGACCTCGGAAGCGCTCCGTTCTTATGTCGAATTGATCACGAAGGAAGTCAATGAGTATGTTGCGAACGCAGATGCTTTCAAACAACCTCGCGGAACCTTTGATGTCGGCAAAATCATGGCAGAAATCACGATTTACACTGCTTCCCGCTCACTGCAAGGCAAGGAGGTGCGAGACAAGTTCGACTCGACATTTGCTGAATTGTATCACGATCTCGATATGGGTTTCGCCCCTATCAATTTCATGCTTCCCTGGGCCCCTCTCCCCCACAACCGCAAACGTGACGCCGCCCAGAAGAAAATGGCAGAGACGTACATGGAAATCATTCGAAAGCGCCGTCAGGCTGGAGGACAGAAGGATTCTGAGGACATGGTTTGGAACTTAATGTCTTGTGCCTACAAGGATGGAACTCCGGTCCCTGATATTGAGGTTGCCCATATGATGATTGCTCTCTTGATGGCTGGTCAACACTCTTCGTCTTCCACCATCTCTTGGATCGTTCTTCGACTGGCCTCGCAACCAAAGATCACCGAACAGCTGTACCAGGAACAGATCAGGGTTCTAGGAGCTGATCTTCCCCCACTTACCCACGAGAACTTGCAAAAGCTTGAACTTCAAGCCAACGTTATCAAGGAGACTCTTCGCTTACATGCTCCCATTCATTCTATTCTCCGTGCTGTCAAGAGTCCTCTTCCGGTTGAAGGTACCCCCTATGTCATTCCAACCTCCCACAACGTTCTCTCCTCCCCTGGAGTCACTGCCCGATCCCCTGAGCACTTCTCCGAGCCTTTGGAATGGGACCCTCACCGATGGGATGGTGTCAAGGCCACCGAAGATGACGAGCAGGTCGATTATGGTTATGGTCTCATCAGCAAAGGTGCTGGAAGCCCCTACCTGCCTTTTGGAGCCGGACGTCACCGTTGCATCGGTGAACAATTTGCATATGTTCAACTGGGTGCCATCTGTGCTACATTGGTCAGACTGCTCAAGTTCAAGAATCTGCCAGGTGTGGAAGGCATTCCGGCCACTGATTATTCTGTAAGTCTTTTTTCTATCGCAACTTTAGACCGCGTGCTAATGGACATTCTTATAGTCTTTGTTCTCACGGCCCTGGGCGAACTCGGTCGTTGAATATGAGAGAAGGGACGCGACTACAAAGGCTTAAATCACTCATGCTATTACTAGTAAGCCGTCTTTTCCAGGAGTAAGGTATTTATATGATTTCATAATGTCGTTTCCTATCACTTTCAGCTATATATTACAACAAACATAATATGAGGAAGCGTGTGCGTTCTGTATGTCCAGAGCTTAGGCTTGGGGATGCACATGCACATGTCCATGTAACATTCCATTCTTGTATATTGTTCGATAACGAGATTGCCTGAGACCACCTCGAGAATTGTATCTTGGCGAATAGAACTTATTAATGCATAGAACAAATCAAAACATACAATTGAGATGAACTTTTTGACCTTTTAAGACATTTTTGGAAATTTCAAGCACAATGATCGTTCCTAGCTTAAAATATTGACAGTGATCGAAGGATAATAACGAGATTTAACATGTTCTCTAATGAATCGAAAAAATCATACAACGCACGGCCCGCTGGTAGTCCAACATAATGTACAAATATCCCCATGACATGACGCAGTAAAGATAGACATAGGCCTTTGGGCCATCAAAAAAAGATCTCAAGATTATTCTTCAATGCGGCCACAGTCCACAGAAGGTACCGGCTTACGCATTAGCAGCCCTTCTCTCTGCACTTCTCTTCTTCGCTCGGACTTCAGCACGTCGTCGCTCACCACCATCCACCTTGTGACCGCGTCTGTCCTCCCACATACCCTCTGTCGCTTTGATCAAGACCGCGGAGCCATTCGTGCCTTTCAAAGGTTGAACATATGGTCCTTTCACTGTAGATCCTCGGTGAATCTTCATATGCGCATACTTCTTGATCACATCGCTCGGCTTGTATTCGTACTTCTCCGCATCTGGGGCAATATTCACAAGCACCTTTCGCATTCCCGGCGACAGGGTGGCGGATGCACTCGGCAACGTACCATTCACTTCGTCCCCCTGTTTTGTCGAAGATCCGACGGGCACCTCAACAACACGAAGCTGAGCTGCGCCGTCAACGACAACATCCAAATCTCCACCAGGGCCATAGATGCCATGCTTGAATTTCTCGCGCTGTCTAAGCAGATATCGTCGTTGTCTGGCCGGTTCAATCCCGAGATCTTGTAGTTCTGCGGAGGAAAGGGAGAAGAGACTGTCCCAAGAGGTGAATTTGCTGGCGTGTTTGGACATTTCGCGGCCGATGAGGGATAGGAATGTCGGTACATCAGGAACGAATGGAGTCGGTTGAGGAATTACGGGAGCTGCTCGTTTCTGATGAAGGCATCTCACGCATTGTGACGTTAATGTGGAAGTGGAAGAGGAGGGCGCGGTGAAGGCACTGAGAATGGTTTTTGAAGAATTTATGATGCCGAAACGGCGACTGGAACTGAGCATGTTGGATTTCCTTCAATTAGATCTATAGCCCGTATATCATCAATTGTTTTCTGAGGACTGCCGTATACGAGCTTTGGCGATTGCCTGAACTGTGGCGCTGAGTCCTGGGTCCTGAGTCCTGAGCAGAACTCTTGACGGTCGTTTTTTTAAATGTTATCCAATCGGCGTCGGCAAGATTTGAAGGCGGACAGGCCCCTGGCTGGATCAATAATAGTCCGCCCCGCGGAGCTTGAGCTCTCACCTCATCAATCTACAAATGTTGGATTCAACATGATATCGTCTACTTTTGCCCATTTCCAGATTATCGCTCTTCATTCCCTTATATCATTATGCTAATGCGTTAACAATATTCGTCTTCACTTATTAACCGAATCTCCCTCGCTTTTCGTTACATTAGCTAGAGCTCAAAGATGGCGGTGTCGCCTCTTATTTCACAATCGCCATCTAGTGCCTCGGTATCTACGTCTACGGCTTCCAAGGCCAAAAGCCTTGCTGTAAGAAGTGAGAGCCAGAGTGCTACTGCATCACATTTAAACAACGCAACTGCAGCTTTGGAGCTTGCAGAGCAGATGAACGAGAATGTGAGGCGGAAATACGTCAAGGGTACGAATGGCTACTTCTTTGTCTTTTGACTGTTCGTCTGATTAAAGAGTTTAGATAATAAGCTCGGTGAGGGTACTTATGCCGTCGTTTACCTCGGACACTTGCGCGATACCCCTTCGTCCCTTGTTGCCATCAAGAAGATCAAAGTCAATGCAGAATATCGCGACGGGCTCTCAATGGACGCTATTCGAGAAATCAAGTATCTACAAGAATTGTCTCATCCCAACATCATTGCTCTTCACGATGTCTTCTCGTCCAAGGATCAAAACCTCAATCTTGTGCTCGAATACTTACCACTAGGAGACCTCGAAATGCTGATTAAGGATGGCAATATCCAATACGGTGTGGCAGACGTCAAGGCGTGGATGGGTATGCTCGCAAGGGGTGTCTGGTTCTGTCACGAGAATTTCGTTCTACATCGTGATATCAAACCGAACAACTTGTTAATTGCGTCAGATGGCGAAGTGAAGCTTGCTGATTTCGGTTTGGCGCGATCATTCGCTGATCCGTATATGAATATGACGCACCAAGTTATTACTCGCTGGTATAGGCCTCCTGAGCTCCTATACGGTGCGCGGCAATACTCTGCTGTAGTGGATGTATGGTCGATGGGTATGGTCTTCGCAGAGTTACTTCTTCGTGTGCCGTTTGTGGCGGGAAACACTGATATGGACCAAATCGCCAAGATCAGTGAGGCATTCGGAACTCCGACGGAGGAGAACTGGCCTGGTGTCACCCGATTGCCCAACTACGTACCTCCTGGAGATCGAATCACTCCTTTACAAGGGAGAGAGTTTTTCTTACGCCAGTTTCCTACAGCTGGCCCTCTCGGTGCTGATTTGTTGATGTCTATGACCACCCTTGATCCCTGTAAGCGGAGCTCGGTACGCCAGATATTGCAACATGCTTGGTGGATGAGCGAGCCTAAACCGACGTTCAAGGAATCACTGCCAAGGAAGTCGGGGGGCTCGAAGAAAATGGGCAATGATCTTTCGCGGCGAGCTGGAGAAGATTCCGAGGGCCGGTTCAAAAATGCTGCTCGGCAGCTGGACTTTGGAGTCAAATGAGCATCTTACCAGTCGCCGTCATTCGTATGTTGCTCGATATGGCCAACTGCTTGAGCTTGTTGGCATTCATGGATTGTAACTGGCAGTGTCGGACCCCACAACTGAAATATCGGGCCATATTAAAGAACATATAGGCATCCTGGCCCGCTAGACGTATGTGACCAACAAATGGCCGTATCCTGTCAACCCCAAGACCTTCGGGGAAAGGATCTTTCCCCGCCATATGGGACAGGGTTATGTGGGAGCAGCGACTCGGGGACTGAATTCCACATTTGTCTAGGGTTGTTGTCACCTTTGCTGGCTGGATTGGATTGCATGGAAATGCTGAAATGCTGTTACCAACTAGGTTTCTCCCAGACGCGTCAGATTTCAAAACTCTTTTCTCTACACTCTCCCCGCTATGACTGGCTTATTGATAGAGGTGATCTACATAATAGAGATCAATACCATATATATATTTATCTGTCACATACCTAAGTAATATCGGCTGTCCTCCCTAAGTGTATACTCGTGCGTTCGTGGTTATACTTGGTCTGACGATCACACGCTGTTACGACCGTTAAATTATTGACACGAGCTTTACGATCATTCCGGAAACACGATCAAAACAAATAAATACTCCGCACACCCCCTGTAACTTGTACTGTCGCACAAGACGATAAAGAGCGAGGATGTGGATTTTCGGACGGCGATCTATCAGTCACTTGGTGCATTTAGCTGAAGGCTTAACGCTTGGACCAAACATTATCTGTATCAAACATAATCCATTGCAGATAATAAGGGCTCTTCATCCTTGAAAAGGAAGAAACACTATCATTCAAGTCGAGTAGATCAAAAATCGTCCTCCCGTGCGTTGCTGCCACCCTGCCAGACCAAACTACATTGCAGTGTGAATGCACAAGCAACCCTGGGATAGGCACCAATCCCTGTAGTCCTATTTGCCAGGCGAGGGAGGATTGTTTAGGCCCCTTGAGGATAAGCTACGGGAGAAAAGGTTCGGGAAGGAGCCTATCAGCGCCCGCTCGGAGAGAGACTAATTTACCCCTTATGAACTGCTTGACCTTTTCAACTTCTGACCTTCTCCATGTCTCCAGCTAAAACTCGACTATATTCTACTGAACCCACCCATCCGCCTCGACTATCTTTTCTTTCAACCGCATCGCTCGAATAGAACCGTGCATTGGACGCGTTTTGTTGTTGCTGTCACTATCACGGAGGTTATTCTACAGTCGAACTGGGGAAGCCCCCACGATAAACAACGCTTTGATCAATATTTTATCGCAATCACCACGCGGTTTACGCAGCCACTCTCATGTCGCCGAGTCAGTCATAGAGAAAGAACCTCGATTGAATCCTTCGGCCCCTAATAACGTCAAGTTGCGAGTCTCAAATATTTGTTGTGATGTGAGTGAGTTTAGAATTTGCCCGCATTTGCAGGTCTGACAGCAAATGGACATGTCTGTTCATGAGAGAGACAGTATTAGGCATGCAAATGAAGTTTTCGTTATACGTCCCTTTATTCAATATCATCTTATAGCCCTCTTGTCGGCATTCAGTCTCGAAACATGCTTTGCTGACCAGACATCAGATGTTGCAGTAAATTGAGGACTTCCGGGGAAGGCCTTTTGATCGGCGAAAACCGTTACAAGGTGATTTCATTCCATGGACTGAATCATACACACACATCTCCTCAAAAAAGGTAATCGGAACACAAAAAGAATCGGGGATAATCACAATGGCTACTCCGTCCGCCCTGCCTCGGTCATCAAGCCAAGCGAGTAATCCACCGACTGGCAGCGTTCCCCCTCGAAGATTGAAACCGTTATCTACCGTCTCGGATTCCCAGAGAAGCGCGTCGCCGTCACCCTCTAAGCTTCGTCCACCTACGAGACCTTCACTTGGCGGAAATGCTCAATCGAATTCTTCCATGCGTTCCGTTTCCAGCACAATGACGTCAAATGGAGCCGATAAGAGTTTGCGAAGGTCTGTCAGTATAGCAGCCTTTCCCCAACCTCCAAAGTCAAACGGCAGACTATCAATGGCCTCGATATCAAGTTCAACTTCGAATGTTCCTTCGACCGCGCGCAGCACCCCGGATATCACTAAATCCGCCACAATGAAACCCAGAAAACAGTCGAGACTAAGTTCAGGAACCACTGCAAGCAACCGTAGCTCTAAAGTCGTTTCTCTCCTTGATAACAGCAGTGATGGAAAGATTGTCTTAAACGCGGCAGCCAGCAGAGATTCAGAAGGTCAATTCAGCATCTCTCCGCCGCACAGCAGAAGCTCGTCAGCGCAGGGCTCGTATTCGACCAGCGCGACGACCTTTGATGAAAACGAGGAAACGGAACATGACTCCAGAGATAGTTTGGCGGCGGGCAAGAAGGGCGCTCGGTCAAAGGAAGCAAAAGGCAATGTTATCGTCAGCGTGCGGGTACGCCCAGATACCGGTGCAAACGAAAACCCCCGCGCAGAAGGAGAGTGGATGGTGGACGGGCGAAGGTCACTCATCGCCTTTCGAGGAAAGGAGAGCTACGACTATCTTTATGGTAAGAGTTACGACAGTTCGATAATCCCTTTATTCGCTAACAACGTTGTAGATAATGTTTTCACTGCCCATGACAACAATTCTAAAGTTTACGATGCGTCAGCCAAGCGTCTGGTCCGGAGAGTCATGGAAGGCTACCATGGAACTGTTTTTGCATATGGAATGACGGGAACCGGAAAGACGTTTTCGATGCAAGGAACGGCCTCGTCGCCCGGCGTTATCCCATTAGCTATTACCGACATATTTTCATACATTCGCGAAACCCCCCATCGAGAGTTCTTGCTTCGTGTCAGTTATCTGGAGATCTACAACGAGAAGATACACGATCTACTCTCAGCTTCGAGTGCAGGTGCAACTGGACCTAATGCGCCTCCACAAGAAGAAATCAAGTTGCGTGAGGATAGTAAGAGAGGTGTCTATGCCACACCCTTGAAGGAGGAAATTGTGCAGAGTCCTACCCAGCTTCTCCGTGTCATTGCGCGTGGAGATCATGCACGTAGGACTGGTAGCACGCAGTTTAATGCACGAAGTTCACGAAGCCATGCTGTTGTCCAAATTGTGGTTGAAAGTCGTGAGCGAGTGCCCAACGGAAATTCAACACAAGACAAGCGGTCTGCCGTGGGTCCAGGAGGCGTCAGAGTTTCGACTCTGAGCCTAATCGATCTCGCTGGTTCCGAGCGTGCTGCAGAGAATAAAGAGAGGCGGACAGAGGGTGCTCACATTAACAAGAGCTTGCTTACTTTGGGAACTGTCATTGCAAGGCTTTCGGAGAGCAAAGATAAATC
Organism: Talaromyces stipitatus ATCC 10500; assembly: GCF_000003125.1. NCBI lineage: Eukaryota > Fungi > Ascomycota > Eurotiomycetes > Eurotiales > Trichocomaceae > Talaromyces > Talaromyces stipitatus. The sequence goes on from NW_002990114.1 coordinate 2,526,544, forward strand.
CGCCAGTGCTGCAGATAAGGAAAGCAAGCATCTACCTTACCGTGACAGTAAGTTAACAAGGCTATTGCAACCAGCGCTGTCGGGCAATTCACTCGTCAGTATTCTCTGTACAATCCAAATAGGCGCATCCGGCAGCGCCGCCCCTGCAAACACACATACCAACGAGACACTCAACACACTGAAATTTGCCGCCAGGGCAAAGAACAATATTGTCAGCCATGCTAAACGAGCGGAAGAGGCGTATGGAGGAAATGGAGATGGTGGGAGCAGAGTCTTACTCGAGCGGTATCGAATGGAAATTCAGTCTCTACGTGCTCAGTTGGAGAACCAGAGCAAGACTCAAGCAGAAAACGACATGAAGATGGAGGAAGAACGGATGGAGAAGGAAGCTGAAGCTCGGCACGAAGAACAAATGCTCGAAATGCAGCTTGCTCGCACTGCTCTTAAAGAGCGAATTGAGCATCTCAATCGGCTTATTCTTTCATCCAAGTCCACCGGTGTTAATAGCCATGGGGGTACGGCATCCTTTGATCGATTGTCCACCATGTCTGGTATGAATGAAACCCGTGCACGGTCCCTTTACTCTTCATCGAGTCAATCTACACTTGGCGCGAACTCGTTGCGACGGACGGTGTCACAACAGTCTCTGCACAGTACTGAGCCTAGCAATGGATATCAATTCCGACGTACGTCAATGGCTCCGGACGAGGACGATGATACCGTTGGCGAATTTGGCGATGGAAATGCGAGTCTTCAGATGCAAGTGACTGCCTTACAAGCCGATCTAGCAGATAAGAATCGGTACATATCTACACTCGAACGACGGCTACTTCAAGCGAGGCGCTCAAGTCATTCAAGAATGTCAATGGGTTTAGCACAATTGAAGAACGGGGACGATGCCGACATGATGGCATTACTACGTGAAAAGGACATGGAGATTTCCGAGCTACGTATTCAACTGGACGACAAAGACCGGATGCTCACTGCTCTTCGTTCTGCAGCCCGTCAGCGAGATGTAGCTCAAATGACTATAGATGTTCCGAGCCAGGACAAGCGATTTGGCGGTCATCAGACCAACGGGAGCAATGCGAGCTCGCTTGCCAGCCCCCTGAGTGCCGGCAGCTCTGTCAATGGCCTTTCACTGGCCAGTATCTCAGAGCGAGAAACCCACCCGAACAGGAAAAGTGTTGACGAGGTGTCACGCATGCTTGATGAGATGATACAAGATCGTGTTGAGCAGGGTCACTTGAACAAAACTTCTCGCCGAAGCTTGTTGTTTGCCAGTGGAACAGGCAATCATCCAGACCCGATTTCACCCAAACCGCCTGCGATCAGCGTTCCTGACCCGCGGACTTCTATCGTTGAGGTACCAGAAAATGTTTAAAACAACCACGTCCATTTGCCTCGTTTCCACAGCGTTCGGCCTCTGAAAAATCCCATATTGATGATACGATATCCCCATATTATCCGATACACAAAAAGGACATAGTCTTCCGCATTTGTTCGGCCTTTTTTTTTTCCTTTATTCTTCGTTCAGCTCTTCATTCTTGAGCGGCGCTTGGGATTCCCTTTTGATAAACAAAGAGGCTGCTGAATGCAGCAAAGTATTTGAGGATGACTGGACATTTATTCTCCCATGCATACTTGATTCTTTGTTTCAATGTTCTTCTGTCGTTGCCCCTTGCGATTGTATACTCCTACCATGCTGCCACGACCTTGTTTCTTGTTAAGGCGTGTCTATCTAATGTCTCTTCCTTGTTTCGTTTCTCCTGGCCGGGTTGTCGGCTAGCTTTCTGATACCCCAGGTTTCTTGTTGAATGTGTACGTTATGACGCTTGAAAAATTCAAACTGTCTTCGCTTTCCTTTCGCTCGTATGCGTGTTGGGCAGTATGTAGTGTAGACGTGAAGTTGTAAAGTTGTGATGACCATGGAAAGTGATACTGGAGAAGCTGGCTTATGTAACTGTTTCACTGTAACCGCCCCACTAGCGTCTGCCTTGCAGGCCAGGGGTTTGGGGGGAAGGCACCACCCAATCCACGCACAGAGGGCAACAACGCCGGCGTCAGAGCAGCTCCCTAAGAACGGCCCTGTGTTTCACTTCGACAATCCTTCGCCCACTCAGCTCTCTGCTTACAACGCCACGTCTTTGTTATAGCCCCGTGAAATATTACTATTTACAACAACATGCCTTACCTCGGGCTGACTGGCTGACTGGCTGACTGTGGAAATCATGTTTATAACCCTTCTTCATGTCCCACAGGCGGTTTACAGCGTTGCATGTGTGAGTTTTGTTCATACATACACTACACAATCCCATGCCTGGTTGCAGGGTTCACTGTTTAGTTTCTATGTTACCGTTCGGTTTCTTGACTTGATGTTCAAGGGCATTTGCGAATCATTCATTCGTCTTTGATTTCAACTTCTCTTCGATTCGAGCAATATACTCCCCGCGCTATTTCCACCACCGCCTTAGGAAAACTTTCATTGATTCGACTTTACTTATCTTCTGGAGGAGCTGTCATGAGCAGTAACCGAACATATAATTGATGGGCCGTCAACCATTCTGCTGACTTCGGCTACTATCCAAGTGGTCAGGGGCCGTCAGAAGCTGTATCGGTGCAATTTCCAGACTATTTGCAGTGACGATTTTCTCATACCATATCGGAATATTCGTTGTCCTTGTACCGCTACCAACAACAGGCAATGCCTGAATCCACCTGATTGATACGGCTTTGTTCTCGGATCGTCACCTTCGATTTCTTGTTGTCTAGTAGCTAAACCCAGCACGATGATCATATCATCTCGACAAAACCCGCCCAAGATGTCTCTCCGGCGGACGGCTACCTTACACTCACCGGCACTCACTTCGAAAAATAGCTTATTAGTGCCACTCATCGACTCACCGTTGCCATCTCCCGTTCTGCCATCGATCATACCTAGTCATGGGAAAAGACTCCCAGGTTCCGGAAAACGCAGGGCATTCCGCATACTCCGCTTATTAACCGTGTGCGCAATAGTAATCGTCCTCCTACATATCCCACTGTTTCGGTTATTTAGTGTGCCGAGTCTCGTGCAGAAGTGGCTTGCCCGTGACAGGAACTATCAACTGCCCTCCATACTTCCGGTTTCAGCATCTCCTATTATAATGACGAACGAACAGGGCCGCCAGAAATGGTCCGTCCATATTCCAGCTGGCATGGAATTTCCGTTATCTCCGCCACAGATCGGACAACTATGTTCTCAATGCCTTCAGGTATCTCAGCAGGTTTCTGATGGCAAATATCAACCTTTCGACTATTCTCGGTACGATCCTAATTTTATAGATACTACCGACAGCCAGTCGGTTAGACAGTCAACAGGGTTACTGTCTACTGAACAGGCATTTATTCAGAAAACGTCAAAGATATATTGCCATAGCAGTCTCACATTCGTTATGCAGTCCGAGGATGCAGGTCTGGGTACCACTCTGATGAACTTGTGGATAAGCTACGGGCTTGCACAAAAACAAGGACGCAGCTTTTTCATTGACGATACCAATTGGGCTTATGGTAGATTCTCGAAATATTTCAGACCGCCTCCAAAGCCGACTTGTCGCCAACCTCCCCCAAAATTGAGACTTCCTTGTCCCCTTCAAGCACGACATCTCATTGTGTCTTCCTCCAATGCACACTGGATTTTTGGTGATAGCTTCAAGGAGTATTTCAAAAGTCCTTTTGCCGTGAGTGAAACCCGGCAGAGGGAGATATTCGATATGGCTCGTAGTGGCTATGGTGCCCTTTTCAACCTCATCGGGGATGATGCTTCTTATCTCCAGCGACGTATCCAAGGACTGAACAGAGATGTACGGTCTAAAGGTGGTGTCGCGATTGGCATCCACGTTCGCCACGGCGACTCGCATCCTCTTGATCCTCAATATAAAGACTCCTATATCCCTCTTGATAGGTACGCGAAGCGAGTCAGCACAGTCTTCCATGCTCACCTACAGCAAGCGCGTGGGGATACCGCATTGTCCCAGTCAATGGCACAACATTCGAAGGTCATGTTAGCATCAGATGATCCGGAAGTATATACTTCCTTCGAGCTGGGCGGAGCAGAGAGAGCTCAAAGTTACATTGCTTTGGCAAACAAGGCAGCGCTGGATGCTGCGACTGACAAGTCCCAGGGGAGTCTCTTGAACGAGAATGTCGGCTGGGAAGGCGGTTTCTATCAGGATATGTTTTGGTCTCTCGGTGTTGAAGCAAGTGACTATTCTGAACTTGGGGGTCCATTTCCGTCCAACCAGGGACCAACTAAGCCGAAGACATTGAGTGTTGAAAGCGTTGCCGAACAGCGTCGCCTGCGCCCTTCTGAGGAGTCGCTGAAGCTTCGGGAATGGGTTGGTCGTGCATACCTCCTTGACTTGGCAGTTTTGGGTCAAAGTGACCGAGTTATATGTGGTGTGAGTAGTGCATCATGCCGGCTTCTAGCTGTGATGATGGGCTGGAATAAAGCCATCAGACATAAGTCATGGCAAAACATTGACGGGAACTGGCACTGGTCGTTTATCGTGCCTTAGTAGTATCTTATTCAGATGAATCTAGCAATCATCTGTAACAATCCTGAAAACCACCCAATATACTAGGACCTGTTTTTACATAGGTAATGGGGTTGTCATATGTGAACATTGAATATTAATTACTGTAATGAATGGAAACAAGTATATACCGTGCAAATAAAAGTTCAAGCAACGCCAATGAGCAATCGAAATCATATGAATATCATCAAATATACGAATATCTCCAAATTATAAGCCAAAAAAAAAAGCCCGTTATGCAACGATCTCGAGTTCAGAAGTCCGGTTAGATGCATATACATCCTTCCACTCATCCCATAGTCGAGTGAGTTCTTGGACATATTTATTATGTAATTCGTTGATATACTCTTCGTCAACTTTGTCCTGATGGCGTTGCTTAATGACTTCAATCGGTTTTCCAACAACAACATTGAGCGGTCTCCGATAGGGCATTAGGCCGACGTCGTAGTTAAACACGCCGCGCGCATGAAACAACGGCACGGTGAAACCCATGAATTTCTTGATCAGCATCTGAATCTTATGGATAAAAGGATGCTGTTCTGAATCGACCTGATCGTATAAATCGTTCTCGCCGAATCCGAGAACGGGGACCAAATCAGCGCCGGTGCGGGCTGCTAGCTTCACGAAGCCCTTGCGACTGTTCAAGATGAGTCGGAGGCTGCCCGGTTGTGCGTCTAGTGACTCGCGTGCACCCCCGACTACAATAGTAATTGCTCGACCCATTCCTTCGCCGTCAGCGCCGCCTTTGGTCAAAAGGTTCTCACATGATTCGCGAGACACACTGGCCAAACCCATACCCATGGCGTATTCCCTATAAAACGGTATTCTGAAGTTGGAGTCCAGCGTGAGCAGCGTATTAGTGATCCCTGGGAACAAGTTTGAGAATCCGAGGGCTTCCGTAGCAAACGCGGCAAAGGCACCGTGAGAAATGATTCCATGAGGATGGTATCCAAATATATATTTTCGAGTAGGCGGCAGTACCTGTGTACGATGTAATCTGGCGGGGAAATAGGAGGCGTAAAGTTTCCAGGCTCGGGAGCTGCGAAGCCACTGTTTGCGTCGCAAGGTTCCGGATGTCGCCGCGTTGGAGAAGAGGATGTAGGCGAGGTATGGAACAAGCAAAGGCCAGAATAAGGGCATTGCACAGACAAAGAAGAATAAGGTCAGGCATATGGCCATTGTCAATGTGTGGTAAAGAACGACAAAGGTCTGCAGGCGTCTTTCGAGGCCGATGTTTAGAGGGGCCCACCGTGTTCTAGATCAGAAGCCAAATTAGCAAATAGTAACATCTCTTTCGCTCTTCGAGCAACTTACCCGTGCTTTTCAGATGTGCCATTCCTTTTGTCGGTATGAGAGTTCGTAAGGCCATTGTGCTGGACCTTACTTTTACGCTCAGCTATTGCCATAGTAAAGTGGTTATGAAGGTAGACGGATCATCGATAAGTAAATAGCATTATGGCTCATCAGATATTCGCGTATAAGGCAAGATATGAACAAGAATGGGATCTATAATCTAGAAAAGAAATGTAGGTTGAAAATAAGATGAAGCTGGAGTAGATCAAGCTCACAGAGAGCAATGACGTTGCGGCCCCATGCCAAGATTCCGCCAACGTTAGCGATAAGGCGCGGTGGGTCAACTGATATCGTGTGTGCCTCAGGCGGTTAAATTAAGGCACTGGTAATGTGCCAGCTAACTACATGGGATCGACTTTGAAATTTCAAATGTGTCAATCAGTTCATCTGTCTACAGAGATTCCTATATAACCTATTGTGTCTTCCTATGTACAAGTATAATGTCCTATCATTTGCTCACAAATGGCAGGAGCTAGGGTTGAAAATGCAGTATACTGCTAATCGCCGAATATATCAAGCTTTGATCATAAAAATCTAGTCCAATGTAAGCATATAGATGAGAAATTGGATTGTCACACAGATGAGCTGGATACTTACTTCGCCCAATGATCGGTCATCCATGATTGCCATTCTTTTCTGTTGAATATGTCGGCCGCGAATAGCATGTCTCCAGTTTGGTCTCGGCGCTTGTGTGCTAGTAGCCTTCTGCTGGGAGGCCTTATTGTCTGCTTCATCTAAACTGGATGACTCTGAGCTTTCGCTGTCCAAATCCTCCTCAGCACGCCGTCGTTTCTTGGAGCTGTCCTTCTCGTCTTTTTTCTTTTGTTCCTTTTCTCTTTTCCTCTCCTTCCTCTCCTTCCTCTCCTTCTTGTCTTTCTTTTCCTTTTTCACCTTCTTATCGGATTTCTCTTTCTTCCCTTCTTTATCTTTTTTCTTCGATTTTTCTTTCGTGTCCTTTGCTTCCGCAGTTCTGCTAGATTTCCCAGCCTTTACAGACGATACTGCGTCCTCGCTCTGAGAGGGAGTATCGTCCACACTGTCATCGCTTGATTTACCGAAGGATGCCTTATCCACAACAGTGGTGTCATTCGATGAGTGGTATTTTTTCTTGCTTTTCGACTTCAAGACATCATCAGGCTTCTCTTGAACCAAGTAGCCACCGCTAACAAAAGTAACAGCCTGCCACTTCTTTGACGCATACAAGGCCAGCCTCGTATCATCGCGCTTGCGTTGCTCTTGTTCCAGTTGCACGTCGCTCTTCCCATTGAGTCGACCCAACAATCCCTGAAATGCATCTATCGCCGCCACGTCATCATTTCCTAACGTCCGGGGACGAGCACCCAGGCCAAGGGTATCATCTTTCAGTGTCACTCGGATGTGAGATGCACTAGCTGCCGTGAAAGTATCGGCATGATTTGCATTTCGCGCACCTAAATAACTTCCAGGTGTCCATCCTTGCGAGGTCATTATCTTATGGCCGAAGCCACTTGTTGACTGGGCCCATGTTGTATTATTTGGATCGTGCGATATCTTAACCCTCCTATCGATGATTATATACGAATAAGTAGCTGTGGCATAAGTTGTTGCTGGACATAACACTCACTTGCGAGGGGCGGCAAGACCCATTGAGAGTGGTTAAACGCAGATTTAAGAAAAATTATATGGTTAAATCTTTGAAATGACTCAGATCAATTGCAGTGTATTAAAGCGTGCGAAGGATTCGGTGAGTTAGTGTTTTGATTGATCTTCACTTTTTTTTATATTTTTTTGATGCGGTTGGGTAGATAGTCTTATCAAAACTACTAAGCCATGCCTATTTTGGAGTAGCATGGTCACATGACATCTGCTCTTATAATTCTCAAGCAATCACCTGTAGTTGAAATTCTTCGATGAACGGCCTTTTTCATATAACTCCTTTGATTGCACAGGATGCATACAGTTTCTTTCTTCTCTAAGTGAATGTGTCTGTGACAGTACTCCGTAGAACGCTTCAAGGGACAAGGCTGAGAATTTATCGACAAGGCTTAGTTAAGCATAACGACAACATTCACTCAAACCAGACTGACTGGACGGACTGGAATACTTCTCCAACCCTCTTAATAGCTAACTCTTCCAAATAGGAAAATAGGAACTACTAAGGCGCCCAGCAACTACCATGAGCAATGTCAACTTTGCGCGTGCTCTGTCGAGATCAACCTCGACGATCTATCGCACTCGCCACGGACGATTGTGTTCTTGAAATCACCCAGCCCAATGTAGACTCCAGCCGCAACGGCTCTACTAAACATCAGGACCCAAATCGGCGTCTCCTTGAGGCCTTTTTCCGGTCGTCCGTGGATCTTCACGGATATCGACTTCTAGGAGAGGGCTGGGGGACTCTGGGGTTGATTTCCTTGAATCGCGATGTCTTCATTTGTGTCGTAACCAGCTCTTCTCGGGCAGCAACTGTGAGACCCGGAGAAACAGTGCTGAAAATTGAGAACGTCGAATTCTGTCTGTATCTTCCTCTTCACTGAAACTATGTGCAAGATAGAAAACAACTAATTCTCGCGTAGACTGTCTTAACCGTGCAGATTATGAATATGGGGAGGAGTACCAAGCTTCATCGCGTTTTGCAACGGAAGACATCGGCTCAGATGATCTTCATGATATCAAAGACGTAATCACCGACCACCCGTTTATTGCACTGAAGAAATTATTCAGTGACGGCAGCTTCTACTATAGCCGTGATTTCAATCTTACTGAGCGGGTACAGGACCGGTAAGTGTCACGCTTGCTTTTCTCGCGTTAACTCATGCTTACTTAAAGCTCAGGTCGACTGGCTCATCCGTCATTGGTATCGAGGGCTTGAACCAAGACATGCTTTGGAATTCCTACATGATAGACCCTTTGTTGCTCTTTCGCAGCCGTCTATCAACGCACGAGCGGGAAAAACTTGATAATTCTCGCATTCTGACATCGGTCATAAGAGGATTTGCGGGAACATTGGCAATACCAGCCGCTGGACTTCGAATATCGCATTTGGCTTCAAATCTACCGTCAAGCTTGACTGTAATATCACGTTTGTCTTCTCGTCGCGCCGGCACCAGGTTCAATTCTCGTGGAATCGATGACGATGGAAATGTTGCAAACTTTGTAGAGACCGAAACGATTTTATGGAGTCCACCAGGCTTTACATTCTCTTACGCGCAAGTGCGAGGCTCTGTACCTATCTTTTGGGAACAGACACCAGGCCTCATTCCTGGTCAACAGAAGATTGAAATTTCTCGCTCATTCGAGGCCACACAGCATGCTTTCGATAGGCATTTTGATTTTCTGGAACTGAACTATGGCGCTGTTCATATTGTGAATCTTTTAAGTGATGCGAAGAGCAGTGAGTTGAGTTTATCGTCGGAGTTTCGTAAGCACGTTGCAAAGAGATCCGCTGCACATCAAGATGAGTCAACGATGTCATTTGATCATTATCTACTACGAATGACCGATTTTGATTTCCACGCAGAAGCAAGGGGCCCACTCGGATATGAGGTGAGCAGCCAAATATATGAGATTCTGAAGAGCGCTCTTGATGGATTTGGGTACGCTTTACGTGAAACCAACACCAACGAAAAGTCATCTCCCTCTCGTCGCAATCAGGAAGTGTCCCGGGTGATCCTACAGCAAGAGGGCGTTTTTAGAACCAACTGTCTTGACTGTCTTGACAGGACCAATCTTGTACAGACAATCATCAGTTCAATGGCTCTGGAAATGTATCTTCACCAAAGGGGAGGTGTTATGGTACCTGAAATTCGAATGAGACATTCAACTCTATGGGCCGATAATGGAGACGCGCTATCCAAAGTTTATGCCGGCACTGGCGCTCTCAAATCATCATTCACAAGACATGGTAAGATGTCGTTAGCTGGTGCTTTTGCAGATGCTCGCAAAAGTGCCACTCGCCTTTACGTCAATAACTTCGCCGACAAGGCCCGACAGAATACCATTGATATTTTACTCGGCCGACTGAGTAACCAAGTACCCGTGGAACTTTACGACCCCATTAATGACATCGTCACGGCAGAACTTGAGCGTCGAGCTGATGAATATACATCATCGAAAAACATCAGAATCTGGGTGGGTACTTTCAATGTCAACGGGAAGGGCGACGGTACTACGACAGATCTTTCACCATGGCTCCTATGGATGCGTGAAAAGGGTGGTGACAACCCAGCTTTGGTCGTTGTTGCGTTTCAGGAAATAGTGGAACTCAGTCCCCAGCAGATCATGTCAACTGATCCAAGACCGCGAATGACATGGGAGAATTCGGTCAAGAATTGCCTCAATGATTATGCGGATCGCATGGGAAATAATAGATATGTGTTGCTAAGAAGCGGCCAACTTGTCGGTGCTGCCCTCCTCGTTTATGTGCGAGAAGACGCCCTCAGTGATATCAAAAACGTAGAGGGTAGTGTGAAAAAGGTGAGTCATGCAGTTCAAGTATTCACTCCACATGCTAATTGTGACCTACAGACTGGCCTTTCAGGGATGGCAGGGAATAAGGGAGGTTGCGCGATACGTCTCGAGTACTCAAATACCAAAATATGCTTGGTAACCGCCCATCTTGCTGCAGGGTTTGCAAATTATGATGAAAGGAACAGAGACTATGCGACAATTAGCGGTGGCCTGAGGTTCCGATACAATAGGAGTATTGAAGATCATGATGCTATTATCTGGCTAGGTGACTTTAATTATCGCATTGGCCTCGAGAATCAAGAAGTGCGACAACTGATAAAGAAAAATGAATTTAGCAGATTATATGATCATGATCAGGTATGCTGAGCCGAGAAATGCGCGTTCTAGTTTCCAAAACTCTGTTCTAATTTTTGGTCTAGTTGAATCTACAAATGCTGGCAGGAAGAACGTTCCCGTTCTATTCTGAAGGGCTGATAAGGTTCCCTCCGACATATAAGTACGACCTGGGAACCGACAACTACGATACCTCGTGAGTGGAAATGACATATATGCAAGGACTTGCGCTAATGCATTGACAGAGACAAAGCGCGTATACCAGCGTGGTGTGATCGGGTGTTATGGAAAGGAGGTTGCCTTAAGCAAATAGATTATGCAGCAGCCGATCTAAAGACATCAGACCATCGGCCTGTTTCGTCCTTGTTTGACTGTACAATTAGCATTGTTAACGAGGTCCAGAAAGACAAGCTCAATCGAGTACTATATGATCAGCATCGTGTCGAATTTGGAGCCATGATGACTAGTGGTGATCTCCTGGAAAACGATGACGAAGCTTCGCGCTCTTTTGCCAATTCTCAGGGACTACCTCCGCCAAGTTCGGATCGTCATAAATGGTGGCTTGACAACGGTAAGGTTGCTTTTACAATTCACCAGGCCGTGCAGTTCGCTGATTGTGAATACAGGCTCCGGGGCTCGTTCGGGTATTGCACCGTCTATGCAAGGAAAAGTGCCGAATATTGTTGGGAAACCAAATCCGTTCGCTGAAAGTGATGAACATGATTGGGTTAACCCTCAAATGTTACTTGATATTGCAGATTTACGAGAGCACTCTATGACAGAAGCTGCAGATAGTGCGGTGACTAAACCACAGCGACCACGCAAGACAGCTGCACTAAGTCAAGAAAAGCCTTCAAACTCAACAATGACCAAAGAGGCTCAACACGACGCTGCTGGCGTCACTGGCGGCGGTACTTGGGAGCCTAAGCCTCGTTTACCTCCGCGACCTTCAACATGGGAAACACGTGAACATATTTCGCCGCAGCCACCAGCACGAAGCGCCACAGCAATGCACGCGTCGACGAATCTGCTCGATGGAATGGATCCTGCAATGGATAAGTGGAAGCCATTGCTTCCACACCGGTAATCACGGAAATGTCCATGTATATAGTATATAGCGAAGACCGTATCTTATCGCCAGAAGGAATCATTTGCGCAAGGGACTATAATTTACAAACATGTTGGAGTAACATATATGAAGACACAGATGTTCTGGAGGGAAAGACAAGGATAGCACAGGTTACCAAAATACATGCATTTTCTTGTCTCACAATCCTTCAGCCTGGACAACCTGACCAGCTAAGTCCTCCCCCCTCTTCGCCATATTTGGGTCTAGGGCGACAAAAACATGTCCCTTTCATAAGAATGTTTGCCTTCGGTGGTCGAAGCGGAAAGACGCTCGGTAGAGAGGCCGATGGACTTGAGTGTATGGGGAAGAGGCATACGTAGAACATAAGGCAAAAAAAGGGGGAAAAAAGTTAACAGCCCGATGCGGGGCTCGAACCCGCAACGTTCAGATGCCTCAAGGATAAGAGTCTGACACTCTACCGATTGAGATAACCAGGCAGTTGGAATACCGGATTCGGAATAGTGTCTCAAGATGACAAAATTTGGGTAGCGGAACGGGTAACTCAGGGCTTAGGGCTTAGAGCGACGCGTATCGCTGTCCACTTTTCGCTTTCCCTCGACGTTCGAACCTGTTTATATCTATGTTCATTCTTCGCCGTGTAAAATTAGCAATTATCTATAGTGTCACTATAACAATCTTACTCCGAGGTTCCGGAGAATGCTACTTTAAAGTACAGTTGATTTGTAAAGATCAAAAGGCCGACCGGAATGTAGAATGAATGAATGAATGAAGTTTATTACGCCCGGAGGGACTAACCACTAGTTACATTATAGGTAGGGAAGTAGTTAAGTTAATAGTGCTCTAATTGCATAATCTTTCTCACATTTCTGGCCTGAACTCGCGATAGCCCATATTTTTGATCTTGTAACTCGGTACTTGGTGTTTGGAGTCTTCAATCTTGTCGGTGATGGTATAGGGGTTTCCTTATTAAAAGTGTTACCTGGTAGATGGCCTTAAAAGTTATTTTTCTCCAGGTGTGCAATATCCTATCTTCGGCGGCTGCAGCAAGGTCTACCTGGGAAGGGAAAAAGGGAGGGAGTCATTGGGTTGGTTGAAGTTCGGATTCTAGCTCCGGTTCCAATCTTCTTGTTGCCATTGCAAAGGTGATTGTTGCGTGGACAGTCTCCATATCTAGCTGCCATCGGTCTAAGTCTGAACGTAATTTTCCACCAAGAAAGAAGGATAGATGCCTCAATTTGATTTTGTGGATTGATCCATGAAGGCTCTCAATGATATCCACCTCGTGTAGCGGAATAGAAAGTGTTCTATTGTCTCGCTTGCTTGGCCGCAGGCACAGAGATCCGAGTGTACTGCGCCTATCTTATTTAAGTAGTTGTTGAGCCTTGTCATTTTTGTCCGGAGCTGGACTAGAGTTTTTGCTGTTTTTAATTCCGTCCACCATATAGGCTTTTCACATGCTTTCCCGGGAGCGCAGTGTCAATAGCTTTTGAGTATTTTCCAATGCCTTCTGGAAGGATCCAGTCCTGGCATCTTGCGGCGATGGCGATTCTAAAGGCCGATGTTTTGGCTTGGAACGGCTGTTTTCCTGGTTGTCATTCTGTTCTCATTGATCTATGTGCTCCAGCTCTTGCTCGTCGTTTCCATTCATATCTATTCTCTGCAAGGTCTGAACCAGTTTATGTATCCGTTAGATGATCCTTTCGCCGGACTGTTGACGAGGTTGGCCAATTGCTGCAAGGGTAGATTTGTTGCTGCTAAAGAGAGTGATCCACCTGTGGCATGTCCCAACTGGAAGGAATTCTAGTGCTGCTGCTATTGCTCCTAAATCTGCTGTATAAGGGTTTTGTTGTGTCCTTTTGCCTAGTGTAACTGGGCATAGCATCGTTATTGCCATTAGCTTGGGTGTCTACCGTGCCCGGAATGTAGATTGGAAGGTCACCTGGTTTATCTCTCGGCGTGACTGAGCATGTTTCTCACTGCATCTGTACACCAATGCCCGGGTCACTCACAGTGGTTGGACCCTAAAATATAACGCAATCACCTTTCCATCTCGCTCAGCTACATCATTAATTAATTTACTCCGGGACCACGTATAGCATCTAGATGAACATTGGGATAGAGTTCCGTGGTCTTATAATGATTCATGACTTCGGAGAATGGAACAAAAAAAGATACTGCTCCTCTACGCTACACCGGATAGAGGATTAAAATCACCATTCCAGCACCCAATCGTCATGCCACGCACCGTGTCCGGTCTTATGCTGCAAGCTAGCAATGGTTAGAACATGGGAGGTAGAGTTGTATTGAGCAGACTCGCTGATATTGGTGCCATCAAAACGGATATTATTAGGGGCGTGATTGACGCCCAGAATCATCACTTTGTCCAAGCCATTCCTTTCAGTCCAGGACCCGGATGATATAGCAATCACTTTCGATTTGGATGCGGTAAGATCAACGTAAAGGCTCGCTTTAGGATTGAATGACTCTCCGTCATCCATATAGAGACATCCCGAAGCATTGCCCTTCTCAAGAAGCGCTACAATCAATGACCATAGAGTATTTCGCGCCTCTCGGGTGGTCAGTGCCGGCTGCTGTATGGGGATGACATTGCCGCTGCGGATGAAGACCGGAATGTGGACGAGTGGCGCATCGATGGTGGTATTCACACCTGGCTGTGCGTAATCCACAGCCGTCTGGGTATACCAATCATACCACTTCTCTCCATGGTCCACACCAGGGAAAACTCCATTGACAGTACTGGCAGATGGTTCCAGAACTGGAACAAACATAAGAGCAGGACTAAGCAGAAATTGAGTTTCCACTGAGGCAAGAGAGGGATCGTTGGGAAACTCCCAGGCCAAAGCCCGCATGATGGCTGAGCCAGTGGTGTAAGCCCGTTGCAACAGGGTGTAGAAATATGGCAACAACGCATCGCGAATTGACATAGCATCCTGCGATGCCTTGATAACTGAGGACCAACGATACGGCTCCTGGGGATCGGCAGCTAGGCGATTATGATTCCGGTAAAAGGGGAAGAATGCAGACAGCTGCATCCACCTGTTGCACAGTTATTCGTCTGTGTTACCGTCAAAGCCACATGTATCGACTCCAAACATGGGAATCCCGTAGAGTGAGAATTGAAGTGTCTGTGGGATGGAATGAATAGTACATGTATGCCCACCTCGCGTAGTTATCGCCACCCCAATGACCAGGCCACTTGCCAGATCCAGCAAATGTCGAGCGACCGATAATGAATAGACGTTTGTTCGGGTTTATCGCGAGTAAACCCTGGTATGTCGCATTGATTGTTTGATGGCCATACAATGAATGGACATCATACTCCGCAGTACCGTCAACATGTGTAGCGTTAGGAGAGACGGCATGAACGGCATGAACGGCAAGATCGTGCCCCGTTTGAACATTATTGAGAATATATGGTGGCCAATTGATGTTCCGAGTACCAGCAGTCGGGGTAGTTTACAGGTACGCTGCGGTGGTAGTGGGCGACGGTGATTACGTGGCGGAATTTGCTGCATCTTGGCTTGAGGATGCTGCAGATGCAGAGGCAGCCTTAGCAGTGTTGGTAATGTTGAAACCTTCCGGGTAATCGAAAATAAGGTATTTTGGATCGCCAGGCAATTTGAAACGTGGACAGCAGGGTTCAATGAACAGAGTCGGAACCACAGCTATCAACGCAGGAGGAAGCTTCATTCATATCCATTCAGATTCCGTCAAATTCTACGTTTTCATGGCATTGTACCAGCTCATTTCCCCAAAACCGGCCTCAGGATGGTGAAAATCGGTGAAGACTGTATAACCAGGCCAACAAGAGCCAATATACGTGCTGCCATCAGGATTCTTGAGCCAGATGTAAAGCTCGGTATCCTGGTCATATGGCGCGTATCTGATTACTCATTAGCTTCGTTTGCAGACTGGGAAAGGAAAAGTCACGAGCCATGAAACTTACGCATCAGACAAGTTGTTAGGGTTGGGAACATATATTCCAGTGTCGAAAATAGACACGTAATGTTGGCCAGACTGGTGCAATCTGTCTAGGAATGCCTTGCGTTCTTCATATGAGAAGCGAACTGGGTCATTCTCAAAGTTACGATATCCCTTCAATAATCAATATCGGTCCTGTCGGAGGAGATTAGCTATTGTTATGCAACATGATGGGTGTTTCCGGCCGGGTTTTGCTCCTACCAAATGGTCTCTAGAGGTATATTGAACTTATCAAAATTTGCTACCACTTCCTCTAGTTCAGTCCATTTACGATACCCCCAGCGGCATTGATGCTAACCGAGAGTGGAATATTGCTGCATTGCCGGCAGACCGACGGTGCTACTTAGGTAGCTTTGGGTCACTTCAGTGGCAGAGGGCCCAGCGTAGAAGTACAGATCGATGCTACCGCCAATCGTACGCCATGCAGACTCGCGACTGAAGTTTTACCTCCTGGCCATGAGCGTTTCTAAGAAACGCCCCGTGAGAGTAGGAGACATGTTTTTGGGGGCTAGGAGCTTCGCTACTTTTGACAGGGTGACGCAGTTTGTCACCGGACACTTCACGCTACCATGCATGTATCGAGGTAGAAAGGATGAGCGCCGTACAGGTTACTAGTGATGACAAGGATTTAGCAAAAATCCAATAGGAATCAAATTTCCGCTTGAATTCTGGAATGACTTTACCTGGCAAATGGGCCGGCAATTCTGCGGCATATGTAGTCAGGGTCGCTTTATCCGGACTCCGCAATCCCTGAATCCGGTCTCCGAGACCGTATAGGTTGTAATCTTCTGGCAAGACAGTGATGGACTCAATAGATTGGTTTTCATAAATCAGTTTTGACCTGGCCGTGTCGAATAAAACGTCTCCGTCTCTTTCCGAACCACCTGGAAGTTGAAATTCGGTTCGTTGGACCAGGTGACAGCGAGCTCACTCTTTTCGACGCACATGCCTTTCTCGCCTCGATGTTTGGGAACGAGACTATCCGGAAGGATATACCATGTTGACTGGGAATATTCAATATCGGCAGGAATAATTTCGACATTCAAACCCCAATCTGATAGCTAACGGTAAATTTCAGGTTTTCAACATCGATACCATAAACATTGCAGGGCGTTCCAGTAACCTTGAGAGATGCAGTAAACGCGGAGTCGGTTTTCCGAACATCAGATGCACTGTAGCCAGCGCAGGCATCCTGCGCATTGACAGGTTACGGATCGTCGATGTTGGCAATGAAATTCCGTCCACTGGTGGATGAGGAGGGAATTGTGTACTGGGCACCCTGGCTAGTACTCGTTGTTGTGGATATAGCAATTTCAAAAGCCTCCAGGGCCAGCGCAGGATCTGAGAACGTCCGGAGTGGTTCTGACATTATGATCGGCAAAGTTCATACTTAGGCAGACTTGTATTGCAACTCGTGGTTGAATGTGACCATATATTTTATTTATACTCACGTCCAGTCCAGCCACTCAACATGACCAAGGCCACGCTGGGGCCTCGAGTCGATCATCAACAACTGTTTGTATTTTATTGCCCACCAAGTCGGTCTACTGTCATTTCTGTACAGATAGTAACAGCTTGTGTCTTCTGATCCGAAAACATGAGATCAGATACAGCCGCCAAGGCGATTATGGGTATCTGGGGCGCTGGTTCTTTCAAGAATCTGGTTTGAGTCCCAGAGTGAAGTGCTCGTGATCCGGTGGAGCTTATGGCAGCCTAAAACTGTTTACTCCTACACTTGCTTGATGACGCTTAAGCTTTTATCTTTTCCTACAGCGTGCGGGTATGTTCCCAGATGGGGCAAACACTCATTAGCTAGGTTTTCGGATTGTTGTAAATCCAGAATCTTGTTAATCAATCGACACTTTCATGATAGGCTGATTTCTCCGGTGACTGCCCGAGGCCTCCCCATAATTACTCCGGCATATAATCTTCAGCCTGGACTGGACTAAGTGCCGGCGCTAGGCAAATTGACCGCTGGAATCATTGGATGACGGAAAGCGATCTGAATGCTGAGTGGAATATTTCTGCAGATTCTCTCTGGCTGAAAATCCTACTTCATGCGGAGTGATTTCGGTAATTGTTCTGAGGCTCTTACTCTATTCAGCCACGATGCCGAGTTGCCGGCATATTCATCTGTGAGAACTCATAGAAAGTACCTTGCTGGAGCCAACATTGATGGCAACACACCGGGTATACCAAGCCCTTAGCAATATGCAAATATACATTTCGTGTCTTCAGATGCCGAGCCTGTCAACTCTGCTCATCTCCGCAACGTTCTGGTATGCAAATGTGCGCTAATCGGTGAACACGCCTGAGTGATGGCACCTATATAAGAACCAAGCACTGTCTTCATGATGGGCATCTCATGTCATCACCTAGGACCTTGCTTGAACTGTTCTGTCCTTAAGCTAGGAAGATGAAGCTTTCACTCTTAGCGACGACCTTACCCTTATTTGGGAAGATCGTGGACGCACTAAGTGCAGCTGAATGGCGTAGTCAGTCTATCTATTTTCTTCTGACGGACAGATTTGCACGAACAGATGGCTCAACCTCTGCTCCCTGTGACCTCAGCCAGAGGGTAAGTATATGTTCCTTCAGGTATCCAAATCCAAGCGCTAAGATGGGGCTGTAGGCTTACTGTGGCGGTAGTTGGCAAGGTATAATCGACCATGTATGTTACCCCAACCTTACTCTTTAGTCATGAAACATACCGCGGCCCCTAACTTTCGTAGTTGGATTATATTCAAGGCATGGGATTCACTGCTGTTTGGATCACGCCGATCACGAAGCAAATCCCACAAGCGACGAGTGAGGGATCTGGATACCATGGTTACTGGCAACAGGATATGTATGTGCCCAAGGATCTTGTTACACCGCTTGTTTCTAGCGTTTGACAACGACAATAGATATAGCGTCAACTCAAACTTTGGTACAGCTGATGATATCCGGGCGCTGTCGAAGGCCTTGCATGACAAAGGAATGTACCTGATGATTGATGTTGTTGCAAATCATATGGTACGACGTTAACGGTCCCCCTTACCCGTCTCCGGGAACCTAACACTTGAAGAATAGGGTTATAACGGACCTGGTGCCTCAACTGACTTCAGTGTTTTTACACCCTTCAACTCGGCCTCTTACTTCCATTCTTACTGTCCCATCAGCAACTACGACGACCAGAATCAAGTAGAAAATTGCTGGTTGGGAGACGATACCGTCTCTCTGACTGATTTATACACGCAAAGCAATCAGGTGCGCAACATTTGGTACAGTTGGGTTAAGGATCTTGTAGCCAACTATACTGGTAAGTCCAGTCAACTTTTCTCAGCGTTGCCAGTGCAAGGTATGGGGTTAATATGGAGTAGTGGACGGCCTTCGTATTGATACTGTCAAGCATGTTGAGAAGGATTTCTGGACTGGGTACCGCGAGGCTGCTGGAGTGTACACGGTTGGGGAAGTTCTTCATGGAGATCCTGCTTATACCTGTCCTTACCAGGGATATGTTGACGGAGTTTTCAACTACCCGATGTGAGCCATCACCATAGTTTATCTAGCCTCCTACTGACTGAATGAAACTAGTTACTATCCTCTCCTCAATGCATTCAAGTCCTCCAGTGGGAGCATCAGCGACCTGGTCAATATGATTAACACTGTTTCATCTGATTGCAAAGACCCATCATTGCTAGGAAGCTTTATTGAAAATCATGACAATCCTCGTTTTCCTAGGTACTGTACCACAGACTCCTGAAAGATAACCTATTAACCGTTGTAGCTACACTTCGGATATGTCCCAGGCGAAGAGCGTTATTGCCTATGTCTTCTTTGCAGATGGCATACCCACTATCTACTCCGGCCAGGAACAACACTATACCGGGGGCAATGACCCCTACAATCGTGAAGCTATTTGGCTCTCAGGCTACGCAACTGACTCCGAGCTATATAAGTTCATTACCACCGCCAACAAGATTCGAAACCTTGCCATATCCAAAGATTCCAGCTATCTCACTACACGGGTATGTACATCGACAGCGTTCCTCTCCTGGCACGTTAATAAAGCCTTGTTACAGAATAACGCGTTTTATACGGATAGCAATACTATTGCAATGCGCAAAGGCTCTAGTGGCTCCCAAGTTATCACCGTCCTTTCTAATTCCGGCTCTAACGGGGCCTCATACACACTCGAACTGGCCAACCAAGGTTACAACTCCGGCGCCCAACTGATAGAGGTGTACACTTGCTCGTCTGTCAAAGTCGACTCCAATGGCAACATCCCCGTCCCAATGACTTCGGGTCTTCCTCGAGTCCTTGTTCCCGCCTCATGGGTAACGGGAAGCGGGCTTTGCGGCACTTCCTCCGGCACTCCCTCAAGTACAACTTTGACTACTACGATGAGCCTAGCATCGAGCACAACGAGCAGCTGCGTGTCGGCCACATCACTTCCAATAACTTTCAATGAGCTAGTGACAACGTCGTATGGGGAGAATATTTTCATTGCGGGATCCATTCCTCAGCTTGGAAACTGGAATTCGGCAAATGCGGTACCTCTTGCTTCGACTCAGTATACTTCAACAAATCCAGTCTGGAGTGTATCACTTGATCTTCCTGTTGGATCCACGTTTCAATACAAATTCATGAAGAAAGAGAAGGACGGCTCAGTGGTCTGGGAGAGTGATCCCAATCGGTCTTACACAGTGGGTAATGGATGTACTGGGGCGAAGTATACAGTAAATGACTCTTGGAGATAGCTTCTGGAGGTTTTGCCTACGTGTAAACAACCGAGATAGGTAGTAACTCTTGTTAGAAGCGAAGGATTAATTACCAGGCTAAATCTTGATGATAAGGATTTGATCTGAACAATGGAGATGTGGATTCCACTGCGTTAAAAAGACATGCGCTATATTTCTAGTAGTAGTAGTAGTAGATTTGGTATACCTGCTGTAGCTAGCCACGGTCTAAGAGCTACTATCCAGGTGTGTGCCGAAGCCTGCAGGCACCAAGAAAATCGTGGCACAGCCACGGGGTGGTGGACTGTAGGAGCGCACGAGTGCCACAGAACGGAAGCTAAGAAAATAAAGTATACAAAACAATCAAACAAATCCCCACTATCTCTGGAGAATCAACAAGTGAGAACATCCGTACTGCGCGTGCGGGCTATCTGGCCAATCCGTGAAGCATATCCTCATGGAATGCCCACTGTATGTAGATGAACGTGCGCTTATGGATTCCACCGTACGACCGATTTGCAAAAGCTGCTCAGCGAAAAGACAGCTGCAGTCGCAATCGCACGGTTTATCATTGATACGCAAGTGTTAGATCAATTCCGTGGGGTGGATCCGGAAGTAGTAAGCATGTATAAAAGCGCAGAAACAGCAGCTCAATCAGGGCTTGCAAACGACAAGGACACTGACGTGGGAACACGTACGAATGCACACGAAGATGACGTGCGCTCCAGGTCAGCCTCGTTGTTAGTAATGACCAATATTGACACGAACACGAGCCTTGGATCGAGGGATTCGGATCCAGCCAACGGGGATGTTAGTAGGGGACATAAGGGTCGGATTTGCGAAGGGTGAGATTCGTGGGTTCTATGAGATTGTTGGAATGTGAGAAAACCGTACAGTTTGTATGTTATGAGAGTGCGAAGATGTGTGGGTGGTAAGATATGAGGATATGTGGTTTTGAAGCGAATTGGTTATGTGTTTGATATGTTTGCATTCGTTAGTCTTGTTTCCTTAGCTTCCGTTCTCTGTGGCGCGCCCCTATGGCGCACTACCCATGGCTGTGCTGCGGATCTCTTGGTGCCTGCAGGCTTAGGCACACACCTGGATAGCGGCTCTTTAGACCGTGGCTAGCTACAGCAGGTATATCAAATCTACTACTACTACTACTATAAGACCTTATGGGGAAAGCGGTCTAGAATGGCAGAATTGCGAGATCATATGATTGATTGATTGATTGATTGATTGATTGATTCATACACGCATCTAAGCCTAGTGGCCGGCGGCGCCTTCTAATTGGGCAGCGGGCGTACTACCGTATAAAAGCATAAATCAACGTCAACGTGCCAAGACGCTTCCGGCTTGACGCTGACTTAGTCAACTCCACGCGAAAGTCTCGACACGTATCCGTATCCAGATCCGAAGACCACCAACAACAGATAACGAGCGAACAGAACGCCGAACCAACAAAGGAAATGTGTATATATACAAAATGAGTGAAGGATCTCGGTGCGGGGTGACGTGATATTTATGTTTTGGTGCCCGGTTCTATTTCCAAACGTGTCAAGTGGCTGATCCGTCCAAGCCGAATCAACATGGTTACTCTTCATCAGGGTAGTGTCGCACTCACTGTGAGCGCGTGGTTGTTAAGGGGGTTACGTGATGGAACTGCGTCAATAGACCAGTCCGCATCATAAATTCAATACTCTGCCGAACCCACTGAGGTTCGCTAAGGAGCTTCCGATAATCTGTTTCGCGTGCTTCTTTCCAGAGAGTCTCCATACGCAGGTTTATATGGGTAGGACACCGTATGAGGACGTGGGCCGTATCCTGATCCCCAAGGCCACATTCGCATTGAGGTGAGTCTTCAATCCGTACACTCGCTAGGAAGCTGCGTAGCGCTGATTTACCTGTTTGTAGTTGGATTAACACTGAACTCCAAGCCCGTCGTAATCCCTCGTGCAGCTGCAACACCATCTTCGTTGGTGCTTTGATTATCCGATAGAGATGCCGTCCATGGTTGGCATGCTCCCACTGTTCCTTCCACCTCTTTGCAAAGCCTGCATGTAGCCTCTGGCGACACACTGCCATAAGGATAGTTGACTGATTTGGAATATACGACATTCGTGCGGCGTGTGGTGTAGTCTGATTGGGTGCGCTGATCCTGGCTATGCGGGCGTTCTCCTGTGTACGCCGTGTCGCCTCGACTGCAGCCAACTTTGCCAGCTGGTCTGCTTTCTCGTTGCCTGGGACCCCTTCGTGGCCTGGCACCCACTGTAGTCGTACACACGCCATCGAGATCGGTTGTCGCGTAGGAGGCCCAGGTGTCGTACGATCCGTCGAAGGATATACTGCCCAGAGGACCGCCCTGGCTAGCACGTGGCGCGTATTGCGGCTTGATTATCTGTGTAGATTGTGGCTTCGTGTGGGTTGTCGTCGCATGGCTGGCTTCGGAGTAGGATTTCCAATGCCGCATCGATTCCCTCCAGTTCCCCTGCATAAACAGTATGTGTGTCAGATGAGCCTACTGGCTTATAAGCCTGTCCTATTGATGAGTAGACCGCTGCCCCAATCCCATTGTCAAAGCCGCTCCCATCGGTAAAGAACTGTATTGTTGTATCTGTTCCTGAGATTGCTTCAATAGCCTTGATAGCCTCCTCACGGGTATCGTCAATCCTTGCTTCTGGTGGCTCCCACCACGGTGGCACTACAAAGGGGTAGATTGTCTCGATGCGTTGGCTAGTATCACTCCCCAGTTTGCGGTCGATGGCTGTTTCCAATCGATGAAGTGGCGACGTGTATGGGTCGTTACAGTGGGCTTGGCCACGTATTTGGTAAAGCGTAGATCGAAGTGGTGAGGTCATGATCCGCAGGCAGGCCTCCTCAGCCAGCTTTGCGAGCGTGAGCTCTGCAGGTGGTACATGGAGACAGACCTCTAGGGCCTGTCGTGACGTACGTTTGAACGCGCCGGATATCTGGTGAAGAGCCTGATCCTGGATCGATCGGATGGCTTGCTCTGCAGCTCGCTGCGCACCGGTGAACCCTCTTCCACCTCGTATATACCACGTGGAGCACGCGTACATGATCTGTGGTTGGAGGACAGCCGTGTATATCTTCCTTAGATGAACCAGGGGCGTTCCCCATGTCGATCCTGCGATTGAGCTTAATCCCGCCACCAGTTTTGCAGCCTTCTTTCTCATCTCCTGTACGTGCACTTCCCCAGTGAGGTGGGTATCCAGATAAACTCCTAGATATTTGATTGAGTCCGTAGGCTTAATTTCTACTCCCTTGATTATGAGAGGTACATCCAGCCTACCACTCGGCTTAGGCACCATTTGGTGCTTCCGCCAAAAGTGGGTAAGTTGATATTTGGCAGGCGCAAATTTAGAGGCATGTGTCCTCTCCCAGCGCTCTGCAACCTGGTGTACTTTGGTGAGTGTGTGGCAGTTGGCTGCGGCGGAGGTCCCGTATGTCATAATGAAGATGTCGTCAATATATCCAAGTACAATCACGTCCGGGCACTCGGCGAGTATCTGCTCAATAAGATCTGCATTAAAGAATAGGAATAGGATTGGTGACAATGGGGAGCCCTGCGGAATGCCTGTATTGACTAGAAATTCCCCCATATTGCCCTCTAGGAGTGTGATTGACGTGCGGCGATTGCTTAGAAAGCTCTCAATCCAGCCAATCAGGTCATCTGGCACCTGGCGCTTTCGTAGGTCGTGTATCAGCCTTATATGATTGACGTTGTCAAAAGCCCCTGCCGCGTCAAGTGCAAGCCCTGAGGCTACTCGTGAGCCCTCTCTCCACGCACTATGGGTCTCTTCTAGTAAGAGATGGATTGCTAGTTCGCATGAGCGGCCGCGACGTCCTCCAATATGTTGCTTTGGTAAAAGATTATATTGCTCCACTAGATAGCTGAGACGTCTGGCTAACACTGATTCTAGTGCTTTGCCAATCGTGCTCAGTAACGCTATTGGGCGGTACGCCTTTGGATCAGAGTAATCAGGCTTTCCAGGCTTGCGAAGGATGACTGTTGTCGACTTTCGGAAATGGTCAGGGCAGTATTGTTGACGTAGACATGCATTAAAGAGATTAACGAGATAGGCCTCGATAGTAGGGAGCAGCCTTTGTAGGACCAGATTGGGGATTCCATCTGGCCCTGGTGCTTTGTCGGGCTTCACGTTGGTTACTGCCGTTCGGACTTCGTCTAACGTGATTGGTGGCATCGTATACGGTTTGGGATATCTATATTGTGGCCCAATATCTGACAGATCTGCCTCCGGGGGCTCTGGGTGGAGGACCTCTCGGAATAGGGCTGCTTTCTCCTTTGGGGCTGTGTAACTCGTGTTATTGTAGTGTAACGTTGGGGTAAACGTGGCACGTGGTTTGCCCCTATTGCGGACCCAACGGGCAATTCTCCAGAATCCATCTATTGACTCTGTTGCCTGCTCAATTCGTTGGCGATGTAGATCTCGTGCGAGCTCATTGGTGCGCCGTTTCATCTCTTTCCTAGCCTCTGCGTAGTCCTCCCATGCCTGATCTGTATTTATACGACGTGCGTGTCGTCTACACCTAGATACGTGGTGTTTAAGCTTCGCCATCTCTGGGGTGTAGCCCGCTCGTGAGTAGATGCTGATCTGTTTTGTAGGTGTCGCTTGCTCAGCTGCCTGATTGATTGCCTCAACTAGATAGCGGATCGCCTCATTGATCGCCTCATTGTCATTGAGCTCCCTTGGGTGCCAATTGTATATGTCCATCAGTTTAAGGAAGAGGTCCCAATCTGTTGCATTCCACTGCTTGCGAACCAATGGAGGAACACGTATAGCTGTAAGGTCAAATTGAGTGGAGATTGGGACATGATCTGCTCCGTACCACCACTCTGGCTTGGTGTCGCAGCTCACTACCCGGTTGGCTAGATTGTGCGATGCCCACACCAGATCAATTGTAGATTTGGCGTTAACCCTCTCGTACGTGATCGTGCCTGGTGGCAAGAGCTGCTCGAGCCCATGCTCATCCATAAGATTAATCAATTCAGTGGCCTCCTCGTCAACGTGTCGGTACCGCGGGCCCGCCCACAGCGGGTGATGTCGGTTGAAGTCCCCCAATACAATATGCTGCGCCCTAGGTGCCATGGCGGTTTGCAGGGCGCTAATTACAGATTCCTCGTTACTATTGACTCCTGGATTGTATACATTGTGAATATGGATGGTTCCATGGGCGGCTGTATGAAGTGTCAATGTGCTCAGATCTCTATTATGGTATTGGACCTCCCATGTGGCTGGATCTAGCCCTCTATTGACGTAGAAACAGACTCGTGGGCGTTTCTTGTATTCTTCCTTGGGTGTGGGCTGCAGTAGGATATGGAAGCTGCCCTTGAGCGCTAGTGAGTATGTTGTTAGTGGGTCGGTATGTTTGTTGATGTAGGGTTCCTGGATAGCCAGGATATCGTAATTTTGCACCTCGCTCTCACCAAAGAGATGCATCTGGACCTCGTCCCGCGATTTCCAGCAGTTAGCCTGCAGGATTTGTAGTCGATTGGTGTTACGATACATTACTGATTGTTAGCCCAGGTGCTGTCTTCAAGGTTCGTGGTCATTAGCGTATCAGCCTCCTGAGCTGGCTCGATTGGATCCTGAGGGGCTTCGTGGATTGATGGCTGGGTAAGTTCATCCTCAGATGAGTCATCGTCTGGGATCGTACGCACACTCTTACTTCGGCGGACAGTCCTAACAGCTTGCACATGTGAAATTTCTAGTGGAGCAATATCTGATTGCAGAACCGGGGTTCCTGGTGGAGGCTTCGTATTCTGACGTGCACGTGTGTTATATGTATATTTGATCTGGGTCTCAGGTCCTGTCTTAGGTTCAGGATTAGGATCTGCATCTATAACTAGATCTTTATCCCACTGCGCTCTCATAGGCTTTTTCGAGGATCTATTGGTAGGGTCACCTGATGTAGGGCTTATCGGCTCGGGCTCAGATCGTTCTGCCACTCGTTTTCGGGCGGCTGCTGCGCTCTTACTTCTTGAGTTGGCAGATCGACGTGTGGTGGCTGTACGAGCCGGTGCGCGAGGACTTCGCTCTGTATTGGCTGCTTCAGCTGGTGTAGGGTCATTTGGTGAGATGGCTCCGGGCTGACTATTGCCAGGTCGTATCACAGGAGTGTGATATTGTGGGCCGTATGTACGTCGTTGATGTGCCTCTGCGAGGCATGTAGCTCGTATCGGGCACTCCCTCGCGTACGCAAAGTGTTTCGTATTGAGTCTCTTGGCAGGATCTTTGATATGGACATTTTCTGCGGTGCAATTAGCACATTTAGCGTATTCTTTCTCTTTCGGTGTAGGGCAATCCCCTGTATCATGAGATCCAGCGCAGTACGCGCAGCAGATCTGGCGCTGACAGTGCCTGGCGATATGTTTATACATCTGACACTTGAAGCACTGCTGGAGATTGGCTGCTTTGTCGTATATTGAGACATTGTGCTGTCTTCCCTTAATAATAAGGCCGCGTTGGATTGCAAAATTAGCAATCCTTTCATCATCAAATATGACTACAAGGTGGGCATTTGTGAGCTTCTGTTCCTTGATCTTATACTCGCTTAGGAGCCAGCCCGTGTGTGTGACATTCATAGAGGCTGGAAGCTGCGCGAACACCGGGGCGTTCTCTGAGGTAAGCGTGGTTATGAATTGAGGCTGTTTGGGGTTGATATTCGTGTTGACGCCGTGTACGACGACGCCCCATGTACGTTTTCGTATACGTGCTTCGTTTCCGAATGCCCTAATCCAGTCCTTCTTGCGGGTAAGCTGGTCGACGTCGTCCACTGTGCCTAGTAAGAGTATAATATCGCCACTAGGTAGTATACGGGCTGCCGCAATTCGTCGATGTGCGATGGTGGTGTCTTGAGTGCTGCGTATTGCGAGATTTGCCTTCTCCACCACCTTATCCGGGAATCGACGTATCGGGTTGAGGATATTTGGATCGGTATGTTCCAGATAGACCTCTAGGTCCTCCTGGCTTGGATATGGGGTTGATGGCAAGCTTCCTCCACTACTCAATCCCACGCTAGGGACCGTGGGAGGGTTCGAGGGCACCTTACGTCCCCAGGCCTGTACGTACGACTCTGAGCTAGTTGTCACGTGACTGAAGCTTGGAGAATTTTTCGCGGTACGTGTCCCTGGGGATGTTGGGTGGCATATTGCCTCCACCAGGCGGTTCGTGTTGCTTTTGGTCGTAGTAATCTCTCGAGAGGCCTGAGATACCTCTTTCTGCGTCTTTTCCACGTGTAATTCGACCTTCGCGAGCCGCTGCGCTAGTTGCTCATTCGTAGGCGTATTCTTCACCCTTCGAGCCAGGTATAAGAACGCGTCAACCACGGAAGTAGAGAGCTCACGGGGCATGCCAATCTCCAGTGCTTCTTGGTGCTTCTTCAGTGCCTCGAGATCTTTGATGGCTGCAGCTACATATGCGCGTATATCAGGGTCATCTGCAAACCGTGGTTCTGGCCACGGAGTGCCCTTTTTACCTCTTTTCGGGCCCATGCTTCAACCACGTCGATTGAGCAGGCGAAAGTTGGTAAATAGACTGTCAAGGAGGTCTATTTTCACTGAGATTCTTTCCAGCAGTACTTTTTACCTGCGTGGGTGCGTTTTCATAGGTGCGCGAGGTTTTTTTTTTTTGCGAGATCATATCAACTTGCCTGTAGCTTAGACCTTCCCTTCTTCTTTTCCTCTCTCTTCCCAAGCTTAGGATTCTCATTAGTTAGGACATAATAACATTCAGTTCGAAATCTTTTAGTTGTCAGAATCAGAACGTCACAGCCAATGGATAAACTATCACACTTACCCGAAGAAGTTAGCCCAAGAATATGCGTGTCACGGGATTACCGGAACTGGGAACTAATCAGTGACTAGATATATTGTATCGGCGATACAATATATGAGAGCAACGATACAATCAAAGAGATCACCGACAAAATATGTTGTATCATGGATATATCGACGGATGAATATATAAGGACACTCATTTACCATGTATCTAGTTTTATTTTACCGTCTTGAATTAACTGTGATAACTTGAGTATACGTTCTTCTATCGAACCGGATATTCATCTTTTTTGTTAAGACTTTGCTTTCAAGAAGCCTTTCGTACTTAGAAGCCTTATAACTTCAGTTCGTTATAAGCTATCCGAAATATACTGAGCCCATTCAGATACTGCAGCTGCTCAAAACCAGGCGCGGTTGGTTTACTAGCTGCGCGTTTAGCAGCTTGATCAGTCTGTTCATTCCCTACCACTCCTGAGTGGCCCGGAACCCATTGTATTGTTACTAGCTGATCTCTCATGGCTAGCTTCTCCACTGCCCTGTGAGCCCTAAGAACAAGGGCTTGCCCAGGGGCTGGTCTTGTCGATCTGAGGCGATCAATAGCATTCTGCGCGTCAAGGAACACCCAGATAGGACCGAGAGGTTGCCTCTCAAGTGCCCATTCAAGTGCTGTAGCTACTCCCATTAGTTCCGCGTCAAACACCTCGTGTCCGTGGCCCATTGGCACTTCGACGTGTTCCCAGGGGCCTCCAGGTACAGCTTGTAAAGCGACACCGGCGCCGGCACGTCCTGTATCGAGTCTAGAGCCATCGGACCAAAACGTCATTCCAGGGCGCTGTTGATTAGCCTCCGTTAGGGCCTCTTCATTGTCAAGGACTCGGATCGAGCCTGGGAAGCCTTTAAGCTCGCATTGTTTAGTCCTTTCGATTCCTCCCGAGGGGTCTCTGCTCAGCCGTTGAGCGAGGTGCTTTGCAAGCCTTTGGCTGAGTCGATTCGGCACCTTGTTATCTCTAGAGGCCCACTCACGGTCGTCTAGCGGTTGCTCTCCAGGTTGTGCGTGGAGGTCACCATATCTAAGGGTTACTGGAAGTATCTGCGCTGTAGGATGCGTGTCAGGCAGTGTCAGTAGTCTTGCTGTATATTGAGCCACTCTAGCGTCCAGTAAGGCTGTCGCTGGCTCTAACGCTGTCTCTCTGATTAGAGCTCCGATTGGGGTCTTTGGAAATATGCCCGTGATAGCTCTGGCTTGCTTATTAATTAAGACCTGGACCCTTTGTGCCCACGCTTTCTGGCCTTGCCACTAGACTTCCGCATGACCCAATATAACCCGGACCCAACCCGGACCCAACCCGGGCTGGGTTGGGTTTTGGGTCGAAGACTCTGACCCAGCTTTGGGTCCGGGTTATACTTGGGTGACCCAGCCTGGGTCCGGGGCCCCAACTTGGGTTACAAACGTAACATATATGCTAAGGCCCGTGACTATATAAATTATGCATTTTTTGTCTGTAATATTCAGTATTTTCTTTACAGCTAAATCAAGAGAAGCAAGAACAAGAAAGACTAAAGAATATCAAAGAATCAGAAGGCAAAGTATAATATATTTCTATCTCCAGCTGAAATCTAACTATTGGTTTATCCCCGTCCTAGATCAGCTCAATAGATTTGAAGAAAGGGCGGTCCAATAAAGTGAAGCATAATGGAATCTGTTTTGATTCCTAATATTCTGCTTGATTTCTAAGAAAGGGGTGCCGGGAGTTCAGCGCTATAGAGCAGTGTGCTCACCGCCCAGCTGTATACTTGATCGCTTCAATGATCGCCTCATTGAAGGTCAGTTATTATAAGGCTTGATATTGACGTGCTAACACTAACTAATGATACTCAAAGATATCGTCATCTCGACTCTTGCGCTTCCGTCCTGAGACCCGTACCTGGGTGTTGTTCCTAGGCAGTGGTATCTGGGCTTCACCTACTTCATCTGCCTCGCCTATCTCGTCTAGCCCTATCTCATCATCAATTATAGTATACTGCTCTTCAGTATCACTAATTAGATCTATCTCAATCTTGTCAAGCTTTTCATCCTTTGCAGATTCCATTTCCTCATAGGAGAAGAACTTCTCCAGAAGCTTTGCCTCCTGCTATTCTATATCAAACCTTGAAGTGCAAAGAAACATCATTAATTCTTCAATTGTCTGCAACTTTATTCTCCCTTGATGATAATGGCAGACATCCCGAGCAGTATTAAAGAGCCGTTCAACTCCCACGTCTGTTGCAGGAAAGGAGAGTATATTCCGCGCAAGGGCAGCAATTGCTAGAAAGCGAGTTTGATGCTCTTTCCAGAATGCAAGAGGCGCAATATGAATAGTATCTATTAAGTAGTTAGTAGCCCCTGGGAACACGTAGAAGTGCCAATGGGCCACGGACACGAGGTCTTTGACGCAGAACTAGTGGGAGTAGCCACAGCCCTTGAATGGGCACTGGAGAGGCAACCTCTTGGTCCTATCTGGGTGTTACTTGACGCACAGAATGCTATTGATCGCCTCAGATCGACAAGGCCAGGCCCTGGGCAAGCCCTTGTTCTTAGGGCTCACAGGGCAGCTGAGAAACTAGCCTTGAGAGGCCAACCAGTCACAATACAATGGGTCCCAGGCCACTCAGGGATTGAAGGGAATGAGCAGGCTGATCAAGCTGCTAAACGTGCAGCTAGTAAACAAACCGCGCCTGGTTTTGAGCACCTATCTCTGGCGCACGTTAGAAGGGCTTGCACGGAAGCAAGGAGAGCTGCAGTATCTGAATGGGCCCAAATAAATGCTGTACAAGGCAGGCATAGAGACGGACGTGTCTACAAGATGCCTCGAGGTTGGAACCTTGACCCAGTGGCAGGAAAAGCTCCAAAAAGAGTGGCTAGTCGTTACTACCAGTTAAAGACAGGACATGCTCCAATTGGCACCTATCTATACCGGATAGGCCAACGGGAATCGCCTGAGTGTCAGGCCTGCAAGGAACCTCATGAGACAGTAAGGCATGTACTCTTTGAGTGCCGTGGACGTCGTGCAGGACGAAGAACTCTCTATCATGCCCTCAAAAAAGCAGGCGTGCCACTGCCTACAGCGGCTGAGGAAAACCCCGAGGCTAGGCTATTTGCTGAGCCTAGAGCGACGCAGGGCTTGCTGCAATTCGTGGCTGAAGCCAACCTATTCAATGATAAGGAGCGGACAGCCAGAGAGGCTGAGTCTAGTGATGCGTGAGGGTGGGATACGTTGGAGGAAGGTGGCCTAGGTGTCACATTGGAGGATGAATAGGGGTGAGGGCACACTAGTCAGAGTTTGTACTGATTAGGTGTGCCCACGGGTTTGGAACTATAAGGGATCTCCGGAAGGATTAGCCTAGGGAGAGTGCCCAAAGGTCCCTGGCATATCGGCCACATGGGGACGAGATAGTGATTTATTTTGAATTTTTGTATGTAGGATTCTGATAGGGGTGAGGCCTGGAGGGTCTCACCAAGGCTTCCAGAGGTCTGTCATAGCCAATAGGGCTGGGTACGGACAATAAACTTGAATAATAATAATAAGATGAAATGGAAGTCGATTAAGTATAAGGAACTGTAAGATATCTTCTTCCCAAGCTTCTTGCGAGAAAGATATATTAGTAGAAGATTCTCTCTAATATTAGTATATAAATTAAGTTAGCAAAGTAGACACAACTAGGAGTAAGTATTAAAAGAGAAATCTGTAAGAATATAAGAACATACACTATTCTTAAGAAATTCAGTTATCTCTGCTCTCTTCCCTCGTTCACTCTTTAAATACCCTGCTATCTTAAGCTGCTTCTGCATTGTTGATGTGCCATGATATTGTATCTTGCCCTTTGTCTTTGAGTTGATAGTATAGGGGTGCTCAAGAATAGCTCCACAGCGTTGACACATGACCTTTAGCGCACCATCTGTGACAGCCAGCCCTGCGGCTTGACAGCTCTACGGCTTGGCGACGGAGCCTTCCGTACAGTGTCATCCTAGGAGGCTTTTCCCGCTATCTCAAGATAGGGCTTGAGCCCTAAGCAATGCTATATTGGGAGCGGTACTGTATTGGGAAGTTCCGTCCACACAAAGGATCATATGAAGGAGCTGTGCGTAGAGGGGCGCTGTGTTTTTTTTCTTCTTCTTTCCTTCTTCATGCTTGTTATTCTTCGTAGATAGGCTCACCTAGTTAGCAACAAATGCAAGGTATTGGCCAGCGTCACACCATCTATACTATGAGCAACCTGGTGATAATGGCCCTAAATCTCTGCATGTCGCGTCGAATCCCAGTTAATCTTGCTCTTTCTCCCAAAATTGGTCTGAAGCCACCAATCCACCCAGTCATTATGCGCCATTCTATCATAGAGAAGAAAGGCCTTCCTTCGGTCAGGTCTAACGCGTGTGAAGAAAGAGGGGATTGCTAGAGGAATATTTGGTCGGAGAAAGTCTTGGTCGGAGATGTCTAGTGCATATTGACTAGTAGATGGAGTAGCCAGGTGGTTTGATGATGTTAGATAGCTATGATTATCTATGTTACCATTATAAAAGGAGGATGCGAAGTCAGAGCTGACTTTGCGACATAATTAATCAGCCTGGTAGATACCTTAGAAGGTAAGGAAGAAGATAGATACTCATAAAGTAATTATATTTAGGGATAATAGAAAGTAAATCGACCTTAAAAGTAGGGAGTAAAATAAGCAAATGCAATATAGAAAGGTAATGTATGAATCTGTTAGACAGAATGGTATTTTTTAGATGATCTGGGATTTCCAACCAGCTATAGAATCCAAAAGCCATCCTCAAACGCATAAAACTTCATCTAGTGCCCCTGAAACTCGACTTGAGACGTCACAGTAGTATTCCTTGGAACAGTGAGAACCCCAAGTCTACTATTATTATTATTATTAATCAAGTTTATTGTCTATACCCAGCCCTACTGGCTATGACAGACCACTAGAAGCCTTGGTGACACCCTACTGGCCTCACCCCTATCAGAGTCATACATGCAAAATTCAAAAATCACTATCTCGTCCCCATATGGCCGATATGCCAGGGACCTTTGGGCACTCTCCCTAGGCTAATCCTTCCGGAGATCCCTTATAGTTCCAAACCCGTGGGCACGCCTAGTCCGTACAAACCCTGACTAGTGTGCCCTTATCCCTACCCATCCTCCAATGTGACACCTGGGCCACCTTCCTCCAACGTATCCCATCCCCACACATCACTAATCTCAGCCTCTCTGGCTGTCCGCTCATTATCATTGAATAGGTTGGCTTCAGCCACGAATTGCAGCAAACCCTGCGTCGCCCTAGGCTCAGCAAATAGCCTAGCCTCGGGGTCTTCCTCAGCCGCTGTAGGCAGTGGCACGCCTGCTTTTTTGAGGGCTTGATAGAGAGTTCTTCGTCCTGCACGACGTCCACGGCACTCAAAGAGTACATGCCTTACTGTCTCATGAGGTTCCTTGCAGGCCTGACACTCAGGCGATTCCCGTTGGCCTATCCGGTATAGATAGGTGCCAATTGGAGCATGTCCTGTCTTTAACTGGTAGTAACGACTAGCCACTCTTTTTGGAGCTTTTCCTGCCACTGGGTCAAGGTTCCAACCTCGAGGCATCTTGTAGACACGTCCGTCTCTATGCCTGCCTTGTACAGCATTGATTTGAGCCCATTCAGATACTGCAGCTCTCCTTGCTTCCGTGCAAGCCCTTCTAACGTGCGCCAGAGATAGGTGCTCAAAACCAGGCGCGGTTTGTTTACTAGCTGCACGTTTAGCAGCTTGATCAGCCTGCTCATTCCCTTCAATCCCTGAGTGGCCTGGGACCCATTGTATTGTGACTGGCTGGCCTCTCAAGGCTAGTTTCTCAGCTGCCCTGTGAGCCCTAAGAACAAGGGCTTGCCCAGGGCCTGGCCTTGTCGATCTGAGGCGATCAATAGCATTCTGTGCGTCAAGTAACACCCAGATAGGACCAAGAGGTTGCCTCTCCAGTGCCCATTCAAGGGCTGTGGCTACTCCCACTAGTTCTGCGTCAAAGACCTCGTGTCCGTGGCCCATTGGCACTTCTACGTGTTCCCAGGGGCCTTCAGGTACAGCCTGTAAAGTGACACCGGCTCCTGCACGTCCTGTATCGAGTCTGGAGCCATCGGACCAAAACGTTGTTCCAGCACGCTGTTGATTAGCCTCTGTTAGGGCCTCTTCCTTGTCAAGTACTCGGATCGAGCCTGGGAAGCCTTGGAGCTCGCATTGTTCAGTTCTCTCAATTCCTCCAGAGGGGTCTCTGTTCAACCGTTGAGCAAGGTGCTTTGCAAGCCTTTGGCCGAGTCGATTTAGCATCTTGTTGTCTCTAGAGGCCCATTCCCGGTCGTCCAGTGGTTGCTCTCCAGGCTGTGCGTGAAGGTCACCATGTCTGAGGGTGACTGGAAGTATCTGCGCTGTAGGATGCGTGTCAGGCAGAGCTAGTAGCCTCGCTGTATATCGAGCTACTCTAGCGTCCAGTAAGACTGTCGCTGGCTCTAACGCTGCCTCTCTGATTAGGGCTCCGATTGGGGTTTTTGGGAACATGCCCGTAATACCTCTGGCTTGCTTATTGATCAGAATCTGGATCCTTTGTGCCCATGTTTTCTGGCCTTGCCACCATATCTCGGCACCCCATAGCAATTGGGCTTGCACTGTAGCCTTCTGTATGCGCCTCACTAATGCTGGAGGTAACCCATTAGCTCTGCAGAGTGAGTTTAACCTGATTATCGTATTTCTTGCTGTCTTAATTCGAGCGTTGTAGTGGCTCTTCCATGTAAGTTGGTTATCTAGGAGTATCCCTAGCCACCGTACTGTAGATTTGACAGTTGCCGACTCGCCTCCAACCCTGATCCGGGCTCGAGATACGTTTTGGGCCACTTGACGTCTGTGTCGTCTATAAAAGAAAGCGGCCTCAGTCTTTTTGCGATCAAATTGTACCCCGTTAGCCACCCCCCACTCGATAGCTACTTCCGCGGCTTTCTCGAGGATCCTACAAGCCTCCTTCACTGAGCTTGCGGCTGTTACTAGGCCTTGGTCGTCCACAAAGGATAGACATCGAACCTCCGGCACACTCCTCTCAATGGCTCTTGATAGCCCATGAACGTATAGAACAAAGAGAATGGGTGACACCGGAGAGCCCTGAGGTAACCCAGAGCTTATCGGTACTTCCTTTCCCACGTGTCCATCAATCACAAGAGTGACTCGCCGGTCAGATAGAAATGAGATCACCCAATGTATAAGATCTCCATCCACGCTAGCCTCTCTGAGTACCTCTACCAGTTTTGCTAGGATGACATGGTCAAAGGCCCCCTCAATATCCATAAATAGAGCTGCAGCTAACTTTCTATTTGCCCAAGCTTGATGGATCTCCTCAACTAGACATGCCACAGCATCAATTGCACTGCGTTGCCGACGGCCTCCAAATTGACCATCATGGAAGAGGTCTTGAGCCTCTGCAAAGTTTGTAATTAACTCTGCTACGAGCTTCTCAATTACCTTGCCTAGGCACTTCAATAGGCTTATCACTCGATACGCACTAGCCAGTGTGTAGTTGGTTTTACCGTTCTTTCTCAGTAGAACTCCCTTGGCTGTTTTCCAGACACGTGGATGTATCCCAAGCCTAAGGCACTGCCTAGTCAGGCTAACCACACGCTCCGAATCTAGATTCCATAAGAGCCTGATAGCCCTGAAGTTCAGTAAATCTGTACCTGGAGCTTTCTCTAGTCCCTGGCTAAAGAGGGCATTCTTGACAACTTCCTCGTTAACCAGCTTGTGGGCCGATCCTCGCTCAGGAAGCTGTAACTCCATGTTACTGTTTGGAGCCTGTGGAAAAGCACGGTGTCTAAAAACCTCCTCCTTCTCGCTAAAGGTGGCTGCAATCACCTCCCCTGAGGCCTCATCGGTGAGGGCTGGTGTGGTGCCTTGTGTTTGTGGTTTAGTATAGCGTAAGGCTGTCCAGCACCGTTTCTGATCTGGCAGAGAGCCCTCAGACGTGCCCTGAAGGAAACCCTCCCAGCACTCTCTTTTAGCTCTCCTGATCAGTGAATAGAAGCCCTTACGTGCTTCTCGATGCTCCTCGTCGCTAATCTCACCCGCACCCCAAGTCTACTAGTTGTTACACATCTCGCCAAAATATCTATACGAACCTAGCTTTAGAACCTCATGTATTCAGACAGACAACAGAATTTATACAAATTGTACTAGTTAACTGGTGTCACCAAGTTCAGAATACGAAGGCTTTTGACAAAATCTAATAGGGTTTAATTAGTTTATAAGATCCACCTTTCTATGGGTCTAACCCAGAAAACCCAGCAATAACCCAGTAAGAACCCAAATAACCCAGTCATAACCCAAGTAACCCAGAAAACCCCCAATTCCCACCCCAACATCCCTTTCAGATCCTTGAAAATTTTCAATCTACGTCGGTATAAGGAGCTCGCAGGGGTAACTGACCTCTAATGAGGCAATCATTGAAGCAATCAATGAGGCAATCTATATACTGCCGGGCGGTAAGCACAAAGCCCTAGGTTATATTGCCAGACCTCCGGCACCCCCCTTTGTAGAAATCAAGTAGGGTAGTAGGAATCAAAATCTATTCCATTAGTGGTGTTCCGCACTGGGTGTCGAACTTTTGTCGAACTCGGCTTGGCGCCCAGCCCTCTCAAAGGAGCAAGCGGTGAAAACTGATTACATAATTTTCTTGGCAAAAGTTCGACATTTTGTCGAACTTTCGCCAAGACGCTAAGTCATGTGACTAAACCTCTGGCCTGTTGGGGTACGTAAGCTTGGAATTAATTTAAATGTTAGTTACATACATATCTTTACTAGCACAATATCCATAAAGCAATTTCAAAAAGTATATGTATGGATTCGCAAATCTCAACCTCGAATGAGAGCCAATTGGCTGCTAATATAGCAGCTGCAGCGCTGCAGGCCACCGAATCTATTATAATAACCTCCTCACCACCGCCGCCAGTCCGTTCGCAGCCTACAACCGATACCCAGGGTACCACCGATTCGCAAGCCACTTCATATAACAGTACTGACGACTCGGATTCGAATGAGGCTTCCATTAGTCAAAATACGGCATCTCAAGTGAAGAATAACAAGCGAGGGAGATCGCTCAAAGATGAAGAGCTTTCTCTGCTGTTTAAATGCGCGTTGGACCTCAAACTTGATTATAAACCAAAGAGAGAATATTGGGAAGCTGTTGAGGATAGATTTGTGCGCCTTATTGGACATTCTTATTCGTGGAAATCGTGCAAATCTCATATCGAGAGGCTCTCTAAGAAACGGCGCTTATACCTGGCTCAATACGTTACTGGTAGAGAGGCGGAGGCTACATCTGAGTTGGACGAGCTTATCGATCAATGGAACGACTTTATTGACGGATATGAGAAAGATGAGGCTGAGAAGTTGGCAGAAAAAAACAAATATAAGGAAAATTCGCAGTTGGTGCTTGCATATCGAGACCAACTGGTCTCAACAGGCTTGCAAAAATCCAAGAAGCAAGCGCCAGAGGAGCTTAAGCCGTCTGAGGATGATACTGGGTCTGATAATAGGAAAGTACCAGATATCGTAAGACTGCTACAGCCTCACGGCCGTCAAAAAAGCGGTCTATCCAGGAAGCGATATTCGCCTTAGTTGACGTATTAGAAGAGGATAGACAAGCGTCAAAAAAGCCTGAATCGGTTGCAAAAAAAAGCGAATTGGAACGGCTTTCTGGGGATGTCAAAGAGCTTCAAAATCAGTATAAAAATCTTGATGAGAAGCTCGATAAATTAATCTCAATGATAGGGGAAAAGCGTACGGGTTAGGGCTCATTATCCAGAACACCAAGATATTCCTCTAACGAAGGTGTCTCAATTCCATATCTTTTACTCACAAGATTCTCACGTAAACATGAGGCTATATTAGTGAGTAAAATAGATACAGCATAATAAGCAGCAACGGCTTGTTTTATTGGCATAAAGCGCATTTCCATGCCACTGGTTTTGAACTTTCCCAAATATCTGTTCTACAGATATTCGGTGAGCGCTTATCCTATCGTTTATCTCGATTTGACGTGCAGATAATTCCCCAATCTTCGGAAATGGTGTTAGGACAAAAGGACATCCCTGATATCCAATATCTCCATATAAAAGTAGCTGTTTTTCATTGCCAGCTATATAGCCTCAAGTCGTTCGTCTGTTCTTGATATTTGGAATATATTCGAATCTGCAATCTTACCCTCAAAGGGCCCAATTAGTGAGAGAACCATGCCATCTGGTGTGATGATTCCTTGATATTTGAAGCCATGGCGTTTCTTATATCCTGAATAGGCAATACGTTGATTTTTAGATGGCCGACATGTCGCCCTAAAAGTCCCATCAATACAACCCCAGCCCCTAGGAATAGCGCCCTGAGCTTCAAGGATTTGGGCGTACGCTTTACAGCGTTCTTGAGTAAGTAAAGGATGCCACTCTAATAGCCTTTTGTACCGACGATAAAGGTGTTGTAAGACGTCATTAAAAATGGTACTTATATAGCCAAATGAGCGCCCAAAAAAATCTCAAGATCTCGTACTCGTCGAGGGTAAGACAGGCGTGCAAGCAATATTGCAAGAGCCATAGAGGGCGACGGCGTTCTTCGTCCAGTATATGAAATTGTATGAAGCTCAAAATAAGGAAGAATTTGACAGAATTCTTGCCGGTCAAATCTAATAATAGAACGCGGAGTTAGCTACTGTAATATTTTTAGATTTAGGCATATCCAAACCGTATATTCTCTCGTAGGCACGTATCGCTAAGCATATCAATATCGAATATGAATGGTGTATAATAGGATTCTCGAAGGGGTAATCTACCAGCATGTTCGTCCTCAGCCAGTAAACTTAGCAGTATAATCAAAATTATAAGTATTTTCTGTCTTCTTGATAACACGAGCGCCATAGCTAAACGGTGAGGGTGTCAAAATATAAACTTCTAATCTATAATCTTTATATACGCCATGTAAATTGATATGGATTTGAGCTTCCGGAGGTTTACTTAATATTATTTTAGGCATAGTACAGCGCTAGATTATTTTGGGATACGCTAACCGTAATCGGTTTTGTCCGGCAGAATCGAGTTCGGTTCGACAAAACTGCGGAACACCACTATTTGCTTCACCTAGTAGTACAGTCGGAGAGCCCTTTCCCTAATCGTTTAAGCTAATCTAGGACCGGGATAAACCGACACTTTTAGAGTAGTATCTTTCAGCCCAGGAAGATCCTTTAAGTATTACTGCTACTGCATCTAGTAAATATATATTTCTACAATCACTAGCCAGAATATCAAGCTTCCATGTTCAGCTCCCCCAACCTACTTAATCTTAACATTTTTATAGGTAATTAGTTATAAACTGGGTCTAGACGAAAAGAATCTCAAGTTATTTTGTGGATTTTCAAGAGACTTATACCACAAACATATAGTGATAGTTGGTATAACCTAGAACAGATGTAAAAAACAGTATGTTATTTTGATGACTGAGCAGCTTTATGATCAAAGTTATGCAAA
This sequence comes from Talaromyces stipitatus ATCC 10500, assembly GCF_000003125.1. Taxonomy (NCBI): domain Eukaryota; kingdom Fungi; phylum Ascomycota; class Eurotiomycetes; order Eurotiales; family Trichocomaceae; genus Talaromyces; species Talaromyces stipitatus. The sequence goes on from NW_002990114.1 coordinate 2,566,444, forward strand.
AGTTAGGTCACATTGGGTCTTAATGGGGTTTATTGGGGCCCCAGCATTGGGTCCGGGTTGGGTTTTGGGTCGAGACCTTCGACCCAAGTTGGGTTATGCGGAAGTCTACTTGCCACCAAATCTCAGCAACCCAAAGGAGCTGGGCTTGCACTGTAGCCTTCTGTATGCGCCTTGCTAATGCTGGAGGTAACCCGTTGGCTCTGCAGAGTGAGTTCAACCGGATTATGGTGTTTCTTGCTGTCTTAATTCGAGCGTTGTAGTGGCTCTTCCATGTAAGTTGGCTGTCTAGGAGTATTCCGAGCCACCGTACTGTAGATTTGACAGTCGCCAACTCGCCTCCAACCCTGATCCGGGCTTGAGATACGTTTTGGGCCACTGGACGTCTGTGTCGTCTATAAAAGAAGGCAGCCTCAGTCTTTTTGCGATCAAATTGTACTCCAATATCGTCGTCTAAAGATCAGGCGCCTCTCCTCCTTGCTCCGGGTACTTATGGGTTTTAAATCAGTTATCGACAGAGCCTTCGAGGGTGCCAAGGCCTGTTTCTTATACTGGACGGTTTTCCATCCTCCAGATTGGGTGTTATTCGCGGCAATAGCGGCCCATTTCGTAGGTGCGGGCTTGGTCAGTGGCTTAGCGGTAGTTTCGGGCTGTTTGGTGGTCTTCGCGGCGGTTCCAGGTACTTTTTTGGGGCCTCAGGTGGCTGTACGGCTTGTTTCGTAGCCTTTGTTGGATTCTGATATCGCGGTGGAGGCTGAGGTGCGGTTGAGTTTATCGCGCGGCTCTCAGGCGCGGCGTCTGACTGCATTGGGGTGGGCGCTAAGCCTCCCGTGGACGCAGCTCTCGGTGGTGGCCCGTGCGCCGCAACCTCACGCGTTGCAGCGAAGGGGTCGAGTGGTAGGATTTGACGGCTTTGTAGCGCGTTAACGTAGGTCTCTAGGCTCTCTAGCCTCGTATTGAGGGTTGTAATAAGGCCCTACTGCGTGTTGATCACGTTCTTAGCGGTTGTAAGTTCGACAGAGAGCTGGTCGACCACCTCTTGCATCTGGCTCCTCAGGTCCTCGATCAGGCTCATCACGAGGCTATCCTCTGCAGGAGCGCTCACTGCACGCATTGCGGCAAGTGTAATCTTTTTCTTTGGAGCCGCGCTCAATCCAGACCTAGCTATAGGAGTCCTAGGTCCCGTACTCAGCCTAGAGGCCTTCCTTTTCTCGATGGTTATTCCTGGAGCCTGTTGGGATTCTCCAGCCTGTTGTATCGCGTGTATAGTGTCGCAGTTATCCAGAGTTGGTTCGTTGGACTGTTCCTGGCTGTCACCAAGTCCTATAATCGGTGCAGGGGTGGTTTGAGGCAGCCGTAGCGGTTCCTGGGTGGGTGTCGATGAATCGACCCCAGATCCGGATCCCATGATTTCTGGGTCACCAGTGGCTCCTGGGGGCCACTCTGGACTTGCCATGAGGTTTGTCGATGCTTAGTAGCCTGCAAAGGCCCTTTAATGTAAAGAAATCGGTGAATGGATCGTTCCTGTAGACACGTCTATCTCTGTCAGTTAGTAAGCTTAAGAGTATATTATGTTATGGGCTAGTCCCGCCTAATGCTCACTATAAGGGCATACTTGAATAGAAAACACAATATAAGGAGAGAAAGAGAAAAGGACAACAAGATTTTGTTGTTCATATAACTTTATATAGAAAATGAGAAACACTCATGCTGGGCTGGGTTCGGCGCCGGATATCCGCATAATCGTAGACACCACATGAGTGCCAAGACATGAGGTCCCGTTAAGGGGCAGATCAGTTAATTGGAATGAACTAAGGGATCTCTGGAAGACAATAAACTTGATTAATAATAATAATAATAATAAATGCTAGCCCTCAGCGTAGGGAAGCATTCTGCAACCTTCAGACTAATTCGCCAAAACTTGTTCCAATTCAAGATGTTCAGACTCGATGAATTCTGTTCACAATACGATCTTCCTCACTTGATGCTTAATCAGGAGGAGTGGCGACAGATTGAGTATCTCCTTTGGATTACACAACCATTCTTCAAGTTTACAACTGCTCTCTCAAAGACTAAAGATGTTACTATCCACAGCGTCTTTAGTATCTACAATAAACTTTTTGATCATCTTGAAGCATCTATCCAGCGGCTTCAAAGAAAAAAGGTTCCTTGGAAGCAATTGATGCTCAAGGCTCTTTGTGCAGCAGAAGAAAAGCTCCGCAAATATTATAACATGACAGACAGTGTTCCTGGTGATCTCTAGGACAATAATTGCGCCACAAAACAAACTTCAATTCTTTTCTGGCAAGGATTGGGAGGATCCTGTTATTAATTATCGCGAGAAATAACGTAATCGGACACCCACCCGATCACTTTCTCCGGAAAACGCGCTCTATACGAATTTCAAACTTGAATTTCTCACCCACATACAAAATAAATACAATTTTTTAACTAGTAGTACGATTTGGACATCGATTAATTTTATGCCCGATAATTCCACACCCACTGCACTTCGGTGGCGCTCGTAGGCGTGGTTGAGAGGTGCAGTCGGGATAGGTTGAGATGCCTCATTCCGACTGCCTATTAGCTCCTGGGCTTCCTGCGCTGTAAGAGATCCTTCATGAGATATCTGAGCTCTAGACCTTTTACGTTTTTTCTTTTCCTTCTCATTTGCGGCTCGTAAATCATGCACCTCTTTCTGTGTAATCAGAAGCTCATTCCTGCTCATTTCGTATGCTTTGGACAGCCGGTTTATCGCTTGATCAACCACCTCAAATGGACCTATCGTACGATCATTAATACGCTTCTTTATTGTTGCCGTCTGACGGTTGAATTGACGTGGATTTTGAGGCGTTTACTGGCAAGAAGATTGTGAATTACTTGATCGACTAGGAGGGGGTGTCGGGGTCCGAAGTTGAACTGTAAACTTTTCATAAACATGATCTGGATTATATGGCACTAATCCAGTAGCTTTGAAGCCATTCTGAACATTTTCAGCTTTATATGCCATTGCACGAGCCTCTGGAAAAGCCGTAAGAGAGTCATATTATTATTATTATTATTAATCAAGTTTATTGTCCGTACCCAGCCCTACTGGCTATGACAGAAGCCTTGGTGATGCCCTATCGGCATCACCCCTATCAGAATCCTACATACAAAAATTCAAAATAAATCACTATCTCGTCCCCATGTGGCCGATATGCCAGGGACCTTTGGGCACTCTCCCTAGGCTAATCCTTCCGGAGATCCCTTATAGTTCCAAACCCGTGGGCACACCTAATCAGTACAAACTCTGACTAGTGTGCCCTCACCCCTATTCATCCTCCAATGTGACACCTAGGCCACCTTCCTCCAACGTATCCCACCCCCACGCATCACTAGACTCAGCCTCTCTGGCTGTCCGCTCCTTATCATTGAATAGGTTGGCTTCAGCCACGAATTGCAGCAAACCCTGCGTCGCTCTAGGCTCAGCAAATAGCCTAGCCTCGGGGTTTTCCTCAGCCGCTGTAGGCAGTGGCACGCCTGCTTTTTTGAGGGCTTGATAGAGAGTTCTTCGTCCTGCACGACGTCCACGGCACTCAAAGAGTACATGCCTTACTGTCTCATGAGGTTCCTTGCAGGCCTGACACTCAGGTGATTCCCGTTGGCCTATCCGGTATAGATAGGTACCAATTGGAGCATGTCCTGTCTTTAACTGGTAGTATCGACTAGCCAATCTTTTCGGAGCTTTTCCTGCCACTGGGTCAAGGTTCCAACCTCGAGGCATCTTGTAGACACGTCCATCTCTATGCCTGCCTTGTACAGCATTGATTTGAGCCCATTCAGATACTGCGGCTCTCCTTGCTTCCGTGCAAGCCCTTCTAACGTGCGCTAAAGATAGGTGCTCAAAACCAGGCGCGGTTTGTTTACTAGCTGCACGTTTAGCAGCTTGATCAGCCTGCTCATTCCCTTCAATCCCTGAGTGGCCTGGGACCCATTGTATTGTGACTGGTTGGCCTCTCAAGGCTAGTTTCTCAGCTGCCCTGTGAGCCCTAAGAACAAGGGCTTGCCCAGGGCCTGGCCTTGTCGATCTGAGGCGATCAATAGCATTCTGTGCGTCAAGTAACACCCAGATAGGACCAAGAGGTTGCCTCTCCAGTGCCCATTCAAGGGCTGTGGCTACTCCCACTAGTTCTGCGTCAAAGACCTCGTGTCCGTGGCCCATTGGCACTTCTACGTGTTCCCAGGGGCCTTCAGGTACAGCCTGTAAAGTGACACCGGCTCCTGCACGTCCTGTATCGAGTCTGGAGCCATCGGACCAAAACGTTGTTCTAGCACGCTGTTGATTAGCCTCTGTTAGGGCCTCTTCCTTGTCAAGTACTCGGATCGAGCCTGGGAAGCCTTGGAGCTCGCATTGTTCAGTTCTCTCAATTCCTCCAGAGGGGTCTCTGTTCAACCGTTGAGCAAGTGCTTTGCAAGCCTTTGGCCGAGTCGATTTAGCACCTTGTTGTCTCTAGAGGCCCATTCCCGGTCGTCCAGTGGTGCTCTCAGGTTGTGCGTGAAGGTCACCATGTCTGAGGGTGACTGGAAGTATCTGCGCTGTAGGATGCGTGTCAGGCAGAGCTAGTAGCCTCGCTGTATATCGAGCTACTCTAGCGTCCAGTAAGACTGTCGCTGGCTCTAACGCTGCCTCTCTGATTAGGGCTCCGATTGGGGTTTTTGGGAACATGCCCGTAATACCTCTGGCTTGCTTATTGATCAGAATCTGGATCTTTGTGCCCATGTTTTCTGGCCTTGCCACCATATCTCGGCACCCCATAGCAATTGGGCTTGCACTGTAGCCTTCTGTATGCGCCTCACTAATGCTGGAGGTAACCCATTAGCTCTGCAGAGTGAGTTTAACCTGATTATCGTATTTCTTGCTGTCTTAATTCGAGCGTTGTAGTGGCTCTTCCATGTAAGTTGGTTATCTAGGAGTATCCCTAGCCACCGTACTGTAGATTTGACAGTTGCCAACTCGCCTCCAACCCTGATCCGGGCTCGAGATACGTTTTGGGCCACTTGACGTCTGTGTCGTCTATAAAAGAAAGCGGCCTCAGTCTTTTTGCGATCAAATTGTACCCCGTTAGCCACCCCCCACTCGATGGCTACTTCCGCGGCTTTCTCAAGGATCCTACAAGCCTCCTTCACTGAGCTTGCGGCTGTTACTAGGCCTTGGTCGTCCACAAAGGATAGACATCGAACCTCCGGCACACTCCTCTCAATGGCTCTTGATAGCCCATGAACGTATAGAACAAAGAGAATGGGTGACACCGGAGAGCCCTGAGGTAACCCAGAGCTTATCGGTACTTCCTTTCCCACGTGTCCATCAATCACAAGAGTGACTCGCCGGTCAGATAGAAATGAGATCACCCAATGTATAAGATCTCCATCCACGCTAGCCTCTCTGAGCACCTCTACCAGTTTTGCTAGGATGACATGGTCAAAGGCCCCCTCAATATCCATAAATAGAGCTGCAGCCAGCTTCCCATTTGCCCAAGCTTGATGGATCTCCTCAACTAGACATGCCACAGCATCAATTGCACTGCGTTGCCGACGGCCTCCAAATTGACCATCATGGAAGAGGTCTTGAGCCTCTGCAAAGTTTGTAATTAACTCTGCTACGAGCTTCTCAATTACCTTGCCTAGGCACTTCAATAGGCTTATCACTCGATACGCACTAGCCAGTGTGTAGTTGGTTTTACCGTTCTTTCTCAGTAGAACTCCCTTGGCTGTTTTCCAGACACGTGGATGTATCCCAAGCCTAAGGCACTGCCTAGTCAGGCTAACCACACGCTCTGAGTCTAGATTCCATAAGAGCCTGATAGCCCTGAAGTTCAGTAAATCTGTACCTGGAGCTTTCTCTAGTCCCTGGCTAAAGAGGGCATTCTTGACAACTTCCTCGTTAACCAGCTTGTGGGCCGATCCTCGCTCAGGAAGCTGTAACTCCATGTTACTGTTTGGAGCCTGTGGAAAAGCACGGTGTCTAAAAACCTCCTCCTTCTCGCTAAAGGTGGCTGCAATCACCTCCCCTGAGGCCTCATTGGTGAGGGCTGGTGTGGTGCCTTGTGTTTGTGGTTTAGTATAGCGTAAGGCTGTCCAGCACCGTTTCTGATCTGGCAGAGAGCCCTCAGACGTGCCCTGAAGGAAACCCTCCCAGCACTCTCTTTTAGCTCTCCTGATCAGTGAATAGAAGCCCTTACGTGCTTCTCGATGCTCCTCGTCGCTAATCTCACCCGCTTGGTAGGCCTTACAAGCCTTGGAATACACGCTTCGTTCTGCCTCAATCTCACTGTTCCACCACCGCTTAGATCGAGCACAAAGCCTAATCTGTTTGCAGTGCTTGTTCAGGACCTCTGTCAATGTTCTCTCGATCCACTCGGCTTCACGTTCCACTTCCTCTGTTGAGGTTGTGTCTGTTAGTATTGGTTGAGTCCTTGCTAGTTCGTTCCAGGTGTCTTTTGCCTCCTGCAGAGCCTTTTTGTCTCCTAGTAGAGCCTCTATCTGCCACCCTGTGACTTCTTTCCTTGTGGGCTCTGTACTCGTAGTTGCTGGAGGTTCCCAGCTAGCCCAGATCATAACATGATCTGATGGCGTGAGCCTCTGGCTTTCGATTTCCCATCCAGATAGAGGGCCAAGGGCTTGACTACTGATTGTGAGATCAATAATTGAGACCCTAGGCTCAGTAGATGTTTCAAATGATGCTGTAGAATCTCTAAGCTTATGAGGCCTTGTTGGCTCGTCAGGGTCGTTATTAATAAAGAGGTCATGCCTCATTATTAGATCCTCGAGGGATCTTGCGTTAACCCTCTGGTCGATATGGACATTCCACATCGGGCTGTGGGCGTTGAAGTCTCCAAGAATGAGGCATCGACCCTCTAAAATTGGTCCCCAATCAAGATCCGTGAGGGCTCTTCTTGTAAGTAGGCTCTCTCCTGAGTATGTATGACGTGCACCTAACCAGTTGTCATAGCAGTTCACTATCCTCGTACGCCTCCCCTGTTCTAGCACGTCAACCACCATAAAATATGGATGGTTAGCTAGATCTGTACGCGCCTCCACCACTAATTCTCTCACTAAATCTCTCCGAATCGCTGTCACTACTCGAGCATGTTCTCGAGGACCCTCAGGCCAGTAGAACAGGAAGCCAGGATGGCTTATCTGGTATTTTCCACGTACTGGGGGTTCCTGGAGACAGGCTATCCCGGCACCAGCCTGTAGTGCCACTTCTAGGGCTGTATGTACTACAGCGCCTGTACGGGCACAGTTGTGTTGTAGTACTATCATAGATCCTTACTTTGAGGCGCTTCAGTGGCTGACTTGAGCTCTGGCTCTAGTGGTTGTTGGCTATTTCCCTCGTGAATATCAGTCTCTAATTGCATCTCAGGCAGCAATTCATCTTCTTCTGGAGTTGACGTCTCCTCCTCTAGAGACTGTCCAGGTCTCTCCTCCAAGGTCAGTACCGGTTTTGGAGGCACTACCGCGAATGTCTCATCTAATGGGATGAGGTCTTGTAAGGATTGTTCCCTCATTCTCCGGATAGCCCTTTGACGAGCCTCCCTAGCTTTAGGGCACTTAGGAGATGTAGCCTCGTGTGCACCTTTGCAGTTGGCGCACTTGATCACTGTGTGTTTGCAAGGTTTAGCTGGCCCAACCCTACAATCCACTACTGTACATGAGTGCTCTATTGCCTCATGATCACCTGCGCAGATCGCGCATTTAGGAGACCTGCCACCACAAGCCATGAAGCCAGAGTGGCCAATTCCGCAGCATCGAGGGCAGATACTCTCAGGATTTGACTCCCAATAAGGTGCTACTCGATGGTGTCGGCCTCCAAACTTGATGCCTTTATTGATCAGTGTTCGAGCTTCCTCCAAAGAACCTACTGTGATCACAATCGTGGCAAATCTCTGGTTGCTAGCCTGTATAGTCTTGGCTCTCTTGAGCCACGTTGGCTCTCGTTTAAGCCTATATGGTGTTCCCAGCTCAATCTCTTCTTGGGCTAGTGCTAGGCCTTGGTCATTATACATGTAGCGGTCCACAGGCACTGCCTGTACCTTAACACGGTGCCACTGTTCGCTAATCTCCACGGAAATAACTGCTGGATCTGTTTGCCTTACAGCGGCTAGTAGAGTATCGTTGTAGACGGGCACGAGGGTGCTGCTGCGAGTGCCTCGCTCTAGGAGCACTGTTAAGGCCCCTGAGGCCGCGTATCCAGAATCGACCGCTCTTACAAAGTCAGGAAAACCTGCCTTAGCAAGGGCACGGTTAAGGGCTAAGAGGATATCGGCTTTCAATGCGGTAGGAGCATCTTTAGGATATCGTCGTCTAAAGATTAGGCGCCTCTCCTCCTTACTCCGGGTACTTACGGGCTTCAAATTAGTTGTTGACAGAGCCTTCGAGGGTGCCAAGGCCTGTTTCTTATACTGGACGGTTTTCCATCCTCCAGACTGGGTGTTATTCGCGGCAATAGCGGCCCATTTCGTAGGTGCGGGCTTGGTCAGTGGCTTAGCGGTAGTTTCGGGCTGTTTAGTGGTCTTCGCGGCGGTTCCAGGTACCTTTTTAGGGCCCTCAGGTGGCTGTATGGCTTGCTTCGTAGCCTTTGTTGGATTCTGATATCGCGGTGGAGGCTGAGGTGCGGTTGAGTTTATCGCGCGGCTCTCAGGCGCGGCATCTAGCTGTATTGGGGTGGACGCTAAACCTCCCGTGGAAGCGGGTCTTGGCGGTGGCCCGTGCGCCGCAACCTCACGCGTTGCAGCGAAGGGGTCGAGTGGTAGGATTTGACGGCTTTGTAGCGCGTTCACGTAAGTTTCAAGGCTCTCTAGCCTAGCGTTGAGAGTAGTAATGAGGCCCTGTTGGGTATTGATCACGTTTCTGGCAGTCGTCAGCTCCGCGGAGAGCTGGTGGACCGCCTCTTGCAGATGGCCGTTGAGGTCCTCGATCAGGCCCATCACGAGGCTATCCTCTGCAGTAGCACTCGCTGCACGCATTGCGGTAAGTGTAATCTTCCTCTTCGGAGCCGCGCTCAATCCAGACCTAGTTATAGGAGTCCGAGATCCTATAGTCAGCCTTGAGGCCTTCCTTTTCTCGAGGATCGTTCCTGGGGCTTGTTGGGCTTCTCCAGTCTGTCGTGGCGCTTGTAGAGCGTCGCTGTTGCTCAAAGTAGGTTCATTGGACTGTTTCTGACAGTCTCCAAGTCCTGCAAACAGTGCACGGGTAGTTGGAGGTAGCTGTGACGGTTCCTGGGAGGGTGTCGATGAATCAACCCCAGATCCAGGTCCTATGATTTCTGGATCTCCAGTGGCCCCTGGAGGCCTCTCTGGACTTTCCATGAGGGTTTTTCGATGCTAAGAAGCCTGCAAAGGCCCTTGGAAAGCTCAATAAGCGTGGTTCGTCGTCAAATCAGGATCTCGCTGTTAAGAGAATTTTTGAGTATGTACCATGACTTTCATAACTATATGATCCAAGCAACACAACAAGACAAGATACTTACGACAGCAATTGCAAACAAAGAAGCACAGAAACAGAGTGGATTAGCCTTATAGCAAGGATCAATACTAGTACTATCGACAATAATTACTGAAATCATCAAGATGCACCACAACCTACCAGCACATAGACACCAAGGAATCGACCAAACAATGAGAAAAATACAGCTATCTTACTATTTCCCAAGGATGAGAAAACACGTTGAAGACTATATAAGAAAATGTGAATATTGTAACAGAAACAAGCCAATTAACCATAAACCATACGGAAAAATGCAGATTCCAGAAATACCAGAAGAACTATAGCAAAAGATTACAGTCGACTTTATACAAGGTTTACCAACATTGAAAGATCCAATTACAGGACTTACATATACGGATGCAATTGTTATTATTAACAGACTCACAAAATATATCATTATGAGACCAGTACAGAAGAATCTCACAGCATAACAATGCGCAATACTAATGATACAAGAAGTATTTGCATGGACCAGACTACTAGATAAGATTATATCCGACAGAGACAAGCTATTTACATTAAACTACTAGCAGACAATCACAAGAACATGTGGAATGACACACAACCTATCAACCGCAAATCATCAACAGACTGATGGACAGACTAAAAGAATGATTCAAGCAGTTAAGCAATACCTCAGACATTACCTTGATTGGAATCTGGAAAATTGGGTAGAACTATTACCGCTAGCATAGTTTGCAATAAACAATGCTACAAATGCATCAACAGGACAAATTCCTCATTTCGCCAACCTCGGAAGAATACCAAGAATGAGTTAGGAGACAGTCAAAAGAGAAGGAATATCAGAAGAAGCAATAATTCAATCAGCTCATATACAATTGATGCATAAGACAATGTCAAGAGATATTATGTGGGCAGAGCAGAGAATGAAACGATACTACGACAGTAAGCGCGAGGACGCATCAGCCTTATAAGTGGGAGAGAGAGTTTACTTACTACGACGAATACCAGGATCAAAAACTTTTAACATCAAGAGCAAGCGACCAAGCAACAAGCTCGACATAGTCAAATTTAGACTATTCACGATTAAGGAAAAACTCGCTAATAATAACTATAAACTCCAATTACCAGCCAGAATGCACATACACCCAATATTTCATATCTCATTATTGGAACCCACAAAAAACCCAGAAAACAGTGATGAAGAAGCAGATGAAGAAGAATACGAAGTTGAGAAACTACTTGAAAGAAAGTTAGAAAAGAGACAAATCTATTATTTGATTAGGGTTTGGAACTATAAGGGATCTCCGGAAGGATTAGCCTAGGGAGAGTGCCCAAAGGTCCCTGGCATATCGGCCATATGGGGACGAGATAGTGATTTTTGAATTTTGCATGTATGACTCTGATAGGGGTGAGGCCAGTAGGGTGTCACCAAGGCTTCTAGTGGTCTGTCATAGCCAGTAGGGCTGGGTACGGACAATAAACTTGATTAATAATAATAATAATAATAGACTTGCTGAAATCTTGGCCATGCCCTCCGATTAGCTACTGAGCCCCCTCCGGAATCTGAGCAGGCTTCGAGTGCTCAGCAATCTAATCCTCCTTATACGCCTAGCAATCCCAATTCTCTTACGCAACCTACTCTGACCCAAAGCGACTAGGCCTTGATTCAAAAGTTTCATGCTACCTTTGACAATTCTACAATAGAGCTCTGCGAGCGTTGCGATGAAAAGTAGTTCAATATGCGACTTAAAGAAGGTGTTTGTGATCGCTGTCGTCGAGTTGATAGTGGTAAATACATCCAACTGTTCACATTAATCACACTCCTAGAGGGCAATATGAGAGAGCACTCATGTACAGTAGTGGATTGTAACCAAAGGATTCGAAGCCCAGATCGATCGCCTATTCCTACGCCTATTGAGCTTTGCAAGGGCCTTTGCAGGCTTCTTTGCATCGAAACACCCTCATGGAAAACCCAGAGAGGCCTCCACGGGCCGCTGGGGATCCAGAAATCATGGGACCTGGATCTGGGGTCGATTTCTCGACACCCACCCAGGAACCGCAACAGCTGCCTTTAAATGCCCCTGCACTGTTTGCAGGACTTCAAGACAGCCAGAATCAGTCCAAAGAACCTACTTTGGATAATAGAGATACTCTACAAGAGCCACGACAGACTGGAGAAACGCAACAGACTCCAAGAACGACCCTCGAGAAAAGGAAGGCTTCTAGGCTGACCATAGGATCTCGGACCCCAATAACTAGATCTGGATTGAACGCAGCTCCAAAAAGAAAGATTACACTTGCCACAATACGTGCAACAAGTGCTCCCATAGAGAACAGCCTCGTGATGAGCCTGATTGAGGATCTCAACAGCCAAACGCAAGAGGCTGTCCAACAGCTCTCCGTCGAGCTTACAACCGCAAGAAACGTGATCAGCATGCAACAGGGTCTTATTACCACCCTCAACGCTAGGCTAGAGAGCCTAGAGACTTACGTGAACGCGCTACAAAGCCGTCAAATCCTACCACTCGACCCCTGTGACACAACGCGTGAGGTTGCGGCGCACGGGCCACCGCCAAGAGCCGCTTCCACGGGAGGTTTAGCGTCCACCCCAATACAGCTAGATGCCGCGCCTGAGAGCCGCGCGATAAACTCAACCGCACCTCAGCCGCAGCCGCGATATCAGAATCCAACAAAGGCTACGAAACAAGCCGTACAGCCACCTGAGGGCCCCAAAAAAGTATTTGGAACCGCCGCGCAGACCACCAAACAGCCTGAAACTACCGCTAAGCCACTGACCAAGCCCGCACCTACGAAATGGGCCGCTATTGCCGCGAATAATACCCAATCTGGAGGATGGAAAACCGTCCAGTATAAGAAACAGGCCTCAGCACCCTCTAAGGCTCTATCGATAACTGACTGGAAGCCTGTGAGTACCCGGAGCAAGGAGGAAAGACGCCTCATCTTCAGACGACGATATCCTAAAGATGCTCCGACCGCATTGAAAGCTGATGTTCTCTTGGCCCTTAACCGTGCCCTTGCAAAGGCAGGTTTTCCTGACTTTGTAAGAGCAGTCGATTCTGGATACGCGGCCTCAGGGGCCTTAACAGTGCTCCTAGAGCGAGGCACTCGCAGCAGCACCCTCGTGCCCGTCTACAACGATACTCTACTAGCCGCTGTAAGGCAAACAGATCCAGCAGTTATTTCCGTGGAGATTAGCGAACAGTGGCACCGTGTTAAGGTACAGGCAGTGCCTGTGGGCCGCTACATGTATAATGACCAAGGCCTAGCACTAGCCCAAGAAGAGATTGAGCTGGGAACACCATATAGGCTTAAACGAGAGCCAACGTGGCTCAAAAGAGCCAAGACTATACAGGCTAGCAACCAGAGATTTGCCACGATTGTGATCACAGTAGGTTCTTTGGAGGAAGCTCGAACACTGATCAATAAAGGCATCAAGTTTGGAGGCCGACACCATCGAGTAGCACCTTATTGGGAGTCAAATCCTGAGAGTATCTGCCCTCGATGCTGCGGAATTGGCCACTCTGGCTTCATGGCTTGTGGTGGCAGGTCTCCTAAATGCGCGATCTGCGCAGGTGATCATGAGGCAATAGAGCACTCATGTACAGTAGTGGATTGTAGGGTTGGGCCAGCTAAACCTTGCAAACACACAGTGATCAAGTGCGCTAACTGCAAAGGTGCACACGAGGCTACATCTCCTAAGTGCCCTAAAGCTAGGGAGGCTCGTCAAAGGGCTATCCGGAGAATGAGGGAACAATCCTTACAAGACCTCATCCCATTAGATGAGACATTCGCGGTAGTGCCTCCAAAACCGGTACTGACCTTGGAGGAGAGACCTGGACAGTCTCTAGAGGAGGAGACGTCAACTCCAGAAGAAGATGAATTGCTGCCTGAGATGCAATTAGAGGCTGATATTCACGAGGGAAATAGCCAACAACCACTAGAGCCAGAGCTCAAGTCAGCCACTGAAGCGCCTCAAAGTGAGGATCTATGATAGTACTACAACATAACTGTGCCCGTACAGGCGCTGTAGTACATACAGCCCTAGAAGCAGCACTACAGGCTGGTGCCGGGATAGCCTGTCTCCAGGAACCCCCAGTACGTGGAAAATACCAGATAAGCCATCCTGGCTTCCTGTTCTACTGGCCTGAGGGTCCTCGAGAACATGCTCGAGTAGTGACAGCGATTCGGAGAGATTTAGTGAGAGAATTAGTGGTGGAGGCGCGTACAGATCTAGCTAACCATCCATATTTTATGGTGGTTGACGTGCTAGAACAGGGGAGGCGTACGAGGATAGTGAACTGCTATGACAACTGGTTAGGTGCACGTCATACATACTCAGGAGAGAGGCAAGCCCAATTGCTGTGGGGTGCTGAGATATGGTGGCAAGGCCAGAAAACATGGGCACAAAGGATCCAGATTCTAATCAATAAGCAAGCCAGAGGTATTACGGGCATGTTCCCAAAAACCCCAATCGGAGCCCTAATCAGAGAGGCAGCGTTAGAGCCAGCGACAGTCTTACTGGACGCTAGAGTAGCTCGATATACAGCGAGGCTACTAGCTCTGCCTGACACGCATCCTACAGCGCAGATACTTCCAGTCACCCTCAGACATGGTGACCTTCACGCACAACCTGGAGAGCAACCACTGGACGACCGGGAATGGGCCTCTAGAGACAACAAGGTGCTAAATCGACTCGGCCAAAGGCTTGCAAAGCACCTTGCTCAACGGTTGAACAGAGACCCCTCTGGAGGAATTGAGAGAACTGAACAATGCGAGCTCCAAGGCTTCCCAGGCTCGATCCGAGTACTTGACAAGGAAGAGGCCCTAACAGAGGCTAATCAACAGCGTGCTAGAACAACGTTTTGGTCCGATGGCTCCAGACTCGATACAGGACGTGCAGGAGCCGGTGTCACTTTACAGGCTGTACCTGAAGGCCCCTGGGAACACGTAGAAGTGCCAATGGGCCACGGACACGAGGTCTTTGACGCAGAACTAGTGGGAGTAGCCACAGCCCTTGAATGGGCACTGGAGAGGCAACCTCTTGGTCCTATCTGGGTGTTACTTGACGCACAGAATGCTATTGATCGCCTCAGATCGACAAGGCCAGGCCCTGGGCAAGCCCTTGTTCTTAGGGCTCACAGGGCAGCTGAGAAACTAGCCTTGAGAGGCCAACCAGTCACAATACAATGGGTCCCAGGCCACTCAGGGATTGAAGGGAATGAGCAGGCTGATCAAGCTGCTAAACGTGCAGCTAGTAAACAAACCGCGCCTGGTTTTGAGCACCTATCTCTGGCGCACGTTAGAAGGGCTTGCACGGAAGCAAGGAGAGCTGCAGTATCTGAATGGGCCCAAATAAATGCTGTACAAGGCAGGCATAGAGACGGACGTGTCTACAAGATGCCTCGAGGCTGAGTCTAGTGATGCGTGGGGGTGGGATACGTTGGAGGAAGGTGGCCTAGGTGTCACATTGGAGGATGAATAGGGGTGAGGGCACACTAGTCAGAGTTTGTACTGATTAGGTGTGCCCACGGGTTTGGAACTATAAGGGATCTCCGGAAGGATTAGCCTAGGGAGAGTGCCCAAAGGTCCCTGGCATATCGGCCACATGGGGACGAGATAGTGATTTATTTTGAATTTTTGTATGTAGGATTCTGATAGGGGTGAGGCCTGTAGGGTCTCACCAAGGCTTCCAGAGGTCTGTCATAGCCAATAGGGCTGGGTACGGACAATAAACTTGAATAATAATAATAATAATAATAATATATGTCCTCTCAAGCTAGATACAATAGTTCCTTATCTTTCCTATTGCTCCACTACCGCCCACTCTCCAACCACTTCTGAGCTTCCAGTTACCAATATCGGCATCGCAGCCTACTTATTGGCCGTCACAGTCTTGCCCCATAAGGGACTAACCACTAGCTAGGCTAGCCTCGGGTGTCCTGTCCCGTAGGTGGGTCGGATGGTTTTTAAAAGGGTTCCCGAGAATTGGTGCGGTTCTTAGGGCAAAGCCCCACGGTAGCTAGATATAATGCGCTAGCACGCGAGCCTTGGCAGCAGCACCCACTTGCAGCTGCCACGATAATTTGTGGTAATTGTTTTGGTGAGGGGTGTAGGAGTCGAACCTACGGCCATGTCAATCAGCGAAGATGGGTACCGAATGGAGGCTCCAAGGACAACTGTTACCACTTCAGCTATCCGCCCCCAGTGATTTTACTACGTCCTGCTAATACTTCTGATGATGCTAGATTACAATGTTAATTCATTCATGATTTCCGCGTTTATCGGGAGAATGTTGTTAGATGATTGGCTTTTCTTCGTCACAATCATCCTGGGTACAGTGATATTGAGATTTCCCAGGAAGCTATTGATGCCCTCCCTTAAGATAGTGACGTTTCTGATCAAGTTGTTAATGAAAGCATCGACCCTGTCAACATAGATCCTAATGACACTTCCAAGGAAATTGAGCTACCTGAGCGTAGCGCAGTGCCAGATCTCTTAGCACAGGGAGATGAACTTACTGCTATTCGTGACCAGCTCCAGCCAGAATCAGGTCATGCTCATCTCGAAGTTTCTCTATTCCGATCTACACCACTTATAGAGTTTAACCGCACCCAGCCATTACTCTCTTGGGCATTCCCAACTCTATTCCCTCGTGGTGAAGCGGAGTTTACAACTCCCCGGCAACGCACAGTATCGTTTGAGGATTATATCAAGCATTTGATGAAATTCCGTGATGGTCGATTCGCAAGGCATCCTCGATTCAGATATGTCGTTTTCAACACATTAATGCGGCAGTGTGACGGTGCCAATCTGCTTGGTTTGAGTACGCTATTCTAGCTAACTATCTCGTACAAGAGGTGCTTGTCGACAGGCAATATTAAGCATAAAGGGGAAAAAGGAAGAAATGAAGTAAAAGGTCTGGTTCTCGCTTCTCATGTAAATCTCTGTGCAACGCGCCTTTCCCTATCCAGTTCCGACGTCTGATGTTGATATCACTTCCCAATACGGCGCGGATAGGGTTACACGGCTCCTAGCCCTATCCGTGAACTGAGACGGGAACGCAGAGCCATGCCCAGCCGTCACAGGCAGCAGGTAAATTCTAGAGCAGGCTTTTTTGTCAAGCAGCGGACTGTGAGAGGTCAAGAAGTTACAGCAGATGATCTTCGCAATGCATTTGCAGATGAGGGACTAGAGGCTGATGCACTTGTAAATTCTATTATATGGCGTTCCGGTACGCTTCGTGGTACACGGCCATACTAGACGAATAAATACCAATAGCTGAAAGCCATGGTTAAGAATATTGGTCCTGCACATTTATTCCTTACCCTATCAGCGGCGGATCTGCACTGGGATGACCTGATGCGGCATCTTCCTCGTTATCAGGAGTGGAAGAACGGAACTGCGACAGAACGCATCCATATATCATGGGAAAACCTATGTGATAACCCCCATATTGTTGCGAATTGGTTTCATATCCGCTTTTCTTCTTTCTGTAAAGAGGTCCTGGATAAGAAATTCAATGTTGTTGACTTTTGGTTTTGATATGAGTGGCAAGGCCGAGGCTCTGTGCATGTTCATGGGCTGTATTGGATCGACGAGGCCCCGAAATCTGAGATCGAGAAAATCTCTGAACGACTACGATAGCTATTTATCGAGTTCTGGGGACTGCATATCTCCGCTCTGAATCCTCAGCCCGGCGTTCAAGTCAATATCGGGAATGAGCGATCTCCTCTACAAATTCCGTCCTCTGATCAACAGAATACAGTTTCTTATCTCTCTCAGATCGCTAATAGTGTACAGCGTCATTCGTGTTCTAAAACATATTGTCTTCGGAAAGAGAAGAACTCGAATAACATATCATGCCGATTCCATTTTCCTCAGGAACTTCGAACCGATGGCTCTCTTGAACGTGCACCCGGTCATGCCTATTTCCGATATCACCCACCGCGCAATGATTCCCTTGATTAATAATAATAATAATGTCCCAGTAGGGATTGGTGGAAAGCGTGCGAGTCACGATCCACGGCCGTTAAATAGATACACACACACACACACACACGCGCTGGCCGTCACACTGGTGTTGTCGGTGCTGCCCGAGGCCTCTCGGGCCCTTGTCGAGGGTGGTATAACGCGTCCCGAACACGTTGTTGTCGCCGGCAGCCTCAGTCTTTTTAGGGTCAAATTGCACCCCGTTGGTCACTCCCCACTCGAGGCGCTTTGAGATGCTAATACGGCTGCGCTTCGAAGGCTGGCCTGCCAGTTCTAAGTGTTCCATGCTTTCTACGGGGACACGGATGATAACCCGGTTGACGCGCTTGATGATTGTTCTGATCGTATATGGATTACCGCAGTATCATTTTGAACATCCTGAAGCAGCTGCTTGAGGTCCACAAGGATCTCCGTACCAGAATTTTGTGAGGCCGTGAAGTTCCTCACGTCCTCGATGAATCCTCGTCCCATCGGGTTATCCTGACCCTCGCGAGACCTAGAGTGTATATATTGCCTAGTAAAACTAGGCTCGATCGATAGTCTTGACCCAGACGATAAACTGCGTTAATTACAGCCGTTCCCGGCCGGATCTGGTGGCGTAATTTTAAAAATTTGATTCGCGCCAGTTCGCCTACTTTGACGGGACATATTTCTTCTATCAAGTCTACTTAAAATGCATGCTATTTTTATGACTTAAACAAAATCGTTCGTCAGGCTGTTGGGGATGATATACCCGGATTTTAGCAAGATGCCTCTGTCTTGAGTCGTCGTATCCTGGCAGCCCAACCATCATCGCCTCCACGATGTTGCGGCATACTAACATTCATATATGAATACCATTCAGTCCTGTAGGGCCCAACAACTCTCAGCTGTAGTAACTTGTCCAACCCCAGCGTTTCGGCTGTGCTGTGGCGGGTGATACATCCTCTGATCTGGACAAGGGCTTGCAGGCAGTTTTCATACTCCCACTCTAATATGTCATCGTCTTCGACGAAACGAGTCTTAGACATTATAGTCTCAGCAATTTCATACTGCTTGATTGCCTCGGTCCGACTTCCGATTCGCTCAAGGAGTTCACCGTAGATCAGGAAAAAGCGCGCCTGGTATCGCCATATGGGAGTTGAGGAATCATCCTGCTTTGGTATACTTATCATGTCATCTTTCATGTTTCCAATGACTCTGATGCCCGCCTCATAAGCTGACTTGCCTTCCTCGCATCGATCCATTGCCTCAAGGCACTTGCCTAGATTCAACTGCATCCACATGAGTAAGCCGGCTTGGAAGAGGTCATCGAAACTGGCGGAAGCGGCCGTGTGTGTTACTGTGATGCATCTCCTGAGAATGCGGATTGCTTCCGGAAATTGACCCATAATCATGTAGCCCAAAGCTAGGACATCTGGCAGGCACTGTGTCGCGTCATCATTGATAACAACTTTCCCATAAGCAGCGGCGGACTCCCTAAGCCTACCCATCGCGAGGTATGCGCTTCCGACATCGACATGAATTGCGTTTCGAGCACTTGAATCAATTTTCTCTCCGTTAAGAATTGATTCATATAACTCAATAGCATCCGGCCACCTACGGGCAGCCATATATGTGTTAGCCAACAAAGTGTGATACCTAGCTTCGTTATCCGGGTCGTTTGTCACTGCAGAGCGAAGAACTTCTATGGAGTGGTCGAACAAGAAGGAGTCTCTTAAATCCTCTGCTAAGCGGCATATTTTCTTAAAATGCATGTAGCGCTCGCTGTGTTGACTTCTGTCTTGCATAGCTGTGTATAGAACATCGAGAGTACCTCTCCAATCCCCTAGTTTGCTGTACGCTTTTGAAAGGCCTGTCCAGTACTCGTAACGGCAAAGAGACCGTTTCTCCAATGCATCAATGTAAACCAGTTTTAATTCCTCCCAGCAGCTTCTGTCCTCCAAGATCTGGGCCATCCGTGCCCGATATTGGTACGCTTCTTTTTCGGAACAGAGCTCTTCTGCTCGGCGAAGAGTCTCGATCGCACCTGTCACATCGCTTGTTTCCAGGCAGAGGTCACATTTCGCGGTCCAATATAAATGCGTGACCGATGTTGGTGCTTGAGGATTATACTTCATTGCCTTCTCGAGAGCAGCAACAGCTTTTGCCCTGTCATGCACTCGGTAATACCACTGGCCCAGACCTTCATGCAAATGCCACCAGTCTGGATGTTCGTCAAGTGCCGATAGGAAAAACTGAGGGCAAGACTGGTCATTTGCAGCCATATAGGCGAACGCATAATTGCCCGAATGTAGGCCGACGAATGGTAAGTATCCTCCTAGGTCTCCTAGAAGTTTGACTTGCGACACCGTCGTCGATGTGTAGTCTGTGTGGGATAGAGATCGATCAGTATCTCCTGTAATCTCATCCCACAACAAGATCTGGGCGGCCTTTTTGGTCTGGATAAATACTTTCGAGCTGAGGCCGGATGATTTCCAATTCGTCCCTAGCCAAGTCCGTGCCAGGCAGCTGCATATAAAGTGCGAGAGGTCTTGAATTTCACCACTTGCTATGCCATTTCTCCAATTTAAGGCTGAAGCAGATGTCTCACGGGCTGAAAGATTTTGAGAAAAACTTGAAGTGCCTTCTTCGAACTCAGTGGAAGTTAACCAGTGTAGTATGCTCTGGCGTATGTCGAAGAGATGATAACACAGGAGGAGTGACCTTGTCTCATCTTCAGTGAGCAGAACAAATCGTGTCAGCCAAGTACAAAACAATTCCTCGACCGTAAATAGTTTGTGTACGCTGACGAGTAGCCTTTCAATATCTATCGGCCCGTGAAAACTGTCGTCCTGTTGACCCTGGAGTTTCGTGAAGTGAGTAAACCAATTAAGTACTGCATAATCATGTATACAGTCTAGTTGCCTATTTTTCGGATCAGTTAGGCATTCCAAGGACGCTATTGCGAGAGAAAGATGACAAGAAGAAGCTGACAATGAACGGGGCAGTGAAGAGCCTCGGTTTGTGATGAATACTCTGAAAGTTTCATGGGCTATTTGGACAATATCTCGATCATCTTTGGTAGCAATAACCGTGAAAATCGACCCACAATCCACTTCAATAAACTCACGAAATGCGAATACCTCGCCATGCAGGATAGACACTATTACTTCAAGAGCGTCGATTGTCAGATTAGATTGGCTAAACAGAACACAGCCTACGGCAAGCTGTGCCAGCCCTAGGCTGCCGGCTCGGTCAAATCGATCCAGTACTTCATTATACACCAGATTCAATTCCCTTGGGTTGTCATTGAGTAGAATTTTGAAATCCTGAGGTGAGAGGCCTGGCTTGTCTAGCAGGCTAAGCACGGTGGATGCCCAGAGGAAATTATTTTGTCCTTTTTCGACAACCATGCTTTCTCCGTGGTGGCCGAGTCTTTCAAACCCTTTCTGTAGAACCGTAGACTCGCACACTCGCTTCGATACGAAAGACCGGATATCATCCAAGTTCTCGGTGGTGAGTCGATGATGCAGCCATAGCTTGAGTTTATTCTTTGATATAGATATGGGCCGACTTGTCAAAAGGCATTGAGATTGTAATCTAGTCAGTAACTCAAGAAGAGTAATGGATTTTTCATTCATATGCAGGAATTCTTCTTCCATGGAGAGACATTCATCGATACCATCAATTACGATGAATACCTTTGAATCAGCCTTTGAAAGAGGTTTCGTGATTAGATCCTCAAAAAGAAGTAACGTATCGTCGCAAGCATACTCCTGGTCCTGCAAATCTTGGAAGTATTCCTGGGTTGATGGAACAGTCGTTACAAGTTGAGCTGCGAGGGTGCGAACCAATCGCTCCAATGTGTTCAACTGCGGATTGGTACCTCTGCAGAAGAAGTATAGAACAGGAGCTCTGGGATGCTCGGTTCTCAATCGCCGTATTATATATGCTGCTAGCATTGATTTTCCAAATCCTGGTGCTGCTGTCAACCACAGGCTTCCAGACTCTTCCCTTCTCCATCGAGTGAAGGCTTCTAGTTTCGATATCCAATTAAAAGAACCCTCGTGTAGTCGCTTGCACGCACTCATAAACTGGGCCTCAGTTTCCCAGTATGAGCTCTTCAACCACGCGAAAAGCTCCGATTTATCCAAGTTCTTCTCTGCATTGTGATACATGGCAATAGTGTCATCAAGTTGTGTTCTTTTCGGTACGGTACTAACTGCAATCTGAAGCAAAAGAGCCTGGTCGTACTCGAGAATAGCTTGATTCAACGCTGTCTCAACGCCAGAATACCTACCCTGCCCGAGTAGGATCGATGATCCTAGCATTTGGGTAAACCCTTGGCTAAAAAAAGTAATGCTTTCGTCAAAATATCGAATAATTGCCGTGAGCAGCTGCGTGGACTTTTGTATGACTAGATGGTTCCATTCTCCATCGACCGCTGTCTTCTGGATCTCTGCTATGCGGGAACATTGGTACATTACTCTCTGAAGTGTGCAATAGAAGTCCTTGGCCCGGGAGCGCTCCTGTTCCGCGAGATCAAGAACAACGGTCAAAGAACTCATCAACGCCTTTACGGGTTGGAATGCCTCTCCGACAGCAGTTCCCAGTCTCAGTACCAGCGAGGCGAGTGGGTAGATCTTGCCAGCCGTCTCAGAAACTTGTCTTGAAATTCCATTCTTCCGTGTATCTTGAGAAACAATAGTTTGTATTAGGTTTGCTAATTGCTCTGGACCCGAGGCAGTATTGAACTCATATTGTGTCGGATCACCCAAGCCTTCTTGTGCACCTTTTGAGTGCCGTTCACGGTAATTTTGGACTGTCTTCTGGAGTTTTTGTGATGCTAGTCGGAGCTGCCGAGTGTAGTCGTCGTCGATGGGAGTTTCTGGGGAAGGGGACAGTGGGGTTAGGGTTACATGGATCCCAGCTGCCGCTTCTCCTTTTCCAGGCTTTCTGAGCGATTTCAAGGACTTCTTGAATAAGCCCTTCATCGCAGTGAGTGAGTGGCTGAATTTGAGTATTCCTCCCAAGGACAAAACGCATGGTCCGTTCGACCTCGTATTTACGGGCCGTCTAGTGTGCAACTAATTTCTCCGCAGACCCCGCCAAAGCTCGTAACGTTTGATGGTCTGAGTCATGATTAATTAGATATTCTCATTGTTCTGGCCCTGCGGTAGCCCTAGCCCAGCTCTAGCAGGGCAGAAAGTTGGGATAGCCTTTCGATGACCCAATATTATTTGCGAATGCGTAGCATGAGTATATTAGTAGCATTATTGAAAAAGAAAAATCGTGTACACTGATTGGTCTTCTGTAACTCACAAAATTTCCTTATTGGGGATAGTTCCCGTGGCCATATTCTAACCAATCAAGTTGCCGGCCTGTGCCGGCCAGCAGATAATCCGATTCCCGAGCTTTCTCATCCAAAAGCTTCATCCAACATTGCCAATATAACGCATACTCTAAAATTCGCCCACTTTGACTCCATGGAGGATTTTAGAAAGTGCTCGAGCTGCCACACCATGAAGCCCAAGGACTAGTTCATACCTAGAAGAAAAAAATAACCAGCTACTAACTGCTACATGCTTCAGATGCCGTTACCCCTTCTTTGACATAAATTATTAACAGACAGGATTATCAAACCCTCCCTGAACAATTTATTGCAACTCAGTAGTCTTTCCAATCCTGCAAGCAGCAGCCGTTCCTCTACATCCACCCCTCGTCCGCTTATTACATGTTAATTTCCGTTATTGCCAGTGCGAGAATTTACGTTCGAACGATGACCGGTTCGACGATGAGGAAGATATATGCTACTATTGTGGCAATAATACACCATCTGAAAATCAAAACAAATATTGCATCCGTGCCCTCCCAGGAATGATTCAATGTTGAATGCATACAATCAGATAATTGCAATGTCATGGCTTGCCAATCACAATGCTTCTCCATGCACTGGCATGTATAATGTCTGATTACATTGCTAAATATTCAACAAAGGCTAAGAAAAGGACGACATCCTATCGAAATCTCATCAAGCAGATTCTTCCCAATGTCAATAGTCGCAACCCGATGATATCCATAGCTACCAAGATGAATAAATTGATTGGAGAAAGAGATTGGTCTGCACAGGAGAGTAGTCATATCTTATGAGGAATGGACCTAACAGAGGGTTCACGAACGGCTATCAATGTGCATCTTTATCTGGAGAACGAGCGTCAAACTCTATACATTCAATATGGCCAAGAGCAGGGGTCTGACGGTGTCAAGACTACAAAGTCACCGCTTGAAGAATATATGCATCCGCCTGCAGAGCTTACAGATATCAATTTCTTGACATTCCTTGAGCGCGTTAATTTCCGGAATGCTAAAAAATGTGTCGCCTTTGGGATAACACTCCTGACCGGGTTTTGAAATACTTTCCACGGGATAAATAAAGGCAATAGCCAGAGAACTTTGCCCGAGTCAAGCTCATGCTTCACCATCCTTTCAAGAAGTTTGTCATATCTCCTTAACAATCCTGAAACTGGTGAGGTTTTTCAGAATTATGCCAAGGTATATGAATACTGCTGTCAAAATCATAGGGATGATCATGAACCTGATTTTTATGAAGAAGCTCCACGGCCTGAGGCTGATCCTTTTTGATCCTCTACAATCCCGATCTGACGGGACGCAGGAATTTTGGTTAGAATTGGTGTTGCAACTTCTGGGAAATAATATTGAGCAGATTGAAGACCCAGATCGTCTTCATCATCGTGATCTTGACCGAGCATATGATTAGCTACACCATGTTGGTCATTATATCACACCAACTGACTTCTGGAGCATTCTAAAAGAGAATCATCCTGCCAATCTAGAGTCCAATCCTCAGCTCTAGCAGAGAATTTGGAAGAGAAACAGCGCTTACTATATAACCTGATTATCAATCACTATACAGAAACAATAGATGATCTTTCTATGGATCAACTACTCGTCAATCTGGATGGCAAGGCTGGAACTGGGAAATCATATGCAATCAATTTGCTATCTGCAACACTAGAAGCTGTAGCGCGTGCAAGGGGCGCACCTTCTCCAATTGTTCGAGCAGCGCCAACAGGAGTCGCTGCTTTTAATATATCTGGTTATACATTATATTCATTATTTCGACTTCCTGTTCGTGGCACCATGAAATGTTTCCAGACTACAAGCTCAGTTCCGTGGAGTATGATATCTTATCATAAATGAGAAGTCTATGATGGGCCTTTCCCAACTGGCCCTGATTGATTCCTGATGCCGGGAGATCTTTCTGGATCAGCGAGCCATGAATTTTAGGGGTTTGAATATTGTGATATGTGGTGATTTCTTTGAACTCCCTCCGGTCCTAGCAAAGCCGCTATTTTACACCAAACTTGCATCATTGATTGATGAGAATGCCATGAAGGACTATGTTTTATATTAGGAATTTAAGATAACCATCGAACTTAAAGTTGTCAAAAGACAATCTGGTGAGTCACGCTTCTTGAACCTGCTTTCCAGTCTGAGAAAGAATGAGATACCGCGGGATGATTGACAACTACTTTGCAGTCGTGTTCAAGCTGTTAATTTGCAACAAATTGATGTTGTTGCTTCATACTAAAAATCAAATCTCCACTCTTTTCCTTTTCCATCCGTACAATCCTCGTAATCTGATTAGTCCAAAATCTTCATTTCTAAACGCATTCGCAACTGCTGGCGTTCACGCCAGCGCATACTTGTATTATAGCTAGGCTCTTTCTGTTAGTACGTAGTGTAAAGCACTACAGCACGAATTGCCGAAGAGTGATACCAGAGCTTAGGTGTCTAGCCCTAACAATCACTGACAGTTAGCGGACCTGAGGGATTGGCTATCAAAATATCAAGAGAACTTTGCAACAGTCGATCGCACACACTAAAGTCGCTAAGATTATTACAGGGGAGCTAAAAAGTAACTTAACTGAATTTGAAGGCAATGAGGGTTCAGTGTTGACCATTGGGACCTATCTAAACTTATATATAACAAATAGTTATGACTACATACGAGTACTTCGTACAGGGCCGCAAAGTACTTAATGTTAGCCATGCTTCATGGCCGTCAACTAGAGTCTAGATATTGCACCCACTTTTTTGGAGGCTCCTAAACTGCATGCCGGGGGTTTCTCACGCTGCCGTCAGTCATTGAATTATAGCATTTCCCGTCGTGACAGTTGCCGGGAATGGCTTAAAATCCAGCCTTCGTTTTCAGATCAAAGGTGCACAATGACAAACGGCCTGCCCTGGGAAACCTGCCACACTATTCTAAGTGGAATAGTCGTTGCGTACATCGGCGATAACTCTGCTTCCAACATTGACACATTGACCAATTCCAATGCCCACCAGTGTGCGATCGATGCGCCGATTATTAAGGAGCTTGGGGCCAACGCCATCAGCGTACACTACATCGATCCAGCTCAGAGCCATGATAAATGCATGCAGGCCTTCCAGGATAATGAGATTTATATCATTGCAACATGGCAAGGCAGCGAGATTATTCTGATGGGGACATGTCAGGACTAGACCCCAGTTCGAACTTGGTCAGTACTTGCGAATACCAGAAACCTTCTCTAGGGATATTGACTTCTGTCATAAACTCAATTCAACCTGGATAACAAACGGCTTCAATCTATACACGGCGGTTCTCGATTCGATGGCGTCATACGACAATCTACTGGCCTTATTGCTAACAACGAGATAATTGATAAATGTATGCGATCCATCCGGGTCTCACTCATTCCCCTCATCTACAACATTGCAGCCAACCAGGCCGATCTCACTCCATTCTTGAAGGGAGCAGTTCGAGATATGAAGGCCTATGTTGTAGCTAGGCAGTATCGTAATATACCCATCGGGTATTACACAAGCGACGACGATAATTGGGCTCAGCAAATGGCGGATTACTTGGTATGTGGCGGCAGTAAGAGCGAAGCAATTGACTTCCTCGGTGTTAATGACTAGTCATGGTGTAGCCAAGGGTCAATAAATGCCTCCGACTATGGTCAATTGACATCGGATCTAGGAGACATAGATGTGCCATTGTTTTTACCCCCTTTTTTTTTCAGAGGATGGCTGTGCCGTCTCCAACCCGCGGACCTTCGAGGACTAGGCTGCAATCTTTGGATCAAATATGTCTGACGTTTGGAGTGGTGCAATCGTTTTTGAATGGCGGAAACAGTATTTGGATTCACTCTCCCTGGCTCTTCGTTTGGTTTGATATACGCATCCTGACATGCTCTCCTAGAAGTGCCTCGGAATCGGACTATGGGTTAGTCTCGTATACCACCTCTCGGCCTTATGCACCACCACTACTTTCCGATTACAGCGCCTTGAGCAGCAAGTGGGCATCTGTGACCATAGCCGACAACGCACTGCCAGCCCTAATCCGTCGACCTCACAACCCGGGCTCTCACTGGGTACAAAAGCTGGAGTTGGCGTGGGAGTCGCCTGTGGCGTAATTATGGTCCTGAGTGTTCTTTTCTGGGGTTTCCAAAGGCGACGACGGCAGGACAACTGCACAGAGAAGATCAATCAGGAGACCGAGACAGCGGCGAAACCGATGCCAGAACTACCCGCTACAATGTTCTGGCGTCGTCCACCGAACAAGTTACCTGCTGCAGAAGCGCAAGAGCTTGACTCTGTTGCAATCTATGAGGCTGGCTATGGAGTCAACCAGCCCGTAGGAGAAAAGAGACCGTCAAGCCGTGACAAAACCGTATATAAATAGTAGGATAATAATACCTGATTATGTGCTTTAAATTTCAATAGGTGAGAACTTGTCTCATCGTCAAATCCACCAGCATCGATATTTCACATGGTCTTCAACTCCGTATGACGGCGAAGGACTGAACATGCGCCCTGGTCATGGAATAAACGCTTTGGCGTATCCAGGGCCATTCAAATAGCTTTGTCGCCTAAAATTCAGCGTAAAGCAAAATACTAATCTCTTGTTCGATAAAATTCAGCGGGGTAAGGGGAACGTTCTGAATTTTTGATCTTGCTCCTGATGTTAGTCGTTGTACGTAGTTTTTTTTTTTTTTTTTCGAGCAGCCTCATTCTTCCCCTGTAGCCGTGCGGACTTGTATTAGCGTGCTGTAATCTAAGTGGCAGTTGTGGGCGGGCCGTGGCAGTTAGATTAGATAGTACTAGTGCGCTGCGACATCGAGCTATGCCATATGGACAGCTATACTACATCGGTGCTCATCAGTTATGCACCTCATCCAGTTTGCAACGTGACCTGATCTATATCGGCTCAATCAGGCAGACACTCGTTTTTGAAGCTCTTTGTTTATCTTTCTTCTTTTTCCATTCACTTCTCCTTGCTGTTGACAATCAACTTGAACGAAGCATCTTGATCACTGCTTGTCACATCATATAGCTAGCAATGGTTAGTTTACGAGTTCGATGGATGCCAACCGATTCCTAACTTGTTTTCTACCACATTGCAGGCTCAAACACCTCGACAGAAGAAGGCAAATGAGAAGTTTGCGAAGCACGAGGCCGCAAAGAGAGGGAAACCACAGGCTGCTGTCAAGAAGAGTCCCAAACAGAAATCCCCGATATCTTTTGGGTGGATAGGTAGGCGATCCAAGAATCCAACGTTGTCTTGAAGATAAATCCGCTGACTTTCTCTTAATCATTTAGTTTTACTTGCGTTCATTGTCTGCGGAGGCTTAATCTTCGAACTCCTGCGAGTCGTCCCGGAAATATGGTCCGCAATCATGTCGTTTTTTGGGCGATGATTGATCACATCAGTGACGGGGGCAAACAACCATTACACAAGGAGAAATAACAGTTTTCTTTCTTTTTTTTTGAGTGCCATCTACCGAGGAGTTTCCTGTTTTCGTCCATGTTGCGGCTTGTGTTCATATATTCTCCAGTACGGTCCCGTACCTACGTTGAAGAGCGTTTGATTCCTGAATTTCTATATACCCATTCTCTTGCCGACGACAAACTGTACAAGACTTTCACTGCCAAGTGTTATCATCTAGACGATCTGCTTGCCATTTTAGGTTTCTCCGCTCACGACTTTCTTCTTCTTTTTCTTTTTAACAGCTTTCTTCTTGATAAGTTGGCCATCAGAGGGTAACCCTGGAACGTTTATCCGCTCTGACGCTCGTTGCATTTCCAGGCGGGCACGTTCTATTTTTCGCATCGCCTCGGCCATTTCCAAATCTTGCTCTTCACTTCTCTGCTCAGGCTGCAAGTCATGATTCGATGGAGATCCATGCGCTTCGCTTAGAGCTAAACGTTCAATTCCGCTTGTATCCACCTGTAGGAGACTTCGCCCTGTTGAAGTCCTTGAGTCGGATTTCTGATTTTTCAATCCCGTAGAAAGTGATCCATCATAGTCAATGGTTTCATGAGCAGCTATTTGATACTTCCGTGGCTTGCTGCGGCCTCTAGAGCTTTTATCCGGCCTTTGGGAGTGTGTGTCTGACTCCATGGTTGTAAGGTCGATGATTGGAATAGAATCTATATCCAATTCTTCCTTATTCGAGATGTCGTGAACTTGATAGGAGGAATTGACTGTATCAGCAGCGACACCTTCACTATATCCAATGTAAAAAGGATCATCCCTGTTCCGTTCGGGGCGACTAAACCGTTCTTGGATCCTATTCGGATTTCCATGACTTGTATCTGTATTTTCCAAGCTGATATCAATTTGAGTCTCTAGACCCATCTGCTTCTGGAGGAACAAAGGGCCGCTAGGGACATAATAAAAGCTCTTTATGTCATTGTAAGTCTCCCCCTCAGCCCATGTATCATAATTGTCGTCGATAACCTTTGGCAGTGTGACGTTTATTGTTTGGTCCAGATCCAGATCCTCTGGAAGTGGGACCCTCTTTTGAGCCTCAATTGATACAGAGTTCAGGTCCAAACCTTTGAAAAGACTGGGAATGACATCTGCGAGTAAGAAAGGTAATTCGTGAAGGTCTTTCACGTCCGGTTGCAACGCTTCCTTCGCCAAACGAAGGAGTTCAAGGAATTCAGTTGCTCGTTCTTGCACATCCAAGTCTGGATGAGCTCCCAAGCCCTCCAAGAAAGTGATCAGACGCGAGAGGACAATGGAGTACTCGGTGTTGCTGCTAGCAGGCCATGCACTCTCCGAGGATATTAATCGCAAGAACACTTTAGGCATTGCCTGTAGGTAAAGGATCAGGACTTTTCCAGGGAGTGATTTGTTATTCGGATTGATGAGAATGTTCAGAATGCGATCAGGAAATGACAAAAGTTGTGAGTATTCGCCGGCTATCCAAGCAATCGGACCAAGTGCGCCAACGTAGGAGAATAAAGCACTCTGATAAGCCTGTTGCATATCAACCAAGAAGAGAAATGACTCCCCTGCCTTAGTGGCCTTCTCTCGAACAGCTTTTACTCGCACTGCAATGCTTCGGAGCTCCGCACCTATCCTGACTGCAATATCTGTGTTGGGAAGGTAGTTCAAAGGGTCGTCACTCTGACCACGTTTATTCATATTGAGATGAGGCAAAAGCTTCAGCAATTGCTCTAAGACTTCAACATACCACTCAAAATCAACGATATCCGCATAGTTGTCTCGGGAACAAATATCCAAAATATGTGTAACGACGTCGCTTTTGTAATCGGTTGGTAAATCATGCACGGCATGGGTTGCACTTGTCGAAGATGTAGAATCCAGAAATTCCGCGTCCCGCCAACCACTGGCACCTTCAACAGTATCGCCGTCGGCATTTTGTCGAGTCTCCAATTTTCTACTATTCAGTAACTGCCTCAACAAGCGGTTGACAATGTCTTGTAATGTATCTGGTGTAGCCATTTGCACTGCAAGCTCAAGTGACTGAAGTCTAATAGAAATGTCCGGATCATCCAAGCAGTCCATAATCACGTTTTGCTGCATTGCAACAAGATGTGGGTGCGATATGACAATGCGGTTGAAGGCAAGAAGAGCGACGTATCTCACTGTAATATTGATTTAGCCATTAGAACCTAGTTCTTATCGTCTCAGCTTGAGAAAAGCACAAGGATCAACTCACGATTGGGGTCGGCATCCATGACAACCATGCCTCTGAGTTTCGTTACACACAAGCTTGCAATTTCATCACCTTCTTGTGTCCCTTCAGCTTCTGTAAGGATACCTCCCTGTATTATGCCATTGATACACTCATAGAGAAGAGACATGGCGGTCGTCGTCTGTATAATGCTTATTAAAGGCCTAAGTAGCTTTCGTACTAGGCGAGGTTCTAGGGGCGTGAGAGTTGCGAACTAGGGTAATTAGCGAGCACGAACACTGGCCATGAAGCTTGAGGATACTAACCAACTTAATTATCTTGATGGCCATCCAATTATTCCCGCTGTCCACTAGCAGTTCAAAAAACCTCGGAGCTAAAGGTAGAAAGTCATGAGGCCTTCTCCAACCGAGCTCACATATAACGTTCATAACGGCAGCAATGACGCTACTATCTTCATTATCATCCATAAGGCGTTCCTTGAGTTTTGGCCAAGCCAGCCGGAGTGTTTCAGGGTAAACCAGGGCAAAGCGGTAAAGCACAACAATAGACTTCTTCCGAATCACTGCATTCGAATGTGAGAGTCGGGGGAGGAGATCATTTAAAAGAGACATGGCGAGCGACGGAGTAACTATGTGCGGTAGTGTTGCGAGCGGTAACGATAGATTAACGATGGATGATGAAACTATATCCTATTATCCTCTGTGAGACTCAAGTCATGATGAAGCTCCTTGATGCAAATTGGTCTCTACCTTCTTCAGTAGATTTGTCGCCAACATCAATACTTCTGTCTCGGCGCGAAAACTTTGGGCGGCAGCCAAGTAACCAATCCGCTTCTGCAGGTGTTTTGGTGAAGACATCACTTCGAGGACGTGGAAGGATGCCCAAGACATGTCGTATCCGAACATTTCGAGGTATATCAGCTTGAGGAGTGCGATGGTCTTTTTATCTGTTTTCTGTTAGACAAGGCCAGAATCAAAACGCAATGAAGCTGGGAATGAATATTCTAAAAAACAAACCCATATCTGGAGACTTGATTTCGGATTTGCATTCCTTCAAGCTGTTCTGTATATATTCCGCTTCGCTCCCTTTGTGGCTCCGCAGACCTCTAATGAGGTCATAAAGAGATTTTTCGAACCTATTTTGCTCTGTCACTATTCAACCTCTAAATCAAGGGCCAAAAAGCACATACATTGTTATAATGACCGCCGAATCTCATCAGTGTCGTGGTAAAGTATGATAACAGCTTAGAGCACCCCACCACGCCGCTTCTATGTTGTGTCTACCGGCAAGTGGGAGAAATCCGTTCATGGAGAAGGTGAAAGATGTTTGCTAAAAAGTAAATCATCCCATGGAAGTGCAGGCCCGAGCGAAGGGGAGAGCTCTCTTCGTGTTGTTCCAGGTTGAATATTGACAGACTCCGGCGGTGCCTTCCTGACTCTCTCAATACATCATCCTGCTTTGGGATGGTCTGATTGGCCAGTGCATGTATTCTGCCAGCAGTTCCACACCGCCTAACGGGACCATCGAAGAAGCTTACGGAGAAACAGTCAATTGTCGGGCTCGAGCTACAGTTGTCACTATTGATTCAAGAGAAAACATGTGCCTCCTCGACCTCTCTTCTAACCTCGCCTCTGTATGATTGCGCGATATAGACTCCAGCAATGGCGACCATCAAGACAGATCTTGACCGAGGATTGCAGCTGTCAAATCCGGCAGCCGCTCTCCACCTCTCACAACAAGCCTCCACCCTCTTGACGAAGCCCTATTCTTCCTCGATCTTACCATTTGCTGCGCCTGAGGACCCAGACCAATGGATTGAATATGAGCAACTTTTCCTCGTTTTCTTACGCACCGACGATGATAAATCTGCGCATCTGTGCCTTGATCGCCTCACTGACCGGTTTGGCCCGGCCAATGAGCGGATAATGGGGCTAAGGGGTCTTTACCAAGAAGCAACGGCAAGGGATACCGCCGCTCTTGAAGTGATTTTGAAAGATTATAACAAAATACTCTCGGAAAACGCTGTCAATGTGGTAAGCAACTGCTGAACTATGGTTTGTGTTTGAATGACCCTGCGTGCTAATCGCACGGTATTCGACAGCCCATCTTGAAGCGTCGTATCGCGCTCCTACGTTCGATGAACAAATATGAAGAGTCGGTATCGGCATTGGTGGACTACTTGGAAGCTTTCCCAACAGATGCTGAGGCATGGTGTGAACTCGCAGATTTGTATCAATCTAATGCAATGAGCGCCCAAGCTATTTTCAGTCTCGAGGAAGCGTTGCTTATTACTCCAAATGCATGGAACGTAAGTTTTGTGCCACACTGTCATTGGAAAGAATGAATCGGGGTTGACATCAAGCAACAGCTGCATGCGCGACTTGGAGAGATCTTGTACATATCCACGACGTCTGGCGACCGGAGTATTTCGTCGACCCAAACGTTAGCAAGATCGGTCAAACATTTTTTACGGAGTCTCGAATTATGTGACGATTATGTGAGAGGGCTATATGGTCTCATTAAGGTATGACCGTCCTATTCTTTTGCTGCATGGATTTGGATTTATGGTAGGCAAGGACATGTCAGGGTATACTAACTGATGACTCCGTAGACTGCATCGGAATTGATCCGCCACATACAAACTGAGCAGAGCACTGGGGATGATGTCCCATCTATCAGCACACTAGAAGAATTGAGGTCTTTGGCTATACAAAAAGCAGAGAAGCTCATACAATCACAGCAGTCGAGCCAACTGGATGGTCTTGTCTCTTTAAAGAAGCTAGTGCAGCAGAGATAGTGTCCCCATGTCAACGCATGCAATAATAACTACATGAGATTGTTCTAATTATTCCAAACTCTCCTGGTGCGCTTCCATCTTTTCTCTGATCTTTTGTTAGTTGCATGGTGGTTGCATCCCCCTTCATTGTGTAGCCAATAGCAGCCTGTCTGTAATGTAAATTACAATTGTTACAACCTGCCGATCACACCGCATCAACTCTACACGCTTTTATTTCTAGATTCCTCGACTCACATAAAGCGAACACCAAGACCAATAGCTGACCCTTATCTAGGTATGAGTCAACCGTCTTCCGGTTTTCCCTCCATAAGGCTGCACTGGGCCCTGTGTTG
Source organism: Talaromyces stipitatus ATCC 10500 (assembly GCF_000003125.1). Lineage (NCBI taxonomy): Eukaryota > Fungi > Ascomycota > Eurotiomycetes > Eurotiales > Trichocomaceae > Talaromyces > Talaromyces stipitatus. Next base: position 2,600,049 of record NW_002990114.1, read on the forward strand.
TTAGCCAGCATCTCAATCGAGATGCTTATGCATCGTCAACTGGTTGGGTCACGCCGAGTAAAGTGGGCTGCTTCGGGCAGCCATGTCAGAATCAACTACATACACGACAGCAGTCGAGAAGACAAAGCCGTGGTGTGAATATTGGCCGAAACCAGTAGGCAACGTCATCTCAGCCTTCTGCGAGATTTGCGCTGCGTTTTGTTGCGCTTTTCCATATTCTTCTCTCTGGTTCGCTAGCATGAGCTCCATTCGATAATAACTGAACTGTATGTGATGAGGCTAGTCCACTATGTTATACATTTCACTGAGATGAAGATCGATCTGGTCTAGCCACCGTCCTAGTCTTCTCAATTGACTCTCTTGCAGCATTGGGAATGCTCGGTAGTGTAACAGTTGACATTGAGTTGTAAGACGGTTGGTGTATTGTCATGGTATTACAGAGATACTTTTACCCGACGACCATACTATTTCCCTGTCATCTCCGTATCATATTACACACTAATCCCAATTGGATTGTTTGGGTTCCAGATCGCCCGCGGCCCCTCCTTGCCTCCGGCCCAACTGCTTCAGGCACTTAATCCCCATCGTCGACTCCCAAATTGTCTTCTTCCCACACAAATTTTACGCTCCGAAAGAGGCGAATTTAGGCTCACCCAGCGTACTATAACTGTCATGTACCTTGCATCGATTGATCGCTTTTCGTCTTCTCTACTAACCACTTCGTCCTCGATCTATCATCATCTATCCATAGCTCGCTGAACTCGCCGGCCCTCGTATCATGAAGAGCATAGCAACAATAAATAATACTTCAATCTCCGTTCACTAGCTCTTTGTTGACCCAAAACACAACAAACAACTTATCGTTAAAGACTCTCATCGATGCCGTGAGTTGCCATGTTCAAATCGCATTCAAGATACCCTACTAAACCGTCATCGGTTCCAAAACAAAGGCTCAATATCCACATAAGCGATCAAGGGGACACGTCCGAGTCGGAACAGTCGTACACTGACGACGAAGGCTCCTCTGATGTGGTTGATGTGTCTCCGCCATCCGTCACAGGCAGCATCGGTGAATGGGCTCATCTATCATACCCCGATGAAATAGGATCCTCCGAAGCATCTCACCCCCGCACTTCGCGCCATAGTCGTGATCGCGAGACTCTACCAGCTTCTCGTTCTAGATCTAGCCACCGATACTCGCGCAGAGACGTGCGTCCACAGAGAGAAGCCTTCCAACAAAGGGCAGCACGCCGCCATCGCTCGCCAGAATCTCCCGACAGTGAGTCGGCCGAAGACCTTGTGGAAGACTATACTCGACATCGGCCTGAGAGGAGGGGTTGGCCGCCTACAGGCGCGGCAGCTGTCGGTGGTTACGCCCAGAGTGCATCATCGGGGCCATCCTACAATGTGTTTCCGAACGGGGCAGCTGGCCATCCACATTTCCCGCATGCCGGTCCTGTCCTTCCACCATCAGACCAATTAGTTCGGTTTGGTCCCCTTGCTCACATGGGGCGCTCAGGCCAATATGGGAACACATCACCGCCTTATGGCTACGGTGGCTCTCATTTTCCTCCACCCCATGCAGGGGGCATGCCGCCTTTTTTCGGCCATGATCAATTACCCGGCCATCCTGGACCTCATCCCGCTCATCTTCCACCACACCAACCTCACGACCGGAGCCGAGGACAAAGTCCACCGGAGGTACCACCTCTACCCCATATGGTTCCCCCCCACGGCAACCCACATTTTGGCGGTCCCCCCTTTGGCAGTCCTGATTTGATCCCATACGGCGCAAATGGATACATGCCGTTCAATCCCAACTTCCCGCCGATGCCTCCGGGGATGCTCGCTCACCCCCTATTCAATCAGATACCTCGTCAGCCTGAATCTCCATCGGCGACTTCTCAATCAGATACTGCAAAGGACGAAGCGATCGCTAGACTGGAGAAGTTGATATTGGACGAACGTGCAGAAAGGGAGGCAAGGGATGCAGCTCGTGAAGCAGCCATAGCGAAAGCCGCGGCAGATAAATTGGCAGCAGAAGAGAGGGCGGCAGCTGAAAAGAAGATCGCAGATGAAGCGGCGGCCAATGCAAGAGCTGCAGCTTTGGCAGAGGCAGAACAAAAAGCTGCTGAAGCGGCTATCGCGGCTCAAAAGGCCGCCAAGGAGTTAGCAGCAGCGGCAGCAGCAGATGCCAAGAAGGCCGCTGAAGAAGCTGCGGCCGCGGCAGCAGAGGAGGCAAAGAAGGCCGCTGATGAAGCGGCTGCTGCTGCTGCTGCCGCCGCAGCCGCCGAAGCGACAAAGGTTGCTGAAGAAGCTGCAAAGGCTGCAGCTAAGAAACCTCCACCCGAGAAGAAGAAACCTATCAAGTTCAAAGACGCCGTGGGAAGAAAGTTCAACTTCCCCTTCCACTTATGTGCCACATGGCAGGTATGTATTCTTCTTTTGTACGATTTGTAACTATAAATTGCTCACCGCCTTTTTGTAGGGAATGGAGGAGCTTATTCGTCAAGCGTTTCTACATGTCGATGTCATTGGACCTCACGTTGCAGAAGGACACTATGACCTAGTCGGCCCGAGTGGTGATATTATCTTGCCACAGGTCTGGGAGACCGTTATCGAGCCGGATTGGACTATAACCATGCACATGTGGCCAATACCAGAAAAGCCAAAAGAGCCTGATCCACCACCACCAGCGGAAGAGCCTCCTGCGCCACCACCAGAGGAGCCCAAAAAGCCTGCAGGTATGTTCAATGATTTATTTTCAGTCACGCAAGGTTCGAGAAAAAACTAACTTGATTATAGCTCCCGCTCCTAAGAAGCCCAAAGTCAGACCTGAGGCCGGCTCATTTGCCATGTGGATGATGGGGAACAATCGGCCAAAACCGAAACAGCCTTTAAAAGCGTGAAAAAAGCCTGAGATTATACAGCAGCAAGAAAATGACACCTTGTATAATTACGTTAGTCATTCTGCAGTTAGGAACAGCGCCGACCACGGGTTAGACAAAGATGACGCAAGACGAACAGAGCCACTGTTATGGCTTCGCTGTTCTTGTCAACTCGCTTCGATCCTGGGATTGAAGATTTAACTCACCGCGTTTCACGGTCAGTCGGTATAGTTTCAGGGGGGACATGGCTTTTCTTCTCGAAGGCTCGGGATGTTTTCTCATGTCTCGTTTTTGTTTCTTATTGTATTTTTCCCTCAACTTTTTGTTTGCTTGATACAACTGGAAAAGCGTTTGGGAAGCATTGCGTGGTCGTGTTTGCAGTTGTCAGCGGTATTGTTTAGGCGTGTTCGGTTTTCTTCTCTTTTGCCTTTGCTTTTTTTTTTATTGAGATTCGGGTTGTTCGATACCCTTTACCCATCAGACGATAATGATATATAGACGAGAATATGTGAAAAGAATTTATGAGTGTTTTTGATTCCTTGCATGAGCCTTTGAATGAGCATCTACGTACTCGTTTTATGTCCTGGGTTGACTTTCGGAAGTTTGTTTATTCATCTATAGCTGACTGACTCAATGATATGTCTTTAAATCAAGCAGAGGCTTGTTCTTATTTCATCTAACCAAGGTCTAGCTGCTCTACCTGGAATGCAATCATTGCAATTCATCCATCATGTCTTCATCAAGATCAACGTTCTGGTCCCTCTTCCTCCCGCTGAACCCAACAGTACCCTTGGAAGCGGCATCGTTACGTTTTTGAGCTTTACGCAGATGGCTGATATACTCCTTGCTCAGCTCCAGTTTCCTATCACTGGTTTGTATGTTCTGAATAAGAAGTTCGAGTTTTTGATGCTGTGACCGCAATTGTTCCTCTAAAGAAACTTCCAGGCCGATGCTTGATTCGGAATGATCTGTCAAGAATCGGAGCATTGACGTATTTGGGTCTCTCGACGGGTGTATCAGAGAAGCAGGGAAGCCTTCTTTAACTGCGAGGGCCACAATATACCGCTCGGTTTCTCGCACGTCCATGCTGTTCGATAATGCTCGCTGCGAGACATCTGTTGTAGTCACTGAGGCAAAAGTGGCACCGAGGCCGCGCACTGCTTTTTTGCGGAAACTCAGAAGCACTTGTTGTACGAGACCGTTGTTGTTGTCCTATATGTGCAAAACTATGTCAACTTTCCAGATCCAGACCATGTCTGAGATACATAACACTCACGTCGCTCCATATCGTTTGCCCCGCTTCCGCTTCATCTTTTAACCTTTCCCACTTCCCTGATATGAAGGCAGTTGCCAGTGCATCATAAGGACGTGCAAGTGCTTTATATGTCTTCATTGCAAGAGGCGAGGTGATCTTGGGAACCGATGCAGTCTGGAGCGTTTGGTTAGAAATCCCTCGATAATAAAGGATAGAGAATCTTACCGTGCCATTCTCGATTAGGTTCACCAATACCCATTTTTTGTAGGCTTCAACCATGATCAAACTAACAGCATTCACCACAGGACATGTTATCACAATGCTTAGGAAATGACGAGCTTTGCTCCATTCCTTCAGTGCCATGTAAATCATTCCGCCGTAGATAAAGTACTGGAGATGCTCCGCATATGTGAGTTTCATGGGTGGTTCAAACAGATATGGACGGGTGGAGCCATGGAATCCTGACTCGCCCTGTGAATGCTGTATAAAGAGCCGATCCGCTGAACTTGGTATCGCAAATATCGTTCGATCGATGACTGGACGTGCAACCTTGTATGCTTTAGCTAGCAGACACAGACGAGTTAGGTATAAATGGGCAACGGTGAAGGTGGCGCATGTTGGATCCATTCGAATGATGGCATCTCTGACAGGGCGAATCGCAAGAAGCGCCTAATTTGCTAACCATCAGTGTCAAAATCCTCCTTTTTGATTTCAGATATGAATCACCTTGTTCCCAGCTTCAGCTGCACCCGAAATAAATTCAAGTACGTTGCGCCATTCCCTTGCTGCCCGTCTGATCTGATTCGGGTCGAATGATTTCAGCAACGAAAGCGCCCTTGACCAAAGTATATTTCCAGGTAGTAAATCGCCCGTTTCCATGTTACGGGCTCTTAATTTGGTCTGGTTGATGTAGAAGTTTAAGACGAGGAGATAAGCAAGGGAGTGTGTCGAAGGATCAAGAAGCTGCACCTGTTAGTGACTTGGATATACCGCGTAACGAAGTCTTTGAACTTACTTCTAGCACATTCTGAGCTTTCTCAGGGCTATCGAGAATGTGTTGAAGATGTTTACGCGTAGATACGTAATATTCGAGGGCATGTGTTTCGTATGCTTCGTGGGATGTATCCGCTGGGGAAGGAAAAGAGCGGAGTTGGTGAAGGACATGATCCATGTTGACTCAGTGGATGAGGACACTGGAGATGAGAGGTGGAAGACGAGTGAATAGCTAGCTGGCAGCTTTCAGATGAGGGATCTAGTACCAACAGCTCTTGACCAGCCTTCCCCCTGTCAGATGTTGCCAACGATGTCGGTGTGTGTTGCTTGTCAAGAAGCAGTCTGTGGAGATGCGTCATTGATAAGCCGCACTCACCGCCTTCCTGGTTGGTCGCGCTTACCCCGCGTAGTCAGTCCTACTTTTTCTTCTCGCTGAGACTTTTTTGACGCGTGGATGCAGGGATAGATATTGATTTTGACTATGAATTTACAAATAATGCACGGTTATCGCCGAGAAGTTCTCCGCCATGGGGTTCAAGTCGTTTGAGTCGAATTGTCTGGTTTCTTATACCAGTCTCTACAAATTGAGTCATATGCGGGTGCTCCACAATATAAATTCTTCTAGGATGGAAAGCTTCGTCTTTTAACTCACTCTCATTACCTGTTCAGTCCAACCCAGTTACTATCAGGAACAGTATACGGTTATCCGCGCTGCATTCCACCTACTCCGTCATATCGTCCCCCCATCCTAAACCACGATGTCTCTGACCGAGTCGTCTGCCTCCGAAATCGCACAGAGCGCATCTCTTGCCTCTCGCCGGTTAGCCACAATCTCGAACGATGCACGCAACTTCGCATTAACAACGCTCCACGCTGCTCTATCTGAGAAGCGCGATTTTATCCTTCAAGCTAATGCGAAAGATGTTGCTTTGGCAACTCAGGCAGCCGCGAATGGCGAGCTGAATCAAAGTGTGTTGAAGCGGCTCGATTTGACCAGACCTGGCAAGTACGATGATATGTTGAGTGGTATCTTGAGTGTGAGAGATCTTGAAGATCCAGGTATTTACACCTATTAAAAACAAGACCTGAAAAGTATGCTGAGATATATGTAGTCGGTAGAGTTACGATGCGAACGCTGTTAGACGACGGTCTGGTTCTAGAACGAGTCACTTGCCCCTTGGGGACACTTCTCATAATTTTCGAGGCTCGCCCGGAGGTCATTGCCAATATCGCTGCCCTAGCTATTAAGTCCGGGAATGCAGCTATTCTAAAAGGTGGAAAGGAGTCAACCGAGTCGTTTATTGCCATTGCGGAAGTTATTTCGAATGCGCTTTCAAAGACCGAAATCCCGATTCCTGCCATTCAGCTCGTCAAGACGCGTGACATTGTGTCTTCACTGCTCTCTCAAGACACCCTCATTGATCTAGTTATTCCCCGCGGCTCAAACGAGCTCGTGCGATACGTCAAGGATAATACAAAAATACCTGTGCTTGGCCACGCCGATGGTCTCTGCTCTGCATATATCCATTCCGATGCAGACGTCACAACTGCTGTGAAAGTCATTGTTGACTCCAAAACTGACTATCCGGCGGCTTGTAATGCCCTGGAGACTCTTCTAGTGCACGAACATGTGCTTGAAAGCATTTTGCCAGCTGTTGCCGAGGCTCTGCTCGCAAAAGGCGTCTCTCTCCGTTGTGACCAGGCTTCAAAAGCAGCTTTGACCAAAACTCTCATCCCCACACAGGCAGCCCTTATACAAGACTCCGTCGACCAAGACTATAATACAGAGTTCTTGGATCTAATACTCGCCATTAAGACGGTGCCATCGCAGTCTTCAGAATCCTCTGCCGTACAGGCAGCTATCGCCCACATCAACGCACATTCCTCGAAACATACCGATATCGTGCTTACCACTTCGAGGCAAGTCGCTGATTCTTTCATGGCCGGCGTTGACAGTGCAGGTGTCTACTGGAATGCCTCCACACGCTTTGCAGACGGCATGCGATACGGCTTTGGTACAGAGGTCGGCATTAGTACAAACAAGATCCATACCAGAGGACCTGTGGGATTGGAAGGATTGACCATCTACAAATATCTTATCAAAGGTGAAGGTCATATTGCAGCGGACTATGGTGGTTCGGGAAGTAAGAAGTGGAAGCACCAGAAGTTGGGGATTTAAAAATGTCTTGAGCATCATCATAATTTTTGAATGAATTTCATTAAAAGGGAACAAAAGAACACTCGAGAAAATAGACAATGCACAAAATGATCATATTGAACTCGTGAACCATGATAGTAGTCCCGTTCCACCACTCGTGCAGGATTTTTGTATTTTTTTAGAGCACGGATATCGCCCAACAAATAGCCCGAGAAAATATTGAATAGCAACAATTGCATAGATATGTAGGCGTAGTTTGTGGAAGTCCATGTCTTTGATTGTCTGAGCCATTCCTCTAGTAAAATTTCGTTCCTCAGACCTTGAAACCGCGAGATCGTCTCCGACCACGAGCACGCTCGAACTTGCGACCCTTGCTTCGCACATAGGGTTTCTAGAGTCTTCGTTAGTAAACCGATAAAAATAAAGCATACTTTCCGAGTTTTTGTTCTCACGTACCTTGTGACTGTGAGGGCCCATGCCGAAGTGCTTGACAGCTTCCCGAGCGTTCTTGGGTCCACGGAGGAGGAGAGTGTTGGATCCGGTGGGAGCACGGAGAGCGAGCTGGTCGAGAGTGAGGACCTCACCACCGGCCTTTTCAATACGGGCGCGGGCGGTAGCAGTGAAGCGAAGGGCGGCAATGGAGAGCTTGGGGACAGTCAACATGCGGTTGTCGTCGGTGACAGTTCCAACAACGACAACGGTCTTTCCCTTCTGTTCCTCTGTCACATTGGAGACGATGCGAGACAAGCTGACGGGAGGTCGGTTTGTGCGGGACATGAAAAGGCGTCGGAGGACGACCTTGTTGAAGTTGGCATCGGTACGGCCTGCAAGCGAAAATCTTTGTTAACCTGATGTGATCTCTTCCTTCCCGACATTTTTTCCTCTTCTGATTCCTGCGATCGCGCTTTCATAATCGAATTCAAGGGAGGACATACGGGCCAAGAATCGGTAAAGCTTCACCAAGAGCTGAAGATAGACGTTCTCACTCTTGGGCGCCTTTCGGTGTGTGCTGCGCACATGGTGACGATCCAAATCGATACCTGCCGCAACCTTAGCATTCGTTCATATCAGTAATATCAAGGGCTCGATTCTCATGATAGAAAAGCAAGCCATTGCCATCGATACATACCCATGGCTCCTGATGTGCGGTGTTGGCGTTCGAGGTTGTTATCTGCCGCACGTCGAGAGACTGATGAGATTGATTCTCTAAAATTCGAGATGGAACGGGTTTGTGTGGGCTGAGCCCTACGCTAGTCCGCTTTTGTGCCGTGGGTCCTGCAGCAAAGAGAGAGCCGAAGAAAAGTACACTAAACCAGATTGAGCATGACTGTAAGAATAAAGTGTTTATGATTGGTTCTGTAGCGTAACACTGTATATAATACGTACGTTCATTCTCGATCTTTAGTAAGGGTATGTAATTAATTCACTACAGCTAGCTCTGAATACTATCTAAGAGACTAAGATGACAGGGCAGTAGACGAACTTATAAATTCATCGCTGACGAGGGTAAATCACAAGGTATAGACATATAACTCTTTTTAGTATGTGTGTGCAGATTTCCAATATTTCCAAAACGAACATTAGTTTATGTCTCTATCTTTACTCTTCCCTCATGCCGACAAGGAGATCGCGCGTGATCTCGAAGCTAAGCCAACTGCTGGCCATACTTGGCGCGACTTTCAATAAATTGGGGACAATACCTTTGTAAAGACCCTGGATACCTTCTTGGGCCACGATGACCTTCACGGCGTCCCAGATGGATGCATATTGATAGCCCATGCCAGTCATGGTGTTGATTTGGAATCTGCGACGGAGGACATCACTGGAAGATGTTGATTACTATTCTGCCCATGGCATTGGCAGCTCATGAAGACTTACAAAGGATATGTGCATGTCTGAGCAACCGCACCAGAGATAGCTCCGGCGAGGAGTTTCCGCGCTGGACTAGGATTCTTTTCTCCCTCAGGTGTGAGGTAAACACGGACGGACTCGTACACCATGAAATTCAATCCAACCTATGCACGTTAAACATATGCACATTGTTAACACCCCTTGAATATCCGACTTACATATGGAGCCACACCGGCAACCGTCGGGATGATTCCGCGATAAAGCGCAAGCATACCCCCTTCAGTCTTGTACATCATGACCATAGTTTCGAACATGCCAGGCAATTTTTCTCCGGCTTCTCGCTGGCCCAACTCCGCAAAGGATGCAGATTGTATTGAGAGTCTGGTACGGACAATATCAAGTGGGTAGGTAAATGTGACGGAGGTGATTCCGGCAAGTGCTCCGCAGAAGAGTCGTCGTACAGGGGTCAAGTCAGCTCCAGGGGTCGGCTCTATAAACTGAGAAGGATATCAGTATCGTCCGTATAGCACCTTGTGCGACATTGAGTGGGCGCAATACCTTTTTGTAGAAATTGTAGCTCCCAAATTGCACTGCCGAGTATGGAATGATCCGGATACAATTGGTTCCATTCCCGCGCATGAAACCTCTCCATCCTTCTTCCTTTCGCATCTTGACCAGTGCCTTCCATATCGACAATCTATATTCTTCCCTACCAACGCTCTGAATTTGAAGTAGGATTTTCAACCGCTCGAGGGGTGAAACAATGGTTCTCGAGACTGCGCCGGCCACACCGCCAGCAATGAAAGCTGCGACAACAGGTTCGGAGAGGTTGTATTTCGTTCTTTGCAGAAAAGATGTTGCGACAGGCTTCTGCATTTACGTCAGATATGCAAACGTGTATTTATTTTTGCCATACAGATTCTCCGCAAACAAAGAAATAATTCCAGGATCGTGTAGTTTGACTTACTGTTGCATATTCGCTCGCTAAAGTTGGTAGTCGCGAAGACTCATGAAGTTTATCGCTATCACTTCCCAGGTCTTCGCCCTGTGCCGAATCTTGCCGATTGAGGCTCATTGTGCGGAAATAAGAACCAACTCCCTCAACGCAACGGCACTTTGCTTCTCCAAACCGAACCGTACGCCCGAGTTGTAAACTGACGCCGTATCTTCGATATCGAGGTCGAAAAGAGCGGTGGGAAGCTTGCTCAATTCAAGTGCTGGAACTCAGATGCGAGTGCGGAAAGTTTTCGAAACGGCTATTTTGACCTTGTCGCTGCTGGTGCCGGCCATGAAGAATGAAAAGCACGTCGTAACATAAGATAATTGCCGGGTAGCTCAAGAAAACATATTCAAAATAGGCCTAACCAAAGATGAGATCTGAGTATTCTTTGGAGGCTTTACGATAACGCCGGCTTGGTGAGCGGAAGTACGCTGGTGAAGTGAGGCTCGATTGTCGCTTGATCCGCTACGTACCTCGCAGTGCAAAAGAAGACTCCGTGATCCAATTAGACAATTGACTGCGATGTAACCTGTCAGAGGTGTTCAAATCCCAACTAAAGGTCGCCAGCTGTGACTTCAGAGATGAGACACGGATGGAGGCGATCTTGCCGATAAGTCAGTGTTACGGGTACTGGGATTACCGGCCGACTTTCGAGTTTCTTGGTGCGGGAGGCACTCTGTAGGCGTATCAATACGTAACATTACCTGTTGTATTTTTCGCACTCCTTTTTTGCGAATGCCAAGACTTGTGACACCAAGCTGGGCCATTGACCGCCCAGCCGCCCTGACAAAAGCTTCGACCAGAATTCTGCCTTCCACAGACTTCCAACATCCAAAGCGACATCCACCATCCATCCGTCTATCCCTTTGACTGCCATCTTCTACTCCTGAGGAAAGGCATCATGTCTCGTTCTGGCGGTACAACTCTCTACGTCACTGGCTTCGGCCACGGCACTCGAGCACGCGATCTCGCCTACGAATTCGAACGGTACGTCCCAACCGCCGATGGTCCACGACCACGACCTCCTCGATCCCTTCCCGATTGACTCCTATCATCTTCCCCCCTTCGTATCTTTCGGCCAGATCCGTCGGCTTCAGAAATTGCGACGCGTTCCTCTTGCGCTCTTACCATCGCCCTTCTACTCTTGCCCCCTGCTATGGCGCGATAGTGATTCTGACGACGTCGAAACACCCTGCTTCCTCCCACCCATCGCTTTACTCCATTTCATTTATCAACTATCTTTATATGTCTTATAAATGTATCTCTCCAAATGATGGAATTGTGATTATCTGACTAGAACATTGCAGATATGGCCGACTTGTTCGGTGTGATATTCCCGCACCGCGGACAGCTTCCAGTCGCTTGTGAGTATCCTGTGTGATGTGGCATGAGACGTTCTGCTAAAATGTGGCCTTTCCAGGTTTGCTTTCGTAGAATATGAGAGCCGTCGCGATGCAGACGATGCCTACCATGAAATGCACAACAAACGCATTGGTCGTGATGATCTTTTGAAGATTGAGGTGGGTTTGATGGCTACTTGATATAATTTCTTTCCATTCCAACTCATTGTATAGTGGGCCCGCACTCCCCCATCGGCATCATGGCGCTTCGACTCTGGTCGTGACCGTCGTCGAGACAGGACTCCTCCCCGTAGAGGACGTTCTCCATCTCCTCGCCGTGGACGTGGTGATTACTCGCCTCGCAGGGACGACAGGCGCGATAAAGATTATGACCGACGAGACCGGGACCGTGATCGTGAGCGCGAGCGCGAACGTGATCGCGACCGGTCTCGCAGCCCCGATGACCGTGACCGTGACCTCAAGGAAGATCGTGACAGACATGAGGACCGTGACCGCCGTGATGACGAGCGCGACACTGCTACGAATGGCGACGACCGAAAAGGTAAGCTTATTAATAATGGCTTGGCTTTTGTCAATGTATTTTGACAATTAATACTGACTTGGTTCACGAAAAGCTCTCGATCCTCTCCCTTCAGGTCATGATGAACTCGACACAGCCGAGTAAATCAGTTGCTCGGAACGATGCCTCTCTGTCATGGTTGCTCGGTAGGCATTCTAACTACCTCAAGCCTCTCCTTGTTGTTCTCATGAATCTTGCTTCATTTGTCGATCCATCTTGTTTGCGGCGTTAACGAAACAGACCTCCACACGACCAAGACGACAAATGATCCGCGTATGATTCTCCTCGTCGTTATGCCATGAAAATCTTTTCTTACTTTCGGGAGTGTTGCAATACCTTCCTTGTAAACTCGCAGGTTCTTTTTCTCTGTCTTTTCCTTTACAATTCTTTCGGCTTCATCTCTTGTGTCAAATAAAACGTATTACTAGTTTTGAGAAAAATACAACCACATTCCATCAATATGAAACTATGAAACTATGTCTCGTACAGCTCATGATATGGTCACAGTTACAATGTAAATAATATTCATCAAACTCTCCTGGTAGCTGAATCGGCAAGAAGATCAAGGGTAACTATACTTTTCTCCCAAAGAAAAAAGGTGCTGCTAATGCAAGTAAAGACAAAAAGAAATATCTCACATCTTCTCGAAAGTGGCCATCAGTGAACCTATAATTACCATTAGCATTTTGTGAAGAGCAAAGGTATGGGTAAAGACAATTACTTACCAATGAAGGTTGTCACCAACCGAGATCTGACTTGGCAAATATCCTCAGGCACCAGCCATATGGTTGCACCCATCTTTCTGGCAATACTGATACTGAGTTTAGCATTGGCATATGCATCCTCAGGAGTGCGTCCAGGGGTAACCAGGTCATAATCGACATAGCTGCTCTTCATGCCGCTCAATACGTCCAAAAGGAATATACCAGTCCCAATAGACGCATCCTTGAAGCTCCGGATTGTCGATTTGCCACCTCCCTTTTGCGACATGTCATTAGCCCACCGGATCATCTCGGCGTCCGTGATTTCGCGCTTGCCCAACCGTTGTGCTAGGGAGGATAAAGTGTTTGTGATATCCTTGCGCATCAGCTGCCACACCAAGCCCAGTGTTAAGGTTCGCTGTCCGTCAGTGATATCAGCACCCTGGATACCGACCAGGGAGAAGCGGTTCTGCTTTCCGAGTTCAATTGCATAGTTTGTATTTTCCACCGCCTTGAAACGAAGGATTTCGCCACCAGAAGCTGGAGGCTTGTTGACATGTCTCCAATTGACACTACCAGGAATAACCTTGTCGTAGGCCTGAAGGAGAATCGTGCCATCCCGAAGGTCGTCGAAGAGTGAGTTGACAGCAGGCTGCACATCCAAGGAGTTCAACCACAAGGTGAATACACGAGCCTCTCGTTCGCCTTCCGCGTCGAAGTCCTCGACTTCGAGCTTTTCTTCTTCTGTAATGGGATCCAAACCAGGATGAGTGTTGAAAAGGTTAGCAACAAAGGCTAGATTGAGTTTGGGATTTCCAGCGACAAGAGATGTTGGAGTCAAGAATTTACGGCAATCCAATTTCTCTGCGTTGGTCAAGACCTGTTCCGCGCGTTGCAAAAGGTCTCTTGTCTGTAAAGGTGATCGCGAGCATACGTCTGGAGCAAGCTGGTTAAGTAGCACAGTGTAGTTCTCTCCATCTTTGACATCAGTGGAAAAGTTGGTAACTCTGTATTGTTAAAATGAGTAAGAGGGAAGTCTTAGCATAAGCAAGAAGATATTCTACTGACCTTCGTTCCCACTTGGCATTCTTCAAGTGATAGTTGAACCACCGAAGAAGGATCTGCTCAGGTGGTAGACGCAAGAACTGCTCCAACGTCTCATCCTCTTCAAGAAGTCGGTACAGTTCAGGGTGTAGCTTAATATCAATTTTTCCCAACAGACCACGACGAATAATCTGCCAGATCAATCCTAGAATTAGATGCTCTCGAACCTCAATGATATCACCGCTTCCAATATTGACAACTGAGCAACCTATGCCTTTCGCAGAGTTGATAACGATGTTGTTATTCTCTGTCATGTGAAAGGCGTTCAATTGTTTAATCTTGGTACCCGCTTTGTTCAAGACACGCTCATCAATAGTATCGGGCACACTGTCATTGATAAGCTTTGCTAAGACCAAGCCGTCCTTGCATTTATCAAACATTTCAAAGGTGTCAGTGGGGAAAGGAAGAAGATGGCCAATGTCTGGATCTCCGGCGAGAACCGCATTGATATGTCTCGTGAACTCGGTTCTTTCATCCTCATTGATTGTATGCGTCACGTTCGCAGATGAGCCTTGAACGTGGATCTTGCCGCCGATGCTTCCTTTGGACACATGACGAGAAGAGCCGCCGACAGGGCCAGCAGCGGGACTGGCTGCTTGAACCGGATTGGGAACTTTGCTTGGTGCAGCACCAGCGCTTCGGACCTTGTGGATGAGCTTTAGGGGTGGGGTTAGTTAGCAAGCGCGAATCCTTCCATCCTTGACACTTTCAAGCTTACATCAACATAGTCTTCAAACTCCACGCGGCGCGAGCTGTCGAGCTCTACTTCCTTAAGAGCTTGTCTCACGACATCGTAAGGCTGGTGTTCCGACTGCTGGGTTGCCTTGATCGCCGTCGACTCATCCAGGTAACCTTTGTCGTCGATATCTAGCTTGCGAAAAGCATCCTGCAGACCGAACAATTCGCTTTGCGGAAACTCCGGGTATTTCCTTGATCATCGTCAGCACAGGCGCCAACGCAGTTCGGATGGGTTGAGAAACAACGGTATTCCATAATGTACCTTTGTAGCTTCAGAAAATTCATTGTGAGAGTTTACCGTGACTGAACTCGCCAGGAGCGCGATGGACGACGAACGAATCAAGGCGGGGTAAGTTCTAACGCAACGATGGAGGAGAGAAGAGAAGAAAAAGGAGGGCAGCAGATCAATTAAAGAAAGACAAAAATCAATGTTGCCTAAGTATGATTCAGTATTTGTGGTGATGCTATGAAAAAGGGAAAGGGAGAGTTGAGTATGTTGTCGCCTAATGTCGCCAATGACTGATGACGCCGGCTGAGGATGGCTTAGACTTGCACTGGTGGAAGGTGGGCGAACTTTGGGAAGGCACGAAGGGGCATAGCGGGGCAGGTCGCGCCTGCCAATCAGAAAGGGACGTTCCTTCCTTACAATTGGCATCTCCAGAACAATTTCGAGCAATTATTCTCTCCTTGATCTTACTCTGAAGATATCATCATATTGAGGATTACGCGGTGTAGAGGCAGCTATCATGCTCGCTAAATCGATCAATTGCCTCTACTGCCCTCAGCAGGCGAGAAGCCTTTCCGCCCGCATACTCACCCGATCCAATCGATGACGTAGCCAGTGTTTGCTACCCGTTTACAGAGGCAGCAGCAGCTTCCAGACTCTGGAGTATCGTGTGTGGGGCGCCAACTGATGCTTTCACGTGGCTGTCGGTTTGGCCAACTTTCCAGCTAGATTTTGTTTTCAATATATTATTGCTGGCAGACTCCTGTTGTCAACAGGAGAATACTGTCGAGCTACTGATCCAAGCAGCTGTGTGACTTCACAAGCAGAACACTGATCCTCTTTCAACCCGCCCAACAGAGTACCAACACAGCACGCAACTAGCTTCGTGTTATCATCACAGACAAGTTGGCTCGTTTACCACGTTTCCTGAGGCTGCAAAGGGTGACCATGCCCGCTACAGACCCAAAGCCATCATTTCTGGAATCAATTTCGCCGTGGTCAACAACGCGAAGTTCAACGCCTCAGAACGGGCCCGACAACGCTTCGGATACGGTAGATAGTCTGAAACAAGGTACAGGACAGGATCATGTCACTTCCTACAAGAAGCGACTGAGTTCGCTACGATATCCGCCAGACTGCCCGCCACTGCAAACGAGATGGTTTTATGCTGTAGATACCCCAAAATCGAAGCCGTCGTTCACGGGTATGGAGAAGCCGGAGCCACTGAAGCCCTTACCTCCCGCAAAAAAGTTCATTCCGTTTTATACCAAAGACTCCCAGTCCATTGAGAGAGCTTTCCAGCAACTCCTTCAGCAAGAGGCAGTGGATTCCACAGAGAAGACAAAAGATAATGAATCAAAGCAGAGCACAGTCAAGGTCCCAGTAAACGAGGACTACCTGTACGATGTCGATGTGGATAAACGAGAACTAGGGCCTGCATACTGGTTAGGGCCTATCTATGAAGTCAGGCGTGGAACGTGGTTCTTCCAGGAAGGATCCGTCCTCAGGCCATGTGAAGAGAACCTTGCGACTCAGCTCGAAGAGGGCTATTTGAAGATGAAACCCTGGCAACCGCAATACTCGCAGAACAAACCCACAACAGGAACCGCTACGATATCAGACGAAAAATCCCAGGCGAATCAGCCCTCCAAAGATTCAAGTCCGGTCCGTGGCGTAACAAGCAAAAAGACTAGCGATGAAGGTAGACCAGAACGTGATCGTTCAGACAGCCCGAGCCGGTCGGGCGTTCCAAGCCAGTCTTTACCTGTTTACCGTCTCTTTGGCTCTTACATGAATAGCACCGTTACTTACCAGGATTCAACTGTGGCGTGGTTGAATTATGACGACTTCATGTCTCGTGTAAGCAGTACTGTCTACCAGAGATTTGGTGGTGTGGGAGGTACTAAGGTTGTGAGAGGATACGTTGAGCAAGGGACTCAGAAGGATTCGGTAGATACCAAAGCCGGACCATCAAAGAGCTCATCGTCGGTGGCCCCGGCTATGCATTCGGGTGTTACAGGAAAGGAGAATCCTCCGCCGAATCAAGATGACTCCACTGGTTCGACCGAGCCCGAGGGATTAAATTCCAAAGCGCTGTCAACCGGCCATAGAATAACGTTACAACGTCAGATGTCTTCCCTCAATGGCGAGGCGGGAGACAGTGCCGAGCTCGAAGAAGAAGCGAGAAAACAGGAAGAACAGGAAATGGAAGACTCCAGAGAGACAGAAGGCGAAGAGAGAGACAGAGAGATCGATCATCTCATTCTAGTGACGCATGGAATTGGCCAGCGCCTGGGACTCAGACTGGATAGTATCAATTTCATTTCCGATGTCACGACGTTGAGAAAGACCATGAAATCAGTCTACGCCGCGTCACCTGATTTGCAGGCACTTAATTCTCAATATCCGGACGCAAAGAAGAATTGTCGCGTCCAAGTTCTTCCTGTGTTCGTTTCTCCCATCAGTATTGCATGACTAGTTACTGACAAGGCATATTAGATGCTGGAGATATCTCCTTGACTTTCCTCGTCAAGGTCTGCGCCAGAATCGCAAAGAGCTTGACCTTGCCGACCCTGATAGCTTGTCATCTGAGGAGGAACAATATCCTAACCTGGCTGATATCACATTGGAAGGTGTACCTGCTGTCCGCAATCTGATCTCAGATCTGGCCATGGACGTCCTCCTGTATCAAAGTGGGTACCGAGAACACATAATGGGTATTGTGCAACGGGAGTGTAATAGAATACTTCAGCTGTTCAAATCCCGTAACCCGTCGTTCAAAGGCTCAGTTAGCTTATGTGGGCACTCATTGGGAAGCGCTATCATGTTTGATATCCTGTGTCGTCAGAGTCAACGTTCCCATAGAGATTTTGAAGAAAAAGGGAAAAGGCAGAGTTCGAAGCAGAATAGGGCACGCGAGTCAATGACCGGCTATCCTCTTGATTTCGATTGTAAGGAATTCTTTTGCCTTGGCTCACCACTTGCACTCTTTCAAATGTTGCAGGCAAAAACAATTGCTGGGAGATCTCTTGCGAACGGCTCGGCAGAGAGAAATTCGGCTCTATCTCACAGTCTGGGGGCTGCAACTCCACCTATAGGTGATCCGACGGAACAGGCAGTCTTCGAATTGAATCCGAGTGTCTCTTCACCTCAATGTGAAGAACTATACAACATTTTCCACCCCTCTGATCCAGTCAGCTACCGCCTCGAACCACTGATCACTCCTGCGATGACGGCATTGAAACCCCAGCCCCTCCCCTTCGTGAAGAAAAACATTTGGACAGCATCTGGTCAAAGCCTATCGAACATTAGCTCTCGGGTGGGGTCGCTTTGGACGAATTTCACCACTGGTGTCGCAAGCAGCTTGCTAAATCGCAGCTTGGGTATACAGTCTGATGGAACATCAGGCTCAACTCACTCGCGTACTGCTTCCCAGCAGTCATCATCGTCGGACACCAAGAATGACAAATTTCAGTCAGGCTCGAAAGTACTCGACCATGAATTAGAATTCCCGACTCTTATAGATTCAGGAATGGAAACACTTTATGAAGGTTTCCAGAAAGCGAGACGCAGTGATAAAAAGGGTGGCTCAGGCGATAGCAGTGATGACGTTGAAGATCGTTCTCGGAGAATCAAGATCGAAGAGTCCAAAGTCCGTGCCCTCAATTCGAATGGTAGAGTGGACTATAGCATTCAAGAGTGAGTCTTGCCCATCCATTTCGCATATCAAACATGGTCAGAGCAACTACTGACCACGCAACTTGAATCTAGGGGCATCTTTGATATCTCCCTGATCGCGAGTATTGCAAGTCACCTGAGTTACTGGGCGGACGAAGACGTCAGTCACTTCATGTTGTCACAAATGCTGTCAAGAATGCGAAGGAGACGCCAAAGATGAGTTGTTGGACAGGTAGAGAAAGATAGACTAGGCATCTCTAATAGACCCTATAGACGACAAGAGAAGTCATGGCTCTTTGTTGGCGTGAGATATACTTTGATACAACAGCAGATCGCATGACTTAGAAATAGAAGATGTCTGACTTCTTGGAATAACCCTAAATAAGTTAATAACCCTAAGCTTGGCACGTGTGGAGCCCAGCAAATTCTTTTCTTCCCGCTGATTGTTTTCTTTCTGTCTTCTCTGCTCAACAACGCGCGAGAATACTATCAACAACATGGCTACCCCGCTTGATAATGTTCTTAATGTATGGAACAAAATTCAGCAAAATAGTCCTATATACAATTTCCTTCTGGAAGATGTGCAAGTCTACGAAGCCAGCAAAGGCGTAGTCCGCGCCAAACTGCAAGTTAATGAGCGCCATTTGAACTCCAAGAGAGGCTTGCACGGTGTTTTCTCAGCCTGCGTTGTCGACTGGGCTGGAGGTCTGGCCATTGCATCACACGGTTTCGAGTCCACCGGGGTTAGCACAGATATCCATGTGTCGTACTTATCCAAAGCGAGTCTCGGAGACTGGCTTGTGATTGAGAGCCGAACTGACAAAGTCGGTAAAACCCTCGGATTTACCAGTGTGACTATTTCGAAGCGTGGTGAGGATGGCCAGCTAAGTACAGTTGCGCAAGGTGCTCATACCAAGTACATAAGACAATGATACATTGTTCAAGACCCTGTTCACAAACCGCTTTCTTCTTTGCATCTGGCATGATCGCATTCTTCTTTGATTGCTGGATTCACTCGGATGGCGGAGAGCAATTCTCGTCCAAAATGCTTTAGATACCTTGTTTTTTTCGCTTTCTACGTGAGGCAAGGAAATGAGAGGGCGATATATAGTTAGATTTTTATATTGACGAATATTACGTATATGTTAGTGTGCTTCTCATTAATAGGGTTGCGCTTACTTTCTAGAGTTGGGGTTCTTGCTCCGCGTTTGAGCTTCATATGAGGCGCATCCGTCGCTTACCGTTTCTACCAACAAACAGTCATTCCAACTCCTCTCTGCCTCCTGCATCATTCGCCTCGATCTGTTAACTCACTGAACCCCAACAAACTCGAGAGATGCCATATCTTTCATCTGCCTCCGACTATCCGCCAATGTAGATAGATACTATGACTGAAGCGGCTGCTTCTCCGAAATCGCCTCCGGCAAATGGACAACCTGTCCAGACCTCCGCGATCGATTACGCCAGCACAGAAACAAAGGTCGACTCGACGTCACCTCAAGCCGCAGATACAATCTCATCGCTGTCGGGACAGTGGATTCTGAGCTTTCTCGAGACGGTCGACAATGGCACACTTGTTGTGATACTTGGTGCTTCTGCGCTTCTCATATACCTTATTTTCGGCAGGTTAGGAATACTTCTCATCGGCCTACTTTCAGGGTTCCTGTTTCATGATTACCGGGCAGGGCTTATTGCGGATAAGGCTGCTGGAGACGGAGGAGATGGCGTTGGTCTATATTCTTTTCGCAGGAGAAGAGAGCTTGGGATCGAAGTCGCTTCGCGACTTCTGGACTGGAAACCTCAGAGCGATGTTGTGCGAACAGATCAGGAAAAGGCAGCAGCAGCAAAAGCTAATGAGGATGCGGCCACATTGGATTTATCTAAATTTCCCCCTGCTACTGCTGCTGCCCTCACGGAACTCATAGACGCTATGATGGATGGCTATGTACTGTGAGTGCTAATGCTTTCTTTTCGCTTTCCAATAAGCCGGTCTAATTGCCAAAACAGTCACTGGTATAAGCCTATATTACCCTCGGACGACTCGTTTCCCCTCTCCTGCAGAAAGATTATTGTCGGATTCGTAAACTCGCTATCAACGCATATGACCCGTAAACGATCGGCAGATACATTTCTTCAATTCGTTACCAATTCAAGTTCAATGATTATAGTATTTCTGAACGAACTATCTCTAGCCTTACAGGAAACAGCTTCCGATTCGACGTCGACCGAAGATCATGTGAGGCAATATCTGACAAAGTACCCGAACAGTAACCTGGCCAATGTGCTGTCGAAAGATCAGCAGCAAAAGAAAATGACAATGGTCGCAGACGACCTGCTTTCCAACTTCCTGGAACCTTCTTTCTACAACTGCGAGACAGTAAGAAACTTCCTTCGCGGAATATTTGCCGGTGTTGTTCTCGAGTCAGTCGTGAAGAGCTGCTCACAGCCGGACTCTATCAATGGGTGGATTGTTTATCTGCTAAGGGAAGGCGAACCGCAAATCATGAATGCGATTGATGCCGGACTCGAAAGCGCCTCGAAGGGTGAAATAGCAGCTCTATCAGGGATTGCAGGGAACACTTCTCAGGATCTGACCGAAAGTGTGAAAGGAAAGCAGGGGCCATTTCCCATACAGGATGCTCCCGGGTTACCAAAGCTTAATAGTGATGGCAGCATTCTATTGAAGGACATCTCCAAAGATAAAACGACTGGGGCGATATCTAGCAGAAGTTCCCCAGGAGCTACACCAAGTTCTTCTATCGAGAAACTTCCGAAGGAAGATCGAGGAGAGGCTCCGCAGCGGCTGCTTGATATTGTGAACCAAGAGCATAGTTTAGGTGGAACAACGAACATCAGTAATCAAGAGGAAGTAGAAGACGCTGTGCAAATACTCTATGGGGCATCCGTCACGGTTGATGATGGTTCCGTGCCTGGTGACAAAACGACAATGAAAGCCAAGCCGACAACTGAATATATGCTTCAAATAGAACCTGCTTCAACACGGTATCCGGGTTGGATGATCTTCAGAAAATATCAAGATTTTGAATATTTGCATGCAGGTCTTGCAACCCTCGCCAGATACCATCATGCTCCCTTTATAGATATCCATCCTGTGTTACCCCCATATCGTGACCAAACAAAATCATCACTGGCAAAGGCTTTAGAGCGATATCTCCGGGATGCGCTGGAGCATAGAGACCTGGCGAAGTCTGAACGCCTTCGAAAATTTCTCGATAAAGACAACGATTTTGGCCAGATGTCTCCTACGTCTGGGAAAGGCGGATTTAACCTGCGTGCCTCAAGCACATTTGAAAACATGGGAAAGAACATGTTGGGCGTTTTGTCCAATGCACCCAAAGGCGTTGCGGGGGGTGGAAAAGCCATGTTAGACGGAGTAACTGGAGTTCTTAGTGGCGTTAATAGGAACAGAAGGAGCGTGGATACTACTCCCAGAGATTCGAAGAATTCTCCAGCTAGTGGTTCAAACGTCGCTCTTAATGCAATCCGAGAACGTTCGCCAGATACCACATCGCTAGGTAGTTCTCAAGATCTCGGTAGCCCGATACGCATCGATCAGCATGGCGACGAACTGTCTAATGGCGCTGGGGCCGTTGAGACTCCCATGACAGATGCAAAATATCAGGATTCTATGGCGAACAAGGCGACAGCGCAGTCTGCACAAGATGGACAAAATGATTCAACAAGCCCTAAATCATCTCCGACTTCGTCAGTACGGACCCCAAGCCCTGAGAAGGATAACGCAAAGCCTGAGACCCTATACGAACCTACACAAGCACAAGACATAAGTGCTAACCCAGTTATAATGCGAAAGGAAAGCACACACTATCCACGCACGAAGCCTTCAGAGAATCCCATCAACGAAGAGGAAACCCGTGTAGCCGTGGAGCTTATATTCGCAGTCATTAACGAGTTATATACACTGTCTTCTGCCTGGACCATTCGAAAGACACTACTCAATGCTGCAAAGACGTATATTCTTCGTCCAGGTAATTTACATTTGGAATCAATCCGTGTCCTAGTACAAGACTCAATGATTGATTCCAACACCACAGACGAAGCGATCGCTGCTAAACTCACGAAGATCCGAGAAAACGCTCTACCCACAGAAGAGGAGATGAAAGCATGGCCACCTCCATTGAGCAAGGAGGAAAGCGAAAACCTCAAGAATGAGGCGAGAAAACTGCTGATTGAGAGAGGTATGCCTCAAGTCCTGATGAGCGTAATGGGTGCAGCAGCGTCTAGAGAGGCATTGGGGAAGGTCTTTGATTGTCTTCAGGTTGAGGAGGTCGGGCGAGGATTCATGTTTGCTCTCATATTGCAAGCTCTAAGAGCTGTGATTCTATGATTTTTCTTTTCTCTGTCTATTAGATCATGACACTTAATGTATTCAGCGTTATTCCCTCATACTCCATTACTACAGTAGAACCTGACTATAACGGACTGAAGGTCTCTCAGGATCTAAGTCAAAGACTAAGGAACTGGGCATAAATGGCACTCCAAAATATTAATCTATCTTTTCAGTTCCATATTAGAGCAAGCAAAGCTGAGATGGTTTAGATATGGAGAGGGCTTCCTTTCGTTATACGTAGCTGGGTTCTACAGTACTGTAGACAAGCTTCTCCGCAATGGAGCCGATAAGATAAGATAAGCTGGATCCACAGTGATAAATAGGTCAGCTACTGTGACGCGCTCTTTATCTCCATCTTACCTACCTACAAGGCTACAACTTCAAACAAACTTCAGTTCGCAATCCTAACAAATTCCATAACTTCAATTACACACTTGAGAAATGAAAATGTCCTCCAAATCAAAAAAGCGTTCAATCGAATACCAATCCGATGACGGCTTCGTCGTTGACGATGACAACAATAACAAGAGTCGCGGCGCAAAGAAGGCAAAGACGGCTGAATCATTATCATCGTCAACTAACAAAACAGACGCAAACGGTGATATTTATTGGGATATATCGAGCCACCGCAGAGTAACCATTTCAGAATTCAGGGGGAAGAGCATGGTGAACATTAGAGAGTATTATGAGAAGGATGGGCAGGAACTTCCTGGGAAGAAGGTATTGCCTTTCCCTCTCTTGCTGTTGATTTATTATCTTGCTTATAATTTCGTCAATGATACTAATGTCATTTGTTTCGTTGGTGTAGGGTATATCACTCCCAATTGAACAATTCAGCGCTCTCGTTAGCCACTTGCCCGAAATCGAACAAGTGCTCTCTGCAAAAGGTATATCGGTTCCTCGTCCTTCGTATAATGGCGAGTCGAATGAAAAGGATGAGGATGAAGGTGATCACAGTGGGAAAAAGAATATTGATTCTACCAGCGAGGAAGACGAGGATGGAGAGTGAAGACCTGCGGGCCTTACAAGGAATCACTTTCATGATCTCTCGACTTGCACTCTTGTCTTCATATCAACTCAAATACGATCTCGGACATTATACCTACTTCTCTGCCCCCCGTGCTTGAGATGATACTTGTTCCCATGAGTCGTTTTCAAACAGTAACTGTGTTTCGGGGTTGAATTGGGAAGGACAGTCGCTTACTGGAATGGTATATGCAATCTTCTTTTGTCAACGAGACTGACATACATTACAAGGCGAACATAGGCAGGCTCGTTTAGCTAGTAATACGTCTTGGCCATAGCTATACCAATTAATATTCTTCCGAGATGTCTCTCCAAACCTGCTTCTTTGCCTTGATCAATTGGTTTCAAATTCTATGCACATCAAAATAGCCTATTTATATACCATCTGGTACTAGATACTCGCCTCCTGAGTAGCCAAAATATTCGCGATTGAACCTCCTTTCCAACCATGTCGCGCATCAAGCTTCTTCTTAGCCTTACTCTCCTCACCGGCAACACCCCAGCCACCACCTCCAGGAGTCATAATCACAATCCTTTCACCAGGCTGCATCTTGATACTATTCTTACCTCCCAGGTTAATGAGCCTGTCTTCGATGAATTCATTTCCGTCCTTGTCTTTCCTGGGAATCTTTCGGATCCATAAGTTATGACCTGTTTGCGCATCTTCGCCGCCCTCCAATCCATAGGGTTTGTATACCCTTCTCTCAGAAAGAATAGATACTTGAACAGGGATTCGAAACTCGATGTCTCTGACAACACCGTCTCCACCACAGTGCTGTCCCAACCCTCCAGATCCAGGTCGTAAGCTGAACTCACGCAGTATAACTGGGTAGCGTCGTTCAAAGACTTCGGCGTCTGTGATTCGGGTATTGGTCATGTGAGTGTGAACTCCTGATGTGCCTTCCCAGTCAGGGCCGGCACCACTGCCTCCAGCTATAGTTTCGTAATATCCGAAACCCTGGGTTGCTTTTGATCCGGATACGTTACCGCCAAAGCCAAATGTCAGATTGTTTGTGTCTCCTTGCGATGCAGCGCAGGCATTAAAGCACCTAAGGATCACATCTGTGACTCGTTGGCTCTAAAAATAATCGTTAGTTCATTCCCAACTTAAAATTGTGGTGAAACCTACTGTTAGAACGTTTCCGCCGACAACTGCGGCACTTTCTGATGGCGAAAGGAAAGAGTTTTTCGGAATGTGAACTCTGATGGGCTTCAAACATCCTTGGTTGAGAGGAATGTCCTCCGAGATCAGGCATCTCAGACAATATATGATTGCTGAGTATGTAACAGCTTCTGGTGCATTGATGTTTCCTATTCAAGATATATTCGTTAGTCCTTTTACCCTTTGTATGTCCATTTGATGTATGCATACCATAAACTTCAGGCCCAGTGCCCGAAAAGTCAAAAACAGCAGCTCCCTCGTCTGCGTCTATTGAAATACGTAGCTTAATAGGACTCCCATCATCCATATAATCAATAGCCGTGAGATCCTGGCCTTTGAACCTCTGGCTCACACCTTTGAGCAGATTTCTGACACTAAGTTCCGCATTTTCCTGAATCTTGATCATGTAATGCTGGACTACATCTTGCCCATATTCCTCAATAAGGTTAGTGATGAGGTTAATGCCCTTTTGGTTTGCTGCTATCTGCGCTTTCAGATCATTCAAGTTGTCCGCAAGACATCTAGTACCACTACAATCTGGGTACTGTGCTGGTTCATGGTAGAGGAGCTCTGTGATGCGTTCCTCATTGAAGTGGCCCTCAGATACCAATTTTTCTGACTTGATTGCTGCGCCTTCCTGATAAAGCTCTTTCGAATGAGGGGGCATGCTTCCGGGTAGAATGCCTCCAATATCGGCTGTGGACTCGTTAGCATCAATGTCCAACGCAAGCACCCACTTAGTATAACCTACCATGATGCGCTCGAGACGCTACGTAGAAGATAATTTCATCCCCTGCAAAGGCCGGTGTAATCACGGTAATATCCGGAAGATGGGTACCTCCAAATTCGGGATGATTGGATACAACCACATCTCCAGGTTTAAGCTTCCCTCTCCAGATATTCGCCTGAGTACGTACGCAGGTTGACATACTTCCTAAATGTACAGGGAGATGCGGTGCGTTGGCAACCAACCCTCCATCAGAGTCAAACAAGGCACACGAGTAGTCGAGTCTCTCCTTGACGTTGGTGCTCACACTGGTCTTTTGTAAAGCACGACCCATCTGCTCTGCTATCGCCATGAAACGATGGCCAAAGATACTAAGCATAATTGGGTCAACTCCACTAGTGTCAGCCTTGACCCCAAGGACATCATTCTCTCCAATGTTGATCACTACATGTGTCTCCGTGACCAGCGCAGTAGCACCTGGAGTCACAACCAGTGTTTGTGTATTGTCTGCTACGATTGCGGGTCCTTTCACGCGATCATTGACATCGAGATCGTCCAGTTTATAGATGGGCGTATCAAGACGTCCTCCCTCAAAAAATACTTTCTTCGTCTGATATATCTTCTTGCTGTCAACGTCACGAGGTTTGGCTTCCCGTAGTTGTTGATCAACGGTTTTGCCAAGTTCCTGGAAACTTCTGCCGATACCGCGTACTCGGACATCGTCAACGATAATATCTCTATCAGGTAGAACGAACCCAAATTCTCGCTCATGTTGCTTGACAAAGGCCTCTCCGAATACCCATTCGTCTCCTCCATAGAGATCACGGGCTTCTTCTGGAGTTGGTTTGATGATCATAAGTGACGACTCAGTGCCTCTATACCTCATATTGAGATATTCTTCAAACACGATCGAGTCGTCGTCGAAGCCTTGAGCACGAAGCTTATCTCCGGATTTGTTCTTTAGCTCGGCCATTTTGGATTTCAACTTCTTTTGCACATCATCAGCAGTGGACCAAATCGCTGATTCTGGCTCCTGCCTCTCGTCCACAACGTCAGCTAAAGCCATGCCATATGCCGAAAGTACGGAGGAGTATCGATGCACGAGGATCTGCCGTATTCCCAGACCCTCGGCGATGGCTACGGCATGTTGACCACCGGCACCGCCAAATGTGGCAAGACGGTGTTTCGATGTATCATGGCCTCGAGCTTCAGTAAGTGAACGAATAGGTCTAGTCATGGTTTCATTACTGATCTTTATGAAACCATATGCCACTTCATCCGGTGTCATCTTCTTATCTTCCCCTGACTTGGATAATTCATCGTTGATCTGTTGCGTGAGCTCCTTGAACTTCTTACGACTAGCTTCTTCGTCCAGTCCTTCATTCTCATTCTTTCCAAAGATCTTGGGGAAGAAGTCAGGTAAGAGCCTTCCTAAAAACAGATTGGCATCTGTCACAGTTAATGGGCCTCCTTTCCGATAGCAGGCCGGGCCAGGATGGGCACCAGCAGATTCCGGGCCGACAACGAAGAGTCCGTTACGGAAGAACAGTTGGGAACCGCCCCCAGCAGCGACAGTGTTGATATCCAGTTGCGGGGACTGGATGGTCACACCTGCAGTAGTCGTTTCAAAGACATGTTCATATCTCCCTTCTCCGTAACGGCTGACATCTGTACTTGTACCCCCCATATCAAACCCAATAACCGGGGTTCTAGTCTTGGGGTCATAGGAAGTCAAAGCGTAGCCGACGACTCCGCCCGCTGGCCCTGATAGTATAGCTTTGAGACCGGAGAATTGGCTAACATCCACGAGACCGCCGTCTGATTGCATGAACTCGCATCGGGCGCTTTTAGAGCCGCTGCTATTCTGCACAGACTCTGCACCTAATCCGCCCTCGAAGCCCGCCTGAAACCCAGCGATATACTTCTTGATTGTTGGAGTCAAATATGCGTCAGCACAGGCAGAGGTTGTTCGTGGTACTAGCTTAATCATCGGCATCAACTCGTGGCTCAGACTGATGTGCTCAAATCCGATCTCTCGGGCCAATTGACCAACAAATGCCTCATGGTCTGGGAAGGTGTACCCGTGCATGAGACAGACAGCAATACTGCGAAAGCCGTCGTTGTACAGTTGCTGCAGCTGCTCTCTCACGGTGTCTTTTGCTGGCCTCTGCAGGATCCTAACCGCCTCTGAGGATAGACCGCGGATTATCTCTGCACCTGATGATGTCTGTTCGCGGGTCGGTGTCTCTGTTCTGTTTCTTGTCGGATCTTCTGCATAGTCTTCCAAAGTCACCCGTTCATCAATCTCAATGACCTTTTCATACAGTACTTCCGGACGTCTAATTGCCAAATCGAATATTTTCGGACGAGACTGGTTTCCAATCTGCAAGCAGTCTTTGAAGCCTTTTGTGACTATGAGCGCAATTCTTTCTCCTTTCCGTTCCAGGAGCGCATTCGTTGCTACAGTCGTGCCCATCCGAATGCTTTCGATTTGGGAGGTGTCGAGGGGTTCACCTCGCGGAATCTCGCGACCTGTGAACTTGGAAAGTAACCTGCGAATACCTTCCAGGGGTGCGTCATCGTAGTTATCAGGATCAACCGATAGGAGTTTGATAACGATATCGTCCTCTAGTTTCCCTGTGCCTGGGTTTCCGACACAGTCGGTAAAAGTGCCACCCCGCTATCATTGCTGGTTAGCGCAGCGCAAGTAGAAGCTAGGAGATAATCAGCAATAATGACAAGGAAGGGGATTTCCATACGTCAATTGCAATTCGTATTCCCCTATTTGACAGTGCCATTGCAAAGCTGGTTAGTCGATAGCTATAAAGTCCAACTGTGCATATATATCTTCTGTTCCCCGCAGCTCGACCCTCGACTATTCCAGGTAACAAATTGCGTGTGGACAAGTCGGCTGAACTCGCAGATCTTCTCGATCATCACATGAAATATTAAAGAAATATGTATCAAAGGCAGAGGACAGCCGTGGGCTTGCTATATGTATGTGGTGTGCTTGATAGCATCGCAGACTGAATGATGACGAAATAGATAAAAGCGACCAATGGTTCTGCCACCGCCTAGCGTACATACTGTATAAAGTCCAATGGCATTGCGACTTCAAGAGACGGACTACGATAGTGTAATTTTGCCTATTATTAGATCGTACTCTGTCAAGTTTCCACTGAACGATCTGCTCTGTCTGACTGTATACAATAGTACATAGGAAGCAATGGCCGTGGTGGCACATATGTCCAGGTCGCATCCCTATTCTGACTGATCCAGAGTTCTATGCTAACCCACGGATCCATAGATCTGCTAGCTCTTGTTGGTCAATAGGCGTTCCGTTCCTGATTCCGAGTACGGGGATAAACAATGTGAAGGGCATGACTCGGAGAACATATCCAGTTCTTTGTAAACCTGGTTCATAAGGTCCGCATTGTACTGACGTATTGGGCAACGGTAATGACGCTAGATTGTCTGGATTGTCTGATGTTCTTCGCTTTGTCTGCGGGATTCTGATTCATGTTTAGCATCTCTCAGACCGCTGCGGGACCGGGGCAATTGTCCATTTTATCTGGCCGTGGGCGCAATGTCCACGGGGTCGAGGAGCGGTAAAGTCGGTATGGATGTGAAGTTTGAAGTATGGTAAGTGAATAACAGTCGAATCCGAGAACAAAATAGCCTGGAGAGGAATATCTGAGGATTAAGACGGCGATGTAGACCATACCGGCTGGGCGGCGTCTAATTGGCTGGTCCAGTGCAGGTCCCACGCCGCTCCTGCCCATTTGCCAGTGCTGCGCGGGCTTTCCCCCTTTCTCTCCAGCCCAGCCAATTAGCGACCCACGTCCCTGCCGTTCTAGAGCTTCTTGTGTCTCTTCCTGTCTATTGTCCTCTTTTTCCCTTCTTCGCTCCATTTGTCGCTTACCCTATCGCTCCTGGATGGACGCCTCTGTGTGATTCCTGAATTGCAGTATACTGGTATACATCCGTTTCGCTTCTCCTGTACTCGCTGTCCGATTAGCGAGCACCACATCACGGCTGGGTCGATTTTGCGGAACATTGGCGGCTTGCGTACCCCCTGGTCGGAAAAGGCGAGCGCTTTCTCTATTACCGGATATACGTCAATATCAATCAACGGGATTGTTGATATCGGAACTCGCCTTGACTTATCTACACTGCCATCTATCGTTAGATAAGGACGACAATACATTCATCGATCGGTAATGGTTTGGAGTGAAAAGACCCCCAATTGGCTCTAGATTTTTGCTACATCTTGGAGGATATAACACATGACTGTTGAATTATGAAAAGAAAGCCGGTCTGAGTTTTGGTTGTCACGTCGGAGACACTTCTGCACGTTGATATGCTCAGAGCGCCCTTCTCGGACCCTGAAAAAAGATCAGCATAGCTTATATATGTCTCTCATTACGCTCCGAGGTTCATATACATTGATTGAGGGTCCCGTGGTGTAAATAAGTCGACTTGTATAATTCCTCGGCACCGAGATCAACATCACCCTATCATACGTCTCAGAACATACAACACATTTCACCGTTACGGACTGGAAGGTACGCACCTCCGCTTCCGCCGAATGCCAATATGGAGGATCCGGTGAATATATCGAGCTCTTACAGTGGAGAGCATAGTACAAGAAATGATCTGGAAAGGACCGCGTCGAGATCGAGGTCCCCACAGCGTCGCCGACAGCGTGGGTCTTCACAAAAGGCAATGCTTTCAAAAGCATTGCAGAAAGCGAATACCGCGGTGTTGCTAGATAACGCCGCAAATTTTGAAGGCGCCATCGAAGCCTACCAAGATGCATGCGAGTTGTTGCAGAATGTCATGCTTCGCAGCAATGGAGGGGACGTAGAGAAATATAAGTTGCTGGAAATTGTGAGTGATCCATGTTCTGTCTTTTTGTCCGTCGTAAAGGAGCTTTCGCTGACAGCACACCTGTAGCGTAAAACGTATCTGAACCGCATTCAAGAACTGCTCCGAATACAATTCCCTTCCAATCCAAAGAAAGACAAAGCCCTGCCCGAAAGACCACCGAGCGGCCAGAGCCTTACACCGCAAGATGAGGAACCGGTCAAGGAGTACTTTTATGACGAGGAGGGCGAAGAAAACGATCGTTCTAGACAACACATTGAAGATGACGTGCCGCCACTACCTAGCTTGAGTAACGTGCGATTGCCATCTATGTCTGGCGGAGATCTCAATCTCTCATTTGAAGATTCAAATATCGGCACTGGTGGCTTCAACACACGGGAAAGCGAAGTTGTTGCAGAGCAGCATTCCGCACCTCTCTCTGCCCACCCAATATCTCGTCGAGGCTCGGTGGATCATCAAGGAGATAATGAAGTACGAAGTTCAACGGCGCATACATCTTATTCTTCTGACGGACAAGCTCCTATTTTTAATGAAGGTCAATCTACATCATGGTTGGACACAATCGATGAATCTGGTGCTTCGTCTCCTGTGTCCACACACTCGAAATTATCTTTATACTTGGGCCATTCGCATCACGCAAGTAATGGTACTGAGGCAGAGTTTGACGCTGCGCTGGATGCTGCAGTTGAAGCAGCCTATGACGAGGGTTTGGAACCCGCGGTGAACCAGCAGGGGGGATTTTATGATGACGATGATTACGAAGATCACAAAGATGACGATTACGACCCGGATGATGTAGTATCGAATGTTAGAAGAAACATTGAAATCGCCAAGCAGCGAGTTCGGGAAGCTGAGAGGGAAGCCCAAGCTGTTATGGCACGAGGTTTGCAGCAGCGGCTCATGATGGATGAAACCACCGTGATTTCCGGCTACAATGCTAATGCTGATTATATTGACGACGAAGCCGAGGAAGAGGAACGATTGTTAGAAGAGATGACGAAAGGCTATGTGATGGATGATTTCGAATTCAATCTTCATGCCAAAACTGCGCTGCCTAGACAATCGGACTCAAGTACGATCTCTGGCAGAACTTGGGGCAGCTCGATCACATCGAATTCAGCCACTGCCGGTACCTCTCTTTCGACGCTTGCAGAAGAAGGTATCTTGACCGCTCCTGATGCAGCAGCGCCAAGTAAGCGACTTCCACCTGTCCCAAAGATACCAACAGGAAGCACACACCAACCAATTGCCCCGAATATGTCACCTTCTGCTGGTGTACGAGCTCGTCGCTTTTCTGGTTCTAATACGAAACAACTGAAAATCGATACTAAGCGTGTTGCTGCAGGCTATGAGCCTACCAAGAAAGAACCCTATACAGCACACCCTGCGGGATATCCATCACCAGTACTGCAAGCTGAGCCCAAGACAAGTCTACCAGTATTGACCAGTTCGATGTCTAAACCATTACCATCTGGACCTCTTGAAAAGAAGGGTTCGTTCGATGTTTCCGCAGTAGGCCAGCGTAGTTCAAGTCTGACAAGAGTACCTACACTTGATGGAGAGGCTACCTCGCGATCCGTACAATCTTCTCCCCCAAGAACCATCAACAAGATCATTTCTGCTCCCGGCTTACTCCGCAAGAACACCTCTTCATCGAGTTTGGCAGGCATGAGAGCCAGGAACATGTCTGTGTCCACCCCTGACGTTTCGAATGGATCTCCAAATACGCCGTCTAGCAGTGTCTTCCCCGCCTTTGACTTCCAACGGCAGTTGGCAAATGGTCTCGTGCCTGCAATGCCGACGCCGATCGGGACGTCATTCCCCTTGATGACTTCCAAAAGCCTCCACCTATTTGATAATGATATACATTCGCCCACCACACCCGGATCACCAAGCTCAACAGTTACTAATGCTCCTATACCCTTGGAACCTTGTCCGGAATCGTTCTTATTGCGCCCTTTTTGGCTTATGCGATGTCTTTATCAGACCATTGCACATCCACGTGGCGGATATCTTTCCACCAAGCTGTTTATACCTAGGGAAGTTTGGCATGTAAAAAATGTCCGGATCCGGGCTATAGAAGACAAAATCTCACTCTGCGACTTGTTGACTGCAGCTCTCCAGAAAGTCGGTCAAGTCGATACATATGATGCGGATGCTGTTTTAGAAGAGATGCAAGCCTTTGAGAATATCCTAGACCAAGCTCAGACCGCATTCTCGAAGAAGCTCGGTAACGAGGTTGGGGTTCAAGGCGCACTTCCTCTTTTCAAGAACGCAAACAACTCGGACGAGTCACCGGTGAATGCTGATAGTTTGGCATCAAGGACTCCTAGCCAGTCTAGCAGATCCGTTCTTACCTCTTGGAGAAAACTTCGATCGAAGAGTTCGGCAGCAGTGAACAACAGTGCAAGTTCGTCGACACATAGGGATAGTAGCAAAGGCGGTCTCAGTATGAGCACGCTGCCAATGACAGCGTCTCCTCCTAGTGGTCGCTTCACCAAGCGGGACGCCACGCAGCTTCAATTGAGTGGACCGAATGCGAATTACATGGGAGCTCTGGCGCGATTGTTCGATGCCGTCCAGGTTCTGGGTAAGTTTCAGCCTGTCATACATCTTTTTGTACATGTTCTGTATACTAATAATCAAATCAGACCAAATCGCGCGCCAAGTCGAAGATCCTGGACTCAAGCATTCGTCTCCAACTCATGTAGGACTTGAATTGAGTACTCGTCACGCTGCAGAATTCTTTGGATTTTACATCTGCCGATTCGCTCTGAATGATGTGGGCTTGCTTCTCGATAAATATATAAAACGAGGCACCGAGTGGGTGCTTGTGTAATGAGATGCCAATTGGTTTCTGGCAAATATTTTCTGTGTATCTTTGATCTTTATGGATGACGATCGATACCTGATGAGCTTTTTTCTTCTTTGAGATACCAAGATAACCCGACGATGTTGAATGTATTTACTGACTTGATACTTATTCTTGTCCAATGAGATTACGGAGTATTTGGGATATCTTTTGCTTGATGATCATATGTAGCTTCATGAAAATAGATGTTCATGCTTCAGTGTGCTTGACTTAAGCAGGACTCAGAACCCAGGAGAACTTGGTTACTGTTTTCAGCAGATTGTGATTGTCCGTTGGTGTGGGGATCGTTGAGACGCGCCAAACACCACGCGTCGCGGCCGTTTTCCATCTCCATACTTATGCCGACAACACACCCAATATACATACAGCACCATTTCCATCGCTTTCTCCCAGACTACGGAGACCGCTAAAAGTATTTAGAAAATTTCTTTATTTCGCATCATTTGAGACGTCCACGATCCACGTACAGTCTGTACCCGTTACGCGCTCAGCATATTATCCCCATCGCGACAAAGTGTCTTCGCATAGCCACTCATGCCACGCCCACCTGCACGACGAGCTCGTACCGTGCGCCAGGCGCCGGAAAAGGGTTCTATAAAACCAGCTGAGAAAAAATCAAATACAGCAGAAGATGAATCGCAAGGCGGTAACATCGCAACTCCTCGACGACCAGGTCATGATGAAAACAACAACGATGCCCACCGCGCTGATCGACCTGATCTAACACCTACAAGAGACAGCAACGAGAATGTTATCGCTTCTTCACCTGCGGGAAATACCACCACAGCGAGTATTCGACCCCCGACCCGAGCTCGAGGTTACTCCTCTACGTTGTCCTTGGTTGGACGAAAGGGGGATTTCAATTCACGAATTGGTAGCACTCCTGGATTTGAAAGCTCTGTTTTGAGTAATTTCAAGAAGCGATCGAGACAGCCAAGTTTGCTCCAGATGATGCAGGCGCATGATGACGAGAATTCGTCGGATTTTGACGATGAGGATTTTCTGGGTGGCTTCAGTCCGCAGGATGAATCTACACCATTAAATATCGCTAGAGTGTCTAACGCCGCAGAGAGGCAATTGCCTGCGTCCCCATCCCCATCACGTCCACCACAGGTTGTTCCATCGCCATCATCTCGGGAATCTAGAAAGAGGAAGCGTCAGTCGGAAGCAGTGAACGACAATCACGCTGAACCAGGCTCCCCTTCGGCAAGAAGTAGTAGTTCATTGTCAACACTTACACCGACCCCAAAATCCCCAGTGGCCGGAACGCGCGCGGAATCTCCTAGTTTCACCATGGCTACACCTATGAGTAGCTCCACAGCAAGTCCCTCACGCTTGATGATAGTCGGAAAGCAAATCACTGCAGCGACAGAGAAAACTGCAGCAGCAGAGTCTTTACCAAAGTTGACCACACTCAGCATACAAACTAGATTCCTCCCTCAGCGGCGAATTCGTCGTCACCAGCGAACGGATGACAATGAGGACGAAGATGGCATTGACTCCGCCAACGAAGATTCAGATGAGGATGAGTTGACTAGGGAAGTCATGCGCAGACCACAGCGATCACGAAAGAAGGGATTGTCAAATGCGACATTCGGGAAAACCAATGCGAAACCGAGCAAACCGAATCGTGGTGGCAGGAAAAACAAACGCGGCAACACAAAAGCTACTACCAATGCAGTTGATCCCCAGGGCAGCAAATCGCAACGCACATATTCTCGCCAGAAGCCTCAAGCTGCAGATAAAGAGAACGATCTCTCTGACAACTCTTCTATCCTCTCATCACCTCCGCCGTCTGAAGATCTACGTGAGTCAGATTCCGAGATACCATCACGGGCGTCAAAGAGAGTAACCAGTCGCGAATTGCAAGAGGCAGCGCGCAAGTTTGCGGAAGTGGATAAATGGCAGATGGACTTTGAAGATGTTCCTGATTCCGAGATTAGCAGTCCTATGCGATGATTCTTATGAGCTAGTCAGTGTTAATGATATCCTTGTCGTCTGTTCAGCTATTTGCTTTTGATTGAATCGAAGCGTTTTGTGTTCGGTCTACTTCGTCTGTTCTGTATTGCATGTAGTGCATTGCGGGGCCTTATCTAACGAAGTCGCGCGGGGCCCACGCCGATGATACCCTGCCTCTTTACATAAAACATATTTCTACTGCTTCATACTTGACTTTCTTCCAAATTGGCCCCAAATTCGTACAATTATGACATCCACCGAGGGAATACTCGCGGGTAAATACCCAGCCAAGGCGCATGCTCGTAGAGTTGTGGAATACCTACGACAGAATGGTTTCGAGGGAGATGGCGTACTCTATCTGGAAGCCCAGAAGACGAAGATGATTGAAGACAATGATTCTGAGCAGCCGTTTCGGTATGCCTACCCTGAAGCTTCTAAGACAACATGAAACTGTCACGGTCAAAGCTAATTTCTGAGAAAGACAGCGTCGCTTTTTCTTCTATCTCTCCGGATGCCTGCTACCAGATGCACATCTCACTTACCACATCAGTAGCGACAAGCTCGCCCTCTTCATCCCACCTCTAGACCCAGAGTCGGTCATATGGTCTGGCCTTCCATTGTCTCCCACTCAAGCCAAGGAACTCTACGATGTCGACGAAGTTCTGTACACGACTGATATCAACCCTACTCTGGCCCACCTGGCATCAGAAGTTGGCACAAGTGGGTTTGTATTTGCCATTGATGGGCAAATATCCGACGACATCTCCTTTAAGAACTTCCCAGAAACCGACCTGGTAGCTCTGAAAACAGCAATTGAAGAATGCCGAGTTGTCAAAGATGCATACGAAGTTGCTATGATTCGGAAAGCAAACGATGTGACCGCGCAAGCTCATGTCGCTGTTCTCAAAGCGACCAAATCGGCTACTAATGAACGAGAGCTCGAAGCAGCTTTTATTGGAACTTGCATTGCGCATGGATGTCGCGAAATGGCTTATCATCCTATTGTAGCTAGTGGAACGAGCAGTGCTACCTTGCACTATGTCAACAATGATGAACCGTTGATTGACCTAACTACGAACAAGAAGAAATTGAATCTATTACTCGATGCTGCGGGTGAATACAAAACTTACTGTGCAGATGTTACTCGGACATTCCCATTATCAGGCAAATTCTCCCCTGAGTCACGACAGATCTATGATATCGTTCTGGAAATGCAGACCAAGTCACTTGCGATGCTCAAGGAAGGCGTACTGTGGGAAGATGTACATGTTACTGCCCACCGAGTTGCAATCAAGGGATTGCTCAAACTTGGTATACTGCGTGGCTCAGAAGAAGAATTGCTTGAGAAGCGAATCAGTGTCGCCTTCTTTCCTCATGGGCTGGGTCACTATCTTGGAATGGACACCCATGATACTGGCGGCCATGCAAACTATGCAGACAAGGACAAGATGTTCCGGTATTTGCGTGTGAGAGGCAAACTTCCTGCGGGAAGTGTAATTACTGTTGAACCCGGTGTATGTATATTCCTGGGATTTTCTTGAAAAGTGTGTACTGATGACTAGCAAGGTCTACTTTTGCCGATTCATTATTGAGCCTTATCTCAAGGACTCTGAGCTCTCCAAGTACATTGACGCTGATGTCTTGGAGAAATACTGGGAAGTCGGAGGTGTACGCATCGAAGACAATATTCACATCACCAAGGAAGGATATGACAACCTTACGACTGCGCCGAAGACTGCTGATCAGCTTGAATTGATGATAAATGGGTCGTAGCTTGGTTCTTCTACAGAATTTAGGCAGCGTAATAGTAGAAAATATATAACAGAAGATGCTATCTGCTCATAACGTACCTCAGTTCAAATATCATAAAAGGGAGCAATAGTGTAGCAATGCGTAACGGCTACTCGCGGACGGGCCGGCCCCGCTTCGGAGTTCGGAATGGCTGATAGCTTAGTTCGTGATTGCAATATCATTTCTTCCCCTCCATATATCTACACCATCGCATCGTACAGATGCAAGCATTCCGGAATTGGAGGACTCAATACCTGTCAATCGTGTCTTATAGTACACCCGGAAGATTTGCCATTTCAATCAATTGCACTCAAATCCGCCCATTGAAGATGGCAGCAACGACTTCCTCTTCCATCGAGTCTATCCAGCGCCCTCGTGACCCCAACACGTTGAGCAACTACACAGCCTGGCGATCTCGGCACGTCACAGCGAACTTTGAGATTGATTTTGACAACAAGAGACTCGCCGGAAACGTGATTCATCAATTGCTTTCCAAGACGCAAGCCGAGACAAAGGAGATCCTCCTTGATACAAGCTTTCTTGATATTTCGCAAGTGAAAGTGGATGGCAAAACGGCGCAGTGGGAGTTGTTACCGCGCTTCGAACCGTATGGAAGTGCTTTGAAGGTTGTGCTTGAGAAGGGTGTCGAGGAAGGTGCTACTGTGGAACTTGACGTAAATGATATTCTTCTTGCAGTACGGATATAGACTGATAGCTGTGGTGGCTATAGATTTCTCTCAAGACCACCGAGAAATGCACTGCGCTTCAATGGTTGGCGGAAGCTCAAACATCAAACAGGAAGCATCCTTACATGTGTACGTCTCGTGTCTGGACTATCTATGAACAACTTCTAATCACCTACAGTCTCTCAATGCCAGGCTATCCACGCTCGCTCCATCTTTCCCTGCCAGGATACCCCCGATGTGAAAACTACATTCGACTTTAATATTAAGTCTCCATTCCCCGTTGTTGCTAGTGGATTACCTGTACGAGAGGACAGTGCAAAGGGAAACAACCTCTACAAGTTCAAGCAGAATGTCCCAATTCCTAGCTATCTCTTTGCCGTGGCAAGTGGGTGCGTACTTTCCTTCTTGTGATCTGCAAGACGATGGTTAACACCTATTCTCAGAGACTTGACAGAAGCACCCGTCGGTCCTAGAAGCGTGGTTGTGTCCAGCCCTGATAAAATTGATGACTGCAAATGGGAACTCGAAGCGCATACCGAGAAATTCATCGAAGCTATCGAGGTGGGTGATCCATCCTTAATCTTTCCGAATCTGATCTGATTTTTTACAGAGAATAGTATATCCCTATGCATGGGGCGAGTACAACATCCTCATTCTTCCTCCCAGCTTCCCATACGGAGGAATGGAGAACCCGATTTATACGTTTGCGACTCCAAGTTTGATATCAAAGGTGATAGTCCACCTAACTCGAAACCGGAATAGTGCTAATTGAACTTCAAAATAGGATCGAGAAAATGTAGATGTCATTGCTCATGAATTGGCTCATAGCTGGAGTGGGAACCTCGTCACAAATGCGTCTTGGGAGCATTTCTGGCTGAATGAAGGTTGGACTACCTATTTGGAGCGTAGGGTGAGGATGACGTCTGTCTCCCGTTTGGATTGTTTACTAATAATCGTGTACTAGATCATGGGTGCAGTGTGAGTTTTCTATCTTCGACAGATCATGATCGGATATCACTAACTCCAACAGACACGGTGAACCACACCGACATTTTTCAGCTATTATCGGCTGGGACGGACTCAAGGAGTCCGTTGAAGAATTCGGCAAGGACAATGAATTCACAAAGCTAGTCATTGATTTGAAAGGAAAAGACCCCGATGACGCTTTCTCCAAAGTTCCTTACGAAAAGGGATTCACATTCTTGTTCTACCTTGAGAATCTCTTGACCAAAGAAGTTTTTGATCGATTTATCCCACACGTAAGTCTTCCTGGGGGTCTATCATATACATAATGTGGCTTCACTAATATAAATTGTATAGTATTTCTCCATCTTCAAGGAGAAATCCCTCGACTCCTACGACTTCAAAGCAACAATCCTAGACTTCTTCTCCAATGACCCCGTAGCATCCAAACGTCTCAGCGAAGTCGACTGGGAATCATGGTTCTACTCTCCCGGCCTCCCACCCAAACCAGATTTCGACACCTCCCTCGTCGACATCGTCTACGAATTAGCCGATAAATGGAAGTTCCTTGGGTCTTCCTCATCAACGTTCACCCCATCGAAGGAAGACGTCAAGAGTTTAAGCGCAAACCAATTCATCGTCTTCCTTGAACGGGTCACTCTCTTTGAAGATCCTCCACTAAGCTCAGACTCATTCCGTCTTATGGGTCAGGTTTATGGATTCTCAGAAAGCTCGAATATTGAAGTCACCAACCTCTATTTCAGACTGGGTCTGAAGATTGGTGATAGAACGGCTATTGGGCCTACCGTTAAGCTTTTGGGCGAGATTGGAAGGATGAAGTTCGTTCGACCATTGTAAGTTCCTCATCCTATATTTCGTTAAGAAGGCTGCAGAGTACTGACAGTCCATCAGGTTCCGCGCTCTTAAGAAAATTGATCGCCAGGTTGCCGTGGAAACTTTTGAAAAGCATAAAGACTTCTACCATCCTATTTGTCGTGGATTGGTTGAAAAGGATCTCGCCAAATAGGCAGGTAGAGAGACTTCGCCATATAGAAATAGTCCTAGGAATGTTACGTGCATATAAGGTGGTGCAATTAGTGATGAGATTGTAGGATGCTGCGTCGTAACGAAGAATTATTATAGTACATGGTATATGGGCCCGGGATAAATCTACTTCAATCCACCAAGCTTGAAATCAATATTCTTTAGCCCAAATATGGTCTTCTTTTCTCCCCCAGCAGCGACAGCGGCAGCTTCCGTACCAACAAGATCAAAGACAAGGTCTGCTTCATTCGTCTTTGCCAACTCCGAAAGCACACGGCGCATATAAGCCACTACAGTAGCTACTTTGGCCCAATCGAGGTCGCGCCCGTCATGCGTAGAGCTGCTTGCTTTCCATATATTTCTCCATACGGCGGCACCGAGGACTGCGTCGCCTTTGACGAGCCCCTCGTCATATGCGGCGAGGATGCCGCGCCATTGGATGAAGAGATCTTTGAGGTACTTGTTGCGGATGGCGCGGCTGTGTATGTTGTGTAACGTGGCCATGCGCTGTTCAGCGTTGTGCGAGAAGTGGTCGAATAAATGGCGAGAATGTGTTCGTACACTTTCGGGTGATGGAAGGGCGCGGATACGGACTGTGAGCAAATACATATGCAGGAAAGTTACCTGCGACCATGTGGAAAACGTGGGAAGCAATTCAAGCTCTATATAAGGGATACTTAGTAAGCAATTGCTAATGAGATAATGGACTACCAAGCTTACCCTTATACCACAATCCCTCTCCAACCCCGAGCTCCTCCCCCTCAGCAGTCTTCGGAATTTCGACTCCTTTTTGGGCTAATTGTGGAATTTCATAATCCGCTTGGGACGAGCAAGCTTCATACAGTTTCTGAGTAAATCCATATGAGACATATGTTTCTGCCGCACCTCCTCGACGAGATGCTAGACTCTTTAGTATGCCGGAGCTAGCTGTAGGGGTTGATGAAAAGTTTCGACGTGAAGGGGAGAGACCCGACCGATACTCGGATCGTCTCGAAGGGGGATGCGAATCATTCTTCAATGTGACAATGTATCCTTGACGAGTCGACAATGGGTGGCTTATGGTATGTACGGCTTTGGACTGAAATAAATTGAGTTAGAAGTGATGGCGAGGCCGAAGTGATCAATTGCAAGACAATACCTGTTCTCTCGCAAACACGCCAAAGCGTGAGCTCAGAGAGCAATTAGGGCACAGTAATTTGGTTGACATTTCGTCTCCACTAGATTTTATATTGAATCACTGGACCTGTTGAGATGGCTGCGTTTCTGGTGAAGTCATTGGAAAAAAGAGATCATTCAGCGCGTCAATGATTTGCTCGACGTCTTGGAAAATTGTTTGCAGTGTTTGACCCCGCGGGATCCCGCCAATCACCATCCGGAATTTCGCAAACTGATGTTGAATCCTCATCTGGAATCGTAGTACCTCCCAGGTCATTATTGAGATGAGAGTACTGTCCGCTCCAGAGAATGTTCAACAATTGGTAAAATTTGAGAAAGTCTGTTTGGATCCCTCATGACTGCCGCAATGTCCTCGCGACCGCTGGCTAGGGCCTGATTTCTGTCAGCACAGACCATTAAATTGTTAAACAGAGATGTCTCCTACCTTTCGTACATCTTCATAGCCCATCTCTCGAGCCTGGTAATCCCTAATCACCTCGGCTTTATCAAAATCCACGTATACCCTGGTATCCCTCAGCCTAAAGACAACGTTGTCCAGTCTCATAAAGAATCGAGCAAGTAAAAGGAGGCGATCAGGCATAACACGGATTTTGCAAGATAGCATGGATATACCATTATCAGCTAATTCGTCTTCGTAAAGCATCACATCATCGAAGAAAAGAATTGGGTCTGGTCGTTTG
Source organism: Talaromyces stipitatus ATCC 10500 (assembly GCF_000003125.1). Taxonomy (NCBI): domain Eukaryota; kingdom Fungi; phylum Ascomycota; class Eurotiomycetes; order Eurotiales; family Trichocomaceae; genus Talaromyces; species Talaromyces stipitatus. The sequence continues at coordinate 2,641,903 of NW_002990114.1, forward strand.
AGAAGTTCAATTGGAATCTCAACTTCGGACGGACTGAGGGCTGCGGCGTCGGGTTTGATAGTTCCTTTATAGTCGGTACTGTAAGACCAGTCGAAAGGCTTCACGACCTCTTTTATTCCGTCGTGGGTGTGTTCCCTTGTGAAATAGTCAGCTTCGCGTCTTCAGATTTTTTGCGAAGGTGTATTCACCTGCTCTTTTGCCATTCTTTCGAGTATGCAACTTTAAGCATTGCGGCGCCAGTCTTGTCGACTCTGTCTAAAGCATCGAACGCATTGAATCCTATACCCCATCCGCTGGTATTGTGCTCAATTGCTACGAAGTTGTCGCCGAATATCATTTCTGGAGGGGTGATGCCCAGTTTGTTTGTCATTTCTTCGATAGGGCCGGCCTTGAGTATGGGCAGTTTTTGCGTCGTAATTGTGAATCCTTTCCTAGAGAAAGTCTGCGGTCGTGGATGCATCTTGACCTCGACGTTTGGTGATGACCATTGAGCTGACGAAGAATCGGCTGCCATGCTGAAACACGCCTTAAGTTACGCCGAAAAACGTGTGTGGGTGTGGCGGTTCGCTAGTCGAATACTCTGATATGTTAGCAGCCTAACGATATTCTTAACAAGATTGAGAAATGAAAAGCTAAAGTGATTTCAAATAGTAAAGTGCTGTTGAAGGCTTGAAGCTCTGATAGTTCGTCTGCCCCGCAATGATTGGAATAGTTCGTGCTAAACCGTTCTGGGCCCAGTGTGACCCGTTGCCCGGGAGATGGCTAGCTTCCCGTTGCTAATAAACATCCCTTGCTCACTTCCCTCTTCATTCTTTATAACTTCCTTTCGAACAACCACCACTCTGCTCTCCGTCTCTGCTCTCCCTCTCTATATCAAAATACATTATACCACGCTCATGAGCAGTCGTTATCTGTAACACTCAATATTAATCGTGACTTCTTGTCTTGTACTGCAGGTCTCTTCTTCCTCACTGCTCTCACCACCAAACATGGCAACGAAGACTTTGGAAGCTCGATTCGAGCATCTGTCAGTCAATGATGAGAATGAACACCATGGAACCACAAAGGGCCATATCAAAGCAAAGGTAAAATGACCGATCTAGGAGCTGCTCTGCGGTTGTCTACCGTCCGACACTGGTAGCTAACTTGATGGACTAGGGCTCTCTGTCAACTGCAGTGTCTCTGATCGGCCTGGGAGCTGCAAATCCATCAGCAGCAAGCTCAACTCGCAACCAACTGTTGAAGATTGCCTTACAAAACACAACCGACTCAAAAGCAAATGCTGGGTCGCCCTCCAACAAAGAGCAGCAGGGTCGATCTGAAGAAAGCTCCACCGTCCTTTACGACCAACCAGCCCCTAAGAAACTACACCTTGGCATGTTTGAAATTGGAAAGGCTCTAGGAAAAGGAAAGTTTGGCCGTGTCTACTTGGCTAAAGAGCGATCAACTGGGTTCATCTGTGCCTTGAAGGTTCTGCACAAATCCGAACTCCAGCAAGGGGGGGTCCAAAAGCAAGTCCGAAGAGAGATTGAGATTCAAAGCAATTTGAGGCATCCCAATGTGCTTCGACTGTATGGTCACTTTCATGACAGCAAGCGGATCTTTCTCATTCTAGAGTTCGCTGGCAAAGGCGAGCTGTACAAACATCTGCGCAAGGAGCACCGTTTTCCCGAGTGGAAGTCTGCCCAGTATATCGCACAGATGGCGGCTGCTTTGAAGTATCTACACAAGAAACACGTCATTCATCGAGATATCAAGCCGGAAAATATCTTGGTCGGTATTCATGGAGAGATCAAGATTAGTGACTTCGGATGGAGTGTGCATGCACCCAATAACAGAAGGCAGACAATGTGTGGGACACTCGACTACCTTCCCCCGGAGATGCTGGTTAGAGGATCGCAGGAGAACTACTACAGCGACAAAGTCGACCTCTGGAGTCTTGGCGTGTTGACCTACGAATTCCTCGTCGGAGAAGCACCCTTCGAGGATACTCCGGTCATGACTCAACGAAGAATTACCAGGGCCGACATGACAATTCCTTCATTTGTTAGCCCGGAGGCCAGGGACTTCATTAAAAGGGTAAGTTCAAGCCTGCGTTGTGATTGACAATAACTAACTCCTTGATAGCTTCTTGTTCTAGACCCTGAGAAGCGAATGACTATTGATGAAGCCCAGCAGCATCCATGGATTTTGAAGCATTGCGTCAAAACAGAAAAGACAACTCAGCGTAGCTCAGGCCAGAAGTAAGACCGATAGACATACCGTTTTTTGTTTTTGTTTTTGCATTTTTTTTGGAGTTCAGGTTTCGTTCATTACACATGATGATATTGGAGTTGGGCAAAATGAGCGTTTTTCGAGTTAACAATTTCAAACGATAGGAATTGAGTCACAAATGCTTTCTATTTATATATATTCCTTGGTTGGGAGAGTCATCAAACGCCGTCATAAGCAGTAATGTACAGGGTATAGCCGAGCAGTCACAGGTTTCCAGATCACCAACCCAGGATCATCGAAAGATTTCATCAAAGGGTCTGGTATCACGGAAACAACTTTCCCACACCTCATTCACAACTTTTTCGGCATGTGCTTCGTCCTTGCAAAAGGGTCTTGCGCGAACAGAGAGGATTGCTCTTCTTCGAACGCATTCCTGATGTTGCTGGGTAAGTTTCCATTGACCTCTTCGGAAGAATTCTCGAGCCCATCTGCACTCGCCGCTGAGGGAACTTGCGCGAATCTAGAAAGTAGTCGTTCGTCAGCAATTGAACCATTTTATTATGTGGCCAAATGAGAAGGGAAATACCTCAGTGCACGCCGCATGTCTCAAATCGCTATCCCAGTCCAACTTAAAGCGAAGATGATCGTACGCATGTACCATTTCATGCGCCATTGTGTCCTCTAGATGTCCTTGATCACGCATCTCATTCGCGCATATTTGGATACCGTATTCTGGATCAAACCCGCCTGCTTTCCTTTGCGTACATCGCCGACAACGAAGATTGTGACTGCCCAGGTCGCCGCCTAATTGGCGAATGTTGTCGCTTAGATATCGAATAATAGGACCTAGAAGATGAAGATTGGTAAGCTGACATTTCCGACTTAACAAATATCACGTCCGACGCAGATGAATACGAGAACGAAAGGACTCGACCTACTGAATTGCAAGAGATAATCACGCTGATCTTCACATCGTTTGCAATCAGCTGCTTCGTTGCGAATATCTTTCGCGAGACGGAATTGCTCTTGTCCTTCGGGAGTCATTCTACCCGTCAAGATCGAGAAGATGTTCCTCCATTGTGTAGAGAAATCATCGCCTTCGATATAGCCTGTATCCTTTGGAGGAGATGACGAGTTTGAATCCGACATTGTTCTTTAGTATCTGCTTTGTGAAATTCGATGCAATTGGCTTTTGATCAACGGAGAAAACGATCTGAGATCGGCCACAATTTGAGCGGAGACACCTGGCAGAATAATATCTAGCTCCGATACGACTCCGCAAACGACGAAACTTTGTTTTGTTGACGCCTTTTTCGTTTTTGCCAAATTTTGTATCCGTTTTTCAAAATTATAGATTCTTTCGTCACATTTACTTGGATCAAAATGGAGACCGTGGATGGTTCAAAGAACTTGACTATTGTCATAAAATTAGGTACATTTCCTGGCAGCAAGGCTTACTAAACGAAAATATATACCAATGAGTCATTAGGAACGAGTTCGATTGTGGATGAACGCACACATGAGCCAATTCTGTCCATTCTGTCCTCAATTGTCGAAACCGTTGCAAAACTCCGCAAGAATGGACATAGGGTTATTCTAGTATCTTCGGGTGCCATTGGAGTTGGCTTACGCAGAATGGATATTGATGAGAGACCGACACATCTACCCCGGATACAAGTCAGTAGAGACTTGCTCATTTCACTTGAAGGTTGAAGACTTGTTTGCTGACTGAAACACTATAGGCTCTTGCTGCTGTTGGCCAATGCCGGCTTATGAGTCTGTGGGACGGCCTTTTTGGACATCTCCGGATTCCTGTTGCTCAAATTCTTCTTACTAGAAGCGATATTGCAGACGTAAGCCCATACTTTTGATCTGAAGATTTGATATGTTTCTTAATCAATTAAACAGCGTACACAATATATAAATGCTCAAAACACCTTTTCCGAGCTGCTGGATATGGGCGTCCTTCCAGTTGTCAATGAAAACGATACTTTGGCAGTTGCGGTACTTTGATACACCTGACGCTTTTAAAATTATTGCTAACATGGATTAGGAAATCAAATTCGGAGACAATGATACTCTATCAGCTATAACCGCAGCCATGGTCAAAGCTGACTATCTCTTTTTGATGACTGATGTAGACTGCCTATATACAGCGAACCCAAGACATGACCCTGATGCAAGACCCATCGAAGTCGTTTCCGATATATCAACTCTCGAAGCAGATGTGTCAACATCCGGTTCGTCGCTAGGTACCGGAGGCATGGGTACCAAGATCGTTGCTGCTCGTCTTGCTACCAGTGCTGGTGTGACAACCATCATCACCAAAAGTTCAAAGCCTGGCAATGTGCATGATATCGTCAACTATCTGCAAGAATCCCAGACTGGTTTACACGTATTTTCCCAGACAACAGATCAAACAAACTCGGAGCAGAAAGCAATGACCGGTTCGACTTCTGGTTTATCGTTACCTCCTCTACATACCCGATTCCTCCCCTCAGCTACCCCTATTCAATCACGCTCATTCTGGGTTTTACACGGTCTTGCTCCTCATGGAAGTCTGTTTATCGACCAAGGCGCATTCAGCGCCCTACAGAAGAAAGCCAGTCTTCTTCCTGCAGGTGTCCTTGCTGTTGAAGGACATTTTGGTCAACAGGAAGCAGTCCGCCTATTCGTTGTCGAGAGACGTTCACAAACCGCCATCGATGGCGATTTTATGTCCCACGCAGAGGAACCCAGAGAGGTTGGGCGAGCTATTGTGAACTATGGCAGTCTGGAAATTAACCGTATCAAGGGTGTGCGCAGTACTCACATCCAAGCTGTTCTCGGATACGCGGATAGCGAGTATGTAGCTCTACGCGAGAATATTTCTTTCTTCCCGAAAGAAATACCGAGCGGCGCTGCTACTCCTAACTTTGGATAGATTGGTCATACACTGAATGTATGGGCCTATACAGCTTAGTGCAAGAGCACAGAGATGAGATACCATGGACATGGTACTAAAGAGGCATGCAAAAGGAAATGTTCCACTCTGTCATATTCAATTCATTTACACCCCAGATGGACATAATACACTCTCTCCAATATTGACGAAGGCCGCGGATTCACTTCGAAGCTTATTGCCGACCTCTCATTCATCATCAGCCCACCTTCTGAGATATATTTGCATATCATCTTTGGGGTGTGGTGCCGGAGTTGCCTACACAAATCGAAAAAGATCAGCGCCGACTCGCTTGCGGCGATTTTCGCAGCAACAGTGAAGCTTACAGGATTCTCCATTCCAGAAGTGGTCCAGGTCCGTGAAGCAGTCAATGTAGTCTGCCAAGTTGGGATTGGTAAAAACGTGTGAGCCACTTCGAAAGCGCTGGTGGGAAATTGAGGAGGACCGCTCTTGGCCGTAATAGTGGTGGCTGGTCGTTTGCCCATAGGCGCATACTTGGTCAATCCCCTGGTTTGTTGAGGGTACGGAACGTTATACACGTCTTTGGCGGGAATGATGGCCGTCGCTACCTGCCTCTTTCTTAATTTCAGCTCCTGGTGGTATTTGGCGGTGTCGTTTGCGGCGAGCAATAGTCCATATTGGACCAGTTCCGAAAATGTTCCCGTCATGCCAGTCACTGAGAATCGCTCGGAATAGTTGACGAGTGTCATGTTATTGGTTCCTCTGGATGTCATTTTGAGAAAACTATACGAGTGGATGTCAGTAGGCAAAAGCCAAAGATTTTTTTGGCATGTCTTACTATGCGTCAGGGTATTCAGACCCCAGATCTGATCGAATCTGGAAAGAGACAGAATTCCCTTTGTCGAAAAGACCATTTGGTACGAGCAACGCCAGCTCCTCCTGTGGTATCATCGGTTAGCTTTGTGCCAAACGATCAATATGAGCAGTATATACGAACAGAGTATTCGATCTCAGGACCCCCGGCGCATAGAAAGAGATCATACTCATGAAGCTCTAAGAGACTAGGCAAGTCTCCAGAATCTTTCCAATAGGCAGTCAATATGTCACCACTCTTAACCGTTGAACCTGCGCGAGGTTCTATGAACTCCACATCAGCAAATGCTAGCAGAGGGAGAGTTATTAATGCGAGTAGCGAGGTAGCTTTGGTCAATTTCATTCTGTCTTCTGGACCGCTGGGCACTTGGGATGGTGTCTGTTCAGACTCGAAGAAAAACCGAACCGACACGTATCTCAATAATAAGAAGACATTGGAGACAATCCAAATAGACCTTGGCTACTCCTCCCTAGTAATAATAACTTGCTCATTCGTAGTCTATTAGTTGTGTATGTTCCTTGAATGCCAAACAACAGCAATCGCAGGTTGTGATTGGCTCTTGGAAGAGCTAAGGACCCGCATCACATACCGAACTCAGGGCTGCCTGAATCCTGAGGCCACCGAACGGTCCTACCATCCGCTACGTATGTCAATACAACTCCGCAAGTCCATACATACTTCAATCATATCCCACCGAAGATTGAAGGGTTGTGCCATAGACAGCGTGGCTATAGACCACCAGCCACTTAAACACGCAATGGATTATTTACTTGAAGACTGGAAATCTTCGCTCGCGTCCATTGCGACTACCCTGCTTGATGGCAATCCGACTGCAATCTTGCTAGCGCTCGTCGTCACACTCACTCTACCTATTCTCTTGCATTGGATAATCTATCGCAAAGCAGCCAGCCCACCTTTGTCTACTTTTGTGTTGCTTGGACCGAGTGGAGCTGGAAAGACTGCGTTTCTATCTTTGGTACGTTCTCTAGAGAGGCCGGTGCCTACTATTTATGAGAGTTAATAACTAATTGATATATTGTACAGGTCGAGTCGTCTTCTTTATATAAAGCCAAGACACCATCCCACAGTACTCATACTTCGCAAACATCCACCTCCACAACCGTGACCTTACCCCCCTCGGTGCCCATATTTTCCAATCGGTATCGCTCAGTGAACGATCCCAGTCTCCCCGATGCCAAAAGAAATGCAGTCAAATATGTCCTGCGCGATACACCGGGCCACGGTAAATTGCGATCCGCGCAATTGACTCAACTGCAAACGGAGCTCAGCTCAAAGAGTAAGAAGGAAGCTTCATCGATCTGCGGAATCATTTTCTTCGTGGATGCTGCTTCTTTAGTAGAGGGAGCGGAGAATCTGCGAGATTATGCGGGTTACTTATACGATATTCTACTTGTACTGCAGAAAATTGTGTTGAGTAAAGGCAAACTGTCCAAGAAAGCAGGAACGAACTTTCCTATCTTGGTAGCTGCGAATAAGCAAGATTTATTCACGGCTCTACCACCTGGTTCTGTCAAGCAAAAGCTCGAGTCTGAAATTGACCGGATTCGACAGACGCGTCAAAAGGGTCTTTTGGATGCTAGTGCTAATCCGGAACATGATGAGGATGGAGAAGAGGTTCTAGGCGGAGATGGTGATAAATTCACGTTCCATGGATTGGAGGATGATATCGGTGTCAAAGTAGACGTTGTTGGTGGATTCGCCAAGGCTGAGAATGAGAAGGATGGTGTGAGTGCGACTGGGATTCGGAAATGGGAAGAATGGATCGGATCGTGCCTGTGAAATGGTCCGAATATGTCTTCTTTTCCATGAATGGTCATATCCGAGACGTCCGACGCTCCCAGTCACCCCAGAAGCGAGGAGGCCTTCAGCTCCGGGGTTTAGACTGCAAGCTGATATTGCCGGGGCCAACATCGCTCTGGTCGCTTTTTCGGCGATCTCTGAGACGAAATTGATGCGCTGCACTCTCTGTCAAGCTCATACCGGAGTTCCTTAAGTTCCTTACTGTAGAAAGATGGTATGAGCTCGGTATTGCCGTGGATTTTAAACACGACTAGATGGTATGTTACAATCAGTCTGGACTGGATACCTGTATATAGAGATTAAGCTGACATTACTCTGAGTTATATCAGTGTACATAATCTATGGTCTATGATTGACAAGTGACTACTCATGACAAACAAATGAATAAACCAAAAAAGCACATTAATCAGAACCAAGCCGCCATCGTAATTATTAGCAGTTCTCAAAACTAATCATAACAATCAACAGAATTCATGACTAGGACTTGTTATTGCTCTGATGTAACAACCAAGTAAGCAAATCAACCTTGGTGGCTACTGCAACAGGCTTGATTGTCCCTTGCTCGTCACGTTCAGTGACGATAGCAGCACTATTCCACTCAAAGAAGCGGTTGAGTACGCTGAGAGGGGTATCCCATGTAATCTCAAAGAACTTATTGCGATTCTTGGTGGGTGCAGCCTGTGCTCCTTGACCGTCTGTTTTATTGGAAGCGGCCTGTAAGGAAGCGCCGATATCCCTGGGATCGGTCACGACTTCGGGTAACTTCGAAAAGTCAAACATGACATCTGATACGGGACTCCTGCCGGCAGCACGGCCGCGAGAAATCCAGCTCAAGACATTACCCAATGTGACAAGACCGGCAAGTTTCTTGCCGTCAGCTGTAAGGACGGGTAGCTGGTCAAATCCCTTCTCTCGCATGAGTTCAATTGCTGCCTGACAGGAGTCATTCGCTCGCACTGTGGTCACAGGCTTGAGTCTCAGTGAGCGGACTCGACCGTTAGCGAAGACATCTTTCTGTTCGCGGGTTATAGGGGTCTCGGATGTGATTGTTGAAAGTTCGCTTGGAACGGAAGGAAGAAGATCATTGGCAGCCAGCCAGTCATCATCCGCAAACTAATTATTGTCTGTTAGCTGATGATGTTAATCAGATATGGCCTCTCTCCTTGACATACCTTGGTGAGATAGCTGCGGATACTATCAGGGAAAACCACCACGACAACATCATCCTTGGAGAATACGTTGTCTTGATGTGCTTTGACCAAGGCAGCAATAGCGCTTCCACTGCTACCTCCAACCAAAAGACCCTCCTCGGCAATCAGTCGTCGAGCATATTGAAAAGACTCCTTATCCTCTGTCTTGTACCACTTATCAACTGCAGACTGATCGAGAACTTGAGGGATAAAGTCATAGCCAATACCCTCAACCTTGTACGGCTCATTCTCATGCTCAGCATTGAGCGATGCAGGAAGTGCGAGAATTGAACCCTGCGGGTCCGCAGCAATAACCTTCACTGCGGAGTTATGTTTCTTCAAGCCCTTGGATATACCGGTGATGGTACCCCCGGTGCCAGCACCAGCGACAACGGCTGTAATTTTGCCTTCGGTCTGGGTCCAGATCTCTTGCGCAGTACCAAGTTCATGAGCCAATGGGTTGTTCTCATTGCTATATTGATCCAGAATATGGGCGTTGGGAAGTTCTTTTTCGAGGCGTTTGGCAACCCCGATGTGGGATTCGGGAGAGTCGTATGCAGCCTGTGTAGGTGTACGGATAATGTTGGCATTGAGAGCGCGGAGCACGGAGACTTTCTCGGCGGACATTTTCTCTGGTAAAGTAATGATTGTTTTATAACCTGTGACTCATTAGCATCCGGTTCAAACTAATTCATTTGGAATCAGTAACGAGGTCCTCTACCCTTGACTGCCGCAACAAGCGCTAGACCAATACCACTAAAATGGAATGTATCAGTCATCCTTCTTCCTGCCTCTAGAATAATAGATAAACAAAAATGTCAATCTTACGTGTTACCACTGGTAGGCTCAATCAATGTGTCCCCAGGTTTGATTCGGCCCGATTTTTCAGCCTCTTCAATCATGCGGAGGGCAATACGATCCTTGACACTACCGCCAGCATTGAAATACTCCAGTTTGGCATAGACCGTCGCTTCAATTCCGAAGCTCTGCGGAAGACGATTCAACCGGACGAGGGGGGTGTTTCCGATGTGTTCTGTGATACTATTCAGCACCCCCGGAGGGACCACAGATTGTGAGGAAGTCATGGCTCAGAGAATCGGGATAGTTAATATGGAAGAGATATTAAAGATCTTCGATGAGGAAGCGATATTAGATTCTTGAACAGCTGCCGTGATTATAGAGTGTCTGGTCAATTCGAAGAAAGAAAGTGGTTGTGGTAGCAGAGATTAAAAATTGCGCAAGAAACTCGGCGACTTCCATGATCGTTGTTGCCCCTCGCCGCTTCTAGCCGCATCATACTTTGGCGTCGATGTGGATCTCCGACATCATCACAGTAACAGCTTATCAGCTCATGTATTGTAGGTAGTATACACATTTTCAAGAGAGCAGTATAGAAAAAGTTGATAACGCTTGTATATAAATAAAAAATGTTGGTGTTTTACGCGGGAGATGATCGACACCTTGATCAGCCTAAATTGGGTGGAGCAGGGGAAAAGTGGAGTTTGCAGCTGCCATAAACATCGAACAACTTCACCCTCTGCTCTCCCAAACAGCCATGCAAGATCACACCAGAGCGAGTGCTCTACTTTCCTCGGCTCTTCAGGATCATGGTATCAGATTCAAGAAAGAAGATGTTGCTGCCGAGCTGGACAATGGGTCACAACAGGGCCGAGATAATGCCCAATGGGTGTTGGAGCATATAAGTCCCAGCACGCTACTCTCCAAGGACGAAGCAGCCTTGTAAGTATACCTAGTAATTAACATTGGAGAAAAACCCTCGCACTGACATCAAGTAGTGTGAAAAACTTGGAACGATCCGGTCTACTTGAAACGTTTCTACGACACCCCGATTTGACATCCACGCGAGCCCTGACCGAAGATGAAATCCGCGAATCGACCGCAACGTTGAAATCATCAACTGCAATATATGCAAAACAAGTGACGGTGTTGAGATCTCAACTTGAGCTTACCGAACGGCTACAGAGTGATAGACGAGAGGTTGATCGAAACCATGACCGGTACATAACTGGCTTGAACAGGCGGCATCTGTTGGACAAACAAAGGATAAAAGCTATGGTATTGCTCAAAAAATTGCTGAATTATTTGACGGCCAATATGTTTACTCACCAGCAGCCTAGGCTGAAGATATCAAGAACGATCTGGAAAGCAGAATGCACGAATATCAACAACAAAAGCACGCGGAAAGAAAGTACCTCCTTCAAAACGTGAGCTCAAAACTAGTGGAAGACGACGAGGTACTATCGAAAGCGGAAAAACTTGCGGCGGAGTTGGAGTCGACAGAGGCAGATGGAAAGTTGGAGAACCATGTGTTGAATCTGGTATCTACACTCTCGAAACTGTCCTCGGCAGAAATTCGTTGTCGATTGGATCGGTTGTACCTCAAAGAACTTTTGTCGGATGATGTCAGCCCGCCAGATGTATCCGGCAATCACCGAGACACGCAGATCGCGCTAGAGGAAGATCTGGAGTCACTATATTCGGAAATTGAAGTTTTAGCTGAAATGTCTGCCAGACAAGAGTTTGGACAATCTATACTTGGCGAACTCAGCAAGAAGAAACAACATTTCGTTAATTCACTGGAAGACACTTTGGATATGGTATGTCTCTCATTTTACTCTGTTGATGCCTCATCTGATTTCGTTCTTCTAGATCCTGGAGGTCCTCTCGCAGATGACACACGAAACTGAACAAGAGATCGATAAGGTTTATTATCGTCAGTCGCACCGCGAAGCTCTGGATCAGTTGTCTGTTCTTTTCAAGGAAGAAATATCCAGCCGGGAGGCTGAGCAGGTTCAAATCAAAAAGGCACATCGCAGACATTCGTCTCTATCCTCACCCATGAAGGCACCACAACCCCGAACCTCAATTGAGGAAGAGTCTTTACAATCTTTAGAAAGTTTTTTACGACGTCTCGGCATCTCACCTTCATCTTCTCTTACCGCACACGAGCTGGCTTCAGAAAAAAAGTCAGAATTGGCTGATATTATTCACCACAATATAAGTATAGCGGCCGAAATGCCTCTCTACGAGACTCTCGGCTCTAATGATGCGGCCAAAGAGCTTCTAGCCTCTATTCTGCATGCCGATTCGCATGCACAGCCGTCATTAGTTGATCATATTGAGAAGGAACATCTCAGTGATCTCGAGAAGGAACTCGCTGTCATTCAGAAAGACATCGAGCAACTCGATCTGAACGTCCTTGTGGAGCCGGATAGGTCTCGCGATAAGTTTGTAGAGAAGTGGTCGAGCCCTTGATTTATCCGACAATCATACTTTAATATAAATTGTCCAAATTTTTGAATCTTGAGTTGGGCGCTGAAATTCGCCGTGAGAAATCGGGATCTCCCAAGCGTTATCCGGCTGCCGAACATTTAACATTGACCAAGAGAATGGTGAGATATCAACAATTTCCAGACTCATATACGGTTTCAACCCGATCACGGCCACTTTACAGCGCTATGAGCGATTTGTCCCTGATGTCGGGAACATGATAGACATTTTTTCCCTCGTCACTTATCTATGACGAGACGACTAGCATTACGGCATGCAAGACTAGCCTATATAGTGAATGTGACTATGCACAAGCAGTTCATCATGTTTACTTGTGATGCTTAGAGACTCTTACAATGAGTTGGTTGCCGCTCACGTACAAGTATTCAGCGTGGAAGTTACGATCCTATGACGCGTCATGGAGATCCGAAAGCCCTCCAACCGAATTTGAACTCAAAACATTCCAAACGTATAGTTCTGCAGAAAGAGACTATCAGATGAATTATCCATTAGTGCGATTTTTCTCGAATTTCTTCGATATAGGGTTTAGAGGAACGAATCTTGAGTTGGCCGTAGTCGGCTCGTACAGTCGCTTACAGAAGAGCATTTATTCCAAGATCTCGATCACTTCGTCCGACTGTACGGAGGTACTCAAGTATGAAATAAAAATCAAAAATATTATCATAATGTTGACAGTGGCTGTGCTGCGACTCCTGCGCCACACTTTCCTTCTGTTGATATTTTTACTCATTCCCTGGGGGCCAGAATTTTTTGTTGTTAATGCTTACTGCCAACGTCGCTAGCCTTCGAAACTTGCAAAATACCCCTTTGAAAATAATACGAAGCTCAAAGCTGTCTAAATCATCGCATACGGGAATCGGTACTGTACGAAGAGACTGCACAGCCACAGGTCCAGAGGATGTATGCAACGGCCCGTGTGGACCTGCATGAAAGTTCCGAGCTTAATTCTCCATTTCGATTCTTCAACAACACGAACATACGCGTATTATGTAGATAAAAGTCGGCGACTGTGGCTTGCAGCTGAACTTTTGCCCATGCTCTATTCGTCACGTCAAGCCCCATGTCCACAGCGCCAGCACCAGGCACTTGACCCTATTCAACTTGGCTGACTTCTCGGCATGTGCCACAGTTAAACCAGAATAGTCATAATCATTCAGTGACTCAGTATGCCTTGAGGATACTCGCCACTGCACTGACGTTTATCTTTGAATTAGAGCGTTCAGCTTGTCAGCCCTAGTGGAGTGATTTCTTTAGAACGTTTCCTAAGGCTATTATCATCCAACGCTTTTATTCTCTCTGGGCTTAAACGAGTTCAAAGCTTGAATCCTTTGGACCCTAGGCATATACATCACAAGCGCTTACGCTCCGCAAACCAGACACTAGTGATAGAGCCTCTTGATGCTATGCAAGTTTAATCCATAGAGTCGACTTAAGTGCCCTGTAAGTTACATGCAATACGTATGTCTAGGAGATTTTCTTTTCTTCACTAGAGGGATCCCTGCTTAGACGCAGAAAGCTTTTCTTTTTTCTGGTGTGACTTGGTTGCCGGTAGGCAGCTGAAATGATATGCTAGTCCTATAACTAGACTAGTAGCCATATACTAAAAGATTTTGGTATGTACTAGGATGATTTTCTCTATGACTCTACAGAATATTGTATATTTCTTTTCTATTTTTGACACTAGTATTGATTTTTTCTATACTAGACTTACAGGGTAGTCTTGCTGCTGGTGGCGGCTGACGATATCCGTAAGACCGCATTCCCGTGACATACAAATCGAATCACGCCGGACTCTATACTAGACAGAAGAACTCAACCCCGCTAGCTCGATATATCTAGTGGAGGATAAATATTGCAAGAAAGGCCTATGGTGAGTTTCCACTTCTCTATCTTTGTATGACAAGTCTGTGTGTACGGCACGTACCGTCTACCTTAAACCGAAAGGTTGAGAACTAGTCTGTGGCTGAAGTTAGTTTCAAGAATAGAACTTACTTAATGTGACTGAGCTAATACGAAAGCATGCGAAGGAGCTTTCCAGTAATCTTATGCTCAAGCCTCACGCATCAAGCCACAGTATATAAGTGACATTCCCCCCAAGACGACCAAGAGAAGTCATGAAGAATCTTCACATCCACATTTTAGAAGGCCTTCTATCTTGAAGTAACTTTCTGATGTCTCTTTCCAAGAACTCAAAGTTCGCTGACCGCATCATTTGACAGATTCGACTCCCATCCACCAGTGAAGCCCAAGACTAACGCCAATCAAATCGGAAAATGTGTCTAGTCAAAAGAACAAGACGTATTATTGGTGACACGGAGCGATCTCAACAAACAACATACTACTGTCCTCGCAGCCGCAACGGTCGTACCTGTAGTCTCACTCGCTATGAGGACGTCGAGAAACGATACCAAGAGTTGTCCTCGAAAGTGACAACCCCCAGCATTTCACGCCGTCGCCAGTCAACAAGCAAAACATCAAGAGATAGTATCTGGAAAGTCCTGAGTGGCCCATTTTTTAGAGAAAGGTCTGGAAAACCACATGACGATCAAACCCGTGGCATGCGAGACCAACAAGCTCCGGGCCGTTCTTCTCAAGTACAACCGCCATCGTCGACTCAACCTGACATCATATCAGACCCTTTACGACAAACAGAGAGAGCTGATCACCGAAGAATCGCGAGTTCGCCGTTGGTCATAGAAAGAACACCTCGAGACGTAATGGAACAAGTTCGGCCCGCAACAGCACCTGCCCATAGGCCGGCAAGAGTTCCAAGGCCAAGGACTCCAGTGGAAGAGCGTCCTCGGGTGAGACAGCATCCAGTTTCTGTACACCAAGCTGAGTTGGTACCAGAAGAGATCGAAATGACTGGTGCGCGGCAGCCGGAAAGCGATATTGATGATCATTTCTCGACCTTTGCTACTTTTCCTTCTTCCTCTTCCTCTTCGTCTGAGCCAATGACAGAGTTTGAAGATGATGAGACATACTACGAGCCCATCCAATCTCACACTCCAGAGGAAGAGAGCACGGTAGGTCACCGCCGAGACCGTGAGTACCTGTATGCTCGACTAGAAGCTCTCCATGCAAAACAGCGTGTCAACGATGCAATTCGTGAGCGAAGAGAACTCGAGGATCTGACCAATGGCATGCGTCATATTCTGATCAACAACCGAACCGGAATTGGTGCTGGTGGTGTGACACGACGTTCAACCAACCCAGCTAGACAAGGGAGACAAGTAGTAGCGTCACCTCCGGAAAGAGCAGGGGACATAACGGGCGACATGGGAGGGTTCCGTCGACACTCGAGTGTCATTGCGAGACGGAATTTCCCCCCTCGGTCATACGTTATACAAGAAGAAAACCGTCGGGTGAGGGAGGAAAGTGAGAGGGTTATTGAGAACGCGCGTGCTAGGCGCAATACTCAGGGCTCCCTAGACGGTGCGGACGCCTTTTTCCGCGAAAGACACGGTATAAACAACCGAAGGCAATCTTACTACCGATAACTATGATCTGGTCTGATGGCTCTCATGTGATGCGATGATATCGAGGTCATTGTGGTACAACGCATCAGATCAGATGTATTGAATTTTGTTTGTGTATTTCTTCGGCGTTCAATTGATTCGTGTTAGGACTGATACGACGCTTGCAGGACTGGGAGATTGATTGTTATTGATGATTGTTTGTATGGAATTGTTGATTGCGTTCTTTTGTACAAGCGATGTTTGTTTATGATAGATGATAGATAGAAAAAAGAAAAGATGAATCGAGTTGTTGAGCATTGCGTGATTGGTCAGCGAGATCAGGTGGAGTCATCTGTCCGCGAGGGGAACAGCAATTAGAGATTCTCCGCCAGACTGACTCTTGACCGCTGACAATAATCCTTATCGCTGTGGGTTCTCGATGATGTTTTTCACCGATTGTCTTTTTCGACTGTGGCGATATCTCTGTACGTATATATCACTACTTGCCGCCTTTTCTGACCTAATCGGAGTCATCTTCACTGCGTCCGGTCAACCCCTCATGGCATATGCTAACGACCACGGTAATTGCAGTCTAGAAACATAACTTATTTATCACCGCTTTTCCTCGATACTTTACCGGGGCTAGAACGGATCGAAAATCAAGCATCTCCCTTGCCACATCTTTTATCCAGCGGAGCGTTACTGGAGCCCATATTACGAATCCGGAGGACAATGAGAGGTTTATCCAGAATATCACTGTGCGCCTGTAGTCTCAGGTGTACTCACGATACTCTTGTATTGAGTATCTACGAATTTTGATCGTTCTAGAATATCCAATCACCGGCGCAGCAGCAGTAACTCTGATACACACAATGACCGTTCAGGTTGAGCATGAAGGAGATGGAAAGGAGCATACAGTTTCACCCTCCCAGCATGCGAATGCCCAATCGGGGGTCCCTCCGATAGATGAGCGAGATGCAGTGGTGTTTCAGATGTCGGCGACAGATGCCTTGAAAGCAGTTACCGCTCATTTGACGGAATTGGCGCGTGTTACCGGAGATGTTCCGGCGACGCCTTATGCGCAGCAGCAAGAACAGCAACAGCAACCTCAGAATTTGGACGATGCGAGTTTGGATATCATTGCAGAGAAACAAATGCCAGCCGTCAGTATCACAGAATTACACTGGGGAGACGTGAAGGATATCTCTGCAGAGTCGACGCCGGCAGGAGTAATCCAGCATAATGTGCTGGTGAAAAGGTTCTATTCAAAGAAAGCCCCACCTATCTCATTGGAGGACTATCTTCTTCGCCTTCACAAATACTGTCCCATGTCTACCGCTGTTTATCTTGCAGCGAGCCTTTACATCACCAGAATGGTGTTTACAGAAAAGGCTCTGTTTGTCACTCCCCGAAATGTCCATCGTTTAGTGCTTGCAGCTCTTCGAGTGGCAATGAAGGCACTGGAAGACTTAAGTTATCCCCATGCTCGCTTCGCCCGAGTCGGTGGTGTAGCAGAGCGCGAACTTACTCGACTCGAAATCACGTTTTGTTTCCTTACAGATTTTGATCTGCGTGTCGATGCGCACGCATTACTATGTCAGATTCATTTACTTCAGAGCACGCCAGTACCGACGGAGAATCATAACAACACACACAGTGTCGCCTCAAATACTGTCTCACCAGAGGTCGCCGAAGTTCCCTCATGATTTTGGATCATGTTTCAGTTTTTGCTATTCAACTACTGAGGATTTTACGTTATACCCGCATTTTTGGTCTGTCCGCTGGAACTTACTTTGAGATTGGTATCTGTGTCTTTGACTTTATCCAGGCTTTGCCCAAAAGCTATGGGAATGGACATAAGCTGAAAGGAAATTTTGAATATAAGCATATGCATGTACTATAGCGTCGCTTTGATCATCCCTGTATATTAGTTGTCATCATCTAGTAGCGAATTTTTATTTACCACGTTTTCTAGAGAACTGGATGACGATGTATAAGAGTTGACAAGCTGTCTTCTCTCGTTTCGATCGAGGGACAGAGGAGGAATTCAAGATTAATTACTCCGTATAAACATATGTATGGACATGGGAGTGCTCCAGCCAATTAGATATTGCGTAACATGTATGCACGTGATAGGGCTGCTTAGTCAGAATTTCGAAAATTGATTTCTTGGCAGGTACTCCATACTCTGTAATTCTTTATAGTATGGGGGACAACGCTAAGCCTCACCGTTGGCGGCTCAGCCACAAGCAGGCAGCAAATCCCGAATTTCCGACTAACAAATACGGCGATTAGCGCTCGCCGTAATGAATAATTATTGATTCATCTACCAGCTATCATTTGTATACAACTGGCAAACCTGATACTGCCTTTAATTTCCTTGTCTTTCTTTTTATGACTGTTTTGTCAGGTAATTTGGCGATCTGTTGACGTTTATAATCTCTTCTGCGCGGCAATCCATTTATCTGCACTTGATACCGTGTACCTTTCCATCGCAAGCGCAACGTTGACTCCCCCTTTACGACTAACCTCCTCCTTTTTGAAACGAAGGTGATATCAGAAAATGTCCTCATCCATATCGGGTGGTCAAGCAGATGGCTCTCCACCGCCGAATCCAAGCATGCAAGCAAAATCAATGAACGGGAAAGCCTCCGCGGCGGCGCCGCAAACTTCGACAGACAACGTCGAGCTCAAGAACATGACTGCGAATAATGGCAACGGTGCAGGAGAGACTGCCAGACTTCCGTTGCCCGTGGAATCGGATATTATGCAGTTGGCGCGATTAGGCGAAATTGGAGCTATGCAGAAATTGTTCGATACGAAGAAATTCAATGCCAAATATAAAGATGAAGAGGGTATCACGCCGTTACATGTGAGTCGCAGCTCCCGTTTACTTGTTCGTTCGGGTTCTAATTGTTTGTTTTTCTACAGTGGGCGGCGATCAATAATCAATATGCAATGTGTCGATTTCTTCTCGACTCCGGCGCAGACGTCAACGCCAAAGGAGGCGAATCCGTTGCGACACCGGCCATGTGGGCTGCGCAAAGATGTCACTACTATATCGTAGACTTGCTTCTACAACGAGGAGCCGATCCTCTTCTCACCGACGTTCAGGGATACAACATCTTGCACTTGGCCACCATTGATGGAAACGCCTATTTGGTGTTTCTTTTGCTACACCAAGGTATTCCCGTTGATATTCCGGATCCTCAGGGTCATACTGGTTTGATGTGGGCGGCATATAAAGGGTTACCGGTATGCGTGGACCTATTTCTACGATGGGGCGCGAATGTGAATGCGGTGGATGAAGGAGGTCTTGCGCCGTTGCACTGGGCCTTGGTGAAAGGGTCGTATATGTGTGTTCAAAAAGTACTCGAATATGGAGCGGACCGTTTCGCAAAGACGAGAGACGGGAAATCTCCGGCTACCGTGGCTAGTGAGATGAGATCACTTCGAGTCTGGCATCGAGCTTTGAACGATTATGGATACGATAAGGATGGAAACTTGAAAACGCTTCCAATGGGCATGACCATGTTTGTGCACAATAAGAGCGTACTCACAAAGTACTTTTTTCTGTGGCCGTTCCTCACGTTGTTCATTGCAATTTGGATCCTGAGCAATTTCGCTATATATATTGGAATACCAGTTGCAGCTGTGTTTATTTTCGGTATGCACTACGTGACTCAACAAGTTGCTAACAATGGTCCTGGGGAATTCCGCGTGCTGCAGAAAACGGTAAGCTTTCTGTTCGTATCGTCTTGTTCTTTTTCGGTGGCTAATTATGGCATAGCCGTATCTCGCTGGTGTCTTTGCTGCAAGTCTTTTCTGGGTTAACGTTACATATATTTTCCGAGTGCTACCTGGTAAGTCCCCTTGACAATCTAAAATAGAAGGGCAAGAACTCATACACAGCAGTAACATGGTCCACACACCCTGTTTTAAACGTTTTATTTTCTGTATTTGCCATCACTACGACCTATTTCTACATATTCTCCATGGCCGAAGATCCTGGCTATGTCCCTAAGCTGAGTAGCAGAAACCAGCAAAGGGAAACCATGCGCGAGCTTGTCGATAACTGGAAGTTCAATGAAGAACATTTCTGCATTCACTGCATGGTTCGCAAGCCCCTACGAAGCAAGCACTGCCGTCGATGTTCGCGGTGTGTCGCCAAACATGACCAGTAAGTGCTATGAATTTGGCGTTTCATACGGAAGACTAAGTTGCTATAGTCATTGTCCGTGGATTTACAATTGTGTGGGTGCCAACAACTTACGACATTTTGTCATCTACATATTGTCTTTGGAGATTGCTATTGTACTTTTTGTTCAACTAGTGATTCGCTGTAAGTCTTGCAAAGGCTATCCAGTTACCCAGACCATTGCTAACGTTGATTTTAGACATCGAATTGCTCCCCGCGCCTAAGAAACTCTCTTGTAATATCATCAACGACAACCTTTGCACGATAGTATCAAAGGATACTTTTACTCTCTTTCTCACCTTTTGGGCTGCCCTGCAATTGGTCTGGGTTACAATGCTTTGCTGCGTCCAATTAGTGCAAATCTCCCGAAACCAAACCACATACGAAAACATGCGAGGCTCATCAATGACAGCCGGCGGAGCTTCTCAAGCCATCACCTCAGCTCTTGTCGCCGGAACTCCCAACCCAGCAGCCGCAGGACTCACCCGTGCCGGTCACGGCCCAACACCCGGTGGTGCTCCTGCCGGTGGTCATGGCCATCAGCACCACCAACGTAAAGGCGGGTTCATAGCACAATGGATGGGCTTACTAGGACTTGACACCTTCTTCGCCACGGCCCAGGGCCGATCAACCCGTCAAAAGAACCCCTTCTCGCGCGGTATTGTGACCAACTGTCGCGATTTCTGGTTTGATTCTGCACCTATATTCCGCGCGCGGGAACCTGGGTCTGGAATGCTCGACGGCGCGGTTGTGGATTACTATAAGATGTATGAGCCGCCATTGAGAGTGGCGTCTGGTGGTGGTCGAAGTGGGAATTATGTCAGTGTTGCTGGTGATGAGCCTGAAAGTGCTGTCTAATAAACAGCTATGCTTGCATGATACGACCTGACATGTTTCCCTCCAATCTCATGCCTGTTATACCTTCTTCTGTCTTGCGCCAGATCATGGATTATTTCTGAACATTTCTCGTCACGGGTGACTCGACTTTATTTTTTTGCTCATGTTCTGGTATTTGTATTTTGTATAGATGAACATAATACGATTAATACATCAGTGGGCAAGCTTTTACATATACATGACAATACATGCTGAATCTATAGCACGGATCGTTCGAAAACGCTACATGTACAATTTCTTTTCCGCACGAGCGGTAATCGCGTTGTATTCCAACTACCTACTACTCAATATCAATCCTTTTACGGCGTTTACTATATACAGTACACTAAGTGGGTAGTGATTTCTACTGGGTGCCTAGGTAGTTAATAGGTGAAAGATTTGTGCGCCTACAGCCACCGGGCGGTGCCGCTTTAGCAGCCCCCCACGTTATCGTTCACCCTGCGATCCCGGAGCGCTCACTGTGAGGTCACTGATCCACCATCAATGTAATCCGATATCCCCACTAGAAAGACTTCCCCCTAAGAACGCGATATGCCTATTTCCCATCCTCTCGTTATTCTAACTTCTCGATTCAGAATAAGAGGACCGCTTGGCTGGAAGAATCTGCAAAGCTGTAATTTTTATGTTGATGAAAAATTTCCCTAGGTACCTGGCTAGACGATTCCTCCTAAGATTAAGGTGGTAATCTGCGAAGGAGAGGTCGTGCCCTATCAAGAGCTAATCAAAATCATGCTTTCCACTCTGATAATCCTGTCATGGGATGAAGGCCTTAACTTATGGGGAAAGCGGTCTAGAATGATAGAATTGCGAGATCATATCAACTTGTCTGTAGCTTAGACCTTCCCTTCCTCTTTTCCTCTCTCTTCCCAAGCTTAGGATTTTCATTAGTAAGGACCTAATAAGATTCAGTTCGAAGTCTTTTAGTGTTCTAACATCTGACAGACTATTAGTACTAACGCTTTTAACTAAATCATCAACCTATCTATATTATATATAATTTAAATCCCGAAATTTGCATCTTGAGATCCCTGATCTCGCGGTAATGCTCATCTTATTCATCGCTAGTCGGCTATGCGCCATGCATGAACCCAGGCTATGAGGCACTCTGTCAAGAGTTGGAGAAAAGGCTAATCTTTAAGTCTTTTTTACCATGCACTCTCTCTTGTGTCTTATTGCAATTCACGTCTCATACGTCGTATCATATGAACCATCTCTGCGATGCCATCATCTGAGAATGGCCGACGAAGGTCGAGGCTGCCGAGCACTACTGGCACATATATCCCCTGAATTGGGGTGAGATGAAAATACACAAACTCTTCATGCTTCGAGCCCTCTACAAACTCGACCGGCACACCTTTTCCCACGAAGGTATATCCCTGTAGCCAAAGGGTTACTTTAAAAAGTGCCTCGCGGGTTCTATGGATGTGTAGCGACTCACAGTTGGGATTTTCGCTAGAGAGCTGCTTATCCAATTGACGCATAAGTGCTCTCGGGTTCAATTTGATGTTGAACCACCCCCATGGTCCAGTGCGTTAGGGTACTTGATATCTAAATTTCCTCCCATGATCAAGCCCCTTAGGCATTGCTGTGTGCAATACTGCCGAGATTTGCACTTGGTGCGTGAGCCCCCTGGCATTTTCGCAGGTGGTGAGGATGAGAAAGGTGACGAGCGAAGAACGCGAGGCTGCTATGGCTGTCAACTGGGCGTATCGTCTGGATTAAAGTCGTCCCCGGTATCATCGTCGCTAGGCGATCTCTGATGCTGCGAAGGATTGCAAGAAGCAACCACAGCGGGCTTTGACCTGGTTTAACCGGAGATATACGGAGGTATCCGTTCTGACTCCGCGGCGATTTGAAGGCGGAAGATGGTATATCCTTCTCCGAGATTTCACCTAGAAGGTCACCGTAGATCATAGACCACGTCTCTAGACTCTCTTTTGCGTGGTGTTTCCAAGCAGCATCCTGTATCAGCGCTCGTAAAGCCCGGAGAGTGAAAGCTAATATCTGGCCCACTGAAGTAAGATGCAACCGGTTATCATCATGTAGATTAATCATTTCATCCTGTTATGGCCCAACATCCTCTTCTGGCACTGACAGGTTACTTAGTAGTATACAGTAGAAGGGTCATCATGAGGTACACGGAGAAATATAAACGCTTCACCAGTACACACGTAACCAAATTCCAGGCCTCCCTTAATCATATAAGAATATGTCTGAGTAATGACTGCTGCTATAACACAACGACAAATGTTTTCTAGGGATTCCTCCTCTTGTACACGGAGTACCTCGTCGACATCCATGTCCTGTAGACCAGCATTAATATGGGCGAGGGAGACCTTATGAGGTGCCTTATATTCGATAATAAAGACAGGCTCCTTTCGCTCTAGACCCTTATTATAGACGCAAAATTGGTCTGCTTTAGGCCTGGAACTCCTTGGCTGTGTAGCCTGACTCCTCTCTGGCGGCGGAGCCGAGTGTTCAACTCTGCTCGTTTTTGCAGCCAAGCGCCTAGAGCGACGTGGCTGGTTCTGTGTTAAGCTCAGAGAGCTCAAATCCTCCACGATTCTTGGCTCGTCCGTCAAGTCATTAGCATGGGTTTCAAAGGTCACATCTTCATGCAGGTGGAAGGTTTGTCGAAGTGGTGTATTTGCATATAGCACCTTGACAACTGACGCGACACGAGATTCAACTGTATGTCGTTCAAAATAGCCTAGGTCCAGTTCTGAGCTCAGCATCCTGTCTCGGATCTCCTTTCCATAGTCTTTCAATGTCGAAAGTGAGGCGAAATAGCGTTCGGTGACAAACTTGCTGTCTATGGTATCACCCCATACTTCCATCTGTCCTTACAGAAAACCTGTCCACTCCTCAGTCCTTTTTAGGCGGATTTTGCGCTCTGTGTTCGCCAGGTCACCTTTTGTTGAAGAATTCTTATCCTTGTGGACTTCTAGGCCACAAATTAATTCTTCATGACAAGCATTGGGAGAATACGAACAGATTAATTTCAATTTGATGGCAAAATATATGGTGTTGATCGAATTACGCTCTCGAGAAGATACCGAGGTGGTGCGGGCTCGAAAGAGGCGCATTACGATAATCAACGATTACTCAATGACCACCAGTCGAAAAAGCTTATACAATGGATAGAAATGCTGTGCGAGAAAGGCCTGCCACCTACGCCTTATATGACTGCAAATTTCACGCATGAGATAACTGGTAAAAAGCTTGGAAAAACTGGGCTTCTCGCTGGTTAAAGAAGCATCCAAATGCGTTAATTTCTCATTATTCTACAGGCACTGACCGAGACCGAAAAAGGGCGAATTGCGCATGGAGTTATGCTCTTTATTTTGAATTTATACTTATAAATCACAAGATTGAGCAATATAATCTTCGGCCAAGTCAAATTTACAATATGGATGAGAAGGGCTTCGCGATTGGGATTATGACAAGCCAAAAAAGAGTCTTTTCTCGGCGCTTATATAAGAAGAAATTCAAGAAGTTTCTTCAAGATGGGAATAGGGAGTTGATTGCTACAATTGCTGTATTCGCGCGAATGGAACCGTTAACCCGCGGCTTTGATCTATATGGCCAAATCCAGTAATTTAGAGGATTCCCAGTTTCAAGATCTTATTACACAAAGAAGCCACTTTGCAGCTTCCGAAACAGGATGGACAAATAGCGAGATTGATTGTCATTGGCTGCAGGAAGTTCTTGATAAAGAAACAAGGTCTCAAGCAAGCCAGAGATAGCGTCTATTGATTCTTGATGGTCACAATTCCCACGTCAATATGAACTTTCTTGAATATTCTGATAGAAATAGAATTTTATTGGCAATATTTCCTTAAACTCCCAAATTCAGCACATGTACTTTGTGATAGCTGGATAGCCTAGGTTGGAACGCGGAGCCGCGCAGGCGCCGAATCGTGCTTGGATAGGGCTATGAGCCCTAGCAGTGCCGTATTAGGAAATCATCTCATCTGTGCTAAAGGTGGCTAGGAGCTCGCACAAGGTATAAAGAGAGCTCTTGGAGCCGCTGGAACGAGCTTCTTTTTCCTTTTTCTCTTTATGCCCAATATTATCGTCGATAGGCACCCTTAGCTAGATATCAATGCAAAGGACTGGTGTCATCATATACTTCTCGATGCTCAAAACGCTATGAGCTGCCTCTAATTGAGACGCCCTGTCGCTGGCCAAGTCCTTGCGCTCCTACTTATAGAGCAGCATGTACTAACGGTATAGTGGGATCTAGGCCACTCAGGGGTTGAAAGGAAACGAACAGGCGGACCAAACGTGCAGCTGACTCTAGCTTATGTTATGCTGGCTTGCACTGAAGCTAGGCATGCTGCAGCGGCTGAATAGGCTCGTGTCAACGCTCTACAAGGAAAGGGAGCGCTCCTGGAAAGAGCTCGGCGCGTGCTAGTACTAGGGAGGCCGTACAGGCCAGAGTGCAACTGCTGCTGTAGGCAGAGAAGAGTCCCAAGGCCAGGCTTTTGAGAGAGCCTCGAGCCACCAAGGGCTTACTAAAATCCATATAACTGGAATCTTGGTGAAGTCCAAATCACTTTCACCTTTCCCGCTTTTCATTTCATAATTCATAATGCTTAAGCAACTGACTATTACGACCAAAGATGAGGGATTAGAACCAATGTTATTCTTACACATTTTAGAAGTCACGTTTCACAGTGTTGCTCCAAATCCATCACATACAATAACCCTTGACGTGGGTACAGATGGTAAATTAATTACTAACAATACTGAAAGAAACTGACAACATAATATCAATTGAGTGGAGTACCATAGTCTGATTGTAGTTTACGGTCTAAATCCCCTGGTGAAAAGCCAGTCACATAGGACACAATCCGACTCTAATCAAATTGCTAGATTGCCTGGCAGTGGTGAGGTGGTGTAACATTTCTCTCAAGTTGATCAGCATACTCAGTGATCACGAGTGGCCACTCATGGCCACTCCGCGATCGCTCACTGCGCGTAAAGCGGCAAGCCGCTCGGCACACCAATCCTTTTTCCTAGATATGAATGGAAAAAAAGAAAAAAAAAGCGTAATCAGAGAATTTCAATCCAAGCTGTCATGCAATTCATACCGTTTATCGGATGCGTACTCCGTGAAATATTGGACAAAGGGTGGAGCAGATCCACTTGTATTGTTATCTGATTATCTGATAAAAAATTCATCTTTCGAAGAGGGTAGGTCCAGTCGATGTGGAGTCGTCGACTATGTAGTGACTTCCGTATATAGCTAGCTGCCTGTATGGTGGTCTGAGATTGAGAACTCTCAACGTCCTGATATGTTCGAGCACTCTTTTTCACTTGATAGAAACGGTGCATCCTGTTGATGTGTTGATCTATGTCTCAAGATTACAAGGCTTTAAGCTCCTGGATCATACGACATGAAAGGAAAAGTGTCTATATATGGAGTACCAGCGCTATAACGTAGAACGAACACCATTCTTCTCGCGGATATTACCCCTTAGCGTGTTGAGGTATTCGCCAAATATCGATTCCACCATCTCCCCACTTCGCGTAGCTAACACGGACAGCAAACTATCGCTAAGACCATGAGTGCTTTCATTACAACCTTGGAGCCAAATGTTAGTGTCCAAGCTGACTTTGTCACGGTCTAGTACCAAGCTGTAATCGCGGTTCACTTTCCAACCGTTTGATTCCGCGTGTGACGGTTTCAGATCCTCTAATGGAGCGCATAGCTTCTCGTGGGTATTTCGTGTATACCCCGTTGCGATGATCAGTGCGTCTAGATGCAAGACTTTTTTCTCTGCAGTGTTGTGGTCCTGCTTCTGAACCGGGCGAATATGAACTGCGAGCCGGCCATCCGCAGCTTCCTGGTCAACTTGGATAATCTCTCTTTGCGGAAGAATGATTCGCCGCCAGTCATCTGGATTTCTGCTCTTGACCTTTTGCATATACATGTCGTGATATATCTGTCCAATGAGCTCCTCTCGAACTACGCCGTAGTTCGTCGCCCTGTCAGAGGCGATTGACTTTTGACGCTCTTCGTCCGAAGTAGCGTAAAACCCATCAATTCTTTCCGGATTGAAGATTTCATTCACACTGCAAGATTGAATGATGTTAGCAAGCGCTTTCTCGGAAAGTATGCACCTGGATGTTCGAGCGCGCTTACAATGGCGAATCGTCACTCGGCCGCAGGGCGTAATCTCTCATAATCAGGGTGGTCTTCGCATTGGAATACCGTCGATAGAGGTCATGGAAGATCTCGGCTGCGCTCTGCCCACTTCCTAATATTCCTATGTGATACGGCTTAGAAGTATCTCTCAATAGTTCGGGAATGCTTGTGCAGTAGCTGGACGAGTGCAAAATCCGTGGATCTCGCGGGATGCCTTGGGGGATCTTGGGTTTCCCACCAACAGCAATGATAACGTTTTTGGCATGCCGTGATAATATCTGACCGGAATTGACA
Source organism: Talaromyces stipitatus ATCC 10500 (assembly GCF_000003125.1). Taxonomy (NCBI): domain Eukaryota; kingdom Fungi; phylum Ascomycota; class Eurotiomycetes; order Eurotiales; family Trichocomaceae; genus Talaromyces; species Talaromyces stipitatus. The sequence continues at coordinate 2,669,217 of NW_002990114.1, forward strand.
TCTTTTGACTTGACAACGAAGGATTCGACTTTCCCAGATGAACCCGTTTCAGAGGGGCCAACTTCCAACACCTCCTGACCGTACGCTACAACATTCACGAAACGTCGGGCACACCAGTGCATATAATCCCCAAACTCCAACCGTGACGGTAAAAAGGTTCCCAGATTCGTGAAATCCACAAGTCTTCCCTGGTTCTTCAAGTAGTTCAAGAATGTAAACTCGCTCCGCGGGTCACGTATTGTGGCCAGATCTTTGATGAATGATATTTGCATCTTTGATCCAGGGACCATCATACCGGCATGCCATGCAAATTGCTGTTGCTTCTCAAGAAAGCATATTTTGGGCGGTGTGTAGTGTTTTCTATTATCTGCTTTGTCCAGAGCATCGTGTAATGCAATAGCAATTGCTAGAGAGGCCGGTCCAAAACCCACGCAAACCAGGTCGTAAAGTTCCCCACTATGACCGGCTTTTGAGGATGAAATTGGCATTTTGCTTTTGTTGTCTTTTGCCAACCAATTGGAAAGCAGTTCAGCCAGTTCAAGTGAGATTCCAATATGTTATGGTACTACGTACCTGCGTCCCAGCTAATCTCAATATAGTGCACTGCACCAAGGGGAAACTTTCAATTGGCAAGGACTTACATGTTTCAAAATGTCAACGTATGACACTTAAATCAAAGAAAAGACAAAAACCCACCCACTATGATCTCGTGATATTCCGTACCCTACCGTTTAGATTGCAAACCCGGAGATTCAAGACACACACTCTTGAGGTTTCGAAGTACCTGAGTAAGTAACTTTCTAACGAAGATCGAGTTAAATACCGGTAATGACGAAAGCCGGATCTTCACCGAGCTTAATTCCCATTAGGTCCTGTTTACGGCCCAAGTGAGGGACCAGAGAGGGTCAGTGCCATGTTCGATCCATCCGTCGTTCTTTTTGATCAGGTTCATATGATTCAGGTGAATGCAAATGCGCACCCCTCTTATAGTTATTTCAATCCCTCAACGTCATTCGCTTGACTTGCGGATTCGTAAACCATGCAAAGTCCGAGATCGAGCCATTTCGGGGAGAGATTCGAGTGCCTGTTCGTTGTACACCGCGTGCCATTGGAAGCACACTATGGCGTTGAGTCCGACACGCGATTGACCTCTGTTACCCACCATCAACTAGCCACTGAAGCACCTATCAGTCTTGACAACGGCGACAGGGATCTCGCAAGCTAGGTAGCATTGATGAAAATTGACTCCACTTTCGCTCGATATCCACACTGCGGAACCAAGGCCAAGTAGGAAGTTGTAGTCGAAACATGAGAGACCAGGAAAACTTCTGCATTGTTGAAATTTTGTTGTTGATTCTTTCTGGGACAACCGGCGGAATTACGTACTTTCCTCAAGTAACATGCCACTCGCGCCTTCCGTTTGAACAGGTTTGATGATCACAACGACAGCCGATCCGGTCCCTTCCTTCCTTTTCCGACAATGTCGTAACGTCCTGGTATTTCCCTGGTAAGCGCCTAATGTAACTACTGTGTATCGTGTATCGCGTATTTGTCTTCTAATCCAGATTCTACATCGTCTGGAGAGAAAGCATGATCATTACAAACCTCTGCTGAACAACTGACTATTCACTACCCCTCAGTGGGGATAGCTTCTTCCCCTGATACCGTCCTTCACGCTTAATAATGACTTGCGATAGTGGACAATGAATTTAATCGACGCAGACACAAGCAAGCACCTGAATCCATCTCGCAGTCAGAGGGTCATCATGGAGTACACGCCCACCCAATTCCCGAATATTTATCCAACAACGGGACACAGCTCTACAGAAACAGAGGTAGCATGGAGCTATGCCGTCGCCGAACGAAATATCTCATTCGAGACGCTGGTTCTTTCCTGGGCAGCACTTCTTCAGGCTTATACAGGCGATGAACAACCTGTATTCGTTGTGAACCGCAGCACAGTCAAAGCGAATATAGGCCAGAAGAGCTTTGCTCCAGTCCCAGTGGAACAAAAATGGCAAACAGACGAGACATCGTATACAGCCATATGTATAAACGGGAAAGACAGTGGCGTCATTTTGGAAACAGACAACACAAGCGTTGCGATAGGCAAATGCTCGCTGTCTGTTGGCATTGACTTTGCCACAGGTGCTGGTGATATACGATCACAGCTTGGCATTCTACCTGAATATCTACAGCAAATCGCATTGCAGTTGGGCATTTGCATACAAAAGTATACTGGGCTTACCGTGGATGGAGAAATGAACCTGAATCAGAATTTGAGACTGTCTATCGCCAATCCAGAACCACGGGAGTTGCCAGGTCCTGCTTTTCTTCACCAACTGGCATTTCATCATCAACAACGAGATGCTCCGGCTCTAGAATTCCTGAGCGTTGGCTATTCCGTTCAGAGCCTATCATTTTATGAGCTGGACTGCCTTTCAACTCAGTTGGCGCAACAGATAGCTCAAGCATTTGACTCTCCACGCTCAAATCTTACAGGTCGAATCGTTCCTGTGCTTCTCTCCCAGTCAGTCGAACTGTATATCACATGGCTAGCAGTCCTGAAATCAGGTGCAGCATTCTGTCCGTTGAGCACAGATGTCCCTGAAGATCGAATCTGTTTCATTTTGAACGATGTTTCGGCAGATGTGATAGTCACGAACAGCGCATTCAAGGATAAAGTCGCCAACGGAGCAGATATCTCACTTATCTTGGTGGACAAAGTTGATTTACAAGCCGCTTCATCTATTTGGCAAGAACCTACTCTCGCCCCTGAGGATGTCGCCTATGTCATGTACACCTCCGGTTCAACAGGCAGACCTAAAGGAGTAGCCATATCGCACCGAGCAGCTACACAATCGGTGTTAGCACATAATAATCTAATCCCACCGTTCAAAAGGTTTCTTCAATTTGCATCACCGACATTCGATGTTTCAGTGTTTGAGATATTTTTCCCCTGGTTTAGGGGGGCCACACTCATCGGTTCGGAGAGAAGCAACATGTTGTTCGACCTACCTCGAATAATCTCAAAAATGCAAGTCGACGCCGCTGAGCTGACCCCAACAGTGGCCGGAGAGCTGCTACGCAATCGTCAGAGCGTCCCATCTCTCACGGTCCTGCTTACCATAGGCGAAATGCTCACAAAACGGGTAGTGGAGGAATTTGGTGCTTCAACAATGCAGGATGGGATACTTTATGGAATGTACGGCCCGACTGAGGCGACCATACATTGTACGGCTGCACCAAATTTCCAGTCAGAATCGAGAGTGAATCTTATCGGCCGTCCTTTCGAAACCGTTTCGGCTTTTGTGATATCATTGGAGGACTCGCCAGATATTCCATCAGAGCCTGTAACCTTACCTATTGGTCAGATTGGAGAGTTGGCTGTTGGCGGACCACAATTAGCAATTGGTTATATTAATCGCCCTACTGAGAATTTAAAGGCCTTCATACGGAGCAAGAAATACGGTCGATTATATCGAACAGGTGACAAAGCGCGGTTACTGCCTAACGGAGAAATCGAATGCTTCGGTCGAGTTTCCACAGGACAAATAAAACTCCGAGGCCAACGCGTGGAACTTGGTGAAATCGAGAGTATCATTTCCATGGCGCCAAGGATACGGAGTACTGTGGTAGGGGTTGTTGGTGGAATTTTGATTGCATGGATTATTGCTGATCATGGGTACGATATACGACTTGAGGATATTAAGGGTTTCTGTCGAGGCAAGCTCCCAAATTATATGGTCCCTGGAGACTTCTTGGCAGTCGATGCATTTCCACGTCTGGAATCTGGAAAGGTAGACAGGAAGGCTCTGGAAGCTGAATATCTCACTCGCCAAAAAGAGAAATTTACGAAGAAAAGGACTTTTCGAGATTCCCTAGAGGAAAAAATTACTGAAATCGTTGAGAGTGTGGTTGGCACGTCAGTTGATAGCCTTTCTGCTGCAGGGCTGGACTCCCTGAAAGGAATCAAACTGGCGGCTAAGCTACGAGAGATTGGAATCAACTTGGACGTCGCTAAACTACTCTCTGCCGACTCTGTGAGCGATATCTGGAACATTGCTCAAGAAAATAGGCGACGGAGGGAACTGACATCTCAGACTACCGACAACACGGCCCAAACTTTTGTGGAAGCCGCTTTTTCCGTTCTTGGATCGGAAGGCCTCCTGTCCAGAACTGAAAGAGTGGAGCTTTGTAGTGACATCCAAGTGGCAATGCTTTCAGAATCACTCCGAGACAGTAAAGCCTATTGCAACTGGATCGAGCTGAAATTCATAGATGGCCTGGAGCTGGCCAAGATAAAAGCCGCTTTCAAGGAGCTGATACATCACAATGAGATGTTACGATCCGCTTTCTTATCGCTTGATACACCCGATTACCCGTTCTGCCAAGTCACCTGGAATAGGGACGTTTCAGCAGATCCTTTTCAAGAAACGACATGCTTTGACTATGAATGGAATATGGCTAACCCTAACCTTATGGTTCCATTCAAGCTCCAATTCATTCAGGACAAAACATCTGTGCGAGCTTTACTTCATCTTCACCATGCAATCTATGACGGTTGGTCATGGGAACTTATGCTTAACGACCTTCAGGCAGCTTTGGATGAAAAGCCGCTGACTACTCGAACCCCATATTCTGCAGTAGTGAAGCATTCCATTACAACACTCTCGTCAGATGCGGCTAGATCAACATCATATTGGGCAACTTACATGCAGGGCGTAACTCTAACAAACTTCCCTAATTTTCACGGTCGAAATGGCTTTAAAAGGAGCAGCAAAAGGCTTACTCGGACTTTCGACATTTCTCCGATAGATCTCGAAACCAAGGCCCGGTCAATGTCAATCAGTCGCCAAACATTCTTCCAATCTTCGCTTGCATATATTCTTTCATCCTATCTTGACACGCAAGATGTGATCTTTGGTACGGTGTTCTCAGGTAGAACTGTGCCAGTTGCTGGGATTGAATCAATAATTGGGCCATGTATTCGTGTCCTACCAAATAGAGTTAATCTCTCCTGGGTACGAACAGTTGCCGACCTGCTGAATGTTGTCCAGAGGGACAACCGTAAAGCCTTAGACTACGGAAATCTGTCACTTCGTGATATCAAGAAAGCCGCTGGAATAGAAGGTAGCAGCAGGCTCTTTGATTGCATCATTGTTTGGCAGGAGACTTTAGGGGAATCCTCAGGGTCATGGACCTCTTTCGAACAAACCGCCTCTGCAGATTATCTGGAGTTCCCATTAACTATCGAACTAGAGCCAATAAATGGGCGGATCAAAGCCGCTGCTATATTTGACCAGTCCATCTTCCCTGAAGCTCAAGTGCATCTGCTATTAGAGCAGGTTGAGGCGATTGCTGATATCTTTGTTCGCTCACCGAAAGAAACTCTTCACTCAGTCAATGCTCAACTCCCTTCCACTGTGTTATCAATCGAAAATAGTGACTTTGTGCATCTAGATAACCTCCCACATTTGGCATATCATGTCGAGCAGATTGCGGTAGACGAGCCAGGACGCAATGCCATCGAATTCGTCCATACTTTCGATCCAGACACTGGTTCTATTCTGTGCGACACTCTAACTTACGGTGAACTCAATTCCCGAAGTAATCGTCTTGCTCATTATCTCCTCAGCAGTGGCATTTCAAGTGGAGATCTTGTTGCCATAATCCTGGACAAATCCATTGAACTATATGTCGCGATTCTAGCGGTCATAAAAATTGGCGTGGGCTACGTACCTCTCACGCCAGTAACTCCTTTCGAGAGGATTCGTGCTATTCTGAACGAGACGGTACCCAAGACTTGTGTTGTCGACTCGGGTCTTCTCTCTCAGCTAAAATCTTTAGACTGGCTTTCAACCTTGGAACCGCAGAACGTCAACATGGAGCAATATTCCGATGCAAATATTATCCTATCTCATCATTCCTCTAACATATCATACGTAGTTTATACATCTGGAAGCACAGGAAAGCCCAAAGGAGTTGCAATCACTCATCACAACCTCCAGAGCAACATTGCAACACTCGCTGAGATCTATCCTGTCAAACCAGATTCAAAGATTCTTCAAGCATGTTCACAAGCTTTTGATGGTAAGGTGGATTTAAGTATCCTGATGAGAGAAGCATATTGACAATTTCAAGTGTCGGTTTTCGAAATCTTCTTCGCATGGAACACTGGAATGACTCTCTGCTCGGCGACCAATGATATAATGTTCCGTGATATTGAAGCCGTCATCAGGAATATGCACATTACTCATCTGAGTCTCACTCCGACTGTGGCTGCCTTGATACGCCCTGAAAATGTACCAGAAGTTGGATTTCTAGTTACAGCCGGTGAAGGATTGACCGCAAAAGTTCACCGGGAATGGGCGGGCAACGGATTATACCAAGGTAACTCAAAGAGAAACCAGTCAAGCCGACGACTAGGGTTGAGACTAATCAATCCTTAGGATACGGTCCATGCGAGACTACCAACATTTGTACCGTCAAGCCCAATGTTTCGCAGCTTGATGACTTGAGGAACATAGGCAAACCATTTAAGAATACATCGGCGTTTGTCATCTCTGATAGCTCTACATTTACTATCTTGCCTAGAGGAAGTGTGGGCGAGTTTTGTTTTGGCGGCGATCAAGTTGTAAGATTACAATGCCTATTGATTGTCTTTCGATAGGGGAAATTTATGACTGCTGACCACTAAATTAGGGCAAAGAATATATCGAGCAAGCAGATCTAACAAAAGAAAAGTTTATTGAGCATCCCAAATTCGGTCGATTGTATCGATCCGGGGATTTTGGACGACTGTTGGCCGACGGTTCATTGATGTTCACAGGTCGTCGAGATGATCAAGTCAAGTTGCGTGGTCAGCGGATCGAATTGGGGGAGATTAACAGTACGATCCTGTGCCATGCGCAGGCCCAGGATTGCATGTCGATCATCATTGGCGGCAAGGATCGAAACGAAAGGCAGCAGCTTGTATCCTTCTTTGTTTTACGGAGTTCAAGGTCCACTGAAAATGAGGTTGGTGGTCAACGAGCTGACGTGATAAATGCTATTTTCGAAGAGCTATCCGCCAAATTACCTTCTTACATGGTGCCATCCGCTTTGATTCCTGTTGATGAAATTCCGATGACAACTGTGAAGAAAATCGATGCCAAACAACTGACAGCGAGATTCCGTGCATTGACTCCAGATGATCTACAGAAATACTCTCGCGAACGAGGATTGCCGGTCACAGACACCTTGAATCCAGATGAAAGGCAAATAGCTCAAATCATCTCTCAAGCAACCCATACGTCTCTGGGACAGATCAGACTCAATACTTCTTTGTTCAGCATTGGGCTTGACTCTATATCTGCCATATATATGGCAAAGAAGCTCAGAGACTCCGGATTTGGTCAGGTTGATGTGTCACTAATTTTACGCCACAGCTCTGTTGGGGAGCTTTCGAAACAGATAGGGAAGGCGAAAGCTGATAAAGGCCGACCACTTACATCAGAGTCTGCTGCAAGGAATAATGGTACAGTTAGTCTGGAAGGAAGTGTTATCCAAGAGATCAAGGATGAGTTTGAAGCGGCAGGTCATAGAGTTCAATTGGTCATCCCATGCACTGCTCTACAAGAAGCAATGCTCTCACGTACAGTCTCCCACGGCAAAACAGCGTATTGGAACCATATTTTGTTCGAGTTATATGGAGACATCGAAACGTTTCGTGAGGTGATGCAACAAATGGTCACACGACACGATATTCTACGCACCAGTTTTGTCTCTACTAAGGATGCCAGATTTTCATTCGCACAAGTCATTCTGGAAGAGATCTCCTTACCCTTCTCAATGGTTGAAACAACAGAAGTGGATCTTGAAATAAGTAAGCAAAAGTCAAATCTTGCACAACAGAATGATGAGAAGCATAAGGTTCCATATGCTTTGACAATGATCACTGATGTTAGAACTGGGCATAAAAAGCTACTTCTCTCCATTCATCATGCGATACATGATGGTGAAGCAATGTCTCTATTATTCAAGGAGATTGAGAAAGCATATGAAGGGAAAGAGCTATTACCTGCGCCCCAGTTCCATCAGTTCGTCGATCATATCATGGGAGGCAAGGTCCACGAAGAAGAGTCGTTCTGGTCTAATTATCTAAATCGCATGTGCCATTCACACTTATGCCCTCAGGTAGCAAAAACTAGGAACAGTGAAGGACCTGAGATAGGAATAGTTCGACAGGAACTAGGAATATCCTTCATGGATTTCGAAAGACTTTGCCATGATCTATCAGCAACCCCATTGAGCGTTTTCCAAGCCTCGTGGGCGCGACTTCTATCAGCTTACATAAAGTCTTCTGATATCTGTTTTGGCACTGTTCTTAGTGGCAGAACAACACTTCTGGAAGGGGTTGAACACATAATTGGACCTTGCTTCAACGTGCTCCCTATTCGTGTAAAACTGTTACCGACAGCACTGAACACCGATGTTATAAAAGCTGCACTGGAAGCCAATGCGGATATACTGGCTCATCAGCATGCATCTCTAAGACAAATACAAAAGAAGTTTTCCCCAAATGGTAGGCTTCTTTTTGACTCCATTGTTTTATTTCAGCGTCCAGCCACCGAACTTGACTCTCGACTATGGAAATTGGTGTCGGAAGAAGGTGAAATGGACTTTCCGGTCATTCTTGAGATTGTGCCCTCTACAACGAGCAACTCCGTATCCATCCTCCTCCACACCGATTCTTCCCTAGTGTCTCATGCAGATTCTCAAATCATCTTAAAGGACTTCATTGATACGGTGATGCATACAATTAGGTACCCTTGGGCTAGAAGTTTTGAGGGCAAAGGCGAAGGTCATCTACCTTCAATTGCGCAGGTAGCCAGGGAATATATGGTCAAGGAATCAAAATACACGGAAGCTTCGTCAACTTTGACAAATGGACACGAAAACCTCTCGGATGATGAGCATTTAGTCAGAAATGTCATGTCTGAATTATCCAAATATGACCCGCAGGCTATCAGGCATGATACGACTATATTTCAGCTGGGACTTGATAGTATCAATGCAGTGCAGATATCGAGGATGTTGAGAGATAAAGGGTATACAGTGTCAGCTGCAGATATACTTGAGGTAAGCTTTATTCTTACAGTGAACTCGAGACTGGTGCTAAATAAAATCGATACAGAGACCGAGTTTGGGTCAGATCGCAGAACTACTCCGAAATGCGAAATCCGAAACGTCATTGAACTCGTTCCAATTTGATGCCTTTCAATCAGACCACAAAGACTACGTTCTAAGAAGTTTAGATCTTCAAGAGACAGATGTCGAATCAATACGTCCCTGCAGCCCAGCACAACTAGGCATGTTAGCTGACTTTGTCAAATCGAACGGGGATCTATACTGTAACCGCCTAACACTCAAGATCAAAGAGGATATAGATATCTCTCGCTTACGAGATGCTTGGTCTACTGCTATGGCTCGCCATGAAATGCTGCGAACTGGCTTCATTCGTCTGAAAGATCCGAAATTTCCTTTTGCAATGGTAACATATACCGCGCAGTATGCTACCCTTCAGTGGATCGAAAGCAGTGAAAGACTATCTGAAAAGGAATATCATGATCGAAGAAGGATGTTTCATGAAAAGTTGCATATGCCACAGTGGCAGGTTTCTCTGCGTCATTTACCATCTACCATCGAAGTCGAGTTGATGGCTATGCATGCTATCTATGACGCGCAGTCTTTAGAGTTGATACTTTCAGATGTTGTCAATCTCTATAGAGGTCTCCAAATGTCACCGCCGGTGCCTATTACTCCTATTCTAGGCCATATCCTCACAGCTGCATCTTCAGTCAGCCCTGATACAGATTCATTCTGGAGCAGAGTCAGCTCAGAGTTTCAGCTTACCAAGTTTCCAAACTTGACGCCTTTCAATGTGCGGGATCGGGGGATGACGGTGAGCAGTCAACCGGCTACCAAATCGCTTGCAGCAATCAACGAGCAATGCAGGGCTCTTGGCGTTTCTTTGCAAGCAGCAGGGCAAGCAGCATATGCCAGACTATTGGCGAACTATACTGGCAATACTAACGTCTCTTTTGGGGTGGTTCTGTCTGGCCGCGATGTTCATACCAATGCGGAAGATGCCGTTTTCCCGTGTTTGGTGACATTGCCTTTCCAATGCCATGTTCAAGGAAGCAATAAAGAACTTATCTTATCGGTTATGAAAACGGATGCTCTGTTAGTGAAGCATCAATTCACGCCGCTATCGAGGATCCAGAGAATGTTCCAACAGGACAGTCCTCTCATTGATACAGTGTTTGTATATCAGAAACTGGCTCGTGGAAGGGCCGAGATGCAGTTCTGGGACGTTGTTGATGACGATGCTAGAGTTGATGTAAGTACTATTTATTGATCATTTACCTATTTATAGTGAGCCTATTAACACCTTGGAAGTATCCTCTGTCCATCGAATTGATTCCTGAAGAAAGTGAATTAGTACTGCGCCTGACCTGCAGAAACGATGCTATCCCTCAGCCACAGACAAAGATGATTCTCAGACAATTGGACGGCCTTCTTTTGGATAGTCTCTTCAATGAAGAGTCGAATTGCGCACTAATCCCTGATGTGCAACCTGAATTACTCTCGGTTACGCCTGCTAAACAGCCCTATATTCCATCTCCTGTCTCATTGCTGCACGAATACGTCGAGAAGACTACTTTACAAACGCCACATAGGATTGCTCTTGAGTTTGCTTCGAGCGTCACTTCCCGAGAAATCACAAAGCAGACATGGACATACCTCGAACTCAATCAAATGGGTAACAGGGTTGCGAGGCTCTTACAATCACTCAATCTCAGACAGAGCAGCCTCATTGCCATCTGTTTTGATAAATGCCCGCAGGCATACTTTGCTATCCTTGGGATCTTGAAAAGTGGACATGCGTATGTAGCCCTGGATCCCACTGCGCCACTTGCCAGGAAGCAATTTATAATTGAGGACTCCGGTGCCCGCGTCGTATTGTATGCTTCGGACAAAAATGATGACTTACAGCAATTAACCGGAACCGAGGTGATTGCAATGGACATGGCCGGTTTACTAGACGGCATCTCATCAGATCCTCCAGTTCTCTCCAAGCCAATTGATCCACAGGATACATGCTATTGCTTGTATACATCAGGGACAACGGGAACGCCCAAGGGTTGCGAAATTACACATGAGAACGCAGTGCAAGCAATGCAAGCCTTCACACGACTGTTTAGTCCAAACTGGAACGAGGACTCCAAGTGGCTACAATTTGCATCTTTTCATTTTGATGTCAGTGTCCTCGAGCAGTACTGGAGCTGGAGTATGGGGATCTGTGTTACATCTTGTCCTCGTGACGTCTTATTCCAAGATCTGCCTGGTACTATAGATCGTCTTCAAATCACACATATAGACCTAACACCAAGTCTTGCCAAGTTGGTGACGCCGGAGGAAGTTCCGTCTCTCTGCAAAGGAGTGTTTATCACAGGTGGTGAAGCCCTTAAACAGGAAATCCTTGACGCTTGGGGAAAGCATAGGGTTATCTATAACGGCTATGGACCGACAGAGGTCACCATTGGCTGTACTATGCTTCCAAGGATGGATGAGAATAGCAAATCGTCTAATATTGGGCCCCAGTTTGATAATGTCGGTTCATATGTCCTTCAGCCAGGCACGAATGTTCCTGTCCTACGGGGATGCATGGGTGAACTGTGTGTATCTGGCGTCTTGGTTGGTCGAGGCTACATTAACCGTCCAGAGCTAACTCAGGAGAAATTTCAGTATCTGGATGGATCCAAACGAGAACGGTTCTATCGTACGGGTGACCTTGTCAGAATATTGTACGACGACAGCTTTCAGTTCAACGGCCGAATAGACGATCAAGTGAAACTTCGAGGGCAACGACTTGAACTTGGAGAGATCAACTCTGTTATTCAAGAAGCTTCCGATAATGTATCAGAAGTTACAACACTAGTCACCAAGCATCCAACCCAGCAGAAGGAGCAGCTTGTAGCATTTGTCTCGAGGAAAGGGAGTCGGGATAGATCGACCATACTGGAGACTACCAAGGATGATGATGTCAATGAATTCCTCAGGTGTATCAAAAGGGCCGCTCAAGATAAGCTTCCTGGTTACATGGTTCCAACCCACATCATTCCCGTTGTATCCTTGCCTTTGACTCCAAACAACAAAGTCGACGCGAAAGCCCTGAAAACGTTCTTTTCGGGACTGTCTTCAGAAGAGCTACAGAACTTGACTTTACTATCCAACGAGAATCTGTCAATTGCTGAGAAGGAAGTCCAAAATGCTATACGGATACTTGCTGAATATGCCATAGTCGAACCAGCTGGGCTCTCATCAAATACAAGCATTTTTGATGTTGGCCTTGACTCAATTTCAGTCATTGGACTTGCTCAGCATTTCCGAGATGCAGGGTATCAAAATGCGAAAGTTTCAGTAATCATGAGAAGTAAGAAGTCGACCATTATTACTATCGCTTGAACTTAATTCTTACTAATGTACGTATTGTTAGACCCTACAGTTGCAGGCATTGCGGCGTCGTTGGAGAAAGAAGGGCCAAAGGCCTCGTCAGTAGACGGAGAAGTTGGGGACAGTAAACAGAAACTCAAAGGTTTTGCTCATGAAAACACTGTCAGTGCCGCAGAAAAGATCGAAAGGTCACCCGAAGAGATTGAAAATGTAGCACCCTGCACAGCGCTACAAGAAGGAATGATAGCGCGGTTTCTGGAGAGCTCGCGGAACCTCTACTGTTCTTCGTTCAGATTCGAACTTAAACCAGAAACCGACACTGGTAAGCTGCGGCAAGCATGGTCTGAAACTCAAGCGAACGTTCAATTGCTTCGACTTCGCATGATTGCTCTAGCTGATGGATATGCTCAGGTTGTGTTGAAAGATGACCAGTTTCCTTGGAGTGAGATGACCGTCGCGAATGATCAGGAAGTCGACGCTGTCGCTGGTAATGAATGGCAAGCATGGTGCAGTCAGTTGAAAGATTTAACCAGCACTCTGTGGTGTTTGGTTCTTATCAAGTCCTGCAGCCGCAGGTTGCTATGTTTGAATATATTTCATGCCCTATACGATGGCAACAGTCTTCCGCTATTGCTGGAACAGGTTTCTTTGAGATATCACGAACGAAAAGTGCAGGAGAACGCCCCTTCTTTCATGGATATTCTACCCTATGGACCATTGCGAGTGTCCTCGCAGGCGAAGGTATTCTGGGAGAAACATCTGGTTCACGCCCCTGATGATCGAGTCTTCCCGATCGTCAACGATGCTCCATGTGACACAATTACGTTGACCAATGTCCTCAAAGAGGTATCTGGCCTAGAGCAGATCAAAGCTTCTTTGCAGGTCACCGAAAATGCCATATTTCACGCATGCTGGCTTCTCACCCTACACGAACATTTCTCAGTCATTCCATGTCTAGGAATCGTGGTTTCCGGAAGGGCGCTTGATATTCCTGGCGTCGAGTCGGTCGTTGGACCGCTGTTTAATACCATTCCAAGCTACATACCATTGCATCATCTGAGGACAAAGGCCGATTTGATAAAAGCCTGCCACCAATATCATGTATCGATACTTCCGTTTCAACACACTCCGCTTCGAGATATCAACAAATGGACGAGACGAGGAACAAGAAATCCCTTATTTGAGATACTCTTTGTATTTCAAAAAGAACATGGCCATTCGTCTCCGGCTTTCTCAGAACATATTTGGACGGAGATCAATTCAGGGTTTGCAACTGCCGATTTCCCTCTTTCTCTCGAGGTCATGCAGATGAATGGCTCTGTTGTTGTGACTTTAGCATCACAGTCACATGCAGTATCGGAAGATACTGCAAATGCACTTTTGTCTACTTTCGCGTCTCTATGCAAAGATATCCGGAATAATCATACGTCTGCTCTTCCTAACAAACTTGTGTCTTCAGGTCAAGACAATAGAGGGCAAGAAATCTGCGTCCAAAGAAATATTGAAGAATTGGGAAATAATTTCCAAGGATTCGATTGGACTCCGTCTGCCATGGAAATTCGCAATGTCGTTGCAGCTCTTGCAGAAGTGGACGTTGCCTTGATCAATCCGACGACGTCAATCTTCGAATTTGGTCTAGATAGCATAGATGCTATAAAGCTATCCTCACGACTAAAGAGCCGCGGATTTAACCTCTCAGTCAGTTCGATCATGAAACTACATACAATTTCAAAAATGTCAGAAGCCTTGTCAAGGCCAGTAGCTTCTTCAAAAGTCAATTCGGACGTCTCTCTGATTCAAATCCAAGAAGAAATCACCAACTGTCTACAAAAAGCAGGAAAGTTATCAACAAATGCAATCAAGGTTTTACCTCTGGCGGCACTTCAAGAATCGATGGTTGCCGAGATGATAGCTTCGGGTTATCAGCATTATTACGGTGTTGAGGTTTTTGAGGTCGCCGATGGAACAAACTTTTCGAAGCTTCTTACGTCTTGGAAGACCGTCATAGATACTCATGATATACTACGCACATCGTTCGTCGAGATTGAAGATCCTCAGGTTACTAGTTCCTTCGCTCAGGTCGTGGACGTGCCGAATGACCAGCAAGCAATCCAAGTCGTTGATCTGGGAGAGCGATCTATAGGGGACTTCATCCAGTCATCAATCTACAGCAGCACCCGCCCAGAGTTCGCAATCTATGGAGTTCGAAAAGGGGATAAACGTTACATTGTTCTGGCCATGGCGCATGCACTATATGACGGATGGTCGCTTGATCTTTTACATACTGATGTTGAAAAATCATACTACGGAGAGGACGTGACTCGTCCAGCATATGAGCCCATTCTAGAGTCAATACTCAACGACGCAGGAGACAAGGATCGTCAATTCTGGTTAGCAGCACTCAAAGGTTTCAAACCACGAAAATTGCCGTGTGGGAAACACCCTGGTGGCGATAAATCGACGTTGCATCGAGCAGAGGTATCGTTTGATGTCCCTAGCGAGACGATAAAGAAATTCTGTCGCGACCACGGTATAACAGTGCAAGCCTTAACTGTCACGACTTGGACGATCGCTTTAGCCAGTATTATCGAGGCCCTTGATGTAGGCTTCGGACTTGTTCTATCCGGACGAAGCCACGCAGATGCAGATGAAGTCATGTTTCCTACAATGAACACTGTCGTCTTCCGAGCTATACTTCATGGTACTCGATTGGAGATGCTGAAATATATACAGGGGTCTCTGAATGCGTTGATCGAATATCAGCACTATCCTCTCCGCAAAGTTAGTGGCGACATTGCAGCTGGGAGCTTGTTTGATACTCTTTTCATATATCAGAAACGACCGTCATCGTCGACTTCGAGAAACCCTCTGTATCAGTCTATTAGTGGGACAGCACACACGGGATCTCCACTATCGGTAGAAATGGAATTAATGAGCGGATCCATGATTTGCCGCCTTGCAGCACGGGATGACCTATTCGGCATGAAGGATGCAACCGATATTCTTGATCGTGTAGCTCAAGTTTTCCTGTTGATAACTTCTGAGCCACAAGATGCGACGGTTGACTTCACGGATACTGGGATGAGTATTTGTGGACGGCCTTCTTTTAGAGAGTCTCACGATGAGCCCGAGGTGATTTCAGGTTATGGAGAAGCGTCTAAAGTCGTAGGAAGAGCACAATCATGGTCTGATACTGAGTTAAAAATCAGACAAGTTCTCTCAGCAATTTCAGGAGTACCGGCGGATGATATCAGCAAGGACAGCACGTTGTTCCATCTAGGGCTTGATAGCATCAGCGCAATCAAGGTGTGCTCATTACTGAGAAAGCAGTCTATTGATCTTCCAGTCAGTGCGATGCTGAAGGCTGGGTCCATTGCAGGTATGGCGGCAGTCGCAATGTTGGAGAATCGGGGCCCTCAGCCAGATATATCTAGCGAAGCAATGAATTCCACGCTCGAGCAAATGTTGAATGATTTTGACATCGAGAAACTTCTGTCACTTAACAAATTCTCTGCGGATGATGTTAAGTGTATACTTCTCGTTACTGCAGGACAGATGTATTGTCTCGCAAGAAACGCACAGGATCCTCAACAATTCTACGCCAACTTCTATTACAAGGCCGACATCTCGAGAGATCAACTATCTCATGCATGGGAACTTTTGGTGGCGCAGCTCCCTATCCTGCGAACCGGATTTATTGATACTGGTGTCAGAGAGAAGCCTTGGTTGCAAGTCATTCTGAAGCAGTTAGAAAACCCGGTTCAGTGGCATGAGACAATCCAAGACCCCAGATTTCAATCTCCACCTTCTCGGTCCATCACCGTGGGACCTGTCTCTTTGCATGCGGTAGAAACTGCACAGGGGGTGATAATCAATCTGCGTATTCACCATGCGCTTTATGATGCAGTCGGTCTCTCTGGGCTAATCGATCGTCTTAGTAGGATGTGTACGGGAGTGGAACTTCAAGCCGATACCGGTGCGGAATTTGCTAAGTTCATAATATATCAAAATATATCTTCGCCGCTAGAAGTGAGGAAGAAGTTCTGGAAGACCTATTTGGCCCAGACTCGGCCACAGCTTTTGAAAAACACAAATTTACGACAGAACAAGAGAATTAGTGTCTACCGATCAGGCTTGGTTGAGAATCTCGAGGCCATAGAAAGTACTGCGCGACGCCACGGCCTCAGTTTTCAGTCCTTATTCATGGCGGTATATGCAAAGATACATTGTGCACTACTGTCAGAAGCACACAATGAAGCCGACAATAACAATAGTGAGGAGAATGAACATACGGAGTACTATGTTCTCGGCGTGTATTTGGCAAATAGGGGATACCCTCTTGAAGGACTCCAAAAAATGATCTCACCAACCTTGAATATGCTACCACTACGCATTGCGCTCTCTTCACGCTTGATTGAAAGTGCCTATCAAATCCAGAGAGATCTACATGAGATTAGCCGTGTGGAACATTCGGGTGCATCATTACTCGAGATCAATGGCTGGACAGGCGCCCGCATCGACACATTCGTGAACTTCTTACGACTTCCAGATTCGGTATCTGACGAGAACGACGCAACAACGATCACCGCTCCAAACGGCAATATTCGGTTTACCCCCTTACAACTAGAGGATATCACACATGGCCATCCAGCGCCGTATGAGACACGTGGAGTTGATGGACCAGAAGCGTCTAGCCAGAAAATAGTCGTCGAGGAAAAGGAAGAAGCTGAAAAGGAGAGAGTTTACATGGTGCGTTCATTCTCAACACAGATCTATCCCTTGCTTCGCTGGTTTTCAATGTGCAATCAGCCCTCAACTTTGACTTCCGTCGTCACTACTCAGATAATATGATTGCTCTCTTTCTAACATCAATAATTTATTCACTAGGATTCCATGGATATCGAAGCTGCCGTTCGGGACGGAAAGCTTGATATTGGCGTTTTTGGCCCCGAGTCACTACTCAGTCAGGAGAAGGCTGAGGAAATTTTGAGTAGATTACGAAGAGAATTGGGAGACGTATCATTGCACTTGTAATCCTTATGGAGTATATATTTATGGGCAGCGCTTGAATGGTTTCTATGTATTTCTGTTTCTCTTCTTTGTTGTATTGATTTCGGAGTACTTGGCGGTGAACAAAATATGTCTCTTTCTATTCGTATGCTAGCAGAAATGACAATAAATAAACTCAGGAAGTCGATAGATTTTTGTCTCTACGGTCCATGGAGGTTCCCTGGAACATTATTAACAATAACGATGTGCCAGTTTCAAATGTGGCTTATGTTCCAAAGGGAGCAGGATATCCGAGATTTCCTGTCAGGTCGAATGATTAGATTTGCGGCGTCGATAAGGCCTCGTTTCAGATTAATTGCCTGTTATTTAACTTATATTTGTTGATAGGGTCTGTGTACATGCGAGTTGGATGTAACACATGTCGAGGTAATGACAAAGAAAGCATTCAGGTAAGTGCACAGCTTGGGTGGATGAAGATGTGATATTCTCGTGTAGACGGTCGTCGAGTGGAAGCCATGTGACGAATGGGGACTATTGGCGGCCCCTTCCTTCGCTATGGTTGTACAGTGTACTTTATCCTCGACATAAACGATGACCAACGATTCAGTAGAGTAGAAACAATGAATATGCCAAACGTTCATGGAGCGTGGCATGGGATGACAGATAACAAAGGGATGGTGTGGAATGCAAGGGCGAGGAAAAGACATGAGATTGACAGCTGATACGGTCCGTATACGAGCCTGAGGCTTCCGAAAGTCAATCTTAGTCAGGTTGCTCAGGTGACTCGCGGCTTACTATTGGCTCTGTCGAGAAACTATTTGAAACGACTTATACGAGCTGGACGATTTGGTGCTACCTAAGATATAAATTCAGGGGTATCTACACTGTATGTATATACATTCAAGAACCGAGGACCGTCAAAAAGAGCCATCGACAAAAGCAATCATCTACACATTGAATAGTCGTGATTGAGAAAGCCTTGAGATGGACCCGGTGGTTGCTGAAAGAGGGATTTGCCACAGGTGCAGTAGTACTCCGTGCTCGATGTTTTTTTGTTTTTTTTTTTCTTTTTTTGCTTTTGTTAAGGTGTTATTGTGGCGAATGGAGAAGTAAACATGCAACATAACATCAACATTGAGGTCAGCATGTAGTAAACACGCCCGAGCAGTCGATATGGACATGCTCTTTGATGCTAAATGATATATCATTCCCCCCCCCACTCGATTCTCAGCAAGAGATATCTAATCGATAGTGTTGATAGTTATCGATAGAAGAGTAAAACACGTCAACCTAAACAAAGCGGTGGGGCTTCCCGAAATGTCAACAACAACGCGCGACGTCGCGTTCGCGCCTTCCCCGTAGCCCTGTGCCTGCCCAACTTAGACTTTGTGACCCCAGTCCAATGATTTCTCTCCGTTTCTCTCAGACAATTCTTCAATTCTTCGACTTCAACCCGTCTCTCTATAATAGTCGCTTCTCTCTCTATCTCTCAGCGCATCTCTTCATCGACTTCGATCAATTTACTTGCATTGTGCGATTCGACAATCCCCCCTCGACTAAACTACACTGCCAGCCCGGCTGACCAAGTACCTGACCGGGTCACTGTTGTCCAAACACACAGACAGAGGCTGCCTGCCATTAAATACTTAAATCGTTCGAGATCCCTATCCGACTTCGTCAAACACATTCCGGTCGCTATCGTACTGTAGTGCAGTGCCCGCATTCCAGACCCAAACTCTTCGAGACGAACATCGCATTCTCTTTGCTATTCCGTAGTGAAGTCATCTTCTTGGAGCATTCCACAGCTCAATCCCGACAAATCACCGACTATCCGGCCGAATAGAATAGCCTCGAGTCCAAATCTTGTGTTTCACCCCAGGCGCGTGCCTGCTATCGGTGGGGGGTGGAAGAATACTTGGTGGTTACGCGGCTACACATCGGACGGACGACGTCAGAAGGTGTGTGAGTCAATACCTGTCGCCAGTGTATGGAGGCGTTGGGAGCCCTTGGAATTCCTCCTAATGACCTGATGTTTCAGCGCGACTGGATCGTGGCACAGCAACCTGAACTTCCTGATTCGTATCAACTCACCCAAAGACACATTCCAAACGAGGTCTTGCCTGCTCGACTCTTTACTTAGGCTACACTACCACCCTTGACTGGTCGAACAAACGACTGTGTGGCACTTGTATAGACCCTTTTTTTTGGGCCGCTATCATAGGTTATAGGAGGTACTTCCAGGCCATTCGAACAAAGGCCATTGTGGAAAACAATACACTGACGGATCTCCCCTTCAGTTACAAGAAGCACACAAAGGATAGGAGGAGCATCCCAGAAATTAGTCACTTCAAAGCGGTATCACGGTGATTAATTCCGTGCAGCATTCCTTAAAAACATGGTCGCAACATTTTCACCTCACCGGGATGGCGGTACTCTGCACCTACCTTCACCTACTGGAATTCATCATGTGGATGCAAGCTCGGCAATAAGGCAACTGCGTCGCTCTTTGTCTCGCTCTCCTTCAAAAAGTTCTGACTTTCGTTTCCTGTCACGACCTCACTCCCAGGCAAATTCAAACACGCCCTTTATTTCCTCCCCACTATCACCATCGCGTCGTGGAAACCTCTTCTTTGTCCCAGCTACCACATCAAACATCTCAGCAGCCAATTTATCCACACCAGCACCTTCGAAATCGACATTTGCAGCCTCGACCACACCTGCAGCAGCTCCCCCAGCAACACCTGTCGCGGTGCCATTTCCCCCAAGCGCAAAAATAACGCGCCCACTGATGCGCAGGACTGGGTCACTGCCTAATACGCGCCCACGTACCTCTCCAAAAAGTCCCTCAAAGAGAGTTTTGAATATTTCCAGTGATCAGGGCAACGCGACTGTTACACCACCTGTTTCATTAAACGAGAACGAGGGCTTTCTCCAAGAACCTAGTATTACATCATCTGAGAATTTCGCGCTCTTTTCAACCGACATCTCCACAGACAACAATAACAACAGCAATAACATCGCGTTCAAACCAAATCCCCATCGTATTGAAAAGCGGCGCAGTGGCAATTTTGGGTCTTTGACTACGACAGTCAGCCCTCTGAAAAGAAGTGACGGGGCAATGAACCTCGACCGAGCTGAATTTGCAAGCCCGTCAGCGAAACGTCGCAGTTTACATAGCGTTGGGGGAACGCCCGATTTCAGCATTTTTGACGCGACTGACAACTTTCCGTCATCAAACGAAACCTCAGACAACATGTCTCGAGAAACCGAAGTCCAACTTTTTACTTTCTCCAGTCTACCAGGAGGCAACTTTGCGACAATCCCAAAACGTTCATCTTCTCTACGACGTTCGACACTTCAACAGCGTCAAGGTGAACGGTCGCTCTTCAATCGCTCACGGTTAGCGAACGTGGATTTTCCCGACTCGCCCCCAAAGAGTCCCATTGCCGCAATGCAGCAACGTTATCCTCTAGGCAGTAGCCTCTCGACCACTCCCAGCCATGATAGCGTGTTCACTCCACAACAACGACCTGCATCGAGCAATCCACTGTTCGCGAATGTTCAACGTGATATCCCTAGTACAACACCACACGCCGCACACCCCCTTTCTCGCACTATCACACAATCCTCTTCGAGCTCTAGTTTGGCTGATGACTCTCCAACACATGAACCAATCCACAAGACTGATCGTCCAAGACCAATATTCAACTTTTCAAAATCTCTTCCTGTTGGAGCAACCAGACCTGAAGCTCCCCGCCAATTTACCCGGGAAGACTCGAATACGTCTACCGACTCTTTTGCAACACCAGAGAACTACCGACAGGCCAAGCCATATGCAGCAGCATTCATGTCCACTGGACTGATATCAAAGAAGAACCGCAATGCTGATGACCTTCAGAGCTCATTTGGCTCTAGTAAGAATATGCCTGACACTCCTTGCAAGCGATCTTCAACTTTCCTGCCATCTGCGCAAAAGGCGTTGCCTGTTCGACCTATCTCGCGTCCAAAGCTCGCTCGTCAAACCTTTGTTGCGCCTTCTACTCCGTCACACCATGCGGTTCCAGCTTCAGGTCCGTTCTCTCGGGGCAACGGTGTTTTAGGCAACGTCTTTAGCCGGCCTTACTCGTCTCGGAGGGATAGTTTTGCGAGTGTTGACGGCGATGACCGATCAATCTCTAATTCGCCCTCAGCTCGCCGTGACAATCAGCGATCAACTGATTTCGATCTTCCGCCCACTCCAACAAAGCAGACGTTCCCCTCTAGCCAGCTACAGGGAACACCACATGGCGACCCATCTGTCCAACTGCAGATTGATAGTCTAGAAAGTACCACGCCGTGCACCCCGAAAGACAACAACATCCTTCCCGATCCAAGTGGACTGTCAATCTCAGCACCTAACGAACCCGCCTTGAGCTTGGACGATCTGAATGCGTCTACCATAACTTTCCCTGCCACCCCTACTGCACCACGTGACTACTTTGCACCGACTGGCCAGCGAAAGAGTATGTCGCTGGGTGGCTTCACTGCTATGGATGTTGATACCAGCTTGACAACCCGCTTCGACAAAGTAGAGCTCATCGGCACTGGAGAGTTCTCGCAGGTCTATCGGGTGTCGAACTCCCCTGAGAACACTCAGTACAAATCGATATTTTCTTTACCATCGGCTGGCTCTAACTCGCCATCGACTCTGCCTGAACGTGTTTGGGCTGTCAAAAAGTCTAAACAGGCATTTGGTGGTCCCAAGGATAGAAGCCGACGAATGAGGGAGGTGGAAATCTTGAGGGCTCTGGCCAACTCGGATCATGTGATATCTTTCGTCGACCACTGGGAAGACCGAGGTCATCTTTATATTCAAACAGAATACTGCGAGGAAGGCAGTCTGGATGTCTTCCTTGCTCAAGTTGGACTCAAAGCTAGACTCGATGACTTTAGGATTTGGAAGATCTTATTGGAGTTATCACAAGTATGTTTCCGGTCATTATCATTCTCATACATGTTTCTAACTTGGGTACTAGGGATTAAAACATATTCATGATTCAGGCTTTATTCATCTCGATATCAAGCCTGCCAACGTTTTAATCACCTTTGAAGGCGTCCTTAAGATAGGTGACTTCGGCATGGCTACAACGTGGCCCGCGGAAAAACATATTGAAGGTGAAGGTGACCGAGAGTATATGGGTCCGGAAGTTTTGCTAGGAATGTACGACAAACCAGCCGACATCTTCGCCCTTGGTCTGATCATGTTTGAAATCGCTGGAAACGTCGAACTTCCTGATAATGGATTATCATGGCAGAAGCTTCGGAACGGCGACATTAGTGACGTCCCAAGTCTAACGTGGAGCTCGGAGACAAGCATATTACGTGATTCGTCAGGAAACCCGTTATCTGAGAGTTCCTCTTTTGACGAGCTCTGCCGCTCTGATCCTGCGTTCGAAGATTCCGGCGTGGACTTTTCTAGATCTCGTGTTCCCAAGCTACAGCAACTTTCTCGCAGCGGAGAGTTGGTTGAACCTCCCGCTTTCATGGTAGATGCCAACCACGAAGACTCCTTGGATAAGCTTGTCCGCTGGATGATCACCCCTGACCCGGCTAGCCGACCAACGGCTGATCAACTGCTACAAGCATATGGAACGCAGTGGGCTATGTCTCGCCGCCGAGCTGGTGCTACTGTTTTCGAAGGCAACTGGGGACCGGCAGATGATATACTTCAAGAGGACGCGGAGATGATTGACGTTTGAAGTCGAGATGATACCCCATTATGGTTAACGGGCGTTTACTGGCGTTATTGGAAATTGATTTTTGAATTTTGACATATGAATCGACTACACAGCCCTTTTCCCTTTTTCACCACTGTCACATCTCGAAGTGACAGCCGCACGGGGCATAAACTGGTGTTTTCCAAAGATCTGAACATTTCTAGGATCTAAATCATACTTTAATTTCGTCCTCAGTGGAGTGTTTGGCTTTACTGTGGATATACCCACCACTGAAGAAAAGTGGTTTGCAGAGATGGCGCAACTTTTGTGAGATTATATTTCCTCTGAAAGTTTCTATGTCTTTCTTTTATCTTTCAAGCGTTTGAATGGTCACTTTATTTCCTTTGTTCAGCCATTTTCCTTTTATTCAACCTACGAGTTCCATCTGTATGATAATGCTTTTATCAACGGTCACATTTTCCTTTGTCTTGCAGTGACTTGTTTGCTCAAATCATAGCATTGGATAGCCTTGGTTCAAAATTTTCCCCTTCGAACACCATGTCTTGAAAGAACGAAACTTGATGATGGAAATGATGAATACTCCTGCTTTTTGTGATTTTAAACACTATGACCCCCATTTTGTTCTTGATGTTTTTGCATCCATGTATAGTATGCCTGGTCGAATAGAATCATAAAATTTTGGCGTCAATCATTCGTCTTCGTACTATATTCGTTTATACCTATTATAAACGTAGTCACAATTCAGTCAGAGCGAGTGTAGACATTCTTTTCACCACTGTAAGGAACATTAAAGCGTTGGAGTTAGGGTTAATTTGCCACTGAAAGTCCCATCCGTTGACGCATATAAAAAGGTCTTGGCGCGTGCAGACTTCCGTTCAAGATGGGAGTGATAGCTTCCGCCGACGAAAGAAATATTCCTTCTTTTTCTAGCAACCCCAAATTTTGATAGGGTTGAATATTACCTCTATTCGTTCATAAGGCTATATTCTCACAATCACTTTTTCAAAGCCGAATCGCAGCTCTCGGTGCTCGTATGTTGGCTTTCTTCGGGCTGCAAGTGCAGTGCTAGTTGATGGGCTCCAGCTCAGCAAAGTAGCTTCGCTAGCAGAGAAAAACTAAGCTCCCAGGATCAAAGCAGAGGATAAACCTTGGGAAACTTTCGCGTCATGGATACTCGCACGTTCGTCTCCGACTCCCTTTTACAATTCACAGGCGCATCAGATCCTACAATCGTCGACTTCGTAATCGCCACAGCCACCGATGCCAAATCCGCAGATGAATTACGAGATAAACTGGTACCGTTCCTAGAAGGTGGGGATGATCATGGAATTGACAAATTTTGCGCCGATCTTTATGGTCGTGTTGGTTCTGGAGGTGGAGGAGTGAAATCGAAGTCGCATACTATAAACGAGTCGTCGTCGAAGAAGAAATATCGATTAGTAGAAATGGAAGATGAGGATCTATCGTCGTATGGAGCGGTGGGTTATACGAGTGTGGACTCATCAGAGAAACGCAGGCAGAATAAAGGGAAAGATGAATCAAGATCGAAACAATCTATACGCAACCGCTGGGAAAGTGACAAAGATGATAATGCGCACGAACGCAGTCGGCGCGACAAGGACTCTAGCGACGGTAAAAGCCGGAAGCGTGACAGAAGCCGAGGAGCAGAGGGCGAAAGTCGTGATCGGAATCGAAGGTCGCGAAAACTGCGCAGGCGAGATAATGAAGATTTCGAGGATCGCTGGGGCGATGAGGAAATATTGCCTGAGGAAGAAGAATATATGCATGAACAAGCAGAAGGAGACTTACCTTCCAAACGGACTCGTTTAGAAGATAGGTCTACATCTCCTCGATCAGCCGCATCATCAGAACTGGATGATGAAGCCAAGGCAGAACGAGAACGGCTCCGCGATCTAAAAGAACGTGACGAATTTGCCAAACGACTTGCCGAGAAGGAAGATTCAAAATCAAAGAAAAAAATCGTGGAAGATAGGACTCGACGAGGCGGTGATAGTCGTCGTGCTTTGGCCGATGATGCCGATGCTAGAAGTGCGGCTATGCCAGATCTTCGATTACGATCTCGACAGGAATATTTGAAGAAGCGAGAAGTTGAGCGGATAGCCTTGCTCAGGAGGCAGGTCGCGGAAGAAGAGATTGAGCTGCGTGAGAATCCTAACCTTACTCGTCGAGAAAAGGAGGAGTTTGCTAGAAATCGCGAGGTGCTTCGGATTGCGGAGGAACGGTTACGTATCGACGATCATCGTGATGGCTACATGATGCCTGAGGACTATATCACCGAGAAAGGAAAGATTGACCGGAAGAAGAAAGAGGAAGCTCTGTACAAACGGTACATTGATCGCGACGAGCAAGGTCACGAACGATTTGTCACAGAGCAGGAAGAATGGGAACGTGAGCAGACGGCAAAAGCAAAGGCACAGATCTCGCGGGCAGAGTTCGTTGATGAGGGAGATTATGAATACGTGTTTGATGATGCACAGAAAATCAACTTTATCATGGATTCTAAGCTTGAAGGTGACCGGAAGCCTTTAACTAAAGAACAGCGAATGCTACAACAGCAGCTGGATGCAGCAGAAAAGAAAGCTGCATCTATTGAAGAAACTCGAAAGAGTCTTCCTATATACCAGTTCAGGGACGAGATTATTCAGGCGGTTCATGATCATCAGGTCTTGATTATTGTTGGAGAGACTGGTTCCGGTAAAACGACGCAGATTCCTCAGTACCTCCATGAAGCCGGGTATACGAAGAATGGCATGAAAGTTGGATGCACGCAACCGCGACGAGTAGCTGCCATGAGCGTCGCTGCACGAGTGGCAGAGGAGATGGGGGTAAAACTGGGCAATGAAGTGGGTTATGCAATTCGGTTCGAAGATAATACCAGCGACAAGACTGTTCTCAAGTACATGACGGACGGTATGCTACTTCGAGAACTTCTAACAGAGCCCGATTTGGGTGCTTATTCCGCGTTGATGATCGATGAGGCTCACGAAAGAACTGTTCCCACTGATATTGCCTGTGGATTGCTTAAGGATATTGCAAAAGCACGGCCGGATTTGAAGCTTCTCATCTCGTCTGCAACAATGGATGCGCAGAAGTTTCAAAAGTATTTCGACGATGCGCCAATTTTCAACATCCCCGGTCGTCGATATCCAGTTGATATCCATTACACCTCTCAACCGGAAGCTAATTATCTTGCAGCCGCAATCACTACCGTCTTCCAAATCCATATTACCCAGGGACCGGGTGATATCCTGGTCTTTTTGACGGGGCAGGAAGAAATCGAGGCGGCGGAACAGAGTATCCAAGAAACTGCCCGCAAATTAGGCGGTAAGGTACCTGAAATGGTTATAGCGCCGATTTATGCCAATCTACCGTCCGAGTTACAAACCAAGATTTTCGAACCGACGCCGCCAGGAGCAAGAAAAGTAGTCTTGGCTACCAATATCGCCGAGACCAGTCTGACGATTGATGGTATTGTATATGTCATTGACCCGGGATTTGTGAAAGAAAATGTGTTTAACCCGCGAACCGGAATGGAAAGCTTGGTTGTAACACCCTGCTCGCGAGCATCTGCTGGTCAACGAGCTGGTCGAGCCGGTCGTGTTGGTCCGGGTAAATGTTTTCGACTATATACCAAATGGGCATATCACAATGAACTGGAAGAGAACACAACGCCAGAGATTCAGCGCACAAATCTCAGCAGTGTCATACTCATGCTTAAGTCTTTAGGCATTGATCAGTTACTCGATTTTGATTTCATGGACCCTCCGCCAGCCGAGACCATCATTCGCGCATTAGAGCAGCTCTATGCATTAGGGGCACTCAATGACCGCGGCGAACTCACAAAGATCGGACGGCAGATGGCAGAATTCCCCACGGATCCCATGCTAGCCAAATCCATTCTGGCTGCTGCTAAATACGGGTGTGTGGAAGAAGTGTTGTCAATCATCGCCATGCTTGGCGAAGCCAGTGCTCTCTTCTACCGACCCAAGGACAAGAAGATTCACGCAGATAGCGCCCGCGCACGATTCACCATCAAAGAAGGAGGAGACCATCTCTCATTACTCAATATCTGGAATCAATGGGTTGACTCGGACTTTAGCTACGTCTGGGCTCGCGAGAATTTCCTCCAACAACGCAGTCTGACTCGTGCGCGCGACGTACGAGATCAATTGGCGAAACTATGTGACCGGGTCGAAGTCACCGTCACCTCAGCTGGCGCTAACAATATCGTCCCCATTCAAAAGGCCATTACTGCCGGCTTCTTCCCCAATGCCGCCCGCCTCCAACGCGGTGGTGACAGCTACCGCACCGTCAAGAATGGACAGACTGTCTACTTGCATCCGTCCAGCACACTGTTTGAAGTGAATCCAAAATGGGTCATTTATTACGAGCTGGTGCTTACGAGTAAGGAGTATATGCGGAGTAATATGCCTTTACAACCGGAATGGTTGGTTGAAGTAGCGCCCCATTATCATAAGAAGAAGGATTTGGAGACGTTGGGATTGGATAAGAAGGTTCCCAAGGGGGAGGGAGCGGCTGGCGAGAAGAGTAAGATGTAATGTATAGTATTTACTTGTTTTATATCATGGTCGATATCATGAATGTCTATGAAATGTGCATATTCCAGCGTAGAAGAGAAATGTAATGGCGTCACATCTCGAAAACAGTTTGAACCAATCAGAGCATGCGGGGAAATGCAGCCAATCAGCGTGTCTGGATTAGTACTTCTATTGCCGAACCTCGGCTCGAGTTAACTAACCTCCTTCTTCCAAGAAAGAATATCTCAATCTATTTCAACTTCATTATTTATCTTTCTTACATTGTCGGACGTCGCGCAAGACAAAGAAGGAGATAGATATATGTACGTTTGCTTCCTCGACAGTATTCGCAAGAAACGATCTACTAACACCCGTCTGTCATGCGCGGATAGTATCATCACGAGACCAACATCTTACGAGACAAGATCCTGAAATGTCCGACAAGACCTTTACCCCCGCCGACGTGGCTACACACAACACTCCCGATAAGGGCCTCTATATCATCATCGACAGTGGTGTCTATGATGTTACCAACTTTGCCGATGAGCATCCCGGTGGTGCTAAGATCTTGAAGCGAGTTGCCGGTAAAGATGCGACGAAGCAGTTCTGGAAGGTTTGTTGTTTCTTCTCTTATGAAGTGATGGCAGGAGAAGTGGGCTAACCTGACATATTCGGACAGTACCACAATGAAGGCGTGTTGAAGAAGTATTCGCCCAAATTGAAGATTGGCGAGGTCAAGGATGTGGCCAAGCTTTAGATTTGTTTCTCGGTTGCAAATGTGATTGGGATTGTGACATGTGCTGGCGTGAGTGATAGAGCTCGATATAGTGTTGGTCGTTTTGATGTGAGTAGCGACTCGGCTACCAATATAGGTATATCATTTCTTGCTTGGCAACAGGGCATGTGGATGTCAATTATATACAGCACTCAAACTTGGACAATAATTACATCTTCTTACTAGTACATATTACGAGAATCAAACTTCTTTCTGCTCATTTTTTTGCCTTATTATTGCTATTCCGAATCGTGACACGCCTATCCTGACAACGCTTAGTGCAATACAGCCCTAACACTACGGTCTCTAGCGCGGCGCATTCTATTCTTTGCTTCCAAGGTGCGAAAACTGATTCACGGACTTGGCCATGTGTTTCTTAGTATCAAATAAGAGGCACGTACCTGACGTCGTCTTGTCTCGAGGGTCCTCGGCAGAGGTCAACCGACACATGCCCAGAAAACATTTTTCTCTTATTTCCACAAGCAGGAAAAGGAAAATTGCCCATTGGGTACTCAGCTAATATCGAGTCCATCCACCGAACGACAGCCTAGTACTGGATTCAGTAATAGCGCAATATGCCGCACAGAGCGCAGAGTGGTAGACAGGACAAGTACCTTGTGAGCCAACCCTCTATAATCCACATCATCCTTCTATATCCAATCATATACCCAATCATATAAACAGATGGTAGTTCCTGCAAGTAACTGAACTCAGCTTACACTAATGAAGAATATTCTACGACACGAGGGACTCGGTCCTGTTTCCTCTTGGGGGCCCCTGTCCCAGACCCTCCCTGTCTTCGAATCTTCACGAATCAGATAATCAATACACCGAATCTGCTGACCCTCATATTGCGACTACTACATATTGTAACATAAGAAAAATCTTTTCCAATCTAGACTTTGTGGTTATTCGTGGAATCTTTGTCAAGTGTGGACATGATTCATCTCGAGGGCTTGCACCGTGGTCGCCAAAGAATTCCCAAGGTCCTCAATACCTATTAACCGCGCAAAAAATCTGCAGGGCTTCTCTTCCTACTGGCTTATATAAGGAGTACTCCCTTCCTGTGTGACTGAATTCGATCGTCAAGCCAGATTTTTCTCATCTTACCTTATCACCTGATCATCCCTGCCCGAAAGAGAGAGCAAAAACCTTCCCAATATGGCAACTGACTTTGACCCTTCCAATGTCGACCTCAACACAGCTGACCCGGCCCAAGTCGTCTGCTACTTGAAAGCTGGCGGCAATGAATACAATGGCCACATGGGAGCACGTATCTCGGCCATCTTCGTCATCCTGATCTGTTCCACATTGGCAACCCTCTTCCCTGTCATCGCCCGTCGCTCACCGCGCCTCAAGATCCCCGTGTATGTCTACCTGTTTGCTCGCTACTTTGGTACAGGAGTAATTCTGGCAACTGCATTTGTGCACTTACTTGATCCGGCTTATGATGAGATTGGTCCCGATAGCTGTGTTGGCATGACGGGTGGTTGGGCTGAGTACTCCTGGCCACCGGCTATTGTGTTGGCTTCTATCACGGTCATCTTCCTGATGGACTTTGGTGCTGAGCTCTATGTTGAGTCCAAATATGGCGTGAATACTGAAGCGAATGCTACAACTGGACGGCATTCATTTGTCCAGGAACATGACCACTCTCTACCGGAGAACGTCAACGATACAGCTACTGCAAGCAACAACAAACTCGAAAACAATAACAACACCACCACGATCAAAGCCTGGGACACTTTGAGTGACATGGACTCCGTCACCGCCGAGAAATCATTCAAACAACAAATCGCCGCTTTCCTCATCCTCGAGTTTGGCGTAATCTTCCACTCTGTGATCATCGGACTCAACTTGGGTGTTGCCGGAGATGAGTTCAGTACCTTGTACCCCGTCCTGGTCTTCCATCAGAGCTTTGAAGGCCTCGGTATCGGTGCTAGAATGTCTGCCATCCCCTTCAAGCGCAGTAGTTGGTTGCCCTGGATCTTCAGTGCTGTATACGGTCTCACAACACCCATCGCAATCGCAATTGGATTAGGGCTACGGAAGACGTATAACCCTGGCTCCAACACGGCTAACATCGTCTCTGGTGTCTTTGATTCTATTTCTGCGGGTATCTTGATTTATACTGCTTTGGTGGAATTGTTGGCTAGGGATTTCTTGTTTGATCCTTGCAGGACTAATGATCGTCGGAGGTTGGCTTTCATGGTTATTACTACGATTTTGGGAACGGGTGTCATGGCGCTCTTGGGCAAATGGGCTTAGTCGATGATCAGATAAATGTGTTTTCCATGATCCAGCTCTGTCAGACGTTCAACATACTTCTGTCAGAAACTGGCCGGGCAACCTAGGCCATTCTTTTTTCCTCTATGTACTTTAACTTGATAGCATCAATAGATCTACCTATTAGAAGACAAGTCCTTACGCCCCCTATAGCAAAGAATCAAGCATCCTCTCTCTTCATAACCCTAAGCCGCGAACTTCCCTCAGCACCATATTTAAAAAAATCAGTAATATACTCCTCGACAACCCTGAATCCAAACTTGTAATACAACCCATGCCCGGCATCTGAAGCCTCCAACCAGGACTCCGTCAGACCCAAGTTTTTGGCATCCTCCAATCCTCGCTCCAGCATCTTAGAACCTATCCCTAGCCCTTGAGCTGAGGGATGGATGACTAGAGTCTCTAGTACTATATTCCCCCTTCAGTTAGTATGCTAGATTTAGATCAAGGGGAAATCAGGAGGAAAACGAACAGGCAACTTTCTTCCCACCAAGATACTTCGTCCTGAACCTCGCAATCGCCCCAAAAAAGTCATTACACGCCCGTGGATTAGCGCACCCTTCCCACGGCAAATCCTTCCAGGTATCCTCCACGGGGAAAGGTTCATCGGCGCAAAACCTCCATGCCGCAAATCCGACAATCTTTTCTTTGCCGTCTTCTTCCTCAAGAACAGCTTTGTATATATGATAGTCGGAACTGGTTTTCAAGCGCTCATTTATGCCGCGAGCACGAATTGCTCGTCCCTCAGCACTGGGGAGACCGAACATTATTCTGTTCTGGGATATGGGTTCTGATCCTTTGTCTGGTTCATTCTCAGAAGTAGTATTAGTCCTGTTGAGGGCATAAGGAGATGGACCATCAAAGGCTAATGATTCTATCTCCGCGAGGACTAGAGTATCATTTTCGGTGGCGCGGACGACTGTAATTTCGGGTTTTGTTTGAGTCATTTTGCGCTTTCTTAATCGCCTTCTTCTAAAGTAAACCCCTTCGTTGAGTGCTTGCTTGATGTAGACAGGGTCTCAGCAATAGACAGTTGTGAAGAGGGGAGAGACCCAAGAGAAGTATTTATGTCTTATCAGAGTTCCGCAATTGACTTTGAGAGTATGGATCCTGTCAGGTACCCACCTCGCATGCCCAGGTGATTGCATGACTCACTGAAATAGTTAATAATTATATATGATAGGCAACAATTATTCCCCAGCTTTTCCCCTCTCTTTTCTGCAAAAACATTCCCTATTAAGCAGGTATCGCGCCGACGTTGCTCTATGATGTTACAGTTCAATCATGTAAAGCTAAACTCAATCCGGTTCCCGATTTCAATTCTAAATATTATTTTCAAGAAAAATACATACAATCGACTATACAAAGCTGACAAGCCTGGCTCAATTCAAATGGTATCATGAAATGCTAACAACGAAGCGCCAGTACAAACCTCGCTCTCTGCTGACTGGAAACAGAAAGTGCAGGCTAAATAGATAAGAAAAGATAAAATGACAGTCACGGCCGGATTGTGAGCAAATCCCGGTATAGAAGTAGTGAATGCAAAGATAACAATATGATACAATAATGAAGAGTAGATGTCAGCGAGATTTTTGATCAAAATCCTCGGAATAATTCATCATTCCGATAGTAGATTTCACTTCCATCTTCAGAGCGGGGCAAGTCAAAGTCATTTCCCGTATTCCACTGAACATTATCGCGTTTGCGATATGCTCGATTGCGCTGACTGTGGCTCATATGGTTCGTGACTCGGGATCGAGGATTGTCCACACGTTCGATGAATGCTTCCATCCGCACCGTTCCCATAGGATCAAAGAAGCCTCCGTTCACAATACTGGATGTTGGTCCACTGGCTTCAGATGTACGACGACTGACGCTGCTCCTTCCGCTCATCAACCCGGAAGGGGCGCCGATAGATGACGATGCGTAGATATCAGATGAGGCCGCTGTAATGGCGCTATAATTAGATGGTAAGGTGGCGTGGCTAGAGAAGCTGCGGAATGCAGATGTCAAGGGAGCCGACAATGGAGCCTTGGGTGCAGTATTGCTGCGCTTCCGTGTATGACCTGCGTATCTAGGAACTGTGGGAGGATCTGCTGCATCCATGATCGGTTCAAGGTCAAAACCGGTACCGGTATATTCAGAATTATGTGAATTATCCGTAAAAGATCGTTTGCTAGGTTGCGGGCGAGGTTTCCCCTTCGCGACTCTGATCGAATCTCGAATAGGGTTACGACGTAGACTGGCTGTTGGTGGTCGAGCAGCGTACTCTTCCTGCGGAATCGGTGGTGGTATAGAGGGCAGTTCACCCATACCAATAGAAGTATGACTCAAAAACGACAGTGCCGTTAACCATACATAATGGCGATCTAATGACATTGCCGTGAATTTCAGGGCACGCTGAGGAGTAAGAATAAGGATTGATCGGTTGAAAGGAGCTTGGACATTTGAACCTTTCGGCAATGGTGTATCATCTTTGACGTCAAGCACAGATTGAATAATAACTGCAATCTGTTAGTATGTTACAGCCAGATCTTAGCGAGAATAAAGTCTTACGCTTTCGTCCATTCTTGCCCAGAAGCGCAGGACCGCTGGTCGGTTGCTTACTGCTCCACATTACAGCGCGCTCGTAAGGAGCTAACCACACCCACCTCTTATGTCGAACTCCAGTGCTTGTGATACTTGCGGAAACCTCTTCTGTGCTCTTTGTTGGATCAATCGTGTCTTTATTATCGGACATGCCGAATGACTTGCGTCGACGAACGTACTTGAACATCCATTCGCCAACCATGGTCTGCGCTATGGCGTCGACAACGTTAGTAGACTGAACGTGATCCGAGGAAGGCTCTTCGACACTGTACGACTGAGCCTGGGACCGAATTGAACCAGGACGACTAGATGGAATTCTGCGTGCGGTCCTCTTCGGGCGGTAGATGACAGGCTCATCTGTGGGCATAGGTGGAAGAGGTGGCAACTGAGGACTATCCGGAGCATAAGAAGAGTTCGACATCCCTGAAGCAGACATAGGAGGAGGCGAGCGACTGCCAGCGCGCTCTTGCTGGTTTTTCTGCATGGCAGTTGCTGACCTGACTTTGCGAAGTGTAGGCTGTCTCGTAATACGTCGCGATCTCCGTCCTGTAGAACTGTTCCCATCACTGTAAGGCGTGGGGCTCTGGTTACTTTCGCTGCGCGTCGTTTGCACATTCCTTGAGCTAAGTCGGACTGGTACGGGGAACGGAGGTCGTGCAGCACCGGTAGATGCACTGTCGATGCTGGGGTCGCTTGGGCTACGAGGTCGGTTTCTTTGGTGTGCAACAGCACCGCTGGTAATCAATGCCGATCGACGTATGTCAGATTGCTTCGATCCAGTTGAGCTCTTTGAACTAAGTGTCTTTCGTCCCAGACTGTCTCCGGTGTGCAGATTGGAAGGCAAATCAATATCGAATTCATCCTCTTCCCGGAGGGTATCACTACTTAAGCGCGACCGGTTGACCATCCTACCAGAACGCAGTGTATAGGAAGCCATTGGGCGATTAAATATTTCATCGTCGCTAAAGACATCAGGAAGTTCGGCGGGAACTTCCAGTGATTCATCATCATTCGTGTCGTCGAATCCAGCAAAGAGACTGCTTGACCGCAAAGGTCTGCGTATATCAGATGTATCATCTTCTGCCAAGGGTCCATTGTCGTTGTTTCCTGGATAAGCTTGAACAAGGTCTGGCAAGTTTTTGGCTTTCTTGTCCTTGTCTTTGGAGTCGAACGTTTTATTAAGTGGTCGGCGGGGAGACCGTGGAGGAGGTGACATGAATGGTAGTGATATAGATTCCGAGTCGACCTTATCCGTTTTGTCAAAGATTGCTGACGGGAGGAGGCTTGCGGGTAGCTTGACTGGCCGCTGATCGACTTGGATTGCCTCCGTTTGCATACCGACAGATCGCATATCATATGACTGCTCATACTCTGTTTGGCATGCAATGCTTTTTGTGTGGGGAGGCAAAACGAGGCTGGTGCGTGGTGTTGCTGGCTCGGATCCGGGAGGAATAATAGCAATCGTTGGCACTGTTGGAGTGGTTTGAGGTGACGGTTGCTGATTTTCCACTTTCAAGCTTCTCTTCGATTCATCTTCCTCGAATATCATATCAGTTTGTGTGCAAACAGAAACAGTGGGTATCTTGGCGGGTTCTGCAGATACTTCTGCATCAACGTCAGGCTCAGAAGCCGGTATAGAAATTATAACATCATCGGTCTGGCACGACGTGGATAACATCTCAGCGGAAAATGTCTCGACGGCAATATCCTTCATTTCAGGAACCACAGTCTCGATGATTTCAGACTTTGAGTTTGGATCTTCGACAGCTGCAAGATCACTTGGAGGTAGCTGAGGGGACGCGGGTGGTGTATATTGGGTGCCAATATCGCGATACTCTCGTTTGACTTCTGGCTCGTTGGTCGTAGGTGCAGAGCCATCTAAATTGATCAACTCTTTCATGCCCATAGTCACACTTTCATCCATAGACAAGCCTAGGATCTTCCGGGCCTTGAGAGCCGCGTTCAGGGAAGACTGTGACGCCACCGAAAGAGGGCGCATCCCCGGGATCTCTTCTATGAGATCCATATAATCCTCCTCGTCTTCATCCAGCGCGAGTTCATCCGCCAAGTTGAACCCCTCTCCCTTAACTCCGTTCGCGTTGGCGAAACTCATCGAAGAGAATCGACCACTGTTCAAGGGCTCCCCATCATAAGTGCTAGCGCTACTTGCACTCGTTCGGCGTCTATCAAAAGCGCTGCTCGATCGAACGCTAGCACTATCTAGTGTCGTACTATTATCCTTCGTAGTGTCTTCATCAGGGTCATTCAATTTCTGGAAATTACCTGCAGCCTGTGCCGCAGCGACTTCGTTCAGAATGGTCTTGAGTCTGTTCTCCACGACGTGCACCTTTCGTTCCCAATTTCTCCTTTCTGTATCCCAATTCTCCCTATCTCGTTCCCAAAGCGATTGGGATCTGTCCACTTCTTCTTCCTTGGACTTGAGTTTCTTCTGGGCTTGTTCCAGTCGTTTCCGGACATCTGTAATATTTTCGACGGCGTCATCCCGCTCCTTGGCTATCTCGGTGATTGCTGACAAAGTACCTCCTTCGAGTAGCTGCATCTGCTTTTTCAGGGAGCGGTTCTCCTTGGTGACCTTGGTTATATTCTCATTCATCATCTCATTCTCATTCTGGGACTCATCAAGACTCGTTTCCAATTTCGCAATTTCCTTGTTCTTACCCTCAAGCTCTCTCCTCAGGGACAGAATCTCGGATACTAGATTTGCATGAAGTGTCGGAGTGAACCGGCGCGGATCGAATGCTGAAAAGGGTTCTTCCTCCACATTGTCGGAGCCCACGTCGAGATCATCAACGACTGGAGAGAAGGGTTCAAACGGGGACGAGGAAATGTCGCCCATGGACGAGTTTCTTCGATGGTGAGATGTTGCCCTCGACGGTGCCCGGAAAGGCACCGGCGGCGGCGAAGGCATCGTGCCATCCATTACGAAGCAATTCCCTTCCCCGTACGGATGTTGCAATTGTTCGTAACGTTTATTGTAACATATCGTCCAGCATGAAGCTCGAAAAGACACAGTCGAGATTTACAGGAGCCTAGTCACAGGTCCAGCCTGCTCCGTTCCGACGAACGTAATGACGAATGTATGAGGCTCAACCGTAGCCAGATGGTCGAGGTTGACGAACTGCGTGGATCTTCGAAATTGACAGACGGAGCTGAAAGCACGACCAGCGATATTCGACCTCCGTTAGAACTTAGAAGAGAGAAAGGGGAGGGGAAAAAGAAACTGTAAGAGACATTAATGCAATTAGATTACATGTGCCACTCAAACAAACTCGCATCGTCTCTCCAATTAGACTTTATGATGTGTGAGAGACTGGGACTTACCAAGGAGGACCGAGAGGATGGCGTTGAGCTCGCAGATCGTTGACTCTCCGCGACAACTTGCCACAAACTCAAAGCATATTGAATTTTGCAATTGCTGTCAACGAAGACCTTGGGACGATGATGGAACGAAACAAGAGGCAGTCAAGAAAGTTGAGAAACCAAACAAGCCGGATGAAACAATCCAATCGCCGCAGCCAACGACGTAGAGCCTTTTGCACTGCTTAAAGTTTTAAGGAGAAAGCGTGACTCGCGAGACTGCGACTAATGCGACTAACCAACACGACAAGGAGCTGGTGCCACAGGAGTGGAAATGACGGCTAGCCTTCACCCCACGCAGTCCAGCACTAGAAACCGACTAGTACGACGACATCTCCTGTAAGCTCGGATGAACGAACCAGTCTTTTGGAAGCGTCTTGGAGAGCTAACTCAAGAGAATCATTCACCCTAAGGCGAGTGGGTCCACTTGGCTTAGAAACTGGCGATGGAGCGAGAGAGAGCATGTACCAGGCCTCTCGGTTTCTCTGTTCAGCGCGTTCATCCTTTCCTCGAGCTCTGGTGGGTGCAAAGCGGGCAACCTTACGGAGTGCGGGTTCGAGCCATACTAAAACAGACCGTAGTACGGAGTACGTACTCCGTAGTTAGTTAGCATGGGAAAAAGGTGTACGCGACGTGTTTTAGTGCAAAGTAGCATAGAAACAATTACCCACTTCAAGCCCGAGGCAAGGTTCTCCTATTTTTTGATTTGTTCCTTTTTTCCCTTTTTCTTTGAACGATATGACATAACGGGACTGGTCAATTTCTTTCCTCATGCGAATGCGCAGAAGACGAATCAAAGGAGAGACAGCCATATTGGAGATCCGCAGTCAATATTGACTCAGGGGCTTGATTGGACGATGGTGCAGCATGAAATTCGCGTTTTTTGACCTTTTTTCATCCTAGGCCCGTTAGGCTTGTAACTAGCACGGTCTGCATGGTGGCGGCTTTAGTACGCTCTTAGCTTAGCTATTTGACACCCGCAAGGGTGTTCGTGTCACCAGCCCAGTTGGAGAGACATGGAGTCGATCCCTGCTTGTTCAAGATGTTTGCTTTTTTTAATGTCCGTGTTGTCAGCTCGACTGATTCGAAATAGATCCCCTCTATTAATGCATGCTGTTGTCTAACACTCGCAGATTGACAATTACCTTGTCGGATCGCGCGAGGGAGCACGTAGTGTGAGGCTATGAGCACGGGGTATTGAGCATGAATACATACAAAGGGGAAATCGACTGATAATCGAGGCTCGGTAGAAAAGAGTCAAAACGCACTAATGGCAGTGGCATCCGTACTCCCCGGCGGCGAGACGGCATGAATTTGTGATGGGCCTGCGGCCATGCGAGAGATGGAACGGGAACCGTTGCAATCACATTGTCCAGGCAAGGGTTAGGACCGAGAACGGATAACGTCGAGGATCTAGAGTTGAGAAGAGTTCTGATAGAGAAGTATTTGATGAAAGATGGAAGAAGATGAAGCTGAAGGATGAGCTTTACTTTGGATGATCGGCGAGGGAAGGAAGGCACGACCCGATTGCTGGAATGGGAAAGGACCCGGAGGAAGGAACCAGTTTCCTGCTGGGCTTGGCATTCCTCCTTTTCTCTTTCTCTTTCTCTTATCCTTTTACCATACCTTATCATACACACTCTCTCTCGTCAAATTCACCGATCATTACTTCGATCATCTTGACGACTCATGCCTCTAAACGAATCTCCTGCATTGCATCACATGCACTGACAGCACGGTCGCCGTCAGGGGCCTTTATCTAGTATTAACTGACTTGCGTATCCAATAATAGGGCTAACCGTTAACGTTAGTCATGCATCGTCATCAAAGACTCGGGGACCAGAGTCTCGACCACCGCGGCTATTCT
Source organism: Talaromyces stipitatus ATCC 10500 (assembly GCF_000003125.1). Classification (NCBI taxonomy): domain Eukaryota; kingdom Fungi; phylum Ascomycota; class Eurotiomycetes; order Eurotiales; family Trichocomaceae; genus Talaromyces; species Talaromyces stipitatus. The sequence continues at coordinate 2,707,899 of NW_002990114.1, forward strand.
GATTTATACGAGCAAGCGATAAGAAAAGGGGCAAGCCTGGTCTCACTCAGCCGTGTTCTCCAAGACAATTGAGGTCCCGAATACGCGCAATCGGCGAGACACAGACATCTGACGTGGTAAGCGATCTCCCGCTAGACCGGTCTCTTAGGGCTGCTGGACGAAATTCATATGCAAGGCGATTCAAAGTTTTCATTGTCCTGTACGGAGTACGACATGCTCGTTGCAGCTACTCGATAGGCCAGCACGAGCCATACAATTGACAGATCGATCAGTCACAATCTACTGACATTCGATTCGAGTTATCGACTAACAGCCTAACTTAATGCGCCTCCTTTGTTTCACAATTGCAGATACGGGCGGACCCTAGGTTGCGGAAGATGCACTCCGAATCCGTAAGGTCTGCTCCTTGCGCTTACTACGGAGGATAGGGTTGTGAACTTGTGAAAGTCGTGAGCTGTTTTCTGACTTTCAATCTGCATTTTCAAACTATAGTTATCACATGTTCTATCCGATGAATACCCTCCTTGGCCTCTAACAAGAGACTATAATATGGAGTAAACATTTACATGCCGTCTACGGAGTAGGCATATTTCAAACTATCTTGGGCTATATCGATGCCTAATAGACTACCTACGTACCGGATTTCCTTTGACGCTCTGTGGCTTTCCCTTTCCATTTTAGTGCTCATCCCCTCGCCGCTTTTACTCATTGAGTAGAACTAGGTAACACCCCTGAGAGCCGTGATCAGATCAGTAAGCCAGATACATGTTTACAGACATGTTCAGTGATCCGAAACTGAGCACAATCCACACCTTCCAGGCGCTGTCGCTTCTACTAGGTCAACGCCAATGATCTCCCCTCTCCAAAATGTATTTACCACGATGTAAAACCCTAAACCACATGATTTGTCTCGCGATGTCTTATCTATCTGCTTGACTTCGACGATATGTATTCGATCGCAGTCATAAATGTATCTCGGCTATCCTAGCTCATCTTACCCACCAGTTCATCCCGGAAATCAGCAGTCCTCTTGTTTCTATCCTTGTGTCTTAGATTTCCAGTCAGTTTACAGAATTTCATCACGTTCCAGAGTCAGATCCTTACAACTAACACTAGATTAAAACCCAAGTAACAAAATCTTTAAAAAGATAAACAGTTGCATAGACAGCGCCCAAACTAGAAATTAAATAGCTTATACTATAGCCTATTTCCAAGCAAGACTCGGCTCAGTGCTTCAGTAAATAAACTTAACCTTCCAGCTTGGTACAGGAGAAATCCAGTCTTCCATATAAGTAAGCTTTTATATTACAACAGGTATCTATCCCAAATCAACAAGATCCCAAAGCTGCAGTAAAGGAAGGCAATAATGCAGAATATAAGGTCAAAGAGATATTAAACTCTCAGGTTTTGCAAGGAAAGTTAGAGTGTTTAGCTTGGTAGGATGGATAAGCAGGCAAAATACAAACTAACTACGCACCTAGAAAACGCTTAGAAGGTCGACCAGTTCCACAAGCGCTCCACCCCGTAAAGGAGAGGCCCAGGAGGCTTTATCACAACGCTGGAGCTCACTTACTTGAATGGGGGGGACTAAGCTAGTATTATAGTTCCATTTTGAGGACTGCCTTAGGCAGTAGTCGCGCCAAGCATACAATGGCAGTGAGGTTTTGCAATGTCTAAGGAAACCCCGAGAGAGCTTTGTTCTATGTGTAAAGAATATGATCACAGGTCACGTGACGACTAGTGATTCCGAGGCTAATTATAGTCTCAACCCCTGAGTTGTATGTAACTAGAGAAAAAGAGTAGACAAGGTAATACACAGAGAATCAACGCATCGAATCAACTCCTTATCAATACTAACAAGCAACTGATCATTAATCACTATTACTGAATGATATCAATCCTCTGAGTCTATACGATCCATTCACCGAATTCTTTACACTATATGTTTCAAACCTAGGAATAGCTTCATCTTTGAGGGATTTGTTGGAGGCTTTGTAGGGGTTTTATAGGCATGCTCAGGCATGAATATAGGCTTACTCCTGTATACATAGTTCCTAGTTCTTAGATCAAATCCTGTTAGATTTCTATGCTTTACGTTTGATCCTGATATCCTCGCTCCGTTACAGAGTGCATATTGTACTTCTTGCTCTTCCGACTATTAATATTTATAACCGTGATCCTTGAAATAAACCCCACACTGGTCGCATATAAAAATCTAGCTATATTTCAGTGCAACATGCCTGTTCGTGTCCAGCTTTTGTTTGGCGAAAGTCGCGCAACTGTTGTTTCTGTATTGGCTAACTATGACTCGAAGTCACTTCCGTGTTATGATAGTCTCAACTGCTTAGCGGATGTCATCATTCTTAGATCGATCATGACGACGTGTTGTTTGATCTTCGCGTGTCGACCAATCTTGAAGTCGTGGAATACGGCTGAACGCAGGCAATATATCAATCGCGGTGCGGTCTATGTGGTGATCGCTGTGTTGGATATCATCTCTGATCTGGGATTGACGATGCTCCCTGTCTCCTTCATTATGTCTTCGCAGTTGGCCTTCTTATCGAAAACCCAGGCCATCTCAATGATGCTGGCATTTTGCATGTAAGCCCTGGTTGATATTAATTAGTTGTGTCACAACCATTAACCACCTGTGCAATGTAGAACTGTGATCACGGGCGCAGTTAGACTGAGATTCACCGTACCTCTCTTATATCCCAGTGATGTGACGTATAGCTAGGCCCCTGTGGCATTACTTGTGTAAGTTCCCAAGTGTTTGTTACGTCCTATATGTATTAATGGGATCATCAGGTAGTGTTAAAGCTATTATATTTATCCTCATCGCGAGCATCCTTGGGGTCCGGCAGTGCTTCCACATCATTTGGCACACTCTTACGGCTATGAAGGTAGCCCATCCCTGATGACTATGGACTGAAAGGGCACCAAATACAGGAAAGCATTATTATCGAGATGTCGTAGAGGAATACCTCTAGGTCGGAGCAGGTTTGGCAATATGTTTGATGCACCTAAAAGGATGCCAGATACTGGATACTAAGAATACTTGATGCATTTGGTACTACTTGCTCGCTGCTTGGACCTCTTTTTTTGGCTTTCAAAGTGATTGCTATTCTGGTGACAGCTCTAAGTGGCTTTTAAGGAAGGGTCTTCTGTCAAGCGAAATATCTTTTTATCTGGCGAAAATGCATATTCTATATTGTCTTTGCATTTGGACTATAATCAAAATGATAAGGTGTTTATTTCAATATAGACGTGGTGCTTCAGTGAATCTAGCCCTAGGCCCCTGATTGGCTAGTCCTGAGATGTGAACTAACAAAATTGTATGTATTGAGCTGTCTGTCTTTCTTGAACCTAGATGACAAAGGTGGGTGTTTTATATGTTTGTAAGTGCTTAGCTCGCTACGCTCTCTGAGATTTGCTATATGAAGGCTAGTTGTCAGCAGGTCTCTGTCCTGGTGAATTCCTGCGACAGAAATACAATCAAGCTCGGTTGTCGATCTGGAACCCCGTGAGATGCTGAGAAGATGTGAGACTGCCCGCATGGAAAACTTCCTCCACTGGGTGCTAAGAACCTACATGATCAAAAAAAGAGCTCAGTAACGACATACTGGCGTCAACTGAGTCAACTGCACATCGAGGGGCCAAATCTACTTACCAAACTCTCTGGCCAACTAACTGGAAGCCTACGATCTATATCGAACTGAGTCCTAAAGACCTGTAGAGCACCATTTTGCTCAGGCAACTCACTTTTCTAGTACTAGTAGTAATCTTCTGTCGAATTGATCTAGGAGAAATGTAGGGCAACACAGTAGAATTGACATATATTGATGTATGAAGAACTTGCTATCTATAATCTCTATCCCAGGGGGAAAGCAGACGCAATATATCCATGTGGATATAGAAAAACCATCGAATTGCGTGGGAATCAAGGTGTTAAGCGAGAGCGATGTCTGTAAGAAAAAAATGCACACAAAGTTACTGGATCATGTATATATATGGGGATGGCAATGCGACGCTATATAACCGATGTCAACTTGGTAGTCAAACCGATTCTGGGCAGGGTTCTGTCGGATTGCTGGGTTAACTTCTGGCCAATCCTGAATAGCAGTTTTACAAGGTAGAGAAAAAGAAGTGACTAGCAAGATTGTATGTATTCAGTTCTCTCTCTCTCTGTCCATCAAGTTTCAAAGCTCGGTTTTTGAACATCTCTGGCGGGGTGATTTGTGAGCTATCATGAGGGGTAAACATTGGGCTGAAATCTAGGTGCCCAGATATATGCCCTAAGGTGCCTTTTTAGACCTGTTTCTAATCCGGATTATCTGACAGGTTCTAAGTTGATAAGTCCTAGGACTTTAAGCTCTTCGTATTCAGTCTGATGATCATGCAGCCACCTGGCCTTCTCGTCATCATCAAACATCGAATCGTCTTCACAGAACTCCAAATCCCTAGTGAGCATCCAATATACAAATTCAAACTCCTTGTGTTCAAACGCCATATCAATGGGTGTACAGCCGAAATAATTCTCGGCCTCCTTGGGTGCTCCAGCGGCAAGCAGCATCCTGACAACATCCCGCCTCCAAGACTTGGGCCGCCATGGCGGATCGATGGCACAATGCAAGGCTGTATTCCCTAATATACTGTTACGCGCGGCGATGTCGAATGGCTTGCCGCTTTGAAGAATTGCGCGGACTGTTTCGACCTTACCCCTCATAGCAGCGTGAAGTGGTCGAGATCCAAAAGCAGCTTCTCGATTGAGATCAGCACCAGCGTCGATTAGGGCGCTCACTGCTACGAATGACATCCAATGTCCACAGGCTATATGCAGCGCCGGCAGGAAAGTGCTCGGATGCACAATGTTGACATCAGCGCCATGCTCGGCCAGCACTACAACATTGTCTGATTTATCGGCCATGATTGCCTTTAGCAGTGGTGTCTTGCCCTTTCGATTAGGTGTATTGATTTGATTGGCAAGACCTGCTTGGAGAAGGTATTTGATAACCTCAACATCTTTATTCTTGGCTGCGTGATAGAGAAGAGTTGAGCCCCCCGAGTCTACATCATTAATGTCACCACCCACATCCAATGCGAACTGCAGAACTTCCAGATCGCAATATGCGCAAACCTTTCCGAGGACGCCTTTCTGCCTCACATTAGCCCCGCTGTTGATGAGGAGACAAACAAGTTCATTCATGCCCAATTCAGCTGCTAAAGACAGCGGGGTCGTGTCAGGATCATCAACATCAGATAAACTAGGGTCTGCACCATAGGATAGCAGAAGTTTAATCATCTCATATGCTTCAGACATGCCTTCCTCGTGGCACGGCCGCCATCGTACAGTCATCCAATATAGTTCATATGGAAACCTCTTAGGCAATCTAAATATGGTTATCGCAAGATGAAAAAGCCTTTTGCCGTAAATGTTGTGCGAATTCGGACTAATACCGTGGTCTAAAAAGCTGCGGACGGCATTCAAGTGACCAGTAGACACTGCGTCAATGAGTAAGCTTTTTTTTTCCCATATCCGGTACAGCTTTTGTACCTGTACAAGATTTAAGGGGTCCCAGGTAGCCATGTGCTTTCTGTAGTCATCATACGTTGGCCCGGCTACTCGTACGGCCTCTTTATGGCACGTATCTTGGAGAATATCCCAGTTTCGACAGCACGTCGCTGCATAGCTACACAGGTCTTTGGTCCTCAAGTAGCCCGCCACCAGATGTATCAATTCAGAAGGAAGGGTAGCAAGTTTAGGATCCATTTGAGGACATGATTGATGAAAAATATTCGACTGCTCCTCCAAACACACCCAGTTATCCGGCCCATGCAGATTAGTCGATATCATTTGGTACTTGAGCGTGGTGGATACAGTTGAAAGTCTCTAGAAAGAGAGGAGTTGTAGTAGGGTTGAAGATTAGATTCGCTGAGAAGAATCACGGTTGATAAGAAATAATCTAGGTTTGGGAATAATACACTTGGATGAGAAAGAGATCGATTTGTAGGCTTCACAGCGGCCAGGTGGTCCTGAAAATTGGTTGGTACACACACTGGAATGGACGCAATATCGATATCAAATTGAAAGAAAAAACTGACAACTTATTATAGCCCTAAGGTAAAAAAGAGGACTCTTTTTTTTTTAATCATCCATTGACTGAGTTCAGTGTATTCTTCCTTGTCTTCATCCTTGAAACATGAAGCCAAACTTTCTCCCATACCCAACCAATTTACCCCGATTGCATAACTTCCACACCGATTCATCGTTTCAACTTGATGACTTCTTAATTTGAGGTCTTTCTCTTTGATCTACCCCTTTCAAGATTTCTAAGAAAAGTTGCTGGATTCTGGGCTCATTGAAGAATGGTTGAGAATGAGACTCCAGGTGTGTTAACCTAGGATAATTCCATATATTCATAAAGATTGATGGGACTGACTGTTTTATGGTTATGGCAAGAAGGATGTAATTCTTTATTCACATAGCTTTGACTGCCTCTGAAACATGAATATTCTTTCAATTTTGTTTTCTTACTGTAGTCTGACTTCTGCAAATACTGTGATATTTGTGACGTCTCAATAAGCCTATTCTAATGATAATCCTAAGCTTGGGAGAAGAGGAAGGGAAGGCCTAAGTTACAAACAAGTTGGTTGATAGGATCTTACAATTCTGCCTTTTTAGACCGCTTTCCCCATAAGGCCTCCATCCCATGACAGAGTGTATTTGGAGAGCCTCAAGGCTCAGCGCCAGTTTTCCCCTTTCTTCTTCTTCTTCACACTTAGTTTTCTTCATCGATACTGCTACGCTTAGAAATGAAGTTGTTTCTGGGCCTTGAGCGTCCATCACATTAAACTAAGTGTCCCCATTTTCATCAAATCTTATCATCATCTTACTTACGTCTCGTTGGGACCACTATGGCGAAGCCCGGGCTTGGTTCGACGGCGTCAGAGGAGCCTTCACACGGATGTGAAGGCAACGGCGCAAGGGAGACGACGGAAGGTCGCGATCGTGGGAGTCGCAGGTTGACCTTTGATACTGAGGGAGCTGCCAACGTCACCGTTGAGGAAAATGTGCAGTTGCCAGACGACCTCACTATCGACAACTGGTTGGAAAACATTCGAACAGCACCAAAGCTCATGTACCAGCGAGTAAACGATCTGTTGAAGGCTCAACGCACTGAGCTAGACAGGATTTACCAGGATGAGATATTCAGGAAGGACGAAGAGCTGAGTCAAAAGAATGAAGCTTTCCAACGATTGATTGACGAGCGAGATGAGCTGCAGTTTGCAATGAACAAGCTTACCCTTCGGTTTCTCAATCAGGAACCAGGGACGGGAACCGTAGCGGCATCGGTTACAAAGAAATCGCCCAAGATCCCCGATGGGAAGAAGCTCTCTGACGGGAAGGATCCTCGATATGAATCGTGGAAAATCGACGTTCGTGCGAAGCTGAAGGCAAACAAAGATCAGTACGATACCCCAGAAGCACGCAGGGCTTACGTGAAGTCGATGTGTGAAGGAGAAGCCGCAGAGCATTTGCTAGCGCGTCTCCGCGATGACGCCCCAGACCCCTTTATTGATGCCGACGACATGATCGAACATCTTGACACTATTTACCTCGACGCTAACCGCGTTTCTAACGCCAAGATGGATTTTCGAAACCTTACTCAAGGCAAGACGCGTTTCCAGACGTTCTTGTCGAAGTTCGCCCTACTTGCGTTAGATTCGGGGTTGTCACGATCTGAATGGAAGGAGGAACTATACTACAAGATGAACACAGAGATGAAACGTGCGGTCATGAGGGAGAGCAATGACAGCACGATGTCGTACGAAGAATTTGTTAAGTTTTGCACTATGCAGGCGAATCGGTTGGAACAAATCGCTCGTGAAGAGAAGACCCAGCGCACGGCGGACAACAGGAACAACTTCAACCCTACGGCATCTGGTATCCCCTCGACTGACAAGAAGTCCACCGCCGCCAAAGCCTCGAATTCAAATGACGACAAGAAGAAGAAGTCCCTTCCCTGGCAAGACCCTGAGTTGAAGCCGCTCATGGAGCAAGGTCTTTGTTTCAACTGCAAGCAACCAGGGCACCGTCGCAACAGCTGTCCTTTCAAGAAGGGCACGGAGATAAAGGAAATTGAAACTTCGACCGAACAACCAAAGGCACAAGGAGATGAAGTAAAAGACAGGGCCTAGGGGAAGTCTCCACCTTAGGCCGAAGGAGTGTCGATTGCTGGGCTTTAGATTTAGCGAGATTGTTAGGAAATGAGAAGGAAAGTTTCACAGTACCTATAAGATTAGCTAAGAACACAATGACTGTCTCAACTAGAGCCCTAGCCGACACTGGAGCAAATGGATTAGCCTTTATGGATCGACGATTTGCAATGTTGATTGCAAATCACCTCGCAGTTAGCATACAGCCTCTTGGAGAGGAACTTCGGGTCCGAGGATTCGATGGAAAGGAGGCGGCCCCAATTAATGAAGTATTAACAGTACACTTACTGATTGATGGTCGACGACAACTTGATCTGCCTTTCTTGTTAGCCAATATGGGAAAACACGATGTGATCTTGGGAAGAATGTGGTTTGCGGAGAACAAAGTCCTACCTGACTGCCACGGCCGACGGTTGATTTGGCCAGACGAGCCGAGCCTGAAGGACACCCTAGTGACGAAGCACTATTTGAATGCCCCGAAGAGAATACTGAAACGTATCAATGCGGATCCCAAGCACCAGAGGGATGTCGAACGTCGAGATAAACTCATGGAGGTTGAAGATAGAGTTCTTCGTGTTGCGGTTCCGTCACGCGGGAGCAAGGACTCTAATTGGTCTCCAATGTCGCCTCTCGCGAGAGGTGAAATCACAGCCAATCAGAGAATGCTGAGTTCAGTGGAAACCGTTCAGCGAGACCCACCAGTCGTATATGGTCGACACCACGACGTGAGTTTGGCTGCATCTTATGACCGAATGAATAGAGCACTGCGCGAGGCATTGAAAGAACCAGAGGAGTTACCACCACCGAAGCGAGTCCGTCAACATGAGAAGATCCCGCCAACGATGGATATCGCGCTGATCAACGCCGTTGGATTTGTTCGTCACGTGCGGGACAAGGACACAGAGACGTGCATGACTAGTTTGCATGAAATCGAAAAGGCCATTGATGGACAACTGCAATTGCAAAATGAAGAAGAAAAGGACACCGAGACCGAGGGAATCAAGAAAACATTGCCAGAGAAGTATTGGGAATTCATCGACGTTTTCCTGAAGTCGAAATCCGATGAACTGCCACCACATCGACTATACGATCATAAAATTGAACTCACTGAAGAAAAGCAGCTGGGTTATAGTCCAATTTATCGGATGTCGTTAGAGGAACTCGAGGCTGCGAGGGAATACATTTTAGAGAACTTGCACAAAGGATTCATTGTGCCAAGCAATGCTCCCTTTGCATCACCGATATTGATGGCTAAGAAACCAGGTGGTGGTCTGCGATTCTGTGTGGATTTTCGCAAGCTCAATAGCATCACCAGGAAGGACCGGTACCCGTTACCTTTGATCGATGAAGTCTTTGAGAGGCTCAGTAGAGCGAAGGTTTTCACCAAGCTCGATATTCGACAGGGGTTTCATCGCATACGAATGCATCCTGATTCAGAGGACTTGACAACTTTCCGATGTCGGTATGGGACGTATAAGTACAAGGTTATGCCGTTTGGCGTTACAAATGGACCAGCTACATTCCAGCGGCTAATTAATGATATTTTCATGGACTGTCTTGATAAGTTCCTCGTCGCGTTTGTGGACGACTTACTAATCTATAGTGATAATGAACTGGAGCACGAGCTTCATGTTAGGCAGGTTCTCCAGAGACTGCGAAACGCCGGTTTGCAGGCAGCAATCCACAAATGTGAGTTCCACGTCACGAAGACACGTTATTTAGGGTTTATCGTTACGGAACATGGAATCGAAGTCGACCCTTCAAAGATCGAAGCTATTCTCAGATGGGGCGTGCCAACTACTGTGTTTGGAATCCAGTCGTTCCTAGGATTTTGCAACTTTTACCGTCGATTCATCAAGGACTATAGCCGAATAGCCAAGCCGCTATACCGCCTGACTCACAATAACGTGCCGTTCGAATGGACGAAAAACTGCCAAGAGGCTTTTGACAAGCTCAAGCTCTGTTTATCAACAGCACCGGTGTTGAGTCATTATCAGCCAAATCTCCCTACACGTGTAGAGACCGACGCGTCGGATGGAGTGATCGCAGGGATCTTGTCTCAGTTGCACGAGGAGGGACTATGGCACCCGGTGGCTTATTTCTCACGTACGATGACGCCTTCAGAAAGGAATTATGATATCCACGACAAAGAGATGCTAGCTATCGTCCGCGCTCTTGAGGAGTGGCGACCTGAGCTGGTGGGGCTACAGCGGGAGGACCGGTTTGAGATACTTTCTGATCACCGAGCTTTGGAGTATTTTATGACGACTAAAAAGCTCAACGCCCGACAAGCTCGTTGGTGTGAGTTCCTCACTGATTACTACTTCGTCTTGAGGTTCCGGCCAGGAAAGGCCAATGTCGCGGCGGACACGCTAACCCGTCGAGACGGAGCGCCAAAGGATGAAGGCTATCGTGAGCGAACAATATTAACTGAAGATTTTCTTGATTCAGCAGTAAAGGCCGATCTGGGGCTCGTAGGAGAAATCGACTCTTCAATCGATATCATGTCAAGAGTGGTTACTGCGAATTTAACTGCTGAGGAAGCGGAGTCATATCGGCAAAGGGCCCGAGAAGGGGACGACGATTGGAACCTGCTTGGAGGCCGTCTGTTTTTCCGAGATAGGCTGTTCGTGCCGGCTGTAGGAGACCTTCAGGCGCGCCTATTGGATGAGATTCATCAACAACCATCAACAGCTCACGCTGGTAAAGGCAAGATGACCAGGTTGGTGAAAGAGCGGTATTACTGGCCTTCTTGGTCCCAGGATGTGAACCGGTATGTTGACAATTGCATGACATGTAAGCGAATGAACACCCGCCGTGATTTGCCTCCAGGATTACTCAAGCCGTTGCCCATACCTGAACGGCCATGGCAACACATATCAATGGACTTTATGTCATACCCGAAGGATAAACACGGCTACGATGCGGTATTTGTTGTGGTCGATAGATTGGGGAAGCGACCAGTATCAATTCCATGCCACAAGACAGTAACGGCCAAAGAGATGGCTCGGCTTTTCATACGGTTTGTTCTTCCATGGGCAGGACTACCGGACTCTATTGTGTCGGATAGAGGTCCCCAGTTTGTGTCGGAATTTTGGCAAGAGGTTTGTAGGATTCTGGGTGTCACGATCAAGTTATCGACAGCGGACCACGCTCCCACTGACGGCCAGACCGAAATCGCGAATCAATACCTTACGCAAAGGCTTCGACCGTACGTTAATCATCATCAGGATGACTGGTCGGAATGGTTGCCTATTATGGATTACGCTGCGGCCACCCTTCCCCAGGAATCGACGAATTTGTCCCCTTTCATGATTGAGCGAGGATATCAACCAAGAACTTCTTTCGATTGGTCGGGCCCGGCGCAGCCAGGACGATTGACCATTAATCAGAGGGACGCTCAGCGATGGATGACTAGATTTGCTGAGATTTGGAAATATGCGAAGCAACAGCTTCAGCTTGCACAGGAACGTCAGCAAGCACAAGCGAACCGCCGTCGGCGTGAAGTTGATTTTGACGTTGGAGATGAGGTCATGGTTACAACAAGAAATTGGAATCTGAATGTACCCGGTCGGAAGCTGGCCATGCAATGGAGTGGACCATACCGTGTGAAAGAGAAAGTCGGTCATTCTTATCGGCTTGACTTACCACCTGGCATCAATGTTCACCCGGTTTTCTCACCCGATAAATTGCGTTTAGCATCACGCACAAAACCGCTGGAGGGGCAACTTCGCGATCCCTCTCCACCTGTGGAGGTGAATGGAGAGCACGAATGGGAAGTCGACAAGGTCTTGGATTCGAAAATTCGTTACAGGAAGCTCAACTATCGCGTGGCCTGGATCGGCTACGACCCTGATCCTCAGTGGTATCCTGCGCGGAATTTCAAGAATGCGCCAGCGAAGCTCCGTGAGTTCCATGCCGCATATCCAGACAAGCCAGGACCGCCACGTCGTTTACAGGAATGGCTCGATGCCGCTGACCGAGATGAATTCCTCCCAGATGAGGATGACGACGATTTGGTGTAGCGCTTAGGGGCAAGCGCTTCTTTCGAAGGGGGGTGATGTGACGTCTCAATAAGCCTATTCTAATGATAATCCTAAGCTTGGGAGAAGAGGAAGGGAAGGCCTAAGTTACAAACAAGTTGGTTGATAGGATCTTACAATTCTGCCTTTTTAGACCGCTTTCCCCATAAGGCCTCCATCCCATGACAGAGTGTATTTGGAGAGCCTCAAGGCTCAGCGCCAGTTTTCCCCTTTCTTCTTCTTCTTCACACTTAGTTTTCTTCATCGATACTGCTACGCTTAGAAATGAAGTTGTTTCTGGGCCTTGAGCGTCCATCACAATATTGAACAAAGAGATCCCTTAATGGATGTAGAAATGAAAAATCATTCCAGCATAAAGCTAGATACAATGAGTCAACTCAAAAGAGCTGGACTTTCTTTCTTTTCGTCCTTAGCAAATTCCTCTGTATTGGTTGTGCTCTTGCTAGCCAGTAAGCCAATGTCATAGCCTGAGGCCGAGATAGTTGTTGCAGGATTTGGGGGGTCTGTACGTTGCAGCGAATCGCGTGCTAGAATTGGGTCTCTAGTGCTCGAGAAAAAGTCTATATTCGCTTACTTCTCTTGCCTACTTGGGCAAGCTCTAGCTATGTACTTATACGCCAAATTCTCATCCCAAATTCTCATCCCAAATAACACACCCCCTTACAACGTGCTCAATTGGAGCATATTTGACACCGTAACTTCTCCCGGTAATATGCCACGGAGCTATTATGCACTATTGCTTCCCAAGTCCAATCTGGCTAGTGGCAAACCCTGCTCTTCCTCATGAGCGGTTCAGTGAGCGTGAGTCTGAACTGAAATTCACTCAGTGAGCCAGACTGTGAGCGCCCTCACAAAAGCGGCGGCAGCTGAGAAAGGAAACCCCTACCTGCCAAAGGAAATATGGTACTAGAGTTACCTAGGTATGGGTGAGTCCTTGCTTTACGAATCCTAGTCCTTGTGTAGACATAAATTTCTACCAATATCTCTAGCGCCTCGTCTAGTTAGATCGCTGACCTGACTGGTAAAGCCTGTTTTTATAAAACTAGACGAAATAATAACTCATACATATTCCGCAAGGCAATATAATGATTCTTCTTTTTAGACAGGATTCAACTAATACAAAGGATACAGTGTGACATGATCATCGATTAGGCTTGGTGGACGCTGCTTTGACAACGGTTATCTGGTCAGGTAGATTTTGATACATGTCAGGTTGAATTATTTTGGTATGAAACTAAAAGCACCCTAATTGCTAATATTAAAATACAATATTATATATACGTTTCACGGCTAAACCAAACTCATGTCTGGACATAATGATTCAGATCCTGAGAGACCTTCCATTTGTTAACAATCCTAGGTATAACCAGGTTCTATTGTAGTTAATACTGTCTATATTAGTCGAGCTGTCAATTCTTTGCGTTTCTTTCTTTTATTAGGTATGATGAGTCAATTGAGCCAGCTCTTTTGAAAATGAAAAATAGGTACAAATTAGGAATAGAAGAAAAGAAAGATGTCCCAACCCCGACAATCTGCCTGGTCAAGCTGCCACAAATCAATAGATTCTGTGAGTGTCACACCCCGAATCATTCATTTCAAGGAGCTTTCATATACAATTATCTTTGAGTCGGCCTCCTTACTAACCATGTTCCTAGCCTTATCATATTCTCGCTCTGTCCATTGGATCGAGATAGGTTGGAAACCTTGGTCGAGATAATCGTTTCGAGGATATCGAGACAAAGCACTTTCATAATTCAGGTGCTACAGGCCAGGATGTAATCCCTTATGGCAAATAACAATCTTCAATGCCTCTTCCCAGATGCGATTGGCCTGCTTTTCCGCTTTCTCGACGGTATATTGTGGTTCGGGGCGAGCCAAGAGCCGCCAGTACTTGGTCAACATCACGATCGTGGCCCAATAATGTTTGTTGACAGTGCCTATCTGTTGATCAGATTCCCTATTATCAAAGACATCAGAAATCTTTGAAATCAAATTTCTGCCTTTTTGCCCACCTTTAGGAAACTTGATGGTCCAGAAATCCCCCTGCCCCCTTTCCCATTGCCATATTTTGCCAATCTTGGGGGTTTGTCTTTGTCTGTAGCGGGTTAGTCCCACAACGTTTCCTACTGGATTTGTGGCTGATCTCGGTACTCGAATTCCCCAATCCACTGTGGAACGTTGTTGTTCGGATCCCCTGGTTTCCGCTTCTGGATTTGAGGCTGACTCCTGTACACGAAGCATCACATCCTTAAATTTATCCTTAGACTCGACCATGGAATGTAGTTGATTTGATATCCCGATTTCTCCTCCTCCATTTGGGGTTTCTCCTCGGCCGCGTAAAATTCCTGACTTATTCATCTTGCTATTTGAGAGCCTAGACGTGCACCTAATATTGAAATGGATTGTTATAAACTTGCCCTCATTGTTAGAATAAAACCTAACGATCATATGCATCCAGAGGCCACCTGCACTTACGACAAACTTTCCCCTTCTCAAAAAGGTGTGCAATAAAGTATTTCTATCCATCAATTTCTGACTTGATCTTTATATTTATATGGAGATCTTGTAAACGTGATGAATATGTTCGCAGTCAGCTGACTTAGGGCTTGACATGGACAACATGCCGGCCTTACTCTTTCCGGTAGCTTCCATATTAGGAAATTTTTGTTTCCTGGCACTCCTCATTGTTCGCACCCTTCACTTTTCGAAATATTATCACTCTTTTGAAGATTATTGGAGTATTTTCGTTGGCTTTGAACTATTTGGAGCTAATGCAGATGGTGCAGTGCTATGATTAAAGAGAATTCTTAGATTGTTCCGCTTCTAAGGTAGTGTCGATAGACTCGATACTTTTGATATTCCAAATTATAGTAATCAGAATCCACCAGTCTTCCAGGCATACATCGTCCTGTACTTGGCACGGTTTCCCAGATTCCAAACGACCACATTAATAGAGCGGATAGTGGAGGTAGACTGGATATAATTGGTCTTGACTCTCTATCCTAGTGACATTCATAGATAAAATGCCCTGCAGCATAGATGAAGATTGCTATCTTGGACTACTAGCTAGCCCAGCCCAGCCCTTAAAATCACCCCTCTCACCGCTTATCTCAAGATTCCGGTCGACATTACAGTCGTCTTTGCCCCCAAAGATCTACTATGCCTCTGTGACACTTGAAGCAATGGATGAGGAGTTTCTGGAGAGGGTCTTTTTCTACGAAGGGACTAGAATTCACAATTTGTAAAGACACGTCTTCTTGTTGAACATCCGTTGAATCCTGAGATTAATAAATCATATAAGTAGTTCCCCAAACACTCCAATGGACATGGGATCCTTACAGCTAGTTTACTGCAATACGAACCTCCTGCACCTAAGTGAGGAAGAGGTTCCCGAGGTTCGAGAGCAGATATAACACAGTTGAATAACCGGATGATACTACCTAGGTAGGCCAGGGGCAACCACAAAGTCATTTTGGAAACTATGAGGGGACAAATTGAACATAGTATATATTGCTCATAAATTCCCTGTCTCTACTTTCTTTGTTTTTATAGGGACTTCTAAGGTTGTTGATAACATACAAATTGTATGGGTGGCCTGGTCCTAGTTCCTTTTCAAGACCAACCACTCCCCGCAGAAGAAATGTTTCCGCCTCTTCTGGTCCCCCTTGGTCTTTGTGGAGAACTCCAAGATTGTTGATAACGCTCAAAGTGTCTAAGTTGTCTGGCCAGTGTCTTTTCAAAACCTGTAAGT
Organism: Talaromyces stipitatus ATCC 10500; assembly: GCF_000003125.1. NCBI lineage: Eukaryota > Fungi > Ascomycota > Eurotiomycetes > Eurotiales > Trichocomaceae > Talaromyces > Talaromyces stipitatus. The sequence goes on from NW_002990114.1 coordinate 2,723,910, forward strand.
GCCCGCTGATAGAACATCTCTGCCCGTTCTAATCTCCCTGTTCTTTGTAGAGCATTCCGAGACTATTGATAGCCTTTAAAGTAGATGTATGATCTGGCCTAGTACCTTCTCATAACCTGCCACTGCTCGCTGATACATGGTCTTTGCCTCTTTAATTTTGTTCCGGTCTTCATAGAGCATTCCGAGGTTATTGACAACTCCAAAGTTGATGTGATCTGGCCCTACTGCCTTCTCATAACCTGCCCCTGTTCGTTGACACATTGTCTCTGCCTCTTCTAATTTCCCCTGATCCTTGTAGAGAACTCCAAGATTAGTGATAATATCCAGGGTAGGTCTGGGATGTGGGCCAAGCACATTTTCTGTGCCTGTTAGTGCTCTGTGAAACATAATCTCTGCTTCTTTCGGTTTTACTTAATAACAGTAAACAATATCAAGGTTGTTAACAGAACTTAAGGTTGATATATGGTTTCACCCAAGTGTGCTTTCTCTGCCTGTTATTGCTCGTTGTTACGTGGTCTGACTCTTTCATTTTTTCTTGACGACGGTAGAGATGACCGAGGCGATAACATGCATTCCAGACAGCAGTATCGCCTGTCAGTCTATTACTTTGTAATTTTTGCCGCACAAAGTCTGTATGGGCTAGTAATTGTTGTTCAAGCCACCAAGAAGCTTGTTCATCATCACCTGGTACCATAAATCTAACACTTATCAATGCCAGTTCATCCCAATATTTATTGCCTTCAATTCTAGCCTTGTCAAGACACCATTCTCGAACGACTGGATGCATCGCATAGCTAACTATTTGTGGATTAGATCCAATCAATGAGAATCCAATCAGAGTCTTCATGTGATCTCTAAGTAAGGCTGTCTGAAAGGACACGGGACAATCACATGGGTCAGCTCTTGTGATATTCTCCATGTTTCACTAGCTCAAACCAGATATCACGATTGTCAAACTAAGCAAGCAGTAGCAACAGCTCAGCCATACTTGGATCTCTTTTTGGGATTTCTGTATATGAAGCGCAGCATGTTTGTAATACGTTGCCATGTTCATAATGACGTCCTGGATTAGGACGGGACTGTAGATCATGCCAGGAGTTATGATAGGATCTCAAGTACTCATTTATGCCGGTGCCCGTCTCATGCATGAATGGTCCCGCAATAGTAATCGCCAATGGTAGCCCTCCAAGACGAGCAATCAGGTTTATAACATCTATACCAATCAGCACCATTAAAAGACTCATAAGGGAGAGATGACTACCTTCGTCTCGCTTTGGGGCAGCATCTGGGCCGACAGATGTCTGCTCTGCCAGAGTAGTGAAACAGCCTCGTCGAAATCGAATGTGTGAACAGGAAAAGGCTACCCGAGTTCAGTTAATGATTGGAGTCGGGAAGTAATCAGGATCGATCCATGACTCGCTGCAGGAAATTTTTGAACGTCGTATCTACCATCAATACTAGGATGGTACTGATCGTCATTATCAAAAATCAGGAGCCAGCGTGAGTTTCCCGGTGATGCGAGCCATCTCAACGCTTGCTTCGTAATTTGCTCCACACTTTCTTCATTAATGGCCGCAGGATTGTTAGACTGGTCAGATAAACGAGACAATATCGAGTTTAACGACTGCAGCAGTATTTCCCGGCTTTTGGCAGTTAACCAGAAGATAGCCTAACTGGTCCTTGTGATCCGGTGCAAAGTGGATCGCTAATTGTATCTTGCCAATACTGCCCATTCTGTGAAGAATAGTATCTCTCCGGGAGTCCGTATGCTGTGACTGTAAGTAACTGCCATAGACGCTCACGTTCTTCGTGTCTTCCTCAGAAAGCCTCAGCCGCTGGCGCTCCAGTAAGTAAGATCTAATGGCACGTGGAATCTACCAGCTAGAGCGCAGCTACGAATTAATATAAACTTGTCCAGTGTTTTCTGAAACAGTCTATGATCCAAACATACCAAAATCTGATAGGGAATCTCGAACGGTCTGCACCAAAGGTTCGTTATGGCCTCGAGCAGGCTGTGAGACAATCCGAGTGGGATCACAAGCATTACAAGTCATGGAGCCAAGCAAACCAACATGAGTATAATCAGGAAGGTATACACGATCTTCCTGCGTTGGGGCGAGCGCATATAGACGCTTGTCCATGGATCTTCTGTCCAACCTCAGCAATAAAATCCTCGAATCTACTTTCCCCGGTGAGATGATTCGTTTGCAACTCAGCAAGTGTCGTTAGCAGTACCTGGGATGGGCGGTTGAGCATCCCAGTCCGTTGAAATTCATCGCCGTTGAAAGCCTTGCCGTAGTCATATTGCACCACTCCGCCGTAGATATCTGCTAGCTTGCTGACTACCACGTCGCCCAGCCGAATATCAGCCGCACAATTTGGGTACTCCTCCTCCAATACCCACCATTAGACCGAAACAGATCGAGGGGAAACGAAATAACAGCTGCATGGCGACCGTGTTCGCCAATATGATGCCATAGTCGCCACTTGGCAAGCAGGTAATCACAATGTTATGCTCCTGTATCCTCCCAAGAATGTAGTTATTATGATCTATAGACAACACTGGTAGGTCTTCGTAAATCTCATCCAGTCGAGCGGCAAGGCGCAGATCCAATCAACGGTGTAATCATCGTGCGATCGATGGGGCCTGGCGGCCATTGTACGCTGTGTATTGACCGTAATTCTCGAATGCCTTGGAGAGACTACTTTATTTGGAGATAAAAGAGAGACGTGGATATTGATGAATAGAGGGAACATTGTAATGTCCTTGGGGTAACTGCCTTGCGAGTAACTTAAGCTGTGCCAGCTGGCGCCTTGCCAACTGTCACAAGACCCAGCCGATCACTTCTGTAGCCTTGTCACAGTATGCATGATCCGTACCGCAGCAAACACTGTTTCAATGAACATTGTACAACACTTATATTAATACACCTACCCCCTAAGTATCGTCAGTGGATAGTTTGTGGGAATTATGGTCAGCACGATGATCGGGAGGCCGCTCCATATCTCCACTAATATCATCTTGCATGACTTTAACATGGAACTGAAGAGCATTCAGTATGTTACTACTAAAATGGACAAATATATTAGAAATTACCTTCATCTCTAGATCGAACTCACTTATGGATATATTCACCTGGGCCCTGAGAAGCCCTGTTCGCTGTAGCCAGGATCTGCTGTATAACTAATTTTTTAGGGTTAACCCTAAAACCTGGGTACAGCCCTAGATGTACAACAGACTAATTGCTACCAACGTACAAGTGCCTAGACAGAGGCACTTCGGTGGTACGTGTTTGATATTATGTTTTCATTGAGTCATCTACTCATATCAATCATGATCTGTAATCCAGAACACAAATTCAACGAACAGCGGCGCAAGTGGTGGTCAAAAATCCATCTCGGCATATTCATCACATACTTCAACGAGCTTCTTCCTCGTACCAGGTTCCTACCATTCCAAGTCAGTCTACACTCAAGATTCTAAGAAAATCATTAGGGATTATTTACAGAAGGACTATGAACCGCATCCGGAATCCAAAACAATCTCGACCCAGGCCAAACTTTATGCAACTCCCAAGCCGTCTGCGTGGACAGACGACATCATACCGTCCTTGAATTATAGTCCCTTCACAATCTGCTATTAGTACTTCCCAAAAGTTTGCGGTTTTACAGAGGGGCACAGTACCGGGGATATGCGTTATCTTCTCAATATTCTCCCTTTTCAAGATTTGTCCTTCCTCCAACCAAGCCCCATTCACCTCATAATATGCTTCCAGCGTAGCATGAGCCAACACCCAATTTTCATCCATCAACTTATCGAATGTCGACGACGTATGCGTCAACGCCCCAATCGTTAATCCCCATCTATTTCACTCCAAAGCAGCCTCATACCTCTTCCTTTTTGTCTCTTCGTCAGTCGAGATATTCAGAATATACTTGCAATAACTCTCCGGTGGATTTCTGCGTTCTTCCTCAGGCAGGAAATTCAAGAACTTCTCATATTCAGCAGGCCACATCCTCGCCGCACCACTATCTGGCATCCTTGTCCAATTTATTTCAGGCTGTCTAGCAGTGAATATCCCCCTAAGAACCATCGAGCCAACTCTTTCCGGGTATCGTTGCGCATACAACAACGCAAGAGTAGCACCCCACGAGCCCCCAAAAAGCATAAACCATTTCGAGATACCCAAATGCTTACGAAGAGCCTCAATATCTTCTATCAGATGGTGGGTTGTGTTTTCCTCAGTACAAGCAGTGGGTAGAGATTTGCCGGCACCGCGTTGGTCGTAGAGGATTACGCGGTAGATGTCTGGGTTGAAGTAGGTGGTGTTGGCGAAGGAGGTGTTTCCTCCTGGGCCACCGTGGAGGAATATCACTTTATTCTCTTGTAGTCAGTCTGTAGCTTTTTTCATGTCAAAAGGGAAGGTGTACCTGGCTTCCCATTTCTGTTGCCGTATTGCGCGTAATGGAGTTTGTGGATTGCGCCTACGGATAAGTAACCCCGATCAAAGGGAGGATCGTGCGTATATCCTTTTGAATCCATGAGTGATATAGTGCCGTCTAAACATTTATAGAGGAAGATTGGACGGAGTCAGATTAATGTAGATGAATTGTTATCTGTATGCAACGCTGATATCTGACTCATGGATGGATACACCCCACAAACCAACATCTAGCGGAGCAAAGGCTGGAATGCAACATTCCACTTCTAGAACAGTAGAAATTTCCCAGAACCACCTTCTCTTCAAACTACATAATAAGAACTACAATGAAAGTGCATCTTTCAAATCAATAAAATAATCCCAACCCCGATGAAAACGCTATATTACAATTAGAAACAAAAAAGCGAAAATAGTAGGTATAAGAATTTCAACAAGTCAAATGAGATAGGTATAATGCGAATCGAAGCAGCGGCAATCCTTTTGTTCATTCATCGTGCTTGTCCCTCCTTTCTTATACAGATCGAGATTGTACGTCTTTAAAGCAAGAAAGCAGCAGCACCGAAAACAGCGGCGAGACCTGCACCCGCACCCGCAGCAACGTGGGAAGCGCCGCCAGTGAAGGCGGGCGTGACGCCGGTGGTGGAGGTCGTTCCGGGGGCACCAGGGACGACGGGGCTGCTGGACCAGGGCTTGGGGGAGCCGGTGCCGACGGGGCCGGGGACCGGGGCGGTAGGACCAGCGCTGCTGTGATGTTGTTAGTTTTTGTCCGTCAGCGTATATATAGCTGATGATAACGTACCAGGAGTTGCAGATGGTGACGGTGGAAGATAACAGAGGACGAGTCACGGTGTAAGAGCCGGTGAGAGTGATGGTACCAGGCTAGACAATATTAGCATTCATTCTATCCACCTCGGCTGTTGAACATACAGCAGTAACGTGCACAGTCGAGCTACCAGCAACAAAGGTGGTAGCCTCAGGGCAGTAAGTCTCGTAGGAAGTGATAACCTCCGTAATGACGGGGGCACTGGAGCTGGCCGAGGCGAGAGCACCAGCAGCGAAAGCGACGATGGAAGCAGCAGTGAAACGCATTTTGAATATGTATTTCGACGGTTGAAGAAAAAGATTAACAAGAAGATATCGTAAATCGAGTGGTATGTTATTTGCTGGTAAAGAACGAATGTAATCGGCGTAAGGAACGACCGGGATAGTTGGGTTGGATTCAAAAGAGTGAATTGAACGGTTGGTTCTTGAGGTTGTTGGAGAGAGAAAGAAGAGGAACAGGGAGGGAAAAGAAGATGGGGGGAGCGGCAAAGGAGACACTAAATATACAACACTAAACAAGACCTGAGTTGGCGGTGGGCCTGCTTAATCTCCGTGTGGTTAGGCGCTCTTGGGCAATAATTCTTTACTCCTTGCGAGATTATTGTCTTTTTGATATTCAGTATATTCGTAGTTAAGCAAGGACAGTTCCTGAATATCCAATATCCTTACTTGATCAGTCTCTGCCCGGGGTGTTCTTGTTGTTTGCAGATGCTAGAGATCGTCAGGGGATCGCTTTGATCTCTTGTATATAATACGTCAAGACTGTATTGATTTTAGGCTAAGCCCGCCAGCGGTTATTGTTTTTCCAGGGACAAGCCAATCATTTGTTGTAAAATAGTGTTTGATTAAACAAGGCCCACTTTGGACTGGTATTTGTACTGTATCGCTATCAGTAAGGATCTGACTAACTACCCTAACTAGTTCAGGATTCTAGATCAGACAACATCTATTCTCACTATTGTACATCGTACATCACACTAACTGCCAAAAACCTCCTTCACAAGCATCTTCTTATTCACTATCATGCCATTAGCATTTGCTCAAACAAATGTAAGGAAAGACATACCCTTGCCCATTGCATTCCTCGGAATCGGTCCAGACAAAACCTTGACTTCCTGCGGCAGTTTATATGCTGCTAGGCGATCACTCAAGGCTCGACGCAGATGCATAATACCCCCTCGCTTGTATTTGTTGTTACTGTCCTTGCTATTCCCTTGTGTTGTGCTCTGAACTTTCAGGACGATGACTGCGGCCACTTTCTGTCCCCATGTCTCAGATGGAAGACCGACGACAGCTGCTTCGGCGATTTCAGGCCTGTACTCGTTAGACTTGTATTTCAAGGAGTAGGACGGAACATACAGTGATAACAACTCGCGCTCAACTTCAAGGGAGCTGACTTTCTCTCCTCCTGTCTTGATGATATCCACACTCAAACGACCCTGAATGAAATACATAGGTCCCTGGGCCCAGCCACCACTGCTCCCTTTCCCGCTGTCCTTGACTACTCTCCGCACTGCAACGTCACCCGTCCGAAACCAAGCTCCCTTGCCATCGTCACCTTCGACGAAAGATTCCGAAGTAGCTTTGGGATTATCCCAATACTCGCGGAAAATCGTCGGTCCTCGTAGTTGTATCTCTCCTACTCGCTCGCGACCCGTCTCCTTATCAATCTCCTCACCAGGATGAATAACCTCCTCTTTATCTGTATCCCACAACCGAGCTTCAACAGACGGTAGCGGCCATCCCACGCTACCATCAACACGATCTTTAAAATCTAATCCACAGCTAATCGCCATCCCGACTTCAGTCATACCGTAGCGTTCAAGTAGAACGTTCCCACTACTCAATTCCGTCCATGCACTTTTCGTGGGTGTTGGTAACGCCGCTGATCCAGAGATATTTAGTCGTAGATTATCTGGGGAAATAGCCTGCTTTGCCGCGGTTTGAACCTCGGTAGGTAATTCAGAGAGATACGACATTAGTCGTGTGTATAAAGTAGGTACGCCTGTCAAGAAATTTATCTTTTCCGGTCCAGGCTTTTGGTTCGGTAAGAATGGTTCAGCTAATCGACGCCATATTGCATCCGGACTTGACGGATGCATAAACTCGATCGCTGAGCCGGCGAGAGCAGGGACGAGGAGCGCATTTACAATGCCGTGGATATGATGCAATGGAAGTAAATGCAGTAAATGATCTTTCGGAGAGTACTCCCATGCTTCAATCAATGACTGCGCTTGAGCTTGTAATGCCGATAACGGTATAAAGACACCTTTCTACCGAAAAGTTAGTATCCATCACTTTCCCAAGACAAAAGATCATACCGGTCGATTCGTAGTCCCAGAAGTATACAACATAAGTCCTCCATTCGAGTCCTGCACATCAGGAAAATCGATTTGTCCTAACGATTCCTCCCGCTGACTATTGCTTCCCATTATAGCCTCTCTCACATCCACGATCAAGTCATCCCGACGCATAAACAAATCTGCTATACTCCCACTTCTCTCCGTAGAAAGTAGCATCCTCGCATCTGCATTATTGAGTATGTACTCAATTTCCGGGTATGGAAATGAAGGTGACACCGGTAATGCAATTGCATCACTAGCCAGGATAGAAAATAGCATTACTTTTTTTTCGTTAGTCAATTTCTTGTGTTATTGGGGGAAGAGAATACAGTACCCACAGAATCGTAATCATTCTCCGCTACAAAGGCGACTCTTTCACCCTTCAGAGATGATAATCTAGCTGTGTTGGACTTTTGTATAAGTCGTTCTCGTGATTGAGTGATATCTCTGTTTAAATCGGCGTAGGTGAATCTGCGGCCTGATTGAGTGTGCTTTACCGCTAGACTGCTTGGTTTGTGTGTTGTAAGAGCTCGAAAGAGATTTGATCCATTTTTTAGGTCTAATTGATTCGAGTTGGAGAGAGATGATAGTCTTCGATGTTGGGTCTGGTTATAGGAAATAATTTGCTTAAGCAGGAAGCTGCTGCGTGATGCATGGCAGCGGACATGCGCGCATGCCGTCAACGATACACGGATGAGCATCCTGATTATTGTCGAGAATAAATAAAATCAATCATGGCGCGTGTCTCTTTTAAAAACGATGCAGTGAAAATAGACAGACGTTGATTGGATCCTATCAGAACTTCCGCGGGAATGTCAAGTGGAGTCTGGACCTTCTCCCAATAGATTATTTGACATCACCTGTCCAAACCACAACCATCACAACCTGTAACGGAAATGCAACCACTGAGTACCCAACTACTCAACAGGCGCATCTTTGCGACCCTTCACACAAGCACAATACCCTACCGATCTATAACAACCAGAATGTCATCGACGACAGCCTCATCGACGACTCCGGTCGAGGATGCGATGCGCGACAAGGTCCGTCTCTCCAATCATACAAGCTTACTACTTCAAACTAACAGACTTGAAAATACAGCTCGTCGCAGCATTTACACCGACAACCCTCCAAATCCGTAACGATTCACACCTCCACGCCCACCATGCGCCGATGCAAGGCAGTACTTCGAAAGAGACTCATTTCCAGTCCGTCCTTCCCTCGTTCCGCCTGTTTGACATACAGAGGCTGATTTTTTATTTGTACAGTGTAACGATAACATCAGAAGCATTCCAATCCAAATCGCAACCGGCACGTCATCGAATGGTCTATTTACTTTTCAAGGATGAGATGGCTAGAGAGGGCGGGATACATGCGTTGCAATTACGGACGAGGACGCCGGAGGAGGAGAAGAAACAGGCTGAAAGGGAGCAGAATTAGTCGACTAAATGGGCATGTCTCTCCAATGTGATTAAAAGGACGGGTGTATATAAACAGCAATCTACGGAATCAGTTCATAAAAGAGTAGTCATTTATTAGTAGGATAGTTTAGCGCCCAAAAGAAACGAAACGAAACGAACGGCAAGAAAAGACAAGGTAGACAAAACAGAAGCAGCAAATCTAGGTATGTACAACAGCAAGCATTATTCAAAGGTTGCCATTGATCGGTTGGTTTTGAGGGTCATTGACGAGCTGGTGGGCGTCATGCAGAAAGGGGGAAAAAAAAGCTTTTGCAATTGCATAAAACACAGAAAAATACTAACACGGTAGACTACAGTTGGGGGAATATCGGCGAGTACAAGGGGAAGGGGAGTGGGAATAAAGGGACAGTAATCGTAGGGATGATACGGAGAGGAATTAAGGAAAAGGACAAAAATTTTGGAAGCTGTACAAACTGCAGGACAGGAATTAATAAGGTAGGAAAGCAAAAAGCCTGGGATATTCGTCATTGCACGCTTCGTTGAGCCATTATGTATCAGCTCCTCGGCGCGTTTATTTCTTGTTGGCTTCGGTGACACCAACTGCGACACCAATGACAATTGCAATAATGAGAACTGTACAAGTTAGCCCTAAATCCGAAATACGAAACGGTAAAGGACAACTTACTAACGACAATCAAAATGTACCACTTCCACCGTCTGGCGTTTCGAGCACTGACAATAGCGCTGTCAATCTGCTTGTTGGCATTGTCGACATTCTCAACGACATCTTGTGCACCTTGGTTAATTTGCTCCACGGCGGGTTCTTGCTGCTGAACCAATTCGGCAACTTCCTGATACAAACGGCTCAATTCGATCATATCCTTCTCAATCTTGCGGATAGCGGTTGATCGCTCCAAGGCTGCCTGTTTGGCATCGTTTGCCTGTCGTGTGCGCAAGCCAGTAGACTAATCCAGTTAGTATGATATGCGCGTACAAGCCAATGTGGTGACATACCTGAAAGCTCTGCTCCTGACCCATCAAGACGTTCTGCACACCCTGTTCGACTTGCTCCGGGGTAGCGTCTGGGTTGGCAATCTCATATCTTCGGCGGACCTGCTCCTGGAGTCGCTTCTGGAAATCCGACTGAGCCTTCTGGTACTGTTCGATTTCCTTTCGCAGGTTACGGCTGGTAACATCGACCTGGGTCTGAACGCGCGCATCACCGGATCCTGGGGTCTGCTTGATCTTCTTCAAGAGGTCGCGGAGATAACGGAATGTGTTGTTGATGTCGTCCTCCACATAGTCCAAGTTCTGGCGAGCAGCTTGGTCTTCCTTGCCGGTGCTGGAATCGAGAAGCTCGTGCTGCGCCTGCGCAAGTCGGCCTTCTCTTTTCGCTTTGAGGTCCCGCAGACCGTCGTTGATCTCGGTGCACTTGTTGAGAATGCTGGTAGTGTTGTTTGCCTGGCCCATTTCTATCGCCGACCGGTTAGTAATCACAAATCATTGACCGGACCTGGTAGAGACTCACCATAGCCACCGTTTCCCGCCTCAACATCTTGATACCGCTGTGCTTGCGGAGCGCTATACGGATTGCTCTGCTGGCTGTATGGGTCGTACTGGCCGTAGCCACCGCCCTGTTGGTTGCCGTAGTTCTATACATATTATCGTGGTCAGTAATTGAACCTCTCTCCCGGCACGCAACCCGTGGATGATCTTATCGAATCGGATCAGATCGGTGTCGGTGGGTGATGACTCACACTCATTCTGACTGTGTATTAATTGAAGTATAGACACTCGAAAAACGTCGACTCGAGGTGGTGTTGTTTCCCGACGTCGTAACGAGTTTTTGCGTGGAGGCAACAGCAGTCGCAAGCTGGCTGGTGGATGACGATTGCACGTAAAATAGGGAGCTTCCAATTGCGTAGAAACTGAGTGCAATTAAAGTATACGGAATTAATCTATTTAGAATCGATTTAAGAGTTCACCGGGACGAAAAATCGAGGAAGAAGAGGAAGAGACGTGTAATCGGAGTAGGATGAAGTTGCAGTCAGCCAGTGAAGTAACACGGGGCAGGGAAAATAATAATTGGGAGGGAAAGCAGCAGGGTGAAACGAGCCTGAGGCCGTGACTGTGGCGGCCAGCGGCTAGCCCGATTATTGGCTGAGCGGAGAAAGCACAGCCCTTTGGCTTATCTCCACTGTCAGTTGGTCTATTCTTGTCGCTTTTCAATTGATTTCTTACATCGTGCTTGATTACTATCCAGAAGCAGCAGTGCTCTATCTGCAGAATGCTCCATCCTCTACTCCACGGCCACTATGGCTTCATCTTCAGTCCAGCTGTCGCAGCTCGAGGCATGGTGGTCTCCTCAAAAGGTATCTAAGACAATCATAAGCTAACTAAGCGTCTAGATCCACTGACGATCAGCCCCTTTCCCTGAGTGTCTTATTCGAGACTTGGCTTTGATTGAAGGCGATATCGTGAGATTCTTTATTCAAGTACAGAAATAATTGGTATATCGCCGATGAATATGTGGTGTCCGAGAGAACATTCCTGGCGTTACCGGGACACCCGGCTGAGCTACTTCAGCACACCATACTGACTCAGCCCTGTTAGCTTTGCCGACCAAACTGTAATCTTGCTCACCCTGCGATTGTCAATTGAGGCTGCGAACTTCGAGGAGCTGGCTGTTCAGTGTTCATGTCCATAGTTCATGATAGTTCATGTGGCGGTAGGCAAGTGTTCGCCATTGATCGTCATGTCAGGTCATGCCATGTCATATCAGTACACCAGGCTGCAGAATATTTTCCTGCCAATGATTCTACAGGCGGTGGTGGCTATGGGATGAGTCTGAACCACAGATAAAAATAGCAGACTCTAGCGGCTTGGTCGGAGGCTCTATTGATCGTACAGAGTATGCAAACTATTGAAGCTGTAAGTGTAACGACAGTTGAGAAACTCGTACCCTGGAGTCCTGCGACGCAACACGTGCTTGACGCTTACTAATCACTGCTTAGTCAGACAGCTCTGCCAAGAGCCAACGGCGTCACGCGGGGAAGGCTCGGCGTTACCCCAGATTAGTGTGCATGCAGACAGACAAGTCAGAATACACTCCCAACTCCTCTTTCTCTTCAGTGATCCGTCACTGTCAGTTCATCCCATGGCAGACTCTCTTGCCATCAGGTACAGCATAATGTCGCCCAAACGCAAGTTCTCCGATGTCGATTCCTCTGCAATGTACTCAACGGGGGTGATCTCCGCAGACGACGCCCCGTCCCATAAATCCCGCAGCTTCGGTCGCAATGTAGATAGGCGGAACTCGTCGTGGAGAGTCATGGGCGACAATGCTGTCCCCTCATCTCTCCCGCTATCAAACCTGACTGACGCTGTTCGAGAGTTGATCGATCCGGACTTTCATCCTGAGCTCGAGCAATTCTTATTTGATGACGAATCACCACAGTTCTTGAAGCCTGTATCGCCTCGTATCGCTACTGAAGATGTGGAATATCTGCGATCGAAGGGTGCTCTCACTATCCCAGAACCATCGCTGCGGAACGAACTACTTAAAGCATATGTGCAATGGGTGTACAGTTCGTTGCCAGTACTGGATTTACACAGCTTTCTTGCATCTGTGGCTCAAAATAAACCAGATGCAAATATAAGCTTACTGCTGTTTCAAGCTATCATGTTTGCCGGTACGGCGTTCGTGGATATCAGACATCTCCAGGCGGCTGGTTTTAAGACGAGACGAGAAGCTCGGAAAGCGTTTTTCAACAACACACGGGTCAGTACTCTGTTTCTGTGGTTCTAGACCTCCGCTCATGTTATCTTACTGTATAGTTGTTATACGTCTTTGACTACGAGGATGATCGTATCGCCATTATACAATCTATATTGCTAATGACATACTACTACGAAAAAGAAGAGACTTTTCAAAAAGATATCTGGCATTGGATTGGCGTGTGTTATACTCAAGCACAGTCAATTGGATTACACCGAGATCCTTCCAAATCTAGCATCAACGAGCATACAAAGCGGCTCCGGATCCGGCTCTGGTGGTGTCTGTATTCTCGCGACCGGCAAATTGCCCTTGCATTACGACGGCCAACCCAGATAAACGAAGGAATCTGCAATGTCCCATTGATCACACTGACTGATTTCGATATACGGCCTTATGGCGATGCAGTGGACCAGATCCTGCCGGAATGTAGGCATATGAGCGACACATACCTACAGCGGCGACTGGCCATTATGTTTATTGAAACTGTGAAACTGTGCCAATGTCTAGGCCGAGCGCTGTTTGCACAGTACACGCCGTCGAATTTTGTTTCTGACGTGACGCAAGAGACTACAATCACGTTGGTCCCGAGGCAAGCCTCCGACGCGGAGTTGCAACGTTGTGGTCAGAAACTAGATGCCTGGCTAGGCAATCTTCCAGAGGAAGCGACATGTGTAACGCCAAGAGAAAGAAAGGATCTCAAACCTGGGGACGATGTTTTATTTCTCCATGCGTCAATGCTGCAAATGATATATCACGCTACATGTACTGTTCTATATCGACCGCGAGCGTCATCTTCAAATATCACAACCACACTGACGACTTCAAAAACGTCAATAAGCGCAGCCCAAAAAATAATCCGAGATGCGGCATTGCACATTGCAGATACTGTTCAACACTTACGCACTTTGGGATTGACGCCGTACTTGCCTACATACGGACTGACTGTTATGATACCGGCCGCTGTCGCCCACTTGACTGATCTGAAATCTGCCAATCCAGTAGTGAGAGATGGAAGTAAATGGAACTTTCGTCTGTGCATCGAGATTATAAGCGGCTTGCGAGATATCTACCCAGCAGCTGACTATGAGACCGAATGTCTTGAAAAGGCATTCCAGCTACAACATGGACAACGCATGTTGAAGTCTGTGTACGTGATGCAAGATGCGACGGTTCATAGTCCTCGGGGGGCTCCTACTTTTGTCAATACGACGGAGCTGGATCTGTCAATACTAAGACCACCCCGTGAACCATCTCAGATTATTGAAAGCCCAGCTTGGACTTTTGACTGGCAGCAAGACCAGGATATGTTTCATCGTGATGGAAGCGATAAAGACAACGACTGTTGGACCATTAACCTTGACAATGACTTGGACATCGGCCATTTTGGTCTCCTCTCAGATGGGCTTTTTAATAATACGGGTGACGGGGTTCCGCCGCACATATTGATGATTCAGGGCGATAACGATGATATTGAACTTTCACAAAATCCCGATCTACCACTCACGATATCCAGGGAAGGTGAAGAGACAACCATTACAGGAGATTTGGAGCGAGATTTAGGATTTATTTGAGCAATTAATCTGTATACCATGTCGATGCAATGTTATATTGAGCGAGTATGTATATATTTATCTTCTAGCAAGTGTATTCAAACAATTTGTTCTATCCCTCTCCTCTAATAGAATGAGATTAATCACCCCTCTTCCCCCATCTATTAGCCTCATTCCCTTCCTCCCAAACATTTTCAACATATCCCAATCGCCTCTTAACCTCTTGCACCAACTGTTTATCGCCTGTATTCTTACCCAGATTATCACTCAATTTCACAGCGGGCCGACCACCTGCAGAAGAGATTTTGATGACGATGTTGAGCGGGATGGATTTTGTATTTGTCGAGAGTTTTGTAAAGTCATCTTCTCAAGTCAGTTATCAACCACAAGAAAAGAAGAGGAGAGAAGAGGGACGAACTGGTAAAAAACGTTCCCACGCCAAAGGTAGGCTGAAACCCAGCTTGTTCCGAAATAGCCTTGTATTCTAGACAATTGTTCACTTTGAGTGAATCAGAAAACACGATTACTTTTTTATCGGTTATGCCCTGTTTGTCGTAGAAGTCGCGGACGAGTCGGACAAAGTTGCGCGGATCGCCGGAATCCTGGCGGACGCCTGTGAAGACTTGTGCGTATGTTTTTGGTTTATGTTCTGGTTGTTGATGGTGGCGGGGTGCTTTAATGGGTGGTTCGATATCTGCTAGAGATTCGGGGGTGGTGTTGACTGTTATTGCAGCGCTGGATGGGAAGGTTGTGTCTACTCCCCGACTGGGAGTGGTGTAATCTGGGATGGGTTTGCTAAATGCTTCCAGGAAAGCCGGAGTGCCGAATGTATCTGTCAACGCAATTCCGAGGACCTTCACCATGTCAGTATAAAAACATAAAATTGAAAAGGGGGGGATGATGTACCCCCTCCCCAAAACATCCCAACCAATACCTCAACCCCATCTCATTCGCATTCTCATAATCATTCGTATACGCCGCTATCCCCATATACCATTCATGAGCTACCGTACCCACCGGCGCAACACCATACTTCATAGCAAAATGCACATTACTTGTCCCCGACAACGTCCCCGGAAACCCCTGCCGTTTCGCGTCCGCCGCCGCCTGTACAAGACCCTTCATCACAAGGTCGTGGGTATGATAATCGCGTCGCCGCCTTGAGCCAAATTCAGAGAATATGCACCCGTGTTCGAGTAAGGTCATACCCTTGGCGTATGCCTTCTCTTCCTGACCCTCATAATTCCAGTCTGTGTCGCAGAATTTGAAGTATGCTTCGCTCGTGAGCGCGAGTAAGGGGATTTCGTAGAGGATGGTTTCGACCCAGAGACCTGCGATGGTGTATTCTAGTATACCTAGTACGTCGTCGTTGTCGTTATCATTGTCCTTGTCGTCAGGTGTGAATTTGATTTGTATTTGTTGCGAGGGTTTGAGTCGGAAGGTGCGTAGGAATGAGAGATAGGCGTCGTTGAAGTAGGAGCAGGATTTTTGAAGGAAGTCGATTTCGTCAGGTGTGATGGTTATATTTTCGAGTCCTGGTTTGTTAGTTGTCAAATGTCTCTCTGCATCGACCAGGGTCAAAAAACTCACGCTTCATCTGCTCTAGTAACCATTTGTATGCCCCGCGCGACAACTTCATATCCGGAGTACGGTTTGTGAAGCCATAGGTAACCTCTTTAACTCTGCATCAGCACTGTCAAGCTGTATCAATAAATTAGAATACTAACCAACGTCTGGAAAATACTTTAACACCGCGCATTGCATCGTCAATTTGTACAAATCCGTATCGAGAAGGGAGGAAATCCCTTCTGGGATTGGAGCATCCCCCATGTTGCTCTCTTCCAACTCTCTGATACTTGCAAGATGTTAGATGTTGGAAGAGGAATTCGTGTAAAAAGCAGTTTTTATAGTAAGATGCTAGGTTGTAAGTTGGAAGTTGTACTTTAGTCGCTAACTGCGGGGAGTTGTTGCGACAGATTTGTAAGTTGATAAGATTAGGACCCCGCTATCAAAACTTATGCAAGCTTTAAGGGAACCATTCAGGACAGAATTTCTGGGATCTACAAGAGTAGACATATTCTATCCTTTGTCATGAACAGAATTGCTATATTCTACTGCAGGATGGAACAGATCTGATATACCCTAGATTACAGTTACACTCCCTTCATAACAAAAAGTGAATTTATGTATTATCACATCATGATTGTTTCAATTGTTTTCAGAAAGAAAAAAAGTTGATGACGCGGCCAAAATCAGAATGAGATACCAGATGGCGCTTTCCCCGATTGGGAATAGATCACATGACTAAATCGGCCACTTGCCTCCAACGGAGACCATGTTCATACACCTCTCATCATAAGAGTTGCAAATTTATCGATATTCATCAAAATGACATCGGAAGACTGTGCAACTGTCCTCGAACAGTTCATTCACGATGGTAAGTAGCCAAACAGTCGTTATATGGTTACGTCGTACTAACAAGACAGTCGCAAATCTACCGGCCGAAATCACGCATCTAATGGAAGAAATCCAAGCCAAAGACAAAATTATCCAAGAATGTCGCACAACAATCAACTCCCGAGACAACAGCATACAGAAATTCATTAAACTTAACGGCAGTCTTGCGCCGAACCCCAAGGAGGAACAATACAGCAAGACCATCTTACAAAACTTTGACCGATGCCAGAGTCTGCAAGATGAGAAGATACATTTAAGTGAAAAGGCTTGCGTGTTGCTGGATCGACAGATTAAGAAGCTGGATATAAAGATTGGTGAACTGGTGAAGGATGGGATATTGTCAAATGATCCTCCGCTGCCGTCGTTGCTGGATAATAAGAGTCAATATGCGGAGCTGCCGGCAGCGTTTATGCAAGATTTAGCGGCAGCAGCGGCGTCGACGTCCGGTACTTCGACTGCGTATACACCACTGAATCCTACGTCTGGGAATGTCGCGACACCTGTATCGGCTGCTCAGAGAATAGGCCAGGCAGGCTCCCGTGCAACCAGCGTTACTGCTGGACACCACCAGACCCCCAGCAACCGTGGTTCGGCACCCTCGACACCAACGGCAGCAGCTTTACATCTTCAACAACGGCAACGAGAATCCTCAGCGGGTGCAGTGGATAGCAAACGAAGACGATTGAATGCCTCCCTCGGCACACTCCCTGCTGCACCTTCAAATCTGCGTCAATCCTCCCTAGGACCTGGTACACCCAAGCCCGGAACACCAGTAGCAAGCCGTGCAGGAAGCGCAGGACCTCGCGCAACGGGCGTCACCAAGAAAGCAACTACCAAGAAAGTAGCCCCGCATCAACAAATCAAGAAAATCAAAGCCGGCAGCAACATTGCAAAAATCATCAAGCGCTCGTCTAGTGTGGGCATGAAGATGAAGAGTGGACATAAGAAAACCCCCTCTACGGGGGATATAGATGATGACGATGATGATTCAATGCTCAGTAGTGCCGAGGTCTCTGAGTCTGAGGGTGCGAGCGTTACGACAACTACTAGACGTACGGCGGGACATGGTCCGAATACCATGGCAGATTCTGACGAAGAGTTGGACGAAGATGAGGATGAGGGCGGTGAAGATACAAAGGTTTATTGTACTTGTCGCAGTGTCAGTCATGGAGATATGGTGGCCTGCGATAATGATAATTGTCCATATGAGTGGTTCCATTGGAAGTGTGTTGGGTTGACGAGGGAGCCCTTGGGGACTTGGTATTGTGTGGAGTGTAGACAGACATTGGGAAAGTAGTCTACTCGTTTGTTTCTGTTTGTTTAGTATATATACCCATTATTCGTTCAATCAATGTCAAAATTCTTATAGTTTCGACATTCGTAGTCTCTTATCTAGGTAACTTCTGCAATGAGGTACATGTAACAGCTATGCATCGAGAATCCCAAGATAGATTCATCTCCGACAAAAACTCCGGCCGCTATGCAAATGTATAAAACAAACTAATGCACACAACCTCCCATTCCCAATTTCCAGGTTGTGAAAGGATCAGAACCCCAAAGCTTTTTGAAACCACTCGTCAAAATACTCGCAGTTCTCCGGACTCACAGTTCCACCCGGTTGGCAAATCTTGAACACGGGACATTGTCCACAGGGCGCTTCGGTCATGCCGTTCTTCCCATTGTAGAATATCTTTTGTTGAACCTCCGGAGTCCGGTCTGCATCCGCACGAGCCTTGATGATCTCATCAGGTCGTCTGACAGCTTTGTAATTTGCGTGATCGTTTAAAGAGACGAGTCTCCCGTCAAAGCACATCATGCGAAGAAGTTGGCTGATACTCCCCTCGTCTAATTTCACAGGGGTGATGCCGGTTTTGTTCACTTCGGTGGTGATCTCTCCTACCGTTGGATAGTACTTATAGTCGGCTGGATAGGGGATATATCTCTTTTCCTTTTCGTCTTGTTTCACAACCTCTCCAGTGTTGAGTTTTTGTCTCTTGTTGCTGCCGCTAGTGCCGGATTTGACGACGATTTCATACCATGTTCTCTTGCTAACCGTTATCTCAATAAACTCGGACAAGACACCAATGAATTCTGCATCGAGCACTCCATCGGTAAACCATGCTCCGCCCGTCACGTCTTCGGCTGGCGTGAGCTCCGCGAGCATGTACACCTTTTTACCGGGGTGTTTGACATTGACGATTGATTTGATAAAGTTTTTCCCTTCGAGGGATTTGAGGGCTTTATCTAAGCTGGTTTTGTGGAGGTCGGTTCGTTTGCCCAGTTGGCGGATCCAGATACCTGTTCGGCCTGTGGAATGGATGACATTGTATACTAGTTTTTCGGTGTCGTTGAGACTCTGGATTCTAATCGAAGATTAGATTCTGTCGGTGGTACGTCAGATGAGAGAAGAGCACTCACTTTTCTGCATCTTCCTCAGCTATGACTTTCCAAGCTAATCGATTGTCGCTATCTTGATAAACTCGGAAGAGATTCTGGTCTACTAGTTTCTGAGTACATTCAAGCAGAATCTCCAAATTCTTTGCAGGTATGATCCCCAGACTCAAAATATCGCGCTGGTAGAGCAGTTGACTGCCAGAGAACTGCTCCCGGCATCGCGCGTAGATTTTACTGGCAATGTCGTCGGTTGTACCGCTCGCCGCCATTGTGGTCGTTTAGTCAGTCGATGACTGTTTTTTTTTTTTCTTTCTTCTTCGTATTCAGTTGATGCACCGTCTCTCTATCACCGATATGTCCTGCAGTGTAGCATCTTCGAATGAACAGCTCGATATGACCGAGAAGCAGACCGAACGCAGCTATTGTTGGATCAGGAAAAAGAACGAGGATAGATGAAAAGATAAAATAAAAAGCGTGGGATGCTTTCCTCTATCAGTCCGAAATAGGACTAGCGCTGGCCAGCTCTGAGAAACTCTGCCTCAGGCATGGACTAGAGTACCCTCCCCACTCTGCTAAGCCAATCAGAATGCGTTGAAGCTCGAAATTTCCAGAAGCTCAGCCAATCCTCTCTTTAAAGAACCGCAACTGCCAG
This sequence comes from Talaromyces stipitatus ATCC 10500, assembly GCF_000003125.1. Classification (NCBI taxonomy): domain Eukaryota; kingdom Fungi; phylum Ascomycota; class Eurotiomycetes; order Eurotiales; family Trichocomaceae; genus Talaromyces; species Talaromyces stipitatus. The sequence goes on from NW_002990114.1 coordinate 2,743,768, forward strand.
CATTCACCCATCAACAGACACTACGGATATCACCTTTTTCTCTGCTCCTGTATTCCTCTGTTGATTTCTTCTACGACCTATCAACATGGCTGACGCACTAAAAGCAGAGGGCAATAAGGCCTTTTCTGCAAAAGACTATACTACCGCAATGTATGTATATCCCCGCTCCACAGTTGACCGACCCCGATCATACAGTTCATAAACTGACTTGGAATTTTATCGGGATGCAGTGATAAATTCACCCAGGCTATTGAGATCGAACCACAAAATCACGTCCTCTATTCCAACCGTTCAGCTGTTTATGCTGCGACTCATGACTATCAGAAGGCTCTCGATGATGCCAATAAAGCGACTGAGATCAAGCCCGACTGGGCCAAAGGATGGAGCCGAAAGGGAGCTGCTGCTCGTGGATTAGGAGACCTTCGTATGTTTTACTCTCCAAGTTATTGGTAGTTCTGCATGCTAACATCGGTAAAGTTGCGGCTCACGACGCATACGAGGAGGCGCTTAAATTGGAACCCACCAACGATCAGTTCAAGGCTAGTTTCAACGCAGTCAAGCGGGCCATCGATGCTGAGGCAAAAGCAGATGGTTTCCAAGGAGACACAGGTGGTCTTGGTAGCATGTTCAATGATCCGAACCTTATCCAGAAATTGGCCAACAATCCCAAGACGGCCCCTTTGCTCGCCGACCACGAATTCATGACCAAGTTGCAGAAACTCAAAGATAACCCAAACAGTATCGGTGCAGAACTGGGTGACCCTCGATTCCTTCAGGTCATGAGTGTCCTGCTCGGTATCGACATGCAATTTGGCGCTCCGCCAGGTGCTGGTGGACCGTCCGGAGCCACTGAGGCCGAAGAAGATGTACCCATGCCAGACGCCCGTCCCAAGCCCACAGAGACTAAGAAAGAACCTGAACCCGAACCCGAACCAGAGGATGAAGAAACTATTGCCAAAAAGAAAGCCCAAGAAGCCGGTGATGCGGAAAAGAAGATTGGAAACGACTTTTACAAGAAGAAGCAATTTGCCGAGGCTATTGAACATTATCAGAAAGCTTGGGAACTTAACAAGGATGTTACCTACTTGAACAATATTGGTGCTGCCAAGTTTGAGAGCGGTGATTACAAGGGGGCTATTGAGATTTGCGAAGAAGCGGTTCAAGAGGGCCGTGAACACCGTACGGATTTCAAGACCATTGCCAAGTGAGTACCCATCAACTACATCTTTCTTGTAGTATATACTGACAACAGCAGGTCCTTTGCTCGTATTGGTAGCGCATACGAAAAACTTGGCGACCTCACTCAAGCAATTGAGTATTACAACCGATCCCTTACCGAGCACCGTACAGCCGATGTCCTCACCAAGCTCCGTGCCGTCGAAAAGGCCAAGATCAAGGCTGAAAAGGATGCCTACATCAGTCCCGAAGAAGCCGAGAAGGCTCGTGAGCTCGGCCAGAAGAAGTTCCAAGAGGCAGATTGGCCAGGTGCCGTCGATGCATTTACTGAGATGACGAAGCGTGCCCCTGACGATCCTCGTGGTTTCTCGAACCGTGCTGCCGCTTTGATCAAGCTTATGGCATTCCCTCAGGCCGTCCAGGACTGCGACGAGGCTATCAAGCGTGACGCATCTTTCATCCGGGCTTATATCCGTAAAGCCCAAGCTCTGCAGGCTATGAAAGAGTACAGCAAGGCTCTTGATGCGTTGACAGAGGCATCCACCCATGATACCACGGGCAAGAACGCACGCGAAATCGAGCAGCAGCAGAACAAAATCCTAGAAGCGCAGTACAGTGCTCGTGCAGGCGAAACGGAGGAACAGACTGCCGCACGTATCCAGAACGATCCAGAGGTACGTTTCCATTTTACTTTCACAACTTATTTGGACAAGTAGAAACTAACATTGTTACAGATCATGTCCATCCTCCAAGACCCCATCATGCAAACCATTCTCCAACAAGCAAAGAGCGACCCAGCCGCTCTACAGGAACACATGAAGAACGCCCAAGTCCGGAGCCAGATTCAGAAACTAATCGCTGCTGGCGTCATTCGTCTCGGACGGTAAATAGCGAAACAGCTTACTTTCATGCCGCTAACCTAGCATAACTGTCTCTTTTTGATTTGCTATGATTGTGACGATTGTATGATTGATCATCATTAACTTGACTGAAATTTCAGTTTTTCATATTCATTGGGTCCATGGCGTGTTGCTGGCTTCGATTGTTGCAGATGGATTCTAATTAGTTTCTTTCAATCACATATCATTTTCTAATCAGGATTTCACTGTAAGTCCTTTTAAGACTCAATATTGTGATTCATGAGGGGTTTGATACCTCCGCGGAGGCAGCGAAGACACTCCTCACTGAGGTCGATGCCTTGTGATTTGCGGGGGTGTCTGACCCCGGAATCTTCATCCTCGAAATTGCAGTGTATGACTGATTGTTCGGATTCTTCTGGTAGCGGCTTCTATAATCATGTGCTCTCGTACCCGGGTATAGCTTGATACTCCGTACTTGAAAAGGAGTACCGGTATGGTATGTGTCTATTCGCACACACAACCAAACTTTCATGATTCTAGATTCGAGTCTAACCCTCTCCATGGCCCAACCTGGTTCTTCCGTTTCCGGAATACGGATCCCCAGAAAACCTGGGGTACATTAGCTCGTTGGTAGTAGCATAGTGAATAGCTACTGGGCTCGAGCGATCATGTCGATTGGTTGGATCGAGCAGGAAACCATAACCATGGCCAGATATTTGCACGGATTGGATATTGATGCATTTCCGAGATAGACTAAATGGGAAGCACTAAGTTGTTCATATGACTCTCTGTTGGGAGGATTGGTCATTTGGTCATAAATACCATGCTTTCTTTGCGTCCCATTTTCAACGTGGATATGGTGTCTCTCAGGCATCGTCCGCAAGGCAGATTTGAATTGCTATCAACCTCTGACTTGTGATATGGCGGATAATGTTTCTATACATATACCTTTAAAACACAATTTGCTGTACATACCTGTTGAGATACGCCTCCAGATATATCTCTACTGCTTCATCATCTCATCAAACTCACGACGAAAATTCGAGTTGCAAGTGTTACAACTATGTCAACAAATCCATGGCGAAGCTTGGCCACACTTTTTTGCTGAGTATGGCCGTCATCGGTTCCGAAGTCTGGTAGACTTCATCACATGGGTCAGGAACGCTCCATCACCTTATGTCCTTGGATTTGTTAGGAAAGTTTACTTCGAATTCAGTGGAAGGAGCTGGGAAAAGATGTGTACTCATGGCAAGTATGTTGCAAGTATCTCGAGGATGTTCACCGCTGACACGGGAGACTAGGTTAGATGCAGCTATCATTTCTTCGTTTATGGTTAGTCTTGCTTGGATGCATGACGTTCAAACACTACATCTCGACTTCCGTAACTGTGATGACGCCTGGTTGAAGAGAGGAAGCACCATAAGCGAGCAATACAGCACACAACAACAACTCTGTGTCGACATGATAGCCCTAACTATGCAAAACATTGATTCCCATGACCTTTCTTCCAACATCCTGCATGTCGATTTCCTACAAAGCTTCCACAATTTGCGTCATCTCCGCTTCTCGGGCTATACTCAAACGACTCCCGACCGATTTCTCCAGATCATGAACTCATTGACCAATTTGGAACAACTGGAATTGTTACATATGTCACCACAACTGTATCTCATAAGCGCCGAAGACATTTCCCAGAAGTTCGCGGTAGCAGCTGCCGTGTTGGCTTCTATGACGTCCCCATTGAGATCTATCTCTATCACTTATACTGACAGCGACGCGGCACGAACACCGCCTTGGTTTTCAATTTCCTGGATGAAGGGATTGCTTCGGCATGCTGGGACGTTACAACATTTCAAAATTCATTGCTATTACCAATTGATGCCCGCAGATGTGTTTGGGGCTTTACTTGATATAATCGAATCACTCCAGACACAGTCACTGAAACGCATCGAGCTCAATTTGCGGGTTTCTCTACAGGCAGTGTCAATGAACACAAGTTCGCGGTTTCCTACGAAAGATCACTGGATTCAAATTCATGATCTTGGCTGTATACTTGATTTTAGAGACTATCTACGTGGGTAGATCCGGCCTGATAAGGGAAGTTCCTGTTTAGGGTTGACTGGGAGAAATAGGCATATGGCACACCAAGCTATAAGGATTGAGAAGGAAATTAAGGTCCGTGGCTTGCATAACTAAGTATAGCATTGAACATATTTACTGCTAGGCAAGTCTAAGCAACGTGCTGCCAATCGAATAGCCTCGGAGTCAAGTAGACAGCTTGTCCTAGTCCAATGTAGATCAACCTCGAGTTAGAAACGACTATCACATCATTATTCATCAATCCTAAGATCAATGTAGCTAGAAAATCTAGGCACATAGTTCATATACCAGAAACGAAATGCTTAAAGTAGGCACGGAAATCACAGCTTCGCCTTCCCTTCTAGACTCTTCACTCTCGACCTCTCCTCAAAATACTCCCTCACCCTTCCCCTGGCAACCTCAATAACATCCGGATCCTCAATTGTCGGCGGCACATGGAGCCTTTTCTCAAAGTCATTATTGATGACTGCATTCTCAACCAATTCCCTCAATACTCTACGCAATGTCTTTCCACTCCGTGTCTTCGGGATCATGCCTACGCCTTGAATCATTCCGCCCAATGAGGCGATGGCGCCAATTTGGTCGCGCACAAGAGTGTTGACTTCGTTGAAGAGTTCTCTTGGAGCGGTTGCGGGTATATTGCCGTTATCATTGCCCTTTGCGTTGGATGCCTGGCGAGGTTGCACAAATGCGAATGGAAGGTGGCCCTTGATCGGGTCTGGGATGCCAACTACGCTTGCTTCGCCAATGAGGGGATGGGATAGGATGGCCTGTTCAATTGCACCTGAAGAATCTTGTTAGTATATACTATGACCCTGAAGAAAAGGGGCGCACACCTGTGCTGAATCTATGTGCTGCGACGTTGATGATATCATCAGATCGGGACATGACATGTACGTATCCGTCCTGGTCAATCATGCCAGCGTCACCTGTGTCAATCCATCGTCCATTGAATCGTAGTAGATAACTCTTGTAGAATCTCTCATCATCATTGAACAAAGTTCTAAAAGCTGTCGGGGCCAACGGAATGGCTAGAACAATATTGCCCATTGTGCCTCGCTTGACTTCCTGTCCATTGTCATCGACAATGCGAACATCGAAGCCCGGCATGGGCTTTCCAGCGGAGCCTGGCTTGATGGACAGATGAGGCTTGTCCTCTACTTTCCCCAGTGCTAATGTGTAGCCCAGATCACTTCTCAGTGCTAACCCTGTGATTGGTGATCCTGATTCTGACGACCACCAATTATCAATCACCACTGCACCAGGTGCTGCATGCTTTGTGAGAAGATCCTGGAAGTTCTGCACAATGCTAGGTTCACTACGTTCACCTGCCAGGAACAATGCCCTCAAGGTCTTGAGTCCTCCGCGATCCCCGACTCCCTTGAAATACTTATTGTCTGGATCATCCTTGCGAATGGCACGGAGGGCAGTAGGCGCTGTGAAGAGTGCATTGACTTTGTTTCGTTCGATTAATCGCCAGAATGTGCCTGCATCCGGCGTACCTACAGGCTTTCCTTCGAAGAGGACTGTCGTTGCTCCAACGAGTAGAGGTGCATACAGGATGTAGGAGTGTCCCACAACCCAGCCAATATCAGAGGCACAGAACATGACGTCTCCTGGTCCTTTGATATCAAATAGATACTTAATTGATAAGCTCAAGCCGACGGCGTGTCCACCCGCCTCGCGTACGACACCTTTGGGTAGTCCGGTTGTTCCTAAATATAGTCAGCTTCTGCCCAGATAGTTGTTAGGCAAAGAGTTACCTAGGTAGAAGACTTACCGCTGGTATAGATAATATACAACGCCTCATCGCTCCTGATCGGTACTGGAGCAGCCCGAATGTTCCTCAACTGCCCACTTCTCACAATGCGTTGCCAATTTCGCTGCCCACCGACCTTATCCGGATGATTCCAACGTAGTTGATCGCGCTGCCATATAATCACCTTCTCCGGTTTGAATTTGGACTGCTCAATGGCACCTTCGACGAGTGGCCTATAGGGGATGGGCCCTTTGGAACCTTCAATGCCACAGGATGCAGTCATTATGACCCGTGGTTTTGCAGCTTCGATTCTCTGGGCGAGAGATGCCGATGCGAAGCCACCAAAGACAGCGGCATGGATAGCTCCAAGTCGAACGATAGCGAGAGCTGCAATCAGAGCTGCGGGGATCATTGGCACTGCAAAGCAAGGGTAAGTTATATGTGCTTCCATTCTAAGAAAACAGGGTGGCATACTGTATATTATGACAACATCGCCCTTCCGAACTCCCTCCTCTCTCAACACACCTGCTAGAACTTCGACTTCATCTTGTAGTTGGCGATATGTATACTTGGCGCTCTCGCCTGTCACAGCCGACTCCCAGACAATGGCCACATTGTCCCCATTGCCATTTTCAACATGTCGATCAACGCAGTTGTATGTTGTCGAAATCATACCATCAGGGAACCAGCTCCAATGGTCATGAATGGCGGTGCCTTTACCTCCTCTGAGAGTGATTTGCTTGGTAGTGTGCCCCAGTGCGCTGGAGGGCCGTTTGTGCCAGTGGATAGACTGGGCATGATGGGACCAAAAGGATTCAGGGTCCTGAAGAGATTGCTCCTGCACAGCATCTTGGGGGTGCTTCATTGTGAGACAGTCCTTTCTCTGAACGTCTGTATAACTTCTATAGCAATTGTGTAAGTATAGATGGAAAGATGCGATGATGACTGAACAATTCTTCACAGTCAACGTTGTTCATATGAGATAGCTGCCCTTAAGCAGAAGCGAGCTCCATCGGTCCGAAGTTCATACCGAGGAGACAAGACGCAGGTAGGGGAGCGCTCTGTTTAAACAACCGGCCGGTCTTCCAACCAAATTGCGTTTGTAATATACTGCTAGGTACTATGATCTCGACTGACCAGAGCAGCTCTGCGGCTAGAGCTGTTTGTCCCTTTATTTAGCTGGAATATATTGACATATCCATGAGGTTACCGGAATTCCGAAGGTTAGTCAGCTGGAGGAGGTACTTCCCCGGTCTATATTGCCAGGCCCCACCCCCGCATATTCCTTCCCCACGGAGAAGTACCTCGGGAAGAACTGCTTAGCTATTTACACCTAAGGTCCTTCTGCCGGTACGTGATACATCACTCTGATGCATACCATTGCAGTATGGAATTTTCCCGGAGAATGAAAGAATGGAGAAGGAAGGAAGATGAAAAGATGAATGGGGTCATTACTTTTTGGAACAGGGTGTACTCCAGGAGAATTGAGATTAAGAAGGTTGTAAGATGGATCACCAGTTGTCTTACTCTTACTCATTGAATGTGTTTACAGCCTGGAAGGTGTGTGTGTACAATCTGAGTAACTATGGATATCACTACTCTTGTTTAGATCTAGTCTCTAGAGGACATTTTAAACTAGATATAACGGAGATTCAGTCTGTAAAGATGAGATTACGTTCATTTCATGGATAAACTTGAAGAAAGGAGTGATTTTTATGGTTTTCAGACCTAACTACCAAAATAGGTAGTCGGCATTCATCGTCAAAGTGGCCGTATCATTGAACATCAACATAGACATTAAATAACTAAAGAAAGAAAGGAGAAGGAAGAGGAGAAATGTCAGTCTGAGTCCTCATCATGCTCAACTCAACCACTCATCATACTCTGGCTCATTCTCTGTATAACCACCATGAAGTTTACCAAGGCAAGTATCAGAATGTCCGCACACCCTAATCACGTCCTTGATATGCTCAGAAGTGAGGGGCTCATTCTTCCATGTCATAATTCGATGAGTAATAGTGATAATGTTCCTAATTTGCTTCCCATTCAATCTCTCATGTTTCAAGCTCTCTGCTATTTCCCAAGTATTCGAGATCATGGAGTCCGCATTCGAACGATTTAGCCGTTCTAAAAACCTCCACCAGATCGATGACCTTAGATACGGGTCCAAGGGAGGATAGTAAAGCGCAAATTGAATTCGAGACCGGGATGCGTCGTTCAATGTGCTGAGGTGACTGCATTCTAGAATCACTATACCGTCGTAGGATTCCACCATTCGTATGAAGACGGACACCAATGCATTGCGCTCCAAGTCATGAAGGCCTCTTTGTTCCAAGAAGATATCCGCCTCTTCTAGGAGCATCACGCAATCCCAGAGATGTCCCAGACGAAGGGTAGACTCTAGGTTTTTCTCTACTGCTTCAGCTTTTGTCCCCAGCTCGCTACAGGTCACCCTGTAAAGCGGCTTCTCTGCCAGTTCGGAAATGCTTTCCGCTGTGTGGGTCTTTCCTGTTCCTGGACCACCGTGAAGCAAAACAACGAGGCTTTTACCTTTCCCAACCCTGGGCTCATTTGATTTTGCGGTCTTCGAATGATTGACGACTAGCATTCCAAGGAGACTTCTTGCCTCGTTGTTTAATTCCAGACTCTGAGATGCCTCTCCTCTCCAACGCACATCTGAAATTGAGATGTGGTCGACTTTGAGGTCGTCCCATTTCTTTCTCAAGAAATTATATCCCTTCACCCTTGGAGGCATTAATGCCTTTAATTCGTCTTCAGGAGGGTCGTCCCGGGCCATGTCGACCTTATTATGTCGATATTTTATCCTCGGCTGGTACGGGTACAGATGGCCAAGTGATTTGTTCCCGGGCTCAGTTCTGTAATATGTCTTCATGTCAACCATGTAATGTTCTTCCATCTAGAAGAAGAAATTGATTAGTTGAGATTATTCCCGCTCAGGCGTTTTCACACAAGCTTACCCCGTTACCAGTTGGGTCTGGTTCATCAGTCTTATAGGAGACCAGTCGCTGCACACGACATTTCCATAATATATCAGTCCTATGGTAAAGCATTTTCCGTATGTGATCTGGCGCGTAGCAAAGTGGGAACACTCTCAGCGTTGCAATCGATTGGCCTTTCAACTGAGCCACTTGGGTATCCCCTCCTCTCGCTTCTTGCAGGTGAGTATCTTCCGATGAAGAAGAGGCATTTGGAGGTATCTCGAATTTCAATTGCTCGTAAACCCCATAAAAATAACCGTCGAATTTCCATGTGAAGCATGCCAAAGTCAACTTACGAGTAACATTAGGTAAGTGGTGCGACTCGTCCTCGTTTTCTGATATGCCATATATATGCTCCTCCAACTTTTTGGATGGGCGTCGTCTAATTTCTAATGGCCATGATTGAGCCCTATACCCTGTGTACTCGCCGTTCTTGTTCTCAACCACGATATCACCGGGCTTGATAAGGTACTGAACGTACTGGGGTAGAATTTCTTTGCGTTGTAGGAGAGAATCAACCGTGTCGTACTCATCGCCAAACTCCTTAATCATGAACTCTAGAAGAATATCGAATTGAGTTCGAGTTGTACTTGGAAGATCTTCCTTGATCTTGGACATTTCATGCCGGGTATGGTAGATGAATAAGGAAAGCACAGAAAGCTCACTTCCACCTTCCCAATATTCCTGTAAGATGTCTTGGTACCCTGGTTTCTTGCTTAGTATCCGCAGGGCTTTCTTCAACTCCCTCGACACTGGATAGATGCTTCTAGCACGTGGAGTTGGGTCACAATCCTTTCTCGTGTTTAGGTCTGGTTCGCTGGAACTCTGTTCCAGGTCGTAATTGTAGTCATAAAAGATGACAAAGGATATGTCCGGATTTGATGCCAGGAAAACTTCCAAATTTTCCACTCGATGGGTACATTGCAACGATGCTCCTCCATATTCGTCGTACATCGCCACTGGCAGGTCCATGAAGATATTCGAATTCCACCCTGGTGGGCTTCGCCAAAAGTTCCGATTTTTGCGTCGTCCATTTCGATAATTGGTATTGCTGTCGCTGCCACTGTCGGTATCATCATCACTGGAATAATATTGGACATTCGAGCGAACATCGTCGTGTAGACGATATAGCTTCTGGTATCTCGAAGGCTGCGGTCGTACTGCTTTGGACCGTTTTTGCTCAAGTTCTGTCTCCAGGAGCTGGATTCTCTGATGCAAACGCTTGATTTCTGAGGTCGTCCGGTCATCGTAGTCTGAATCAGAGTCCGTATCAACGCTTTCAGTAAGGAATTCCGTATCAGACCTCTTAGGTGGTTCGGGGGGATTCATTCTGAGAAGCAACAGTCGGGCTTTGAGCGATAATCAAGAGCAACCTTGGAACTTGACAGCGGAGGGCGAAAATGATATCGTACCTGGCTGAGATGAACGTAGAGTAAAGAAAAAGTATGTATAACAGAGAATACTCGCGTAATCTTAATGATTTATAAATGATCTGATTTTCCTGGCAGGTCTTTCAGGCTGCTTGTCAGTCGCACAGGTGAGGGGTTATGGTGGACACACAAGGTTGTGCATGCAATCCATTCTGAACAAGGTTGCGAATTATCTCTCATCCTTTGAGAGAGTATCGAATCATGTCCCATTACGCATGTAAAATGGTGAAATATTGATCAGTCAAGTGTAAACTATATGCGCATCACTGACTGTCAACTACTAACAGGTGAATCTGGCCTTGACCACAGGAAGAACCTCTTGAAGTGCTTCAAGCACGTATTATTCAATAATGTACCCAATACATAGTGAACCTTAGATGCCACTTGTCCCTTGAACTAAAGCATAGCCTCGATAATCTGAGATCTAATTCTCTTCGTCCGTTTCAACAGCGCAGAAGTCTGATTGAACCTATAATCAAGATATCAGTACACCAACAATCCACATTGAGACGATTCGGACTTGTCATACAATGGATGGTCCGACGAACCAAGCAATTCAAACGTCCAACCCTCTAGACTATTGACAGAGATCCCCGAAGCAAGCATGCGCCGCAACGCCAGATTTCGCTCCTGAAAGGAACTTGACGAAACAGCATCTGCAAGGACTACAACTTTGTAGCCATGTTTTTGTAATTCTATACTCGTTGCGTTGAGCAGGAAAAATGGCAAAAAGATGAGGTTCGTCACTTACCAAAAACAGTCTGCGAGACGCAAATATGAGCCTCAACCCCGACAACAACGACATGATCTCTCTTCTCTCTCTTGAGAAAATCAAAAACTTCTTTGGTCATCATGGAAAACTTCGATTTATCGAATTCCGGTGTATTATCTCCTAGGTGTTTTTTGATGCTTGGAACGCATGGCCCGTACCTGGGTACACACTGAGTCGTTATTATGGCTGGGATTCCGAATGGCTTAACTGGCTTCAAGTCAGTATTTCCATCTATAAAAGTCCTGAGAAGGAGGAGGCGTACTGATCTCTGCAAGAGTGCAAATGGACTTTTCGCTAAAATTGTGCTGGATCAGCTTCTTATCCCGGAACAGTTTCATGTGCAAAAACCACAACAGCGTACATACACTAAATCGAATCTATGGATGATGTGCTGATATTTTGTTTGCACGTCACATATCCTGTTTAACCCTAATCAGTAAGATAGAGTTTCGGCTAGCTGATCAACTCACAACAGGATAGGCTTCGATAGGCTACCCATGGTGTTTCACTGTTGATAGATGGTTAGCAGTCCGAGATGCTAGGTATGCTAATGCGCAACACACTCTGGATATGATAGTCTCACATATTTTATGCCACGTAATTATTCATCGATGTATGGTTAACTTTTTGTCTTTTTAGGTAATCAGTACCGACGACTCCGGATGGTTGGTGGGAAACTACCGAATATTCCTGACCAATGGATGGAATGTCAGACTGGAACCCAATATTGATCAATGATGGTTTTAACCCTCGTGAGGAAAGATGCTGTTCATGTCGCGATCGACAAATCACAGTGTCGAGGAGTCCACACTGTTATAGTATTCTGTGTTAAGGTCGGCGGTCCAAACATCACCCATTTCGCTCAAGAAATCATTCCAATTAAGCCAAGATGCATCAATACTGATATTGCCATTCATATACGATGCAGCTTGTGCGGATTTGTCGGTGGTGGAAAATGCCTCTGTGGAATTCGTGTTGTTATCATTGTACGGAAATCCAGTTGAGCCTGATACACCGGAGGGAAGTATTAGATGCGAATTGCTCTCAACCGGGATGTGACCTGGGGTGTCTATTCCTGTAACAGTTGACAAGCTTGAAGACCTCTGCTCGCTCAACATACCAGCCCGGACTTTATTTACCCTGGCCATGAGCTTCTCAAGTGGCTTCAGTACCGTTGCGAGGTCGCTTTCTGCCATCAATGAAGAGCAATAGTCAAACCCTCTCTTTGCAACTCGATAAGCTCGATCGCCAAGTTCTCCATAGCGTGGTGTACAGAGTTCTGCAAGCAAGACTGCCAGAACCTGCCATTTAAGCCACGTTTTAGAAAGCCATGCCCATGGAGCAAAGGCACTATCACTTGCTTTCCACAGAGTTCGCTCCATAATCTCCGTGGTGACTTTCAGAACATCAAACTTATCCCATGGAGGGAAAGGACTGTTTTTGCTAGGATATGGTGGTCGGCGAAGGAGAAGATGCATATTCAACACGATATCCTCCGCAGTAAATTGTATGAAGCGTTGAAGCTGGTGCGGACAGCCCTCAAGTTGTGAGCAGTATTGTCGTATATATGTCTCAAACTCTGAAATAACCTGAAGCTTCTTGGGCCACGATTCCCATGAACCAGCCACATCCGGTGGGAATTCCATCAACCTCCTAGAACATATAGTGGCTTCGTGAATCACATGCGAGAATGCCATGTCCCAGGATAATTCCTGGCGCTTGGAAGGTTGTGCATATTTACCAGCTTCGTGATTGATGATTAACGGTTTCATCTCAAAGTCCCTGAGTGTCATCATAGGCCGAGTGCCGCGATCAATAGAGGTTTGAGAATCCAGCATTCCTATACAATACCAGAGACGCATTTTCAAGTCGTCACCAACTGACCTGTGTTCGCATACTTCTTTTTCTTGGCCAGTTTCAGTTCCCGTTATCGGAAGACCCAAGGCATTTCCACTCCTGATAGCGAGTGCCAATAGTGTCCATGACATGGCATACTGTGAGCAGACTCTTAGTCCCATCTGTTGACTGGTTAGAAATGCATTTCCCCGTTTACTTTCGCCCAGAAGTATAATATACCAAGTAAAGGACAAAAGATTGCAAGGCAAGTTTATCGGGATTCGTGAAAAACTCCGAGCGAGCCAAAGCAACTTCCACAGATCGCTGATGTCGATAAATTAGACTGCTTTTACTTTCAGAAAGCATAGCATCACATTCGCTTTCAGTCATTGTGCATATTGCCATGAAGTAAACAGCACGCTCCACAGCATGGATAACGGGAGACGGCGAATACTGTTTGTCCGGTCCATATTTTCTGTGAATAGCGGTCTCAGCTGCAGGCCAGTAGGTAGCTTTGAAAAGACAGTCGACGCGGTCGTGATAGATATCTAGAAGGATTTCTCTGACATTTTCGGCCGGGGGTGCCAGTAATTCATCATCGCTTATAGAAGGCTGATAGCCAAATAGTATTGATGTTGAAGAAGGTCCCGTTTTGCCTAACGGTTCTGGTGACATGAAGCTGCTATTGCCTTCATTTGAGTCGTCAAGGACCTCTCTAATGCCTGCTACCTAATGGCGCTATCAGCACAATTACTTGATATCCATTCCCATTGCTCGAGACGCCTGTCATGTAGCAAATTGAGTTCTCAGATGATGCATACCTCATGTGAAAGTTTGGCAAAGAAATCCTTCGCCAACATTGCATTAGCTTTGACAGGTATCGGCAGTGGGTTAGGCAGATCAAACTCAGAGGTCGATAATTCCATCCTAGTATTATCATTCCTCTCAATTTGGGACTACTGAAGGGTTTAGGTAGAGCAAACCGACTTTGTTCGGGAGCAGATCTCACCTCTAGTAGCTTAACTAGATCTTCCAGCTGAGAGACTCTTGACTCCAAGACCGTCTGCTTCCTGGCATTGCCACTTCGACCTCGAGGATGGCGCGCACGCTGGACTGCCGTACAGCTTGTTCCTGCATGTTTGCAGGCTGAACATGGGGATCCCTTGTCGCATTTTGTCTTGCGTTGACGGCATTCGTCGCAGCTTAGTTTGACGACTAATGGGTTCATTGTGAGCTTGTCGCTTAGGGATCAATCCCTTCAGGAATTCATGCATGGAGGGAGTGATGTAGTTGGCTATAGTTGGCTGTGATTTGTTGATCCAAGTACGAGCTAGACTGTATACAGATTAGCCAGTGCATAACCCTAACCCTATAAATTGTCCACTCCTTTTGGATATTTCTTCATATCAAATAAAACCATCGAAATATTGAGGCCGGGTTATTTCGACTCTTTCGCTTTAGAGCTCATATTTCCAGGTCGATTTTTACAATATAACTCTATATTCAAAACTTCATATATAAACCCCTGAAATCAGATAAACCATGTCCTCCGTCAGCGGAGACAGAACCCGTAACACCCCTATTTCAAAGCCTTGATAATATATTCCAATGCCCTTGAACTAATCCCTCTCCTGGTGTTCTTCATTTTGTCGCTCACTCTCCTCATTTTCTAACTGCCACTCGAGTGGATCAAATACCCCGAGAGGGGTCAAAGGAACGTCCTGCATTTGCACGGAGGGTGCAAAGTCTATTTCTCTCAGATTTTCTAGGATTTCAACCTTGAGACCCTCAAGGTATTCGTACGTGTTGAGATTGTCCATGTTTGATGGTTTCACTTCTAACATGTAGTCGGGGGCGAAATGCTACATGTCCCAGTTAGATCTCACGCTGGACGGGAGACAAAAAATCTGTCCGAGATTTGAAAATACGTACCTCGTAAAAAGTATTGTACGGAATAACCGGTGATAACTCTTCTTCAGCCAAAACCGCTGTCTCGTTGGCCCACGCACGAGCTACATTGCGGACGGTATAGCCACCGCCACCCAACACAAGCATAGGAATGCCGAAAGTCTTGACAAAACTGACACAATTAGCATGCCCTTCCATACTCAAATTAAAACTCCCAAGGCGGTCGCCAGATAGACTATCAGAGCCGCATTGCATCACTATGGCTTCCGGGCGAAAGTGTTTCATGATGCCGCAAATAATAGGCTGAAAGATAGATTTATAGCTGGCATCATCAATTCCGTCGCGTAGAGGGACATTGACGGCATGGTAACGTCCACGGTTGACGCCAATATCGCGGATATCGCCTGTACCAGGGAAAAAATCGCCAAAACGATGAAATGAAACTGTCATCACCCGATCCGTAGTGAGGAATGCCTCTTCTACACCATCACCGTGGTGGACATCAATATCAATATATAAAACTCTTTGGTGGAATCGCAGGAGTTCCAGTATTCCTAATACGATATCTATTCCGAAATAAGTAAATCATAACCCCCAAAAACGGGCGAGCTAAGTCGCAGTTACATTCAACTTACCATTTATGTAGCAAAATCCATTGGCCATTGACTTTTTGGCATGGTGTAAACCACCCGCCCAATTAATAGCAATATCACATTTGCCATGATTCAAATGTGCAGCACCTTCCATGCTGCCTCCAGCGCTAATAGAACAGAATTCGTACAATCCCTCGAAGACGGGATTATCCTCCCAGATGCCGAACTCCGCATGTGCCGAAGGAAACTGGCGGATGTTGTCGGGAGTAATACGACGCAAGAAATCGACATAGTCATCCGTATGGAACTGCGTCATTTCCATTGCAGTAGCCCTTTTCGCACGCTAAATTTTGTTCTCGTCAGTTTTTCCAAGTAGCAAGGTCAGAAGCAAAACCATGGGATGGAAGACCCGGCTGAGACAAAAAAACTGCCGGTGATCCGGAAAATGGGGGACAAACAACCACAGCATAGAAAAAGCATGCAAACCCATCACGTACATAAACCTGCATTTTCCGATGAACTCCATACGTAGTGATCAATTCATGCGCCAATCGTATACGAAAAGGCTTCATCGGATGCCCAGGATAGTAGGCGTATTGTCCGGCATCGTCGTCATAGAAATAAGAGACTCGGGACTTGCTTCCTGGACGATATCTGAATGAAGGCGGATCGACTGGTTCAAATCGATCCATATGGAACTTGAATCCTAAGGGGGGTTGTGGGATTTAGGTCGAATCTTTTATTGGAACAAGATTAAGGTCGGGGGAGGGATGCCGAGGCTATTTATATGTGAGATCTCTTCTTTCCAATAACATGCAAACACAGCAAACCAGCATAAAAGAGGTTTCTTGGATTTGCCACAAAGACTTATTCAATATATGAAACTGGAGGTCGGCACATTATAAGGACAGATGGCCCTGGGCAGTATAAAAAGCATTAAAAAACAGCTACTGTATAATTACAATCGAATACAGAGAGTATTTTACCGCTTATCCGGATAAGTAATCAGTGTATTCAAACTCGTTACTTCAGATGACGGATTGGTACTATTGAAAATATTCCATTTGTGTCAAGTCGGTGGCCCATTAGTCTAACATCATAACATGAGGCAATTGGATCTGGCAAGAAAAGCAGCAGTGTTACTGATAGATACAGGTAAGTTCTTGGAGATTCGTATTCTGTATTTGACGCGTGAATAACAATATCTACTTGTGTACGGTAAGTTACGTACAATACAAATACGATAGTAAGAAACAAAAAGATGCCGAAGACTGACTTTCGACAGCGCCTATAAAGGACCAGACTTCACTCGAATTGTAAGACAATCTTTTCTTTATTCACTTTGAGAGGTTACTCTAGTAATCATCTTGCATATTAATTTAATCAAACATCTGTTCTCCAGAAATGTAGCTCTTCCCTATCATGGCTCACGTCATACGAAGACACTCTATTTATCCTCGAGGCTCGAGAGGATCACCACTCTGGAAATGCCAAACATTTTGAGCAATCTCTTTGAGCTTATCCAGTTCAACTACAATACCCAGTTCATCTTACCGTGGCTCCCGAGCAGAGACATCACTAGACCACTCCTCCTTCGACGAGGGGACTCTAATCGGCTGCTTAGGCTCCGACCTCGACAACACAAGTTCCCATGTAACAGCCGGAACCTGATCTGGCGGATTAGCTCTAGTCAAATATTTACGATTAATAAGACTCCAATTCTGGAACAATATCTCTCTTTTTCGGGACTGGATAGAGGTTACGAAGACCAGTTTTACCTTCTCCCGAGACTCCGTAAGCCACCATCTCGCATTCCAAGTCAGTCCTTTGATAACGAACGGTACCCCGTCTGTATGATACAGGTAGGCCATGGAGTCTGTTGAGATGGCGGGGTATATAAGACTTATCAGGTTTCTTCGTGAAGGTTTTGTTATCTGTTTCATACTCAGATGATGCAAAAGGAAAAGCTTTGTGTGCGTAACCTTAAGATTACTGTCCATATGAACTAATTCCTCATGAGGTTCACGTTGAGTTCTTCAGTGGCAACTCCCAACTCGTTGATAGTCATCTTGACCAATGCCAGTCTTTTCTGAGGAGTACGCTCAGAGCCACGGTCATGGTCGTGAAAGTAGATAAAGTAGCGATTATAGGTCTTGTCATCGACATTCGAGAAGATTACATATTGGCTTTGTTGGCCAGATTGATCTTGCTCGAAAAGGTCGTGCTCGTGGGCAAGGAGGCGAGTGCCTTGTTGTTCGTTTCGAAATCTGTATTCTGGCGTGTTTGCAGGGACTCCGAAGAGCTTGTAGCTAGGAGTATCGTTTGCTAGCCATTGAGTCTATCCGTTTAATCAGACGATATATCAATAGTTAGTTAAAGATTAGGAGATATCAGAATGTTTAGGTACAATCAGATCAGTATGACATCAATTCTAGGTTTGGTCATCTCATGTGATCAGGCATGCCCTAACCTAGTCATACACTCGGCCGATTGGAGATAATCATACAGTCATAGTCGAAACAAGACCAGATAAAATTTGTCGTGGCACTCCCAGTGGATTCTCAAGTCATGTCTGATAGAGTACAGGTGAATGCCGTCCAGAGACGCACTATCCATTAACCATCTCTCATGAAGACAACTAGAAAATTCGAGTAGTAACTTGAATTCAAAATTCATTCAAAATAATCCAATCCTCTATCTGCACAAACAATACCTCCTCAGACATACAAGAAACAAATCACTATGAAAGCCGCAAGTGTATAATATGTAATAAATTAGGAACAGTGAAAGAAGGTCAAACAGAAATCATGCTATCAATAAGCATTCAAGTCAACAGGGTATCTCATTCGGAATAGATTGTATGTATATGTTTTTTGTTGCGGCGTACAACACCCCCCTTAATCCATTTTGCATGATTAAATGAAATAGTCATCACTCGCACCGCTTGCTTTTTCCTTTTTCCCGGTATTTGTTGGTTTGCGCCTTTGGTGTCGAAAGCCTCAGGTGTGATACTTCGTGGTATATCCTCGTGTATTTCCGTCGCCTCGTCTCCGTACGATCAGAACATAAATTTGCATGTATTCATGCACGAGTTGGTCCAATCCAAAAGTGGTGAATCACAATCCGGCAGACTCCGACAGCCCTGCACATAAGGGGTAATAACAAAATCCCGGCCCTATGGTGCCATTATAAGACAAGGCAGAGTAGTCAAGTCAAACAGATCCATAGATCAGAAGAGAGTATATCGGGAGAAAAGGTTCGGAGATGGAAGATGTAAGGCAAATGGCGGGAAGTTTGAACGAGAAAAGCTGCGGAAAGTCGACTGTCCCAAACATGAAAGATGACCCAAAGAGAAAATCCATCGGTACCAACAAAAGGGTCAATCGCCGTAAGGTATGCATATACCAAATTTGAAGTGAGAAGAGAACACGAGCCACGCTTCACGATGCAAGGGGGTAAACGACGGGAAAAAAAAAAGAAGATAAATAACGTCATTGATCATACGATCTTCCGCTTTATAAAACGACACATTTAATGCCACCCCGATGCTGCCGCGCGCGATCAGTTCGGAAAGTTCTGGGATATTCTGGGTTAGCGTCGCGATCACGATGTTGGCCCGGGAAACCCGTCGTTCGTCGCTCCTGTAATCGGCCACCACCTTGCTGTTGCTGTCGCTGTTGACGTAAGAGCCGGACGACATCGTAAAACGCTTTTTCCACATTGATACAATTCTTCGCCGATGCTTCGACGAATTCGCATCCCAGCTCCTTTGCCAAAGCTGCTCCTTCTTGCGCAGAAACCGCTCTTTCCACCGTTTTGTCACTCTTGTTGCCAACCAACATCACCGGAACGGGACCGGAATTAACGCCTAAAGACGGCCCTGTTAGAGGGGAGCCAAGATAGCTGGCTCCAGTGGGAGAGCCGGAATTGGCCGATTCCTTGACTCTCTGAATCTGGTTGTAGAATTTGGTGATGCGACTAAACGAGGCGCGTGAGGTGATACTATAAACAAGCACAAAACCTTCTCCATCGCGAATCCACTGGTCCCGCAGGGCAGTGTACTCCTCTTGCCCCGCGGTGTCGAGAACTTCGAGCATGCACGATTGCTGATCGATGACGACTTGCTTCCGATACGAGTCTTCAATGGTTGGGTCATATGTTTCGACGAAATGATTTAAACAGAGCTGCGGGGTGAGTTTCTCGTCAGAATGCCATTTAATTGCGACCATGAGATGGATAGGTCCTCATACCTGAATTGTGAGTGCCGTCTTGCCCACACCTCCGTCGCCCAAGACCACCAGTTTATACAATGTCATTTTGCCTGCCATGGTTGTGACTTGTTCCGTTTAACGGAAATATAAAACTGAATAGATTAATGAATATATTGCGTAGATAGGTTGTATCGCATAAAATCCGTGATGAAGATAGAGAACCTGACAGCTATCGTCGCAGGTCAGGAAGTTAACGAGGACCGGTGGGGTTCGGTTGTGAGGGGGTGACACGGCGGCAATGAGTGGTTCGCCGGCGGAGTCGTAAGGTCAGGATATATTTTGCTGCTGTGAGGCGGAAATTCAAGCGGCGTGTGCCAGAGTCGGATGGCAGTTGTTCAAGGATGAAGTATTCATCGAGAAAGAGAAAAATGTGATTATGATTGGTTTGTGAGGAAGATAGATAGGTAGGCGTATAAAACAAGGGCCGCGTTTTAGAAGCACCGAGTACGTGCAGAGGTAAAGGAGAGAAAGAAGAGAAAGGTGATTAGTGATAGTTACTAGACCGTAGCGATTCAGCAAACCACGCTAGACTCAAAATGAGCATCTCTCAGCGAGAGGAGGAGAGCAGTCAAGACTCACGAGTAGTAAAGAAGAGAAGAAAAAGAGAAGAAGAGAAGGCATGCAGATAATTGGGGGAAAGAGGGGGCGCTGTATTATTTGTTACACCTTTAGCTATGGCGGAAGTGACAGTACCGTACAGGAGATTATGAGACGCTAGCGATGGTCTGGGCTGGTCTGGTACGGTATGGTACCATTACTTATCGCAGCACGATGCCTGATTGGCCAGGACTGTTTTAGCCGCGGGGAAAAGAATGACCTTGCCCAGCCTGGCGAAACTTTGTCAATGGCACAGACTTCTTCAATACGCAGATTATCTACTGTCTGTCTGTGCAGTTTTTCCTCGTGGATTACGGAGTATACAATTATATATATACTAGGAGATATATCCATCGCATCCATCACGCTCAGGGCGGAGGACGATACCGTCGGCCACGCACCGTTCGACGGGGGGCCGTGGATGGGGAATATCCCGATAGTATAGCTCCGCTTCTCTCGCTGTGATTGGACCGGCTGGATTCTTACTTGTGCCTAGCTTATTTAGGGACCCTGCCAGACTCAGTTATGCACTTCATCCAGCATCAGTCTCTACACCAAACGTATGGCTAGAATTACTACAGCCGCGGAGGTGATCAAGCAATCGAGCGAAGGATATCGATTGTTGATATATCCTGCCTGGCGTTGAGTTGCGTGGCATGGCAGGTAGATTCCTAGGTGGCTCCTTCCGCAGATTATCATTTGTCAACGCTGAGCTTCGACAGCAAAAATATCAGCTTCCTACATCCCTGTCCCACCCAGAGTCCTTTGCTCTCGAGTCCCGATCTGATAAAATAAACGGAGAATTGCCGTGCTGACGAGCATCGCTTACCTACGAACCAGGGGCCGCGTTCCCACTCAGCCTAGCACTACGTACAGTATCAACCATTCAAATGCTCCAAAAGCTCCGGTCTACCGCTCCCACGGCAAAATCAGTTGCTCTGAAGAACAATTCTATCTTGAAGAATTGGGAGCTGCTCTACAAAAGCACGTCAATGGACGCGGATTCTGCGACACTGATCCTTCCATCTTATGTTGATCCGGCGACCGGGATTTGCCCGGGACGTTGGCGATCGGCAGTCCTTCTATTGTGCGAAGAAAATTTATTCGTGTTCCTACGGATTGGGCAGCCTTCACGTGTTTCAATACGTGCCGACTGGGCCCATCGGTGGATGAAGATGCGGTCTTCTTGATATACACTCGGCGTACCGAGAAGTCTGTAGTCCGGATGAAATACACCACAATCTCTCAAGTCCCAAGTTCCTTTTGGGAATGAAAAGGGTTCAACCCTTAGTATCCAAACCATGGTCCACTAATCTGGTTAGAAACTAGTTTGACACGCCCTAACCCCTAGGACTAACCGCACTAATAGAACATTTAGCTCCCCCGGAACGATGGCTGGCTGGAGTCAGAATTCTGAAAGCAGTTTCCAATATCGAAGATTAAACGTTGGGCGAAAATTCGGTAACTAGTAACTAGTAGCTACACTTCAACTTTTACTTGAAATGTTTCGGTATGTGGACCAGTCTGTGCCGCTCGAGGTCAAATTTCCAAACTGCGAACGGACCACATAAGACTCTGTGCGTACGGTAATAACATTTTAGCGGCTCCATATCCCATACAAGCTGCCTCGCATGTTGCACGTTGCAGCCCGACGAACCCATTTCCAGCAGGTCCAACTTGCATACGCCGCACAGTGCGCGGAGGGACGGATTATGGAGCACGTCCTCCGTAATTATTTCCGCCTGGCTGGGGTCTAGGGTGATATAGTACAAGCTAGCTTTATGGGGCAACTTTTTACAGGCTCCATCCGACAATTCAGAGAGCGAGCCTTCAAGTTCCACTCTTTTAAAAACGGAATGATCTCGACAAAAGCCATTTTACATGAAATCGTCGTTGGTTTACTCAGGAAAAGATCAACAATACTCAACTAATAATTTTCTTATTCTTCGAGTCCTTTACTACTAGTTACGTACTAGTCCAACGTTCACTAGCTTATCTTTTCTCTTACGCCGTTTGCGGTTAGTATTCGATCCAGTTACGGAAACTCGAAAATAGAGCAGTCAACCAGGATGCCGGGACACAATCCAAACACTCCCCCCTGATACATCTGGTGGAAGTTGACTTGTCAAGCTGTAATCCTAGATCCAACAGGGATTGCGTATGCAAATTGCTTAACCGGCGTGTGTACGTACCTACTACCTATCTCGGTAACTGACAAGGGCCTCCGGAGAATGGGAGTTTAGCCTCAAATCACTGTTGAAAGCTGTGCATACAGGACACAGGTACAAGGGGTCCAGCGGTTCCTGGGTCCGATTTATCCAACACTTTACAAACCCAGCTAGTTATCCCTTAACTTCCTGTGCTCTGTACGTATGAACGGAGTAGTTCTCCCCCTATTCCATGCTGGAAGCTCAACGGAATACGTATATATTAATTAAATGTTTGAATACATGATGTGGAGTCCTAGTTAAATAGTAGGGGTGCCGGAGACCCGGTTGGCGGTAACGTAGCCAAAAGCTTCATATATTGCAACATCTGACTTGTAACTTAGCTAGATAGCCGTGACTCATCCGGAATCCGAGCTGGGTTTGATATGTTCTTCTAGAAGGGTACAGAAGTACGTACTTGGAACGTTAGCCTCTGACCTCGAGAGTTGGGAGTATAGAAGTAAATATCAAATAGCTAGGTGGTAGGTAGGCTAAAACCCCAGTCATGGGACAGTATAATTCCTACGTAGAATGTTTTATCTAACGAATCGGGTTTGAACACTATTCGAGGAATGACGACGACAGACGAGAATTGATTGCATCTCACATGCAGAATCTGGGGTCCCCTTGTCTTTGTCTAGAATGCCATTACAGTCCAAACCCGCGTGCCACAAAGCCTTTGTTGTAAGAATACAGCCCAACACAGCGCTTATAGGGGAATTATAATAGGTTCTCGACTTTTTGTTGGTGATATGGAGTGCTTATATAGCATACATGTAGCCTTGTGGAGGAAAGGCTTGACTCCACGACTTGGTACATACAGACTGGTTTTCCGGTTTACTTTGGTACTCTTCTTTAAACCACTGGCATCTCAAACAACGTACAAGTTAATGTAACAAAGGTCAATATCGCGTATCTACGATTTATTCCCTGTACCCATCATACTCTTCCGATGTACACCTACCACTCAGACCAGAGACCAAACAGTTGCACGGCACTCACTATATACCCATTTACTTTATCTGATGCTCATAAGTGATAGTGACTTAGTCTTCTGTGGGATGCCCTTCTTGTCCCCTGATATGTTGCATTTAGGGTTGTTTTAGGGTTACCCCTATATACCTGACTGGTGACGCTCTGATGAGACTGAGACTGAGAATATGATATGAGAAAGCATCAATCAGCGTATCACATCTATGATTTGCAGATAACTTGTAGATGATGTATCCATCATTCAATTGCAGCGCCGATACTATGCGGGGTAATCCGGTTTACTTTTGGGGTAGCTAGAATGAATTACAAATCGTCATCAAATTCCTCTATGGATCTTATTTCACCTTCAGATTCATACAGAAGTTACACTAAGATCATCAATTGAACCCCAGGAAGAGAAAGAAGAACCATGTCAACATTCCCACCATCTTCGCTCCGTCCTCTCCTTGAGGAAATCAGCTCTCTTCTTAAGGAAAGGAAGGAGACTATCTCCGTAGCTGAGACGGTATATCACCTTTCTGCTATTCGAAACCACGAATACGAAAAGCTAATCGGCATGTTTTCCAGGCCGCAGGAGGAATCATATCAGCCTCTCTCCTCTCCATCCCAGGCGCATCAGCATACTTCAAAGGTGGATTAACAGTACGTCTAGTCTCTTCTGGGACGGAAAAGTAATATCCCTGAATACTCAAACGAATCAAGCTATACACCCTCGAATCGCGCATTGCCTTTGCCGACTGGACACCAGAACTCATAACAAATTACAAAGGACCGACAACCGGTATTGTGGCCGGGTTAGCAGAGTCAACTCGCTCAAAGCTTCAGTCTACGTATACCATTTCCGAGAGTGGGACGGCGGGACCGGGTGGTGGGAAGGGGAGTCGGAAGCCGTATGTTTATCTTCTCTGTCTTTATTGGGATGTGATATCTCTTATTAATTTGGATGTAAAGAGGCGTCGTGTTCGTTGCCGTGGCAGCTCCGAGTGGATCGTACACTAGGGAAGTTGATACGGGATATGGCGAGGATAGAGAGAAGAATATGGTTGGATTCGCGGAGGAAGGGTTGAAGTTACTCCGAGACGTGATTAAGGGGGATGCTAAGCTATAGACCAAATTTTTCCTATGCGACAACTAGAAGAACTGGAAGCAATGATTGATATTGATTCAAACCCGCAAAACCAAACTCCGTATTGATTGAACGTACAAGATCATACTTTCATATCCATAAAGAAGGAAGATATCTATTCATTCTTCCATGGAACGCTGAATGTGCCCACCCAGTCCTCAACTTCTTGTCGCAACTGTACAATCTCGGAAATATCTTCTCCACTGCCAATATATTCTGTAAACGCCTTCAGGCTTCCAGGATTCTTGCGTCCCTTAACTTCCGCACTTTCCTTGGCCGCTTTATCGAGTTTTTGTGTGATTGTGACTGCACGGTCAACGATATCGCCAACTCGTCGGAAATCTTCAGGCTGGAAACCGCGGGATGTCATGGCGGGAGTTCCGAGACGGAGACCACCGGGTTTGAGTGCGGATTTGTCGCCTGGGACGGTATTCTTGTTTGCGGCAACACCGCAGAGTTCGAGGACTCGCTCGACGCGTGCTCCGTCTACGCCACGGTTCTTGAGATCGACAAGTACCAAATGGTTGTCTGTGCCACCAGAGACAATATTGTATCCCAATCCACCTTCATTGACTGAGTTGCCCAGTCGGTCAGACAGAGCTTTGGCGTTTTCAAGTACAGTGAGTTGATAGTCGCGGAATTCCTTGGTCTGAGCTTGTCCTAGAGCAACCGCAAGAGCAGTGATGGTGTGGTTGTGGGGACCACCCTGATGTCCAGGAAAGACTGAGGCGTTGATAGGACCCTCAAGATCGTACAATTCCTTGTTACCCTTCTTATCAGTGCGGCGAACGCCCTTTCGGTAGAAGATCATAGCACCACGAGGACCGCGCAGTGACTTGTGTGTTGTCGTCGTGACTACATCCGAGTATTGGAAGGGAGAGGGGATGACATCGGCAGCAACAAGGCCCGATATATGAGCCATATCACTTAGTAGGTATGCACCAATCGACTCGGTAATTTTGCGCATTCGAGCATAGTCGATCAGCCTGCTGTAAGCAGATGTTCCTGCAACGATCAGTTTGGGGCGGTATATATTGGCCAATTCTTCCAATTGGTCGTAGTTGATCAGACCGGTGGACTCGTCAAGACGATAAGGAAGGGTTTCAAAATATTTGGAGATAAACGAGATTTTCTTGTTGGGTATCTGGTAGCCATGAGACAAATGTCCACCGTGAGGCAGGTCGAGGCCCATGAGACGGTCATGAGTGTTGAGTAGAGCTGAGTAGGCGTACAAGTTTGCGGGTGATCCCGAGAGAGCTGTTTAACACTGTCAATTATGCATTCTTTTGTCAAATGACGTGTATCACCAACCTTGCACATTTACACCCCATTCTTCAGGATCTAACCTAAAAGTCTCCAAAGCACGTTTCTGACATAGAGATTCGGCCTCGTCGATAAACTCGTTGCCGCCGTAATATCTAGCTCCGGGGTATCCTTCGGAATATTTGTCTAAGACCAATATGTTAGAACATAGTACTTGAATGCTATTGCAGTAACCCACTTTGCATCACACTGCCGAGTGCATCGAGAACGGCTTGGGAGGTGAAGTTTTCAGATGGAATCAAGTTGATGAAATGTTTCTGTCTTCGTTTTTCCTGTTTTTATGCCATCGTAAGCAATTTCCTGACCTTGCTTATGCTTCAATATAACGCACTCTCTGTAAAATGGCAAATATCGTCGGATCGGCTTCTTCGAGGTGTGTGGAGAGCAACTGCGGGGATCACGTACGTCAGTAAGCAAGTCGACAGAGTTGAGTTACAAGGAGAGAATGCTTATTGCAAACCTTTTGTTGGCTATCTTGATTAGCATCAGATACATTGCGTTTCTGCGAGACCGCTTGCGAGGGGTGGATGCTCGCAGCTCTGTGAGAACGACATAGCGTCGGGGTCGTAGCTCTGAATGAGCTTCCGTTCGTCACCAACAGCTTCGATACCTGGCGGCTGCAACGGTTGAAAGACATTGTGTATTGTCGAAGCAACTGCCGATGGTAACACAGCTTAGATCAATCCCAGTACGAGCAATGGGTACTTTATGTTAAAGAAGTCATGCGATTATCCGCGGAGAGTACCATGAGATAAGGCCTGCCTTGTAGCCTGAGGCATTCCAACCTGAGCGTATTCCGCGGAAAATCTCCGGAAAAACTCACGGACCGCAGAAGCTGTTCCTGATTTGGTTAGTGCATCGGCCCGCACAAGAAAGCGTCTTCTTTCGCTCTCCGAAATTCCTCTTCTTCTTCTTCTTCTTCTCTTCAACACAACTAAATCCAAGATGAAGAGACGGCCTTTTCGGCAATTGCAGCTCTCACAACCACGGCCTTCTCTTTACCGAGTAGTGCTGTCAAGTGGGCGATGCTGACATGTCCCGGGCCTAACGCACCATCCTATTAGGGACAATTTGAGACTATCCGATTGGAAAGTTGTGTTATTTCTACGCGAATGCCTTGACGGCATCTATATTCAATCATCAAATAAAAGGCTATACATATTTACTATTGACATATACAATATCTTCTCCATGATACTCATTCATAAACCCGGCCAATCTATACGTGTCAGCATATGCCTTTCAACAAGAGAAATCAACTCACCAAAAACAGTCCGCTCATCGGCTCTCTTCGAAACAGTCACAGCATCTCCAACTCGCACCTTGGCCACCACATCTTCCCTCAAAAACCCATACCGGCCAAAGACAGGCTTGTATTTGGCACCTTGATCGACGCGTCTATCCTTGTTCAGTTTCTTGTAGATAATCCCGTCATCCGCCTTGTGAAAATCGCCGGTCTCAAAGTCGACGTCCAACGAGCGACATCGAATGCAATTCGATGTTAATATAAGCTGTACTTCATCTGTAGCACTAGCCAGAGTTAACTCTGACCAAAAATCCTCTTCCCATGCACTCTCAGCACCACCGATGACAATATTTGGTCGAAATCTGGTAACTTCGACTTTTCCCTGGCCTGGTCGGCTGGCGACGTCCTTGACTGATTCTTCATTCACAACCATATACGAAGCACAATCGGCAAAGGTGAGAATCTCCTCATCCTTCACCTGCGTAGTCCCGGTTCCAAGACGAGGTACATAATTTGTCAATGTAGAAAGCCAACCACCTCCTTGAGCTGACTGGCGAACAATATTCGGATTCATTGATCCCAAGACTCTCCTCCGGTTCAGACCTGTATAGGCCAAGACAACGGGATATCCAAAACACTCGCTGAACCAGTCATTGTATTTCTTGTCCATGATATAACCCGTCATAGGACTTTGGTGCATCGTCACGTGGACTTTTTCTAATCCATCCACGTCTGGTTCCAGTGGTACCTCTAATGTTTTCCGGGGTTTATTCTCAGATACAGGTGGTTCTTGATATGTGACAATGATTTTTTTTTCTTGCTGCGTCTTGTCGTCATTATCATCAGGAAGAATGAGATCTGTTAGGAACAAGGACATTTGCGGGAAATGCGGGACATGCATATTTTTCAATGTCGGCTTGGATTTATTGCCCTCTGTTTCGATGCAGGTATCGTTCTTGTCATTTTCATTGGATATCATGACTTTCAACAGCATGAAACATCGGTCGTAGAGGATCCCATGACGAGTAATGGTGGCCTCTTTGAGTTTGGTGGGTTGGAGTGATTTGATGGGGTAGACGTATAACTATTCATATCAGTGATTGATCTAACTCCATGGAAACATTCTCAAATATACCTCGCTGATATACATTTCGATGATTTCAAAATCTCTTGACAATATCTCCAGAATGCAATTTGTACCGAGACAAAAGTCTATAAAGTAATTCCTGGAGGGCTGCTCGGATCAGAATGCCAGAAACGGGTAAAAAGAGACGCAAGCCCAGATATCTCCTGCAGCCAATTATATCTGGGAACCAGTATACTATAGAAGATACACAATTTTCCCCAGATAACTGGATGATAAGAATAGGAAGAAACAAATTTAAATAGCCCTTGCGCTCAGACTGATCCCGTCTGACTTCCCAAACCTACCATTGGAAATCGGTATTGATCGCTATGTTGATAATAAAGCTTATCCTGGCAACAACATATAGCAGTTTAGATGAAGCGCTGGACAACTCATGTGACCATTTTTTGTCTCTAACTGGTCTGCTACAAGCTTCCGTCTAGCAATATTCATATTTTGATCACCTGTCTACCAGTCAAGGGATTGGGTCAAGGGGAATCCCCCAGATCCAATTGCGAAACAACATTATCTATAATAAGACAGACATAGTACTTCTCCAGACAATCGATCTGGTGCTGGAGAAGCCTGGGAACCTACTAGGGTGCCTAGGATGTACGGACGCTACATGGACGTCTTCATAAGTGACGTTTGAAGATGTTTCCAAGGTTGATTATTAGAATTTGCCGCTGTTGTGGTTGTAGTTAGTATATATAAAGCAAGTCATCCTATAAAGCCCTCAATGAAAAGGGCTGTTCACAAAGGAAAGCTCACCAAGACTTTTCAAGTTTTGGTGCTATAGATTAACAGTTAAAGAATCATTTCTGCGCTGATACCTTGACCGCGAACGTCAGGAAACAATGAGCCATAACGAACCCAATCCGTTGCAGATAACATAAAGGAGAATATATATATACCTATCCTTTGGGTAGGAATTTTCAATAAGTCTTTGACTTCATCAGTAGTAGTAAAAGTAGTAGTAGTAGATTTGATATACCCACAATAGCTAGCCACAGTCTAAAGAGCCGCTATCCAGATCTATGCCTGCCCCAGCAGTAAAGTTGAAGTCTGTTGACAAGCTACAGTAATGAGTTGATTATTCGAGGAACGCCGTCATAAGCCTAATTATTAGCACAGCTCTAGAGATATTATACTCCCCTAGACTCATGTTGCTAAACTTCATGGAGCCACAATTCCAGGGAAAGTTATATCAAATGCAACCATCTAACTTATCTAGTTCCAAGGCTGTATTAGCATCATGGCCGCATGTCAGCATTTCTTTATATCCTAATGACTACCTAAGGTAATCATCGAAACATAGTGATAGGCAGTCTAATCTCTCCCCAACCCATCAATATTTTCTTCTTGACCTCCATCAACCAATGCCCCGGAATAATGTTCCAATGATCGCATTATGCCAGTAACATCCCCCCTACTATAAAGAAAAAAGTGCCAAGACTTTGGTTTTCGAACATCTGATATAAATATGTCGTATCCAGAAAGGGCTACCACAGCTCGGTGAAACCGAGCCGGCCGCGAGCGAATCGTCCGCTGTGTTGCGATTTCAAGAGAATGTGGTGGACGATTCTGAAGACCTGCTTCCGGGAATGGCGAGAAGCTGGTATTCTGATCAGCATCGTTGCTTGGATTAGGAACGCTCGGTTTGGTGGCTGAATCCTTGAAAGCTAAGCAATAATGGGTACGAAGTGCTCCTTCCGTCCTGTCAGGGAAGTGCTTTTTGACTTGAGGCCATGATAGTTTATCCTTTTCTACGAGCTTTTCTAAACGAGCATCCTCCTCTGGGGGTCCATATCTTCCTGTGTTTGGGTGATATTCCCGGGTCTGGCGCGCTCAAGGAACTATCTCGTTTTTTACGGCACGCTACTTCGGTAGTCTCGTCCTTCGAAAACGTGCCGGGTTGTCCTTCCTCTGCACTATCCATTCCATGACGATTGTGTTCTGGTTGTGAGTGAGCTCCTCGAAATAAGGTAGAGAGCCTTGGAAATAGTATTCTCTCATGGTCGCCAAGGTTAACCAAACACAATATTGAATCCAGTCTCGATAGGGGTGAATGGTAGCCATTTCTGCGATGGCGCTTGCTTATATCGCTAAGGTCTGATACTGGTTGGGCGTATAGTCGACTTGTACTGGGGTGAAATCGCGGTGAGATCCATTATCAAATGCTTATACCGAAGTTCGTACTAGCTCTTATTGGACTCTTAGCCCTAATCTTCGAGCGTGGCTGGGACGAAAGGAGATGAAAGATAGTGGATCTAATCAAGCTCTGCGCAGTAAATTGTCCGGGCGAATCATATGTCGAAGCAATAAGCTGGAAAGCTTGTCAATAATAGTGCTGCTTTATGTTTAGTTTAGTGATCAACTACTTAGTCTTTATCGTAGTGTATACGAGCCCGCTGTCGGCTTATCCCAATTAGTTAATTTGAAGCGAGTAGCTGGAACCTAGACAGATTTAGGAACTGTCAGCAGACTGGAGAGCATTGAGCCATCATAAGCACTCAACCACATCCACGACGACGATAAATAGGAATGTAGGAAGATCCAAGGGCCCAGTTCTTTTATCTTCAGCTATATCCGTCAACATGCCCATTCAAACAGGTGCAAGTGCAGCAGCCAACGGCGCCCGCGGGGCCAAAGAGGAGATCCCAGTACGCCATGCCACCAGAGCCTGGAAAGATGCTAATGCAATAGCAACAGACCCTTTCTCGATGCGTCAATCCGGACGGAATCTCCTTGCCAGCCATCTGGTATTTCCCCATCAGCGCCGTCTCATTCCCGGTATGTTCCTATTGCTATGACCAACACATCCAATCCACTCCCCACGCAGGCCTTTTCGAAGCTGCCTGGGTAGACGGGAATTTCAGCTTAAACTGTCAATGGAATACTCCGCGGGTGATGTCGCATCTGGCCGCCGATGACTGAGACGCGATTAACGCCTTCATGGTCGAGCGAGTCAAAATCCCAGCCTGCAAAGGCCCAGCAGGTCACACCGGGCTTGATGGCTCCCGGTGGTATGGGATGATCGGCGCGTGGGAGATCCAGGGCTTCGTGATATGTGATGCGTGCTATCACGATCTGGTGGCGTGGAGTCAGCTCAGGAGATACTTCACCACGACGCCGACGATCAAGTCGGACGAGGGATCATGGACGTGCGATGCGGCGGTGCCGCTAATAAAGGAAGGACTCCGTCGGGCGACCACGTCACCCAACCTCTGGGATGACCTGCACCTCCTTTTCAGAAGACGGATGGAGTATTCCTCTTGTATGGAGATGAAGAACCTCCAGGCTCGCTCGACACATTGGTACGGCTCTAAGGCGGTCCCCGACCTGATTGTGTGCACGACATGCTACCTGGACCACTTCGTGTTGGACCACGCCAGGTCGTGGGAGCTCCTCTCCCTCACGGCAGAGAAGCAACAGCAGCAACTCGATTGTGCGATGCATACAGTTCAAATATATTCCGCTTGGGTTGCCTGTAAACGAGTCAGCATCGCTGAAAATACCGACGAGTACGACGGCTTCGAGGATCTGGCCAGAATAATCCTCAAGTCCCCTCCCTGCAGTACAGAGGACATGCGCAACGCCACCTGGTACACCCCACAGGATTGCACCGGCGATGCATTCGCCATCTGCAAACGGTGCGTCCTAGCGTTCATGGTCGGTCCCGGGTTCGCCACGGAGTTCAAAGAAGTCAACTTCCGGCGTAATGGCAACTGGGTCTGCGATTTGAACCCTGCAACGCCACGGTTCCTTAAGTATCTCGCAAAATACGAGGCCGCCGTGAAGCGAGAAAACTTCTCCATCTTCTCCGAATTTGTGTCGGAGTATGCACCATTGCCCGATTGTCCGATGTAGAAATCAACAGACAATCAGAGCGCAGGGCTAAATGGATAAGGATTCTCTACTTACTGTTTTGACCTCACATTGCATTCATCCTAGTGGGCCATCCGCTGTGATGCTGGACGTACGCCGACGTTTACAGGCGGCTGTTGACAGTTATTAATAGGGAGCCAGTCTTTTCTACAATTTGTGTTGGCAATACATGCAGGGGTATCGGCGAGCCGCCGGTTTGTACATGCAGGCCCTCTGTATCCATTAAGAGACTGATAGGAGTTAAGACTCGGTGCACTTCTTCGTACTCTCCTCGGATTAAACAATTTGACGACTCTCCCATCCACTACCACGGTATTCGATCGTATCAGCAAACAGAATCAATAGTACTGGAAACCCGAAGAATGGCGGATTACAAAGAGTAAGGCCGTTCCGGATGGATTAGCATGGTCCCTATCACTGATGCCGAGATTTTAGGATCATTCATTCATCACACTTCACATTTCTAGTTGGCGAGGACCAGACTCCCTTGACAATCTACACAGCAGTTGTGCAAAATAATTCAGATCCGTTGTACGCTCTTATCAGCAATGGTCATATGAAGGAGTCTAATACTGGAAATGCGGCTCTTGAGGATGTGGAAGTAGAGACTTTTATGGGCTTCTGCGAATATGCGTATACCGGTGCCTATGTTACTCCTGACCGTACTTTATCTCAAGATGATGAAGGTCGACATTTGGGTCAGTCAGTTGATGAGAGCGAAAGAGCCGGGTTTCAATCACTTTGCTTGCCACGCACAGCATGGACCCCTTCCTGACGCCGAAACAACCACAGTGGCTGACACAGACCCTTGGGATTCACTTATTGTTCGGAAGGGAAAATAAAAAGAAACAGAGGAATCTGTTGAGTCCAGAAGCCAGCGATGAACCTCCACCGGCCCAGGTTACTCTTATATAAGCGGCTCTAGGAAGAGTTTCGTCTCTGAAATTTCGCAGTGAGCCAGCATCGTCCTCACCGGATCCCAATGGTCTCTTCCATGCGAAACTATATGTTTTCGCAACAAAATACCTTATCGAACCCTTACGCAAACAATGCCTGATCTTTATTCACCGAGACCTCTGTAGCTTCTCACTGAAACGTGAGAGCACGCCCGTTATTCTTGACTTGCTGGACTTCACCTACGCGCACTCTGGGCGAGGTGAGCCTGGTGGAAAATCTCTACTTCGCGATTTGGTCATTCACTATGCCGCTCGTGAGGCACGGACCCTCGCCGACGATCTGGATGTCTCTGCCCTCGTTGACTGAAGCACAGTGCTGCATGCAGTGGGGTCAAGTGAGGCACCGAGTTCTTTCATTTTTTTCAACCGTCTCAGCGTCGTCGTTGTTGGTTCGAGCGAGAGAAAGAAAATTGCGAAGGTAGAACTTCATAGCCTATTGGGTAGACCGCTGTCTCCGCCCTCTGAATACCCTGTTCTGCTCCTCCCTTTCACGCCATTTGGTTCTCGATTCCTCACGCAGCTGTTGTGGCATTTTGCCGCTTGCATTCACTTGTTCCGTCAAGCTGTTGCTGTAAATCTTTGCTTTCCTTTAGGACTGCAATCATATCGTCTTGCGCCTTGAATCGATCTGCTAGTGCCAATCTTTTGCAGGCTCCCCCTTTATGATCTTCTAGGAGGAGGAACCATCCTCCCATTACCTCGTGTAATGGTGTATTGCCCTTGGAATTTATAGCTGTCACATCGGCCCCTTTGCTGAGTAAATATCGTACTGTTTCGGTCTGTGGATGGGCCCGAACTATGATATGAAGAGCAGTATTGCCATCCAAGTTAGTACGGCCTATGTCGGTGCCGTGCATAAGCAAAAGATCAATCATGGTGAGGTCAATGGGTACACCGGACAAAGAAGGAGAAGCTAAGATATGTAGCACTGTTTGCCCCTGGGATTTCGCAAGATTTGCATCTGCCTTGTTATCAAACAAAAATTTGATCACAGCGTAAGAATGTCCGGCACCACATTTAACATGGGATGCCGTGGCGTAATGTAAAGGCGTAGCACCTTCTTTATCCTGGGCGTTGATTGAATCGGGATTGACCTCTAAGAGCAGCTTGAATGTATCAATGATATGTTCCTGGGGCTCTGTTTCCGGGACTATATCCTCAATATAGGGGTCTTGGCCTACGGTGGCCCAGCGAACAGGAAGTCGATTCCCTACTATCGGATGCCAATACTAATTCCCTTCCCCGATACCCGTCGTAACCACTATCACGATTCATCCATCCAGAAAATTTGTTTTTAGCTAAAGAAGCTGCAGCATGCAATGGTGCTGTATCGCCAAATGGGTCAGTGTCGTTGACCGATCCTAATGGAGGTTTGCGATCCATCAAGAAACACGCCGTCTCTGGGTTGGCCCCGAAACATGCAGTATTCAGCAAGTAGAATCTTCGCTTGTTGGGTTCCTCTGTCGGTTTAGGTTCTCTACCGGGAGGATTAGGAAGTATAGGGTTGGGCGTTGTAATGATCAAGAAGTATGCTAAGTGCTTCCGTGCTTCCGTGAAGCGCAGCAAGGTAGAACGGGGTTCCCACCAATAGGCCTCTTTAGGGAATAGGGGGCCTCTAGGTTTTATTTCAATATATTTCTTCAGAGTGGCGACGTCGTTGAGACTGACGATAGGCCCGAGAAGTGCATCGTAGTAGGTTTCGTAAATGATGTTGCCGTCTGGATCTCGTAGTCCAGATACCACAACGTCGTCTCCGAGTTCCGATTGTAAGTGTAAAAGCCTTCGTACACCATTACGGTATCTGCTTGTTCCTTATAGATGTCGAATTATCCTTTTGTTGAGGTTTTGTGCGAGAGCACCAAAAGCTGTGATGAAAGTAAAAAAGAGGGGATAATGAACTGACAATTCACACCACCTCAGATACCTGCGCCGTATGGACAAATACAGCTGGCCTATTCTCCATACTGCTTATACATGCTTTTCCACAACCTGCCACTATCCTCAATGATTCGAGTCATAAGTGCGAGAATCATATGGCTGCTCTATACTGCTTGCAAGCTCTGGCTGACTTGGGAGGCTGGCAATATCGTTGAATGCATCTTCTTGGAAAATTTCCTGTAATAACGGAACAACTTCCAGAGCACTTACCAGACGGTAACATAGATCCTAGTATATATGCTCATAGCAATCCTTATTCGCTGGCCAGAACCATGGAAGATTCGCGGGGACATCCATTGCGAACCGCCAAAAGGATCCTGATTGACTGCCAACCATGGGACCGAGTGAATAACAAAGTCCGACAGAGAGCGTCCTACCTACCGATACTCATGTTGATATTCGTGTTATGAGGAAGAAGAGGAGAAGGGAAAGTTGATGACGCAGGTACTGCACCGCCACATTACCAGATCATTGGCTGAATAAGTTAGTTAACATAACTAGACTGCGCCTCATTACATAATCCATATTTGTCGTCTTAACTAAGTTAGTTACGTAGAATATCCACTCAAGAGATTCGAAGAATCCTGAATGAACGGTTAGTCAGTTACTCAGGATGATAAATCACTCTCTTCAGCTGAGATCTGACTTGGTGGTTGAAACTTGAAACTAGTTCATGTTTTGTTGCCTCACCAGGCACACACCCCACACTGCTCTCCGATACATCATCACGTCACTTGGATCGGCTTCTGATTTCTTTTCTTTTTCCTTTTCTAGATACCTCAGCGAAAAGTCACTTTCATCGGATACATCATTCAGAATTATACCTTACGCCCTGTGAAAGTCTTGGAATCTGGTCCCTCGCCTGGTCCGTCTGATCACCAACAGTCACGGGTCCCTCTCCCCTCAGTGGCCCGAATTTGCCGACTCGACACCTTAGGTTGCAGCGATTCTTCCGCGCACTTCCACATTCGCCTCATCAGTTACGGACATCTGGAATACAGCAAGAATCCGGTATACGAGGTCGCTCAGTGGTTGGCAGCTTTTGCTGCATCAATACAAATACAAAATGGAAAACAACACACCGCTACGGCGGAAAGATACGACAAAAGGCCCGCCTCTAAGAGTGTTGTCGTTAGGTGCGAACCTATACTTTATTCTCTGACTCTTACTGCATTGATAGTTATCAAAACTAACTCTTGCGTTTGTAGACGGTGGTGGCGTACGGGGTTACTCTATGCTTATTTTGCTACAAGAGTTGATGTACCGAACCTATGTCGAATGTGAAGGACATGCGCCGCGGCGAGACCAAATCCCGAAACCATGCGACTATTTCGATCTGATTGTCGGTACAGGAACCGGTGGATTGATTGCTATCATGCTGGGCCGACTGCGACTAGATTTGGAAACGTGTAAAGAGGTATACGTTCGCATGACTAAGAAAGTTTTCGAAACCGATAAGACGATAGCGGGGATACCCTATCGGTCGACGCTTTTTAAGGCATCAAGGCTTGAAGAGGCTATTAGGCAATGTGTTCGTCAGCATACAGTCTATGAATCGGAAGGAAATGACAGTACTCTCGAGCTTGCAAGTCCGATGCAGGGTGTGCCTCAGCGCAGTCTGAGTCGCTCAAGCTTCAGCTCGACCAATACGTCACGCGCGCCACCGTCACCAACAAGTCAAAGGAATTCGATTTCTTTCGCTGGATACGGGTTTAGATTTGGGAATCCAGACGCCGCCCTCTATGACAATCGAGAGTTCCGCACCAAAACGTAAGTCGTTCCTCCTAGACATTGAGAATTTTTATTGATGCGATCCCAGTGCTGTGACCGCCGTGTACAAAGGCTCAAGACCAGGCACGCCGCCAGTTTTGCTACGCTCCTATGATTCCAGAAGAGAGCCGCCTCCCGAATTCGAATGCACGATCTGGCAGGCCGGTCGCGCTACTTCAGCCACAGGTCTCGCTTTCAAACCTATTCAAATCGGTCAATATGTGTTCATTGACGAAGGTGCTGGCACATTCAACCCCGCTCCTCAAGCCCTTGACGAAGCCGTTGTAAATGAGTGGCCCGGCCGAGAACTCGGTGTCTTTGTCAGTGTTGGCACTGGAAAGCGCCCATCGGGAACAAACCATCAGCAACATGAGTGGTGGGAAGGATTTTTTGGTGACGCTCTAGGAACCTTTGCCGAAGCTCGACGACGACTTATTTCGAAAATCGAGGGGTGTGAGGATATCCATCAGAAGATGCTTTCGGAACATCTGGCAAAGCGTAACGTGAAGAAAGAGAACTATTACCGATTGAACGTCGAAGTTGGGGTTGGTGAATTTGGGATGAACGAATGGAATCGTCTTGTTGATATCAGCACAAACACACGTCGATACCTCTCAAAACCGGATGTACAGCAAATGACATTGGATGCTGCATCGAAGTTGGCAAGGATTGAAAGGATGCATCGCCGTCTAGCATCGCGCTCGGGAGCAGGGTCTACGTTGGCTGATCCGCAACAGTCAGCGCCTCCCGCTTCGGTCGTTGTGGCCCCTCCTCCGCCTTCTAACCCCATGGCGATTGAACTGCCCGCGGACGAGATTCCTGCAGGACATCGAATGAATATCCCCGCCAATACCCCTCCTCGGGTATTGGATGAGAAGATTGTTATCATGGGTCCCGATGATTTAGAACACCAGAACCACCTCGTATCGCCCACGGATGTGAATGCTCCACGCCGATCTGGTGAGCACCTACCCAGCGCGTCCTCTGGCTCACCGCGGCGTAGTGGCGAATTGGAACAGAGCCATGTACCTCCGCCACTCCCACCAAAAACGCCGATTCCGTATCCTGATGACGGGGGCAGTACTGGAATTACAATGCCTCTTCCTGGAGCACCCCCTCGACCTTTACAGGCTCCTGTGGGAGGATACCGGCCGCCGTATCCAGTCGACGGGCCTCCAGTGGTTGATAAGTTACGGAAGCCGACGTATAACGTGCGATGATCTACGCCGTATGAACTTCGATAAGATGCCTATTTCTTTAACTCGTGTATAATGTCTGCTACGACCTGATGATTTTGGTCAGTGACTTTATGAACTTTTTCCTGCTTACTGCCTCATAAACTGCATTTGTGATACCACAGGTTGTTATGATGGTGTTGGTGTTTTGAGGCTGCACATTTTCCAATGTATCTAGATAATGATAACAGGGTATACGAAGGTCCAACCCATTCTCATTAAAGCTTAGAGCCAGTCATCGGATCAACGAGTCCAGATTCTGACCGATGTGCCTTACATAGAAATCGGATACGAATCACAATCACCATCGGAAATTAAAATGTTGATCCCTCTCATTGGTCAGACCCATCGAGGCTGTATAACGACTTAACCAGAAATGGTAAAGCGTGCAGGAGAAATGTGGCTGGGAAACTCAAAGAAGGAAAAGATCGCACAAGCCACGTGAATATTCAACCAATCAGCAAAAATCGGCGACATCAGACGCCGTAAACCAGCCAATCAGTGATTGACCCAAGGCGGGAACAGTGGATCCATAGACCCAAATATAGTCTAGCGGAGATGTAATGTTCCTTATATCGCTGAATCATCACCACAGGAACATGTCTAGACTTTGGGGAAGTTAAGGTGGTTGGCAGTAAAAGCTACGTAAGGCTTAACTTAAGGGGGATCAATTAATAAATCGATCTTCTTGATTCCTCTTTGATCTGAACATCCTACTAACGAGTTACTCCGTACGAACTGTTCATGCAGTCGGTATACGAGTCAAGTTACAGAATCGACACCTGATTGCCTGAGCACGACGTCGTACGTACAGGTACAGCCTCTCGGCGTCTTAACGATCTGACACACTCTGTTTCACTTCTTCTCTCCACGAACAATTCTCACCCATTTATCCTCTCCGCGGAACAACTTGCTATAACTTCTTTTTCAATCGGTTGATTCAGTTCTTCGCCTCCTTACGCTCGGCATATTTCGTCTCATCGTCCCAAACAGAACCTGCGACTTTGACTATTCGTCAGCTGTTACAGCCAATTGTCTAGATACGAACGATTTCTTCCCCACTGTACGACTGCGGCCGAAGTATCACCTTTACCATCCACTTATCGATAATCCAGCATATCGACTTGAAGTTGAACAGAAAAGAAGGAAAGAGCGCTGTATATTCAGTCAACTTGCTCTGTGATTTCAGTCATCGCATCGCTTTGGATTGTCTCCCGGTCTATCTGATCTGCACGTATAGCCGCCCGGAACCTGCCTTGCAGGTGGTAGATGTGACAGGTCTCGACGAAGAACATATGGGTTAAGGATACACAGGATACTTTTAAACTGATCGCTGTCGATTCCCTTTTTTTACAATATTTTTTGAATTTGTCAATATCGCTGGCGATACGTCTATAGCCCTCAACTTTGCAACGGCTCCCACTCGAATTTATCCAACCGCCGGTAGTGGCCGCACTCCGCTGTCATGGATATGACAGCAGCGGCTATAGACCAGGCCCAGGTCTTGTACGCTCGCACCGAATCCTCGTCCTCCCAGCCTCCAGTATACAAGGCGATCGGTATCACACTTGCTATCGCCTCGGGATTTTTCATCGGTGTGTCGTTCGTTATCAAAAAGGTTGGCCTGCTGAAAGCCAATGTCAAATACAATGAGGAAGCAGGCGAGGGATATGGATATCTAAAGAACCTCTGGTGGTGGCTTGGAATGACTCTGATGATTATCGGCGAAACTTGCAATTTCGTCGCCTACTGTTTCGTCGATGCTATCCTCGTCACTCCCATGGGAGCCTTGTCCGTCGTTGTAACTACAGTATTATCTGCGATTTTCCTGAAAGAACGGTTGAGTTTCGTTGGCAAGATAGGTTGCTTCAATTGTATCGTTGGTGCAACCATCATCGCATTGAACGCCCCTGAGCAAGCCTCAGTCACCGATATCCAGGGAATGCAGCATTTTGTTATTGCCCCAGGATTCTTGACGTATGCTGGAGTAATTATAGTGGGCTGCTTATTTGTGGCATTGTGGGCTGGTCCCCGCTACGGAAAAAAGAGCATGTTTGTCTATATCACGGTGTGCAGTTTGATCGGTGGTCTCAGTGTGGTTGCAACCCAGGGGTTGGGAGCTTCGATTCTGGCACAGATTCGAGGAGAATCGCAATTCAAACACTGGTTTTTATATGTGCTGCTTGTTTTTGTCATTGTTTCGCTATTGACCGAGATTGTCTATCTTAATGTGAGTACCTGTCTTCATTTTACGGGAAATATACTAATCATGATTGTAGAAAGCTTTGAATATTTTCAACGCCGCCCTCGTCACTCCTACCTACTATGTCATGTTCACCAGTTCGACTATTGCCACGTCGGCTGTGCTGTTCCAAGGATTCTCTGGTTCTGCAATGGCTATAGTGACTATGGTAATGGGCTTTTTGACCATTTGTTCGGGCGTGGTCTTGCTGCAGTTGTCTAAATCTGCGAAGGATGTTCCCGATGCAGCCGTCTTTAAAGGAGATCTGGATCAGATCAGAGAAGTCGGCGAGCAAGAAGCGTCTGAAATTGAACCAAAGGCAGATGCCATCCGAGGAGCAGCAGCAATCATTCGCCGAATTTCCGTTTCTAGGCAAAAGATGGAAGAGGAAGAGGCAAAGCGATACTTCAGAGAGAAACACGAGGACCAGTTAAGCGAACCAGCCGAGAACGAAATCGTGGAATGGGACGGACTTAGACGGCGGAAGACGGTTATTGGAGACCATCCAGTCATGACACCTAGATCTAACCGCTCTGTTCGAACACCTCATCCGCCTTTGGGCATGTCTCGATTTCCTACTGAAGAAGAAAGGACGCCTCCTCGCACGCCTAGTGGTAACCACTCTTTTTTGAGCGACGTTCGTAGTCGGGCATCTACCATCCTACATACTCCTCTTCACTGGCGACAGTTGCATGATGACGAACCGCAGACTTCTGTACATCCAGTGGCGTTGACGGAAATCGCTCTTAACAAAAAGAACAAACATGTTGACACTGCTTATCATGGCAATGATGGACATTTGGAACCACCTTTCCAACCTCACACTGGCCGAGAACGCAGCAACACTCCCAGGTCGATAGTCTGGGCAGATGAGCGGCCAGATTCATCGCCAACTCGATCACCAGTTCGAAATAGTCACCTCGCACCTGAACCAACACAGTATGCACGACGGCAATTCTCGTTTACGACATTGTTTGGACGTAAGAAGTCGAATGAGAATGTGCCGCATTCTCCAGTCAGTCCTGGACGTGGGATTTTGCGAAATGCAACGCCGAAAGGACCGGGTTTGTCAGATTATCGGCGTGCAGTGAAAGCTGCTACCGAGGAAGAGCGATTGGGACTCGTCAAGGGAGATCCGCAATCATCAAATATGGAGCACGATAACGACGACGAAGATGATCTGGAAAGTATTGATGAGAAAATAATCCGTTCATCGTCACCGGAGATGTTTGATTCCGCTATAGATCAGGCTTTGGAAGACGTCAAGAGGCAGTATAACGCTGCCCGACCCCACCAAGTCTCGACATCATCGTCAATATCAACAACGATTTTCCCAGCATACGAAGATACACATCACTATTATGAACAACACGGCCACGGTCCTCAGTCTGGACAATTTGGTGGCTATCACACAATCCGTCGAATCTCGTCACCACCTCCCCCTTCTCTCCCCACTACACACGAGAATACCGGACCATCGTCCGTTTCATCCGGTAAAATGAGGATGAACGACCCCCTCCCTCCAATCCCAGACATAACCAGTCCAATCCAAGACCCAAGCTCAGAATACGTCCACGTCCCGGTCCCGATGCGGGACAACCCACCACCCGCTTATTCACCCGAAAGCGGTCGTCGCGCAGACAACGACGATAATGACTTCAACCCCGCCGAATTCGGAGTGGTATCTTTACCTTCATCATCAACAACTTCCCCACCATCGCCGTCCGCCAGTCGGGGGTATAGGGATAGTTATCGACGACCTGGACATAACCACACGGCTGGTAGTAACAGTGATAGTCGAAATATCACGGGTGAACGAAGAAGTCCACGAAGTAACAGCGATAGTAGCACGAGTAGTGGTGCAAGCAATGATGCTGGAACGCAACGATTAGTTCGCGATGGGGCATTTATTTAGTTATGATGACGATGGCATATAGAGTTTGATGATCATGTACATATACCCTGAATGTGATTTTATAAATTTACGGCATTGATGATGAGTTGTACGAATCAACTCATCTCATCCATAGATTTAGTCGTAGTAGTAGACCTGTTAAACGTATCATACACACTCTTCTGTCCAGCCGGTACTCCCACTCGAGTAAAATTTCCTAGTCTACTCATAGATGAAAATGTAGATGGCGAAAACCTAGCTTCAGGTAACTTCTTCCCCGCTTTGATACTCTCAATAACCCTACCACCAAATCAGCATCATCCATATAAATAGGAGAATTAAGGGAACGAACCATTCAACATTAACGTACTTTACCCCCCTCCCAAACCCGCTCGTTTTTGCTACAATCTCCTTTTGCAGTTTTGATGATGCTAGTAATCTGCCAGTTTTCCTTCCGGCAGTACCAGCACTAGACATATTGCTGGTAGCAGACGAGCCTAGAATAACATGTGTAACTGACTTTCGAGCAAGATATAAAGAGATATTCCCCCCTTCCTCGGCGAGGAGATGTTTGAGCTTATGGTCTGATATTGTAGGATATGTGGATCCGTTGATGTAGAATGTTAGATGGGTGAATATTCCTTTCTCCTCTCTCACTTTCCTGTTCTTAGGGTCTGACTCGTCAGGCTCAAGAATGAGTTTTTCTTTTGTCGTTGTCGTTGTCGTTGTAGTCATTAAGGGCTGTAGTGGTGGTTTCGATATCCCACCCATATATCGCCTTATATCCCTCACACGTAATTCATTCCTCTTCGCTTCCTGCGCTGACATCCATTTCCATTCCCCTTCTCCTCCCCCTCCTCCTCCATCAGCTTTGGTTTCAGTCATATAACTCCCTCCCCCATCCCTCATCAACGATCCATCATCTCCATTGTTAGAAGCAAAGCGAAACTGTCTAGCCAATTTGTCTCTTCTCGTATCACGCCAGTCCGTCGTCCTCGAATACGGGTTTTCGGCGCGTTGGTGGCCTGTTGATGAGGAGTTCCAGGGGTCGAAGATATGTTTGTTTTTGGGTTTGGGGTTTGTTTCGCTTCTTTTTGCGGGAGGGTTCATTTTGATGATGTGTCTCGAGGGAAGTTTCGGGAATATTGTTAGTTGTAGGACCTTGAAGATTTGGATTGATTGAACGTGCCACTCTCAGTCATCTAATGTTTGTGCATCCGATGAATCCAAACAATGGATAATCCTGGCAACGTAATCGCAAGGATCCAAATCTTCTGTATATCGCAAACGCGACTAAACAATTCTCCATAAGGACATGATTCTAGAGAGGCCACTTGAAATTGAAGTTTAAGAAGGGATCATGTCCCGAACCAAAGTTTGAATGAAGAATGCGGTTCTGCCAAGACTTGAACCCTTATTGTTTCTGTTTTTCCTATCTGGGATACTCTACTTCACAATCTGACCTACAATCGTTTAATTAATTCAGGAGAGTGAATAAAGAATGGAGTTTTAGGTACTCGGTATCTTTATAACCTAGTACTAGCACATCTCGTCTCATCTTCACAATCATCACATCACGTCTTTCAAGATAAAACAGCAAAGAAAACACTCACACAATCAAGTCATCAAGTCCCAATGGAGAGAGACATCATAGGAAATTCGTATCATCATGGTCGTTAAAGTAAACAAGTCAGAGACTTGCCCAGAAAAGGAAAAGGAGAGAAAAGACAAACAAACGAAAATTTGACAATAGTAAATCCCATCGACATGATCAAGGCAGTATCGGTGAATACTCAGCGTTTTATCGTGTCACACATCCATCACCCAGACTTTCAATAAACTAACAGAAATAAAGCCGAAACTCTCAAAGAGAAAACGCCAACATGGAATAACTTCATAGGAAATCTGCCCTCTAAATTTCATTTGAGAGAGTACTGACGAAATGTAAACGGTGTAAACGGAAGACCGGTTCTTGATTAGTAGACCCGGGTTTGTGCTCCCCATAAATAAGGTCATGATTAGACTGATTATAATGAAGTCGATGGTTTGCTGTTGGATCATCGGCGTCGCATCACTCCTCCTGCTGGAACGGGTTGCTGCTGCATTTGCATAAAAGCA
The DNA here is from genome assembly GCF_000003125.1 of Talaromyces stipitatus ATCC 10500. Classification (NCBI taxonomy): domain Eukaryota; kingdom Fungi; phylum Ascomycota; class Eurotiomycetes; order Eurotiales; family Trichocomaceae; genus Talaromyces; species Talaromyces stipitatus. Next base: position 2,788,131 of record NW_002990114.1, read on the forward strand.
CTTCCAACGGCGGGTTCGGTCAAAGTCTTGCGACGCTTCGTCTCGTAGTCGTTATCACGGCCATCGGATCGCGACAGATGATCGTCGTCATCATCTCGCATTCTTTTGCTGGAGCCCATCGATGACCCATTGACCGACGAGTATCCGGAATAATTTGATGCATATGCAGTGCTAGGAGCATACGAATCGCCATTGGGAGCTCCCCGCGTGTCACTGACAATGTTGGAAATACTGCCTGCTGGTAGAGCCCTTGGAGGGGTGTTGTAGCCCTGGGTCCATTGTGGCGGTGGGTTGGTGGTTGCAGTACGTGGTGTCATCCTGTCACTTCCGTTCTGATGCGAAGGAGATCCACCCAGCTGAGAATGGTCTCCAGCGAGCGAAGAGACAGACGGATTAGCCGTGTAGGTATAAGAGTTGCGGTTGGCATAGGATCCAGCGACATTGTCTTGAACGTACTCGGGCTCCTGTTGCTGGCCGTTCTCTTCTTCACCCGTACCGTTTGTAACTTGACCACTGGGTTGGTTGTATCGGTCAACCTTGTCATCATGGTCTTGCTCACCAGGACCAAGAGGCGGTCTTCCACCCGAAGAACCAAGATCCTTCATTATGGGCTGACCATAGCTGGTAAGAGAGTGTGCAGCTAGAGGCTGGGAGGCGTATTGGCTCTGTGATGAAGGAGCCGCTGAGTAGTATGACTTGGTGCTGTCATAAGCCGGTTGGTTTTGATACGGCGGCATGCCCTGCAGATTATTTCCTGGTGGCGTAGTGGCCGGGGTCGTGGGCATTGACCTGGTATTGTTCAATCCATTGTCGATCGGTACGTTCTGGGATGTCTGAACAGTGGAATTCATGTTCTGGTTGTTCCAATCGTAGGTACTACCTTGGTTAGGAATGCCAATCAAACTGGATGCACTGGCTGGAGGAGTGGGGAAAGTATGAGCGCGATTCATTTCTGGTCGGCCACCGTTTGCTTGAGGTGCCACAGAAGAAGTCGATGGTTGTGACATGTGAGTGGGAACTGAACCGTTCATAGAGTGATGGTGATGTAGAGCAGGAGCTTGAGGTCCTTGAGAGGTTCGGGCGCTCTGACTACCTTCCAGTCTGCGTTGTTGCGAGTCATGAACAACCATGTTGGTCCGGTTAGAGTTGGTTGGGTGGTACAAAAGACCGCCGATATTGTGAACGAACAATGGGTATAGCAAGTCAGTAATTTTCTCCTTGTTGGCGAAATCGAGGGCTCTCTCGTATGGGATCCTGAATCGGTCAGCATATATAACCCATATAATTCGATAATCATTCAACTCACCATACACCCTTCAAATGCATAGGGCCGATTTTCACAACATGACGGACTTTTTCGCTTTTCAAAATACCATCTCGACGACCCCTAGTCATACCAGCAACATTTAGCAGCTTGGTACCATTGATCATGTGGTTATCTAAGAAATTAGCCATGTTCGATATTCCAGGACAATCGATACTCACCTTCACGTCGGGCTACACATACACCCTTAGCTTCAACTTGATAACATAGACTGCCCTCGTCCTCCCACAGAGTTGCTGTTACTCTGGGCTTTGCTCCTGGTGGACAAGTCTGACCGGTTGGATCATGAACAGCGTTTTGTTGAGCCGGGGTTGCCCCGCCGACATATCCATGTGGCGTTACTGTGTGGGTAGTCATGGCTAAAGATACCATTAGCAAGTAGATCTAAACTCAAAAAATTGACGATCCTTACCTGGTAACGGCAATATTTGAGCTGGTACCTGACTGCTAATAGAGTTCGATGCAGGCTGTGTAGTCGAGGCAACACCGTTGGAATATGGGTAAGAATATGAGCCTGGAGTCGAAGGGTACCCAGCAGATCCCGGCGGGAGAAGAGGCGGTGGTTGCTGATAGTGCGAGTATGGCACCATTCCTCCTGCAGTAGCCCCATGCGAGCCGTAGGGTTGAGGCGATGAAAAGTGAGACGTATGTACGTCCATGTATGATTGTGTTTGGTTCATTTTGGGGTCTTCTGGTGTCTCAGATGGGGGGAACGAAGGGTATATTTGTTCAGAGTCAGTCACGGTACCGCGAGGTAGGTCTGGTCGAAAAGAGACAGATGGTAATCTGACTGAGTTAGGTTTTTCTTGAGGATTGAACCAAGGTATGTCGACGGAACCACGAGTATGAACTTGGGTAATCGACGGAAGCTCCAGCTTTTCGGCTTCTTTGTGAAACTCAGTTATATCCTTAAATATATTGGGGGTCCAGGGTAAAATTCTTTTTCGTTCCTTTGGACGTATGTATAAATGCAGATGGTTTATCAATGCAATGCTGTATAATCGACGGGTCGTAGTAAGTCCGTGTCTTCGTGACGTGAACGCTGAAAAGCAGTGCAAAAAATCGCAAGATGCCAATGAAAAAAAGACTTTTCTTGGGCGGATTGATTGTTTTTCCTTGCGGAGAATCTCGTTCTCAACGCTATAGTTCCTTGGTATCGTGACGAAGAGCGCGCAAATAAGCAGACATTCGTAAACAAATCACACTGCGCTGCCTGAGAATATGTATATATGTGTATATACCACACGGAGATGGCGTTAATTCTCGTATTCAAGTCGTAAAGTCAAGTCCTCTGTTCTTGCCAACTCGGACTTTCGTCTCTATTGTTCGTGGTGACAATAAACTGGCAGGCCGAATGGTGAATCGAAAGTCGGTAACGATGGCTCGTAGGGCAAGTAAAACTCTAAGGTGACGATGCGAGTCAAAGTTATAGCTCGTCAAACAAGCAAGAACACGCGATGTATCGAAACAAAACGAAGAGATTAAACGACAGTAATCGTAAGCGCAAGTCGTAACGGTCGTAGCGGTCGTGTAGAGGGGAGAATCGGGGTAGCAGCTCCCTTGACTCTTCTTCCTTGGGGCTCCTCTTATCGGCGGGTTTGAGTTTTCTATGATGCGGGTAAGTTGGAAGAATTGAAGAGCATATGGACACGGATGACAAGGCAATACAACAATAATGAATCAAAGACGGCGATGTTTTTTTTTCTTCTTTGTTTCAGTTGTAAGTCGTGAATAAACTGCAATGGAAAGCGCAAAACAACCGCGCAAAACACGAACGGTGGAGCAGTAGGTAGGGTAGGGTAGATGCATGTACAGCGGGAAGGCGAGATTAATGGGACGAATAAAGATATTAAATGAAACACATCAAGCAGAAAAATCAGATGGCTTGGATGAAGGGATGATTAGGGTCCAGAGCAGATGGAATCGGAATCAGGAAGAGACGAAAATAAAAATGGAGCGTACCCTGGCAGGAGGAACTGGATGTACGAATCCAGTGGATCGATGATCAATCAATCAATACATGGGAAGTGGGGAGAATAGAGACAGATTGAGAGAAAGACAGTGAGAGAAGGGAGGAAGAGAAGAGAAGAAGAAGAGAAGAAGAGAAGAAGAGGCTGGAGGTCACTTGAGATGAATGATCTTGAGAGGAAAGAAGCTTCGGCTGTGGCGGCGGGCGGGCAGGAGCAGGAGCAGCAGCAACAGACGAGGCGGGCAGGACGCAGCTGCCAAAAGTGTCAAGCAAGGCAAGAGAAACAGGGGATATGGCAAAAAAAAAAAATAAAAAGAGAAGAATATATCACATCAGAGTGCCCGAAGCGAGAAGATGATGATGCTGCTAAGAAACATAAGGACAAAAAAAGTATCTGTGCTTCTGGGGAACCCCCTTGGTCGAGTGCATGCAGGAGGAACTGCTAAGACAGAATAATAAGAGAGGTGGGGTGGTTGGTTATCGTAGTAACAGAGCGTATCGTATCAAGCAGAAACCCAACAGGGAAAAGACCAGTCGATCTTTTATTTTTTGGTCTGAGCTCTGTTTTAGTCGTAAAATACTGAAATACAGATACATACATGTGGAAATAGTCAATACGATCCGGGCGCGGTCGGAACACTCTTAACTCGGTGGAGATTGCTCTCAAGAATCAAAGACTAGACTTCGAATCTCTAAATAAATAGCACAATTAAAGAATAAAAATCACATACGACCACGTATGAAAACCCTCAAGATGCGTTGTCTGTCTGGACGGATGGCGTTAGTCGGACGGGAGCCATTGGACAAAGATAACCCTAACTCGGATACTAAGTCATCCGCTATGCCGTATGGGGGACGTACTTGTATCCAATAGCCACAGACTATTTAGCACTGATGTGATGGCAAGGCTGAGGTAAGGAGATACTCTTGTTTCTTCGCTACGTATTTGCAAGTTGAACGCTGACACTGGCAGCGGAGATAACGACGCTATCTAGGCTGTAGAGGCACGGACTAGCTCTCGTCAAGTGGACGCACACACTTGCTGCAAACGCAGCCTTACTACTGTCAGTCAGAACTAATCTCTGCCTGCACAATCAAACAAATTAACCATACAACCAACCACCAGACACTGGCAGTACATCCTCGGCTAGGAAACTGAATCAGCTTCACGGAACAGTAATATATGTCGTGTTACACGGTTACGTAGGGATGCTTGAACGGGCCGGGGCTGGGCTGGATCGGGCTTTTACTCGGGGCGTTGAGGGGTATTTATTACTAGCAACTACTGTACTCTTGAGTCGCAGAGTACCTGCACTGAACGGAGTGTATCATCTAGTATATCCGGTAATTAAGTTACCATCTTGTATCACCGGCTATTTGTAACACGATCTTTCGACGTACCATGTGTGGTTCTTGCAAAGAAATAATAGAATATTACTCATACTGCCATCTTTATTTAGTTAGTACTTAACTTAGTTAACTACTACGCATTTATGTTAGTCAGCTGTTAATATAGATACTGCTCCGTACGAGCATATGTACAGAGTACGAGATATTTTAGGCCGACGGCTGATCGACGGCGGAACCGCATCGTGCATCACGATCTGTCTGTATCTGTATACGTAGTGTGTTCGATGTAGATGCTGGTATTCAGTGATCCTGCAGTAAAAAGTTTTATCCTGGAGAACATCGTTATATCAGTGTATTCATGGGATGTTGTATGTTTTCCCTTCCGAGGACCTCCCCGCGTTCAAGCCATTAGGGTTACCAGTAACCAGCGGTCAGGGCAAATCCGGTGCTGATTCGAAGGGGAGAGAGCCCGGGACATTACCAGACACAACCCTGATTGGTTGATAGAACAAGAAGAAAAAGTAAACCTTAGTCGGAATCGAAAAACATTGGGGAAGGACACTGCTTTTCCCTTTTCGTTCTTTTTACCTTATTCGGGTAATTGTCTACGTACGACTGGAAGGTCAACAGTCTAATAAGTAGTGATATATACTAGGTGAATGGCAATGCCACGAGGGTATGCAGTATGCGTACTTGACATATGGTCGGCCGTTCCTATTCCTAGTCTGTCTGTTCTCTTCTTGTCTGCTGGGCGGCTATGTGACGATCATTACCGACCAATCATACGACTGTATTGAGCAGTAAGGATGTCAGATGAAACACGATTTGATTTGTGTATTGAACTGAGTCTAGTTGAGCTGTTTCACTTGCCGCCGTGGCATGGTCTCAAATTATCGCTTGACTTGAACAAATTAATCTCTCTGTCAACTCCAACATAGATTACAACTCATCCAAAATGGGTGATCCTGTTGGTTCGGCTATCTCATACACCAGACAGGGAACGACCCTGTTCTAGTCTATGTACTCCGTACGTATTGTGGGGCGAAGACAGGGGATCCGCCAAAGCAGGGTTCTGTTCTAGCCTTTCGCCGCTTGACTCTATAGGAGGGAGGCCACTGGTTCACAAGTGACCAACGCAGAAAAATGCGATTTACTATAAAATTAGCCTTCTTTTCTTTTTCTCTCCTTTTGGGTGATGAATACTCGGTGAAGAAGGACTGGGAAGGTTTTTTGAGAATTCTAGACTTGTAGGCATTACTCATATAGAGGAGTTACTTGCAAGAGACTTTTTGATCTTGCGCCGAGGCTAATCCACAGTCAGTGGCTATCGGAAACAATAGGTAACGAGTCAATCCCTTGACGTTATGAAACAGTCATTCAAAGTATAAAGTCATTAGTACATACTAACTACTTTGTTTGTATGACGAAGAACCCTGAACCCGTGCCATCCCAAACCCTAACTTCTCATCTACCCAGCCTATCCAATACAACAGAATACGTATGATCAGTCACAAACCCTTCATCAATCCTCAACCTTCTTTTTTTATCTCCTCACCGCTCTTACAAGGAACGTTTATATATGCATGTAAACCGTAAGAACAGGGACACCTAGACATACATCATGTAGGTTTTTAGACGAAGACGCACCCTACAAGCCAAGCCCGTGTAACCCATCATCCACCGGTTTTATCCCCTTGCTTCCCAACTAAATCATCTTGGGGTGATCTTTTCCTTTCCTTTTTTTGCCGCTGAAACCAAGATCTAATGATCTTCGTGGAAATTGACTTAGTATGGTAGGTGGTCATCCAATTAATGTCACATCATTTTTTTTGGCTATCGCTCCTCGCTGCTTGTGTATGTGTAACGTTATCCTCCTTCTCTTGTGTTAGATCAGTTGCTCACCGTTCTTTCTGATTTCTCTGACACTTGCCTTTTTGGGGGAGATTGGAAATAAATTTGGCCCTATCTTCAGCTTTTTGTTGTTTGCTTTTTGCTCGGTGACTGATGGACAATTTCGGATCAGTCGGAGTCAGCTCTGATTACTATATGAAACAGTTGACCTTAGCATACCTTGTCCTCGTGTGACTTTGAATATTGATTTCACACCGCGATCACGTTCCGGAGCTCGATGGTTCTTATTTTTTCCGATTCTATTATTATCGTCGTTATGAGCTTATGCTCTCCGCATGCAAGACCTAGGGCTGATATCTGGTCGTACTAGATACGTGCTGCGTATGTATGTACGAGAATCGCGATGACATTGCTTATCGAGCCTCAACAATCAACCTTTTACAGAATGCGTCAGCTGTATGACTCCACGGCTGGATTTGGGATTCTTGTGCCACTGCTTTTCTACTAGTGTCATCTGACGTGAGAACAAGTTTAAACACCGGTGAACTGGTTAGAATGTACAATCAAACATTATACCCTGCAGGTACATCCATCTAAGACCCTCGTAAACCCGGCTACAGACTACATACAGATATCTGGCAGCTACATGACAATTCATTGTTTCAGGTTACAAACACTCAAAGTCTCAAGCACCGAGCGGCGCTCGGTAGGAACGGAGCATGTTACTGCTTAGGGTATGCATGTCAGATAAGGAGATCGTTCATGCCTGTCTATGTAGGTAGCTTCGGCTACATGCATAAACTTTCAGATCACCGATGACATGACATCTAGCATGCTAATGGCTGCACAGTTTACACATGCTCTAGCATTGAATACGTAATTAAAATCATATCATGGTAGACAACCATACCCTGAACATGTCAGCCAATCCAATCACGGTTCTGGCAAATCAGTCTATTAATGTCACATGTACTATTGACAAACTAGAAACTAGCACTTAATACTCGTATATTAAGTTGTAAATGATCCCATTGCGGACCGAGCTCCGTTGTTCATTTTTGAACCAATCTGATACCGCTTAGTTAAGAACTTAGATAGTCAAGATACAAGGAAAGACGAGGGGAAAGATGAGGGGAAGTACATAGTGGCGTGTCATTATAGGAGTCGCTATTATTGTTCCTTTGTACAGGGATGAAGTGTATGTATGATAGTATCGATACTAATGCGAGAAATTCCCGATGTACCTATCTATCTATATTAATTCATTTAGTTGTATAAATTAATTCTTTGTCGAAATGCATATCCAATCAACATTGCAAACGTTGGATCGTCTAGCAGAGGATTGTGCTAATTCACTTTTCTTGTATTTATCTCGGCGAATGGTAACTACATCCTTCCCGAGTCAGGTACTTCAGCTCGTATTGGTCCGATGGTACGCACATAACTAACGAAAAGGTCGTACAAATAGAAATAATATACTATCGTAACATCAAACGTCAATGGACAGGACCAAATACGTACTAAATTCAGATGGAAATACTACGCCACCCATTAAACCCTAACTAACCGACTAACTACTCAATGCAGCAAATTACAAACCCGTTAAAAGCCCATTCTTATCAGTTTTCAAAGTCCAAACTACAAAGTCGTATTAGGATTTTCTAAATCCATCATCCTTTGTGTCCACTGTACTTGTCATGGCGGCGGCAAGGGCTCACGGCACTGATGCAAGTAGCCGGAGCCGAGCTGTGGGCTGGCTGCGTGGTTTTTTCCCTTTCTTGATGATCAGTTGAAATTCCCATGTTCTTGAAAGTGATAGGTAGATATAGCTGGAAACTAATTTCCACATTATCACCGACTATGTACTACGACCGTATTCCTTTGGTCGTATTTTCAGGCTTCCATCCTGACCGTGTACATGAATGGTTCAATCAGATAGCTTGCATATCCATTCCTAAGAAAATAGTTCAACTTGTTCCAATACGTAGTAGGTGGAAATAGATTAACCTCGCATTGCATTCCCGTCCGTACTTACTCCCGCAGCGGTGTCAAATTAGTGTCATGCTTAGTTTTTATCTTCGCTTTTCCATCGTTACATCTGATGAACGATTTAATCGTGGCTACAGATTTCGCTCGTGCGCTGTTGCTTTAATCTACTGCGCATGTAGGTTACATCTTACATACATGAGTAGGTTTGTATAGAAGTAGATCTTAATGTTTACACATCTTCAGCTGTATTTGTACACGTCTTTATGCTAGGTTTAAGTATCGTATCCGGGAAATGGTTCTAGGTCTTTACAAGGTATGGTTCTTTTCTATCCGACATATCCCGGTCGTACGTACGGTATTACAGTAAGAGAAAATACTCCGAGACATGAATTTTAGATAACCCGCCTCTTTTTAGTATAGAATCTGTTTGTGACTGTAAGCTGAGATTTGTCATTTCATCTCTGAATGGCAAATCCATAGCCCTATTTCCTCTAGTAGTTCACTATTTGTGACTTATCCTTGTCTATATCCGCGTAACCGCTCGTGATTTCGCAATCTAATTTCGGCGAGTAAACGGGTATTTACGTATTATATTGTATTACTCAAAAAATACAGCTAGGACATATCGAGACTAACAAAGTGAGGTTCGGCAAGCTCCCGTCCCCCGTTTCCGCCGACGGGAAGCCCCACTTGTATATATGTATGTATGTATGTAAACTCCATACAAGTTGACCTGACAGAGGTACTTTGCCTTCGTTGTAGAAGGCTAGAGTTCAGACTCACTACTTCTTTCCGTCTAGTCTAGAAGACAAAACTCGCCTGATGTACAACGCATAGTCTAGTTCGATTGTGATGCGTGGATCTTATTGGAATGACATCCAGCGGTCGACTCCACTTGGGGATCCGCCGAGGTGCGGGATTGACTGGTGGATAGCACGACCACGTAGACCGTCACCCCCTCTTTACTAAGTTTTTAGTATCCTTCTGCTAAGTTTCTTAGACTCAAAGTTGGTTACAGTCTACACCGAAAGCATTCTTGTTCTTCATATCTTTCAGATCGTTTGTGGGCGAATGGTTGTTTATTACGGAATAATGAGGCCTTTGCCAGCTGGCCCCTGCGCTTGACGATGTTTTAGCCTGTTTTCTTACTTTTTCTTCTTAGCGTTTGAACTCGCCGAGTCATTCCTAGATACTCATTCTTCTATTCATTCGTGATAATCCAGTCACATAACTAAACTACTGTTGTTCCTCGTCTACTTCCTCAGAAATTAATCTGATTTGCTATCTAACACTAGGTTAATATCAATACAAACATACAAACATACTACTGACCGGCTGACCGCTCCAGATCATACCCCTCCATTCCTTCTCAACGTTTCAGCCGTAGAAGAACACCCACTCTCCAATCAAGTCCCAGATAGCCAAGAAACCATCAGAATCGTAGGATAGCATTCGCCGAATCACTGACAGCCTATCATCTCAACCCCCTTGCATTTGCTCAGCGGCAAAATTCGCTTCATATATACGCAAGTCTTGTAACTAGCTCAACTGGCAGAAGGTAACTCCGTTTGGTCCCCTCGTTAGGCTCGTTTTACCATTTGAGCTCGGCGCATGTAGATTAATGTACAACAGCGTCAAGAGTAGACCCTGAGCTGCAACAACCCGTCTTCGCATAATTGAACTAAACCAAGAGAATCTTAAAGTGTATGCGCGTGCAAAACTTAGCTTGCTTAGTAATTATTACCCTGATCTGGCATGTTGTTAGTATTAGATAGTTAAGAGTTATTTGTTGCTATGAAGTTATTGAAATCATATATGTATTCTGGATAGTAGAATTGTGGTCGGCTATGGCCTTGCTCCTAAACATCGATAGTCAGTTTCATAGTTATAATGATTCAAATCGATATTGGCTATCATTACGGCCCCTCTTTGAGAAGTGATCCACGGACCTTAATCGAATACTCAAGTCACCATTCCTGGTAAAATCCTGGATTGATAACTTTCGGCCGTCAATATTTAGTCCCTAGTATTTTAAAATCATCTCAATTCGACCGGAACATAGCCAATAAAGCAAATTAGCTTCGAGACTTCTCCGATCCTCCTGGCAACATAACTAAACTTTGTGATATCTGACTACAATTCGACATATCACAACGAGCGGGTCAACGGGATTGGGAGAACATTTCATTACGTATATTTCGCCTACGCATTTGAGTCTGGCATTAAGGGATGAAATGGTTTTCAATCAAAATTATGGCTTATTGTATGACATGTCTGATCCGAATATATAAAAAGTCAATGATCCTCGGATTATATACCCATTGTTACGGATCTAGGATCAGCCCTAATAGTACAGGATACCGAGAAAAATTGGGAATCCCTTCGTTTGATATTGTTTCAAGCACGGCCGAGGGTCGCTGCGTTGATTATGGTATCTAAACGCAGTCTGGGTGGTCATTTTGACTTCATGGACAACCCAGGTAGGCAGATTATCATGATTTGCAATGGTGCAACTTACTATGTTGCTCAGTAGGCTGTCAGGCGGACAGATGTTATCGAAACGACAATTGTGTATTAGCTTTTCTAATAGAGAATCCATCTATCAAAAGGCATCAACCATTCAATCTTTAAACCTTGGGGCAAAGCCTCTGACCAACCCGTTATAGGTGTATCCAATACAATCGTCTAATTCCAAATACCTAAGTCAATCCTGCCATGCCAAATCCGTTTCCTAACCGAGTCCTAAGTCCGTTCCAACGAACACCTCCCAGGTGATGCAATGGTATCGAAAATCTATTTCTTTTCAGCTGCCTTTGCAGCTTTGCCAAAGAATATCTGTTGCCAGATCTCCATCCATTCTCGTTGCCGGCGTGATAGCATCTTCTGTGGATTCCGTACTATTTCTGTCATGATCTCGCGGACACGAATGCTGAATCTTTTGAATGCGAGCATTTGTTTCCAGTCTCTAACAGAGAACCGTATGCGATTGTTGTCAATTGAGATAATGCCGGAATACATCTGCTGTATTGTTAATAATGAACATGGTAGACAAAGATAACCCATAACATACCTTGAACTCAGCGTCACCACATAACAAGGCAACCGCAAAGCTTTCCACAGCGCTAGTCTCATGAGCGTTGTAGTATCTGTTACGTGTCTGCATGATATGATAATACGACAGCCATTGCACAGACGAATCCACCTGTTTATTAACAGAGATTGGATGGAGCGAGATGTTCTGATTGTTGACCACATTGCGCCAGCCTTTCCCTTCACGAGTCACAAGTTTAGGATAGAAGCTCCATGCAATAACCGAATTGACTATCAAGTCGTTTGCGCTGTTGACATTAACTCGTTCGGGAATGACGAAGAATTGTCGGTTGCGGCCGGTTACTCGAGCCCTGCCACCGAATCAGTGTGCGTTCTGAATGTAGTCTTTAGATAACGAACCTTCGCAGCGCAGTCTGTTCCTCTGCTTCCAGCTTCAGCAACCCTGCATCAACAATACTAACAAGCAGTTGCGTTTTGATATCTTCAATGTTCAGTAGCGACTGAGGGCTGAGAAAGTTCTTCCGGCAGAATGTGTACTCGTTTACCCCTGGAGTCTCTCGGATCTTCTTCCATGCGAGATAAGCATTATAAATCGTCAAAAGATCAGAATCACCTATCTCTTGTAAGTTTAGTACTCCAAGGGGTACTACAGAGACGTACCTCTTTTGAAAGATAGTCGAGCGGCATCTCGCTGGGAATTTGAACCAATTGTATTGACAAATGGCGACTTTGATGATAAGATAGCCGCGATACTAACGCAGGCATCCAGACATTTGAAAATGGCACCGTATATTATCAATTTACCGAGCCACACGTCTAATGGAAGCTTCGCAAGCTGCTTTCCCAAGGCAGTCAAACCCTCGGCACTCGTGAGTGCCTTGACTTCTTTCAAAGATTCAATAGCCCTGCGTATATTCTTCGAAGACGGTGGGTCCATTGCCTCGAGAAGAGTGTTCTCGACCTCTCCCAAATTACATATCTTGACACGAAGTACCAGGTCTTGAAGTGAAAGTCTTAGCATCTCAGGAGTTTGTTGCTCCGATAACTATAATAGTCTATTAGGCTGGCTGGCACACACAAGGACCTTGAAGATACGTACTTTATTATCATGTCGGTATTCTGTAAAGAGGTGAAAGCATATTCCTTTCTGGACACGTCCAGCTCGTCCACGACGTTGTTTTGCATTGGCGCGAGATATAAATGACTCTACTAGCCGTGACAACTGACGTTTCTCGTCAAATCTTGGAGAGTCAGAGATTCGCTTCACAATACGGTTGTGCAAAACCTACCTCATAACCTTCTCCTTTCCAGCATCAATCACAGCTGTGATGTCTGGAATCGTGATACCAGTTTCTGCAATATTAGTAGCTATCACAATTTTCCTGGTTCCCTCAGGCGGTACAAGGAAAGCCTTTTCCTGATCTTCGCTAGCAATAGACGAGTGGAGGGTGTGAATAATCCATCCCTGATTGAAAGTGGAATCGGAACCAATTTCATCGTGGAGCCTTCGGATCTCTGCTAGACCTGGTAAGAAGACCAGAATTGCTTTGCTGTATTGACTCAAGTCTTGTCTCGTCGCAATGGCCGTCAAAAGTCTTGTAATCAAGCGATAGTCGAGACGATATTCATCGAATTTCAGAACTGTATCCCTCGTCTGGTACGGATAACCTTCCAATGTTGCTCTTAAACCTCGACCCATCTCATCAGTTAGCCCTTCATCCGACGATTTATCATCCTCATCCTCGTCAATGATTGTAGATGCTGGATATGAATCATCTAGTCGATAATTTGTCAAATGGATTGCATCCTCAAGATATTTGACTTGCACAGGAAATGTCCTTCCAGGAATGTTGAGTACTGGAACACCGCCCAAATAGTTCGCAAACTTTTTGGCATCCACAGTGGCAGACATGAGCACCACCTTGAGCTCTGGTCTTTGAGCTAACAATCGCCGAAGAACGATCAGGAGGAAATCGCTATCAATACTTCTTTCATGCACCTCGTCAAGCACGATATGTGTGATATCTTGCATTTCATTTGGCCGTTCCAGCATACGGACAACAACTCCAGTGGTGCTACACACCGTATTAGCGTCTCAACGTGAAAGGAGGGGGGGATGAACATACGCAAATATTAGTCTTGTGCTCTGGCTAATCTTGCTTTCCAATCTTATCGCGTAACCCACCAGAGACCTATTCGTTCCGAGATCTTGATGTCTTTCACCAAGTTCTTCGCTCACACGTCGTGCTAGAGATATAGCTGAAATTCTGCGAGGCTCGGTAACAAATACCTTGCACTCGCGACCGCTCGCGAGCTCATTCTCCATGATGAATGACGGAATTTGAGTACTTTTGCCACTGCCAGTTTCACTACAAATGATGACAGCTTGATGATTTGCCAGAGTATCGAGGATCTGCTGCTTATAAGCCCATACTGGCAGATTCTTGCGAGATTCCGTCATATGCTGAAATGATGTAGTGTTCATTTTCTCTTCCCACAGCTTTCTCAAACTATCGGCATCGATCTTTGGAGTTGTAGATTCAGTTTTCCCTGGAAGTTGCTGTCTATTGTTACCGTTTCTTCTCTTAAAGTTATCTGATAGCACCACATCGCGTTCAAGTTTTCCGTGATTCTCCTCAATTAGCTTCTTCAGGTATCGAATTGTTTGCTTGTCGGATTCATCCTCTTGTTGCTTTCTCAAATCAGAAAATTCTTGGTAAACTTCCCTCCATACATTCGGAAGCCTCATGTAAGCTTTGTTCTCCTTGTTGTTCGAGGCTGGCGCAGAAACGAGGAAGAGCGCAAGAGTAGAGATATACCCCTTCGCTTGTTCGTCTTTAGCGGCGGCAATCGAATCCATAGAAACGAATACAGTGAATGCATTGCTTTTGATAGTTATGCCTTCGATTGATAATGGAACCGGCTCTTCCTGTGGCTTGGACCACTTTATCTCTATTCCTTTTCGATTGTAAAAGGATGCGACCGCTAGATCTCTCAGAACAACCTTGAAACCCGGGTCTCTAAGGTATATAATTAGCCTGTTCTCTTGTAACCAAGTTATCTGCAGTATAGCTTACCTAGCTTTGCATACTTCTTGCAGAAGTTTGTCAGGCTCAGTACCGCCAACTGATTCAGCAAAATTGCGTATGACTTTAATACTGTCAGGTGTATCGCGGACCAATAGAGGCTCATCTGGTTCTATGAAGATACCACCTAGAAGGAGTTCGTCGCCGGATTCGGAAGCTTCTACCATGACAAATTCTTCTGTATCTTCAGATATCGTAGGCTGTGACTCTTTGGAGGGCACATTCTTTGCGACAGGAACTGCACGTCCCTTTTCGCGATTGAACGTAAACTCTCTCCGCAAATCATTTAACTTCTCCCTCCATTTCATTTCCGCCGCGTCATGGTCAAAGAGAATGTCACTCTCAATTTTTGCTACTTTCAGTTGAAGTTTCTTGATCCTGGGGTCAGAAACATCTTTAGGAGCCTGAGCTCGTCCTTTTCTACCACCTCCCGAGTTTTGGTCGAACAATTGAGGGCTTAACTGGTATATTTGAGTTTTCAAAGAGACATACTCGTCAGCAAAGTCTTCCGGATCGAGAGAGCTATCAGATTCGTTCCCGAGATTTGGCTCAACTTCAATTATTGTACGGCTAGATGGAGGTTTGTTCAGCGGATTTCCGGCCTGGGCAGCAAGCGAAGGATTCGAAGGTGACTTCTTATTTTCGCCTACAGTAGGGCATCAGTCATGAACTCCTTTTTTATAAATTATAGGGTACTTACTGCCGATGAATGAAGAAGCAGCTTCTTCCGGTGTCCACGACGGGTCCTTCTTCTTGTCATATGGATCCAGCTCAGTAGGGTCGCATTGCAATGCCAGCCATTCTAAAGATTCCTCAAGATTCCAATTTACGTTTTTGGAACTGTTTGAAACTCCAGAGTAATAAGTTATAATATGTCTCAGCAGTGAGTCTACTCGACTGTCTGAAAATCCAAGTCCTCGGATTGCATCTTTCAGGCTCCAAAGTCTAGTAATCAATTCCTCTTCTTTCCCAGCATCAAGATCCCCTTCAGGAGGAGCGTCAAGGTGATCTTGCTCAAGTTGGGCCAGAGCAAGAACTTGATCCTGTATCTTTTGGGGGATCCACTCGTTCAAGCTCAGGACATTGGCTTGAGACCTCAATACGCGACGCTCAGTTTCAAATTTGAAAACTTGGCGACTAGCTTCATTTTTAGACTTCCATCCGTATTTATCGACCAGAATTTGAAGCTCTGCTTCTTCGAAGTGTCTCTCAAGTTCCTCTGGAGAAAGGGTTTGGAGGGTTTGATCCTTGGAGCTATCAGTTTGCGGCCGTTGGGTCTCTGGTTGTTTCGATGATTTTTCGTCTTCCGATACAACTACTGAAGAATCTACCGTTGACGAGACCGTGCTCGACTCAGCCACTTTTGGTTTTGAAGGTACTGATACGGTAGCAAAACCTCTGGCTGGATTTGAAGCCGGTTTCTTTTTCCTCTTGTTAGGAGGCATTTTTTATATAAGTAATATTTCGGCGCACAAACGCATAAGATGAGACTCCACCAGATATTAGAGCAGGCAAGACACAGAAAAATCAGCGAGGGCGAAAGATATCTGGTAAGGAGAGAAAAGAAGTAGAAGAGACGAGGTTGATGGTCACTGGAGTCTTTGTACCTTGCGCAGTAGGTGCGGTGCGGGCA
This sequence comes from Talaromyces stipitatus ATCC 10500, assembly GCF_000003125.1. Taxonomy (NCBI): domain Eukaryota; kingdom Fungi; phylum Ascomycota; class Eurotiomycetes; order Eurotiales; family Trichocomaceae; genus Talaromyces; species Talaromyces stipitatus. Next base: position 2,804,384 of record NW_002990114.1, read on the forward strand.
GTGGAAGGAAGCTCCCCACAATAAACCTCAAAATCTTTTTATGACACAACTGCGGGACAACCTTGAACTATCCGCTCTCTCAGCCCTACCTCAATCCAGCTCGACATGTTAGTTCCATCCCAAAATGGATGAATTGAAATGGGATGCTATACATAACGGGGACCTGGAGACCCTCGAAAGCGTTGTTCTGTCGAGCTCGACTTCTCGCCGCGTGCGAGTCCTCCAATCACTCCGAGAAAAGAATGGTATGGCGCTCACCACTGTACAAATTTAAAGCTAGATTTGGCTGAACAAGATATTCTTTTACAACTATATAGGGGAGATCCTGTCAGAAGAAAACAGTAAACCTATCCTCGATCTTCTTATCAAAACATACCCGTTATACGTCGACCGAAACTCTCGTTTAGCCGTCCAGCAATGCCTTCGCACGATCCTGAAGTCCTTAACCGAGCAAGATACCAAGTACTTGGCCTCGAGAATACAAAAGGAATGTGCGAAACCAAGTCTTTCAGCTACGTCTGCGTTCGTCCTTATTGAGTGGTGTTGCATTCTCCTCCAACACTTAAGCAGCATAGAGGCTCCTATTGGGGCTGTCCTCGATGTTATATCTGCCAATGCGAACGTATTAGAATTGTGTTTAGGGCAGAATTCGAGACCAACTGTGAGACAATCAGCTCTTCGAATTACACGTCGTGCATTGAGGGCGACCTTTGGGAGCCAGACTTTGGGTGAGCAGGCCGTACGTGAGTCAGTGCTAAAGCTAGCTGCAGGCACTTCGGCGCAGAGAAACGCACCCTTTATTGGCGTGATCTCCGGAGTCTGTGCACGTCTTTCTGCCAGAAGAGAGGTCTTGGCTGGACTAAAGAAGCCGATATTGGCTTTCTATACCAAGGAGATCCTGGGCTCACGAAGCCAAGTACCACCACATATAGCAAATGGGCTATCGGATTTCTTTGCGTCTTTTGTCACCTACGACGATTTAGTCGCCGACATTATCCCAACGCTAGAGAAATCCATATTGAGATCCCCCGAGATTATACTCAATGGCATAATCCCCTCTCTGTGCTTGTCTCTTCCTGCTGCAATTGATCTTTCCGAGCCCGTCAATTCTCGCCTTTCCAAGCCTCTTTTGTCCAGTCTAAAATCTACGAATGCTATCATTAGACAAGGTGCCGCGCAGTCGTTCCAAGCCTTGATATCCAGATGCAATATCGAAGACCCTCTTTTAAAGGTGTCTAGTGAGATTCTAAATCCATTGAAGTCTCAGAAGATATCCAATGCTGAGCAACGTGCGTCACACGTTGACGTCTTAGCGGCGATTCCTTGCTATAAGGCTCTATCTTTGGAAGTGGCTACAACCTTGGTAACAGTGGCTGCTAAGGAATCGAGCGAAGTCGCTCTGGTATCAGAAGTCAAAGCCGTATGCAAACATCTAGGCTATCTTATCGATTCCGAAGTACCTCTCAAAGATGAATCAGTCACAGCTATTGCAAAGGCATCTGCTGATAAACGTGTGCCTTTTCGTAAGCTGTGGCAGCTACATACTGCGGACTTATTCTGGGAGGCCAAGCCAGAAAGACTGACTAGCTCGCCGAATCAGGGATTAATCAATTCTATTCTTTCAAAAGGGAAGGATTCATTCGCAGAAGCCCTCACGAATCCCCTTCCCTCTGCTCAGAGTGGTCTAGTTTCTGCCGCTTATGGTTATATTGCATTATGCGGTCTATTGAAAGATTTGCGGACAATTGCGGAATCAGAATGGAAAAATATTATCCAGCAATCCGTTTCACTAACACCCAAGCCATCATTCCTATTAAACCCGAAGGTTTATAGCAAGTTGACCACCGAAGAGGACTTCCGATGGAAAGTAAGAGCACTTGCCACGGTTGCGAATGGTTCTACGCTGCGTACCTATGATGCAGCATGTAGGGACGCATGGGGTCAGGCATTCATCTTCACGATTGCTAGCCCGAGCGTGCCGCGGAAAATTAGAGACGAAGCATGCCGGGCTCTGACGAAGGCTTTCCTGCGTGATGCTGCGGTAGTTGGCGATGTTATCGTCAAGGCATTATGGTCCTGGGTGCTTGCCCTGTCAATTGGTGACAAGGAATCTGCTGCTGCAGCTGCAGGCCAGGGTAGTCAAAGCTTACTTCACTTTGTAGTGAAAGCCATATGTCCTAGTGCATCAGGGTCAGAGCAATTTCCAGATAACGTCCAATCTGCGCTGAAAGATCAGATGATCAAACTTCTTGTCCTATGCCGTCAGGAACTGATACCTAGGGTCTCTTGGATAGATCTCTGTCTAAGAACAGGCCTAGACCCGGGAAAACTTGTATCTGAGAATCCCGAAGTCTCCATTCAGCAGCTCGTACAGGTATCTGATGATCCTGTAAAGTCAAAAATACCACTCGCAAGTGACGCTGTTGGGAGTGCAGCAGCAGATTTAGCTTTCGTTGCCCCAGAAGCGATGATACAGCGTATTGTTAAGATCATCAACGAAGATCTAGCAAGTGATCGTATCTCCAAATTTACGCCTACTGATGCTGCAATTGCACGTATACCAGAAGGCACGACGTTTGTTGATGTGCTCAACACAAAATCAGCCCAGCCATTGTCAGACAAGAATATCAAGGATTATGACACTTTGAAATGGGAAGAGGAACTCCGAGCGCAGATTGCACAAAAGAAAGGACAACCCCAGAAAAAGCTAACGACAGAAGAACAAGCAAAGGTAAAGGCACAGTTGGCGAAAGAAGCTAAAATCCGAGAAAGTGTGCTCAATGAAATAAAGAGGATTGAGCGAGGCTGTGTAATTGTTCGTGGACTTGCTACCGGACCACCGACTGACACCGACGGATGGATCAACACAGCAATTACGACTCTTCTTTCTCTGGCGCGTCTTAATGCCGGACTTTTTGTAGGTGATGCCGTTTCGAGGGCGTATATTGCTTGTGCGGAGAAGGTCTCTTCGAGACTTGGCCTGCTACGACCGTTTATCGGCGTCGCGACCCTTCGAGCATTAGGTAATACTAACTTATCTCCTGATCTGGAAGCCGAACCACTGGGAGATCTCGTCACAAGGATTCTGTACAGATTGCGCTTCACTTCTGAACAGTTGCCCTTTGAACCAACATCACTCGCCTACCTTCTGCCATTGGCGGCTTTAGTATTGAGTCGAGATGGCATCGAAGAGCAAAAAGGGGAGGATGGTGGAGAACAAGTTCTACTAACATTGGAGTTCCTATCATTTCACTCTTCCTCCTTTTCCGACACCAGACTTCCTCGTACCGAGGTTCTACAACATCTCATTACGTCACTACACAAGTACTCGCAACACTACAAGTTGGTCAAAGATACGTTGTTGGATCTCTGCAGATCAATTTCTCAGAATATTTTACCAGAAGAGCTCGGAGTCCTTTTTGAGGGAACAATTGCACGGGATGTCTCAGTACGAACCGCAGTTTTACAAGCAATTGAAGCTGAGATTGATTTGACCGACTTGGAATTCTCTGAACATATTTGGCTATGCTGTCATGACCAGGTTGAGGAGAATGCGGAGATCGCGGAGGCCATTTGGGAAGATAACGCTCTTGACGTGGATGAAAAGTCATACTTGAAGATTATTAAATACTTGGATGCAAAGGACAGTCAGCTTCGAGGCGCTGCAGCTCGGGCTCTCGCACACTCTGTTGAGCTAAATCCCTTAACATTCGAGGTCGTTTTATCCGGCTTGCAATCCAGATACTCGGATGAAGTCAAGCCCAAGGCCCCAGGGAAAGACAAGTATGGAATGCCACTGAAAGCCGACTTAACTGATGTCTGGGAAATCAGAAGTGGTATAGCTCTGACTTTCAAAGCCATGACCAAGCTTTTCGAAAAAGATCAGATTGTATCCTTCATGAGGTTCCTAATAGAGGATGGTCCCTTAATTGACAAAAACGCTTTGGTTAGAGAGCAAATGGCAGATAGCGGTAGATTGATCATCGAGGAGCGAGGACAACAGAAGGTTGAAGAACTAATGACTTTGTTCGAAAAGACGCTCGAAACTTCCGACAAGGCTACCGAAAGCTCTGATTGGCTCAATGAGGCAGTCATCATACTTTACGGCTCGTTAGCAAGACATCTGAAATCTGGGGATTCACGCTTAGATACGGTTATCAAGAAATTACTTGCCGCTCTTCATACTCCATCCGAAATGGTACAGTCTGCCGTGGCTGGGTGCCTTCCTCCCTTGATCAGATTATCCGGTGGTCTGGAAACCGAAGGCTACGTTAATGAGCTCCTAGATCAGCTTTTACATTCTAAGAAGTATGCATCGCGACGTGGAGCGGCGTACGGTCTGGCTGGTATTGTTCAGGGCAGAGGTGTTGCAGCTCTTCGGAAGTACCGTATCATGTCAACTCTCACAGATGCTTTAGACAATAAGAAGGATCCGAATCAACGTCAAGGAGCTCTTCTCGCTTATGAGCTTTTCTCTGCTGTGCTAGGACGAGTCTTTGAACCTTACGTGATTCAGATCGTACCCCATCTACTGACAAGCTTTGGTGATCCTAGTATTGACGTGAGAGATGCCTGCCTCGACGCTGCTAAGACGTGCGTTGCAAGTTTGAGTTCTTACGGAGTGAAACAAATTCTTCCAACGCTTTTGGAAGGTCTCGATGACACTCAATGGCGTAGCAAAAAGGGTGCATGTGATCTTCTAGGTGCCATGGCATATCTTGATCCTCAGCAACTGGCCATCAGTTTACCGGATATTATTCCTCCCTTAACCGTTGTGCTAAATGACAGCCACAAAGATGTCCGCAATGCCGCCAATCGCAGTTTGCAGCGTTTCGGTGAGGTTATCAGCAACCCAGAAGTTAAAAGTCTGGTTGGAATCCTTCTTAAAGCTCTCAGTGACCCGACAAAATACACAGACGAAGCATTGGACTCGCTTATCAAAGTCTCATTCATCCATTACCTGGACGCCCCTTCACTTGCTCTTGTTGTTCGTATATTGGAGCGTGGGCTCAGTGACCGATCAAACACAAAACGCAAAGCTGCTCAGATTATCGGCAGTCTTGCTCATTTGACCGAAAGAAAGGACCTTATTTCTCACCTGCCAATTCTTGTCGCTGGCTTGCGTCTGGCTGTAGTGGACCCTGTTCCGACTACTCGTGCTACCGCTTCCAAAGCTCTTGGATCTCTTATCGAGAAATTGGGAGAAGATGCTCTTCCAGATCTCATACCGAGTCTCATGGCTACTCTCAAGTCAGATACCGGAGCAGGCGACCGCTTGGGATCTGCACAAGCTCTTTCAGAAGTCCTTGCTGGGCTCGGAACAACACGTCTCGAGGAAACTTTGCCCACTATCTTACAGAATGTCTCCAGTTCCAAGCCATCTGTCAGAGAAGGTTTCATGTCATTGTTCATTTTCTTGCCAGCTTGTTTCGGCAACAGTTTTGCTGCTTATCTTAACAAGATCATTCCACCAATCTTGGCGGGTCTGGCTGATGACATTGAGGCAATCCGCGAGACTTCCTTGCGAGCAGGTCGTCTCTTGGTCAAGAATTTCTCCTCGAAGGCCATTGATCTTCTCTTGCCTGAATTGGAGCGCGGTCTAGCAGACGACAGCCACAGAATCAGATTGAGCTCAGTCGAACTTGTTGGAGACCTGCTCTTCAATCTTACTGGCATTACTAACAGGGTCGATGCTGAGGAGCAAGAGGAAGGTGCAGCTCAGGCTGGTCAATCCTTGCTTGCAATCCTCGGCGAAGAGAAAAGAAACAAAGTGTTATCTGCTCTCTATATCTGCCGTTGCGATACGTCTGGTCTGGTACGAAGTGCAGCAATCACAGTCTGGAAAGCACTTGTCGCCACGCCTAGAACTCTCAAGGAGCTGGTTCCTACCCTTACGCAACTCATTATCCGCCGTCTCGGGTCATCCAACATGGAACAGAAAGTTATTGCGGGCAATGCTTTGGGAGACCTTATCAAGAAAGCTGGTGAGAGTGTTCTGGCCACGTTGTTGCCCTCCCTTGAGGATGGGCTCAGAACATCAACCGATGTGGATGCCAGGCAAGGCATATGTATCGCACTTCGGGAATTGATTACTTCAGCGTCCCCAGAGGCCTTGGAAGACTACGATAAAGTGCTCATCTCCATTGTGCGGGTTGCGCTCGTTGACAACGATGCGGATGTCAGAGAGGCTGCAGCTGAAGCATTTGATGCCTTACAGCGCGTCTTGGGCAAGAGAGCAGTTGATCAAGTTCTGCCTTATCTTCTGTCTCTTCTTAGAAACGAAGAAGAGGCTGAACAGGCTCTATCTGCACTTCTTACTCTACTAACCGAAACAACGCGTGCTAACATTATACTTCCCAACCTTATTCCCACGCTGCTCACGTCTCCTATCACCGCCTTCAATGCAAGAGCCCTCGCATCTTTGGCAGAAGTTGCCAGCTCCGCAATGAATCGTCGTATACCTGCCATACTCAATGCCCTTATGGACGAAATGATATCGACCAAGGACGAAGAACTCCGGGAAGAACTCAGCTCTTCATTCGATACTATCCTCGTGTCTGTCGATGAATTCGATGGTTTGAACGTTGCCATGAACACTATGATGACATTAATGAAACATGACGATCACCGTCGACGGGCAAACGCTGCTGAACGTTTAGCTAAATTCTTCGCGGACGCTGAGATTGATTATTCGAGATATCACCAGGATCTCATTCGTGTGCTCCTCATTTCGTTTGACGACAGGGACAAGAATGTGGTCAAGGCCTCATGGTCCGCTTTAAGTCAATTGACATCGCATATGCGCAAAGAAGAAATGGAGCTATTGGTTGTTTCTACTCGTCAGACTTTGCGGCAGGTCGGTGTCCCTGGAGCTGCTCTTCCAGGCTTCAGTTTGCCAAAGGGTATCATGGCGATATTCCCTATCTTCCTCCAGGGTTTACTGAATGGAAATACGGAACAACGAACGCAGTCTGCACTGGCTATTGCCGATATCATTGATAGGACGGCGGCAGATTCTCTTAAACCATTTGTCACTCAAATTACCGGTCCGCTTATTCGTGTTGTTTCCGAAAGATCTGTTGATATCAAAGCAGCGGTGTTTTATGCACTCAACAAGCTTCTTGATAAGATACCATTAGCTGTCAAACCTTTCTTACCTCAACTTCAGCGCACATTCGCCAGAGGTTTGGCAGACACCACCAGCGAAACCCTACGAAATCGGGCTGCCAAGGGTTTGGGTATTTTGATCACTCTTACACCTCGTGTGGATCCTCTTGTTGCTGGTATGTTCCATTGAATACAGAGTTGCCATAGTGTTACTGACTTGCCCGCAGAATTGGTCACCGGCTCCAAGACAGATGACGATGGAGTCAAGAATGCTATGATGAAGGCACTTCTCGAGGTTGTGGATAAGGCTGGTGGCAGCATGAGTGAGGCATCAAGAAATGCAGTGCTAGGTCTTATCGACGACGACAGCAGCGATCGTACAGGTATATATTCTAAGTCTATGTAGTCGACGATTCTTCTAACATTTATACAGATGCGATGGCTATGACCAACGCCAAGTTACTTGGTGCATTGGTGAAGAATCTACCGCCTGCTACAGCTGTACCACTAATCAAGTATGCACATTTTTATATCGAATCGAGAAAGCAGATTATACTAACTACAAACTAGATCCCGGGTGTTGACTACGAACTTTTCGCATGCTTCTATCCTAGGCTTGAACGCACTCCTTGTGGAGGCTCCGAAGATACTACTAGAAAACTTCACGGTTGAGACACCATCAGTAATTTGTCAAGGAATTGCAAACTCGGATGTACGTGATTCCATATCTCGAAATCATTGACTACAAGTGCTAACCCACTACAGCCTTACGTATCCGACAACAGTGTCCTGGCAGCAGGAAAATACATTCTTGCTGAGAACGAGAACAAGAACTTCGAATCGACAAAGCCGGTCTTCGAGAGCCTAGCATCAGTGATACCCTCAGGCCATCCAGCAGATACGAGGCGTCTAGCTCTTGTTGTGTTGCGTACCATAAGCCGCCTCCATCCCCAATATACCAGGCCACACCTGGCACTACTTGTGCCGCCTATCTTTGGTAGCGTTCGTGATCCAACTATCCCTGTTAAATTGGCCGCTGAGGCTGCTTTCCTTGCGCTATTTGATGTGGTGGAGTCAGAGTCTGCTGTCTTCGATAAGTACATGGCTGGACCAGGAGCGAATCTACCTGCAGGCCCGAAACGAAGTATCTCAGACTACTTCAAGCGTGTCGCACTACGACTAGCTACTCAGGCCCGCGAGCGACGAGAAGCCGAGGGCGGCCAAGGTGGGTTAGGCCTTTCCAATGACGAGGTTGAAGATGAACGGGAATTGTGGAGCATAGGAAGGATTGATTTGGGAGAAGATAGTTTTGGGGTTGAGTGATGATGATGACTCTGATAAGTGTATATTCTTTTACATTGGTTATATGAGGCAAAAGTTCGTTTCAATTTCTATCTGCATTCACCTGGGCAACAAACTTAGATCATCTCTTGGAGTCTTGGTGAGACTAAGGTGTATGACTGGCGGAAGTATCTTGGCTAGATCATTTTGTTCAAAAATCGTGATCAATCATAGGTATCAGAATCATGTATCTCAATCGAGAGAGATGGGGATACGAGTAAGAATTGCTCACAATGATTCATCATGAAGGACTCCCAGGATGGCAAGACTCTAGATTTAACTGTCAGCATCCCAAAAAGGTCTAGCGGGTGGGTTCAAGCCCTAAAGTGGATGCTTCAGCGGTTCGCTTAGCGATTACCTAAGCAGCACCCGCTCCCGCTCCCAAGGCTATCCTCAAACTCCTCACTGAAATCGCCCGCCGTCAATCGATCCGACCGACGAACATTTTTACGCCAAACGACCGTCGACACGCCGACATCAAGATGTGAGTATATATTCATCAGGAAAATGTTCCTTGCGACGAGGACTGTTGTCCACGATTTTTCAGCCGATGCATTTCCGTCAATAAGTCGATGAAATCGATGGATTCAACACATTTTTCTTGTCGATGTGAATGCAGCCGAGACTGATTCTTTTTCTCCCTACAGGGTCAACCTCCGTACCCAGAAGCGCCTTGCGGCGTCCGTGATCGGCTGCGGTAAACGCAAGGTCTGGCTCGATCCCAATGAGATGAGCGAAATCTCCAACGCCAACTCCCGCCAAACTGTCCGCAAGTTGGTTAGCGATGGCTTGATCATCCGCAAGCCCGTCACTATGCACTCTCGCTCCCGTGCCCGTGAACTCAACGCCGCCCGCCGAATTGGTAGACACCGTGGTTTGGGTAAGCGTAAGGGTACCAAGGATGCTCGTATGCCTAGGTATGTTGGAGGGATTACTCTATATTTGTGTGGGAAAGAGGAGATATCTAATATGGTCTGCTTATAGCCAAGTCCTCTGGATGCGTCGTCAGCGTGTTCTCCGTCGTCTCCTCGTCAAGTACCGTGCCTCTGGCAAGATCGACAAGCACCTTTACCACGAACTCTACCACTTGAGCAAGGGTAACACCTTCAAGCACAAGCGTGCGCTCGTTGAACACGTTAGTCCTGTCTTTACTTGCGAATAAGCGTCGAGACATGAACGCCGAGTTATTAACATTCATTGTGATCACAGATCCACAAGGCCAAGGCTGAGAAGCAACGTGAGCGTATCCTCAAGGAGGAGATGGACGCCAAGCGTGCTAAGACCAAGGCTGCCCGTGAGCGACGACAGGAGCGTATCCTCGCCAAGCGAAATGCTGCCACTGGTGAAGAGGAAGCCCAGGAGTAAATATCCTTAGCATCTGGGTGATGTGTGTGTGTTGTGTCCGAGAGATAGAGGGAAGTTAAGGCGAGTGGGAAAACAAGATACTCACGAAGTAAATTTCCATGAAGTGTTTCAATATGGAAGCTATTACACTTCATGGCAAAAATACTTTCGTCATCAAGAAAAACAAATGAAGAAGTCGCGATAAGAAATCGCTAGAACTTCTTTTCCATTTGAGGAAACCTCTTTATCTTATTTTTTTTATTAACGACGGCGGGATCGGAAATTCTTTGCATTTGGGATTTTTGTTTTGTTTTACAGCCAATGCAAAAAAGTGAAATGAAACAAAATGAAATCTTCTCCAAGATAAAGTACTCGTCCTGTGTATATCGGGCATGAGTATCTATGAGGTTTTGAGAATTAAGAATGCGCCGATTGTTTGAAAGTATCTTTTCTTGATTCAGTCATGCACTCGCATCGATTCTCTATTCATTGAGAAGACTGCATACATAGATGAGATGTTTTCTCTACCCACAAGTAACGCCATGAGACTTTTTCCATCCTACTGCTACTGTAGTGTAGACCACCTAAATGTCAAGAGTGATGCAGCATATTATTCGATTTGTATCACTCATCCAGAAAAGGCAACAAATCAGGAAGATATGAAATCCTCTCAGGTCTCACATCATGCACCTGAAACTTGCAACCATTTTCCAGCAGGCATTAACCTGACCGTAATAGCTGCTCCATTTACTGATATATGGTGCTATGAGCTGTGATGGATGATGTAAACTTGATCCAACAGACGTAACTAGTTAAATAGTTATACTATATAGAGGACGGTATGTTACAAGGAACGAGAGAGAACAGAGCCAAGGATATCCCATCAACCATGAGACAAATTGCAGAAATGGTGGTAAAATGGAATACCCGGAAAATCAATTCCAACTAGGAATCAAAGGTTAGGGCTGTTGGTCTGATCAGACCTTCAGCTATTGCATATTCAACGCTGACTAGGCGTACAAAGTGAGTGTCAACAATAAAACAGAATACCTCCGTGTCCAAATACAAGGCCAAATAACACCACATAAAATGATCGATATGTACAAATAACAAGTCATCAGAAATCGTTCCGTTTATAACAACCACATATTTTCGCGATTATTCACGAAATATACTGTGGAATGTTTTGATTCATCTCCGGGAAATATCCCCCCTTTTGAGACTTTTGTCGTTCCACCATAGGTGTCGGAAAGGCCGATGAGTGAATTGTGGGTGGTCTCTCTAAATCAAATGGATCGCTGTATGTGCTGCTTCTATCTTCGAGTTTTCCGTCTGACTTCCAGGTTAAGAAATTGAAATCGTACACCAAGGGTGAAGATGCACGACTGTTTGGTATGTAGGTTGAGCCGCTTAGGGTACTTCGATTGCTATGTTGGCCTCTATTGTTGTCGTTATCGTTGGTATTATCATCTACGATATCGTTGCGGTCCGCATCACCATTGCGTATTGTCAGCGGCATTGTGAATGCAGGCTCATCTTCATAATCCGAATGAGAGAACGGGTCTTCAGAGTCAGCGAACGGGTTTTCTGGTTGTTCATTATTATTTCGGTTTGGTGCTATGTTGACTGGAGGAAGTTTTGCAGGATCTGTGAATGGATTCTCTGGTCTGTAATCATTTCTGTTTGTTGCTATGTTGACTGAAGCAGGAGGATCTGCAAAAGGATTGGTCGGTTCTGGCATTATCCGTGGAGCAGACGTTATGTCTTGCTCCTGCATTCGATCTTGATGTGGAAACGGCCAGCCAGGAGATGATCCTCTTCTAAAAGGTTCAGTTTGTGTTTGCTCAGCTGGTGTATCGTTAGGTGCTTCTCGACTCGTAGATCGAAAATTCCGGACGCGTGCTAAAGCCGGTCGAACTTTATCGACAACAGCAGGTATGAATGCTGTCCCTGGTCCCGATCTGATCTTATCAATCAGCTGTGTAATCCCCGAAAACCGTCCGGTCGTTCCAGGATCCTTTTCTCTATCACCTATTTGAGATGGGGTACGTCGTTTACGTCGGGTGATGTATGCACAGAGAATGAACAATGCCACAATGGCCACGGCACCTAAAGAGGCCCCAACGGCAGCTGCAATGACTTTTCCTTTAGAAGAGTCTCCCGATGAATCCGCCGAGCTGTTATCTGATGAGGAAGGATCTGACGATGAAGAATCTGACGATGAAGGATCTGCTGGTGATGTTACCGCAGGTAGAATCGTGGCCGCTGCAGTGAGCGCTATAAGATATCAGCCATGGTCAACGAATGCCCAAGGATTAGTAGAGAGAGCATACTACTGGACGCGGCTACAGCCGTAGTCACAAATGAAGCGAGACTTGATGTGGGCTCCGAAGGACTTGAGTCCGTCTGTTGTGAAATTATTGAAGATAAAAGACTCGTACTAGACGTGTCTTGAACGGTAGTCGTACTGAAAGATGATAAGACGTCAGGAAGTGCAGCGGCAGGGGTTTCCGTGGCAGCCGACGTCGACGTCGACGTCGCCGTAGCCGTAAAGAACTGCGTCCTCGGAATCCTGGTGCATCTCAATCCACTGAATGTTGTGATCGAAGTTGCCATTTCTAGTCTCGATATCGGGCAGTTCGAATCAGCTATCGCGCTTGAGGTGATCCTGATCACTCTTCGATCATATTGCGTGAAGAGACATCACAGAGTACCTGCCAATGCCTCGAAAACTAGATTGTTGTTGAGTACAAAAAGTTGTGATCCGGGGACTGTTGTTACAGTTCCAGCCTAATTATCCTGTTGGACGGTCGAGTCCGGCTCAACTCCTAACACATGACGACACGGCTGGCTCAACTCACATACTTGTGAGCGTGTAGGTATGATGTTTCAGAAGCGGCATAGTGAAGCACGGAGAGTATTGGGAGATCCTCAGGGGGTGTCAGCGACCATGCGGCCGTCACAGTGTTGTTATTGACCAGTGATATCACCTCGCTGTAGTACTATTTTTGGAGAGGTAACACCGTGACGATGGCTGACCAGTAGCCAGCACCCAGCCTGTGACTGCACCGTAGCTCAGCGCATACAGCATGCTGACTGTTGCTGGCCATGGCTGACTGGAGGTGGCATGTTCGCTGTGAGAGCAGGGAAGGCGGTTATGGATTCTGTTTTTGGCCAATCACAGGCCGTAGGATGAAACCACAGACGTTTCGGGGCTTTTGTCACGTGTTTCTCCTGCATATCGCTCGAACAATCACACTTGCTTAGTTACTCAGCTGTAGTTACAGAAGAGTAACATAAATAAAAGAGGAAGACTGCTTCCTGGGGAGAACCTGTTATCGTGGTCGGGATCTGGTTGGTAGGCTGTTTGGGATGCTAATGGCCAATGTAGGACGAATATACACTCGTCAAGCCATGGGCAAAGCTGCGCTTCCAGGAACATAAGAAGCTTAAGAATGATCTATAAAAAAGAAGTAGAGACGACATCTGATCTGATTATTGATAACTAGTTAGTTATAGATCAGAAAATAGATGATGAGATAATCAATCAGTGGAGACTCCAGAGTCACAGTGGCGGGAAGGCGGCAACGGCCCGTAGCAGCTTCCCCACCAGACAAACGTCCTCCGTCATTCGACTTCCAAAACCACCAAAATTGTTACAACGAATGGGTTCCTGTTTCTGAATGTTACAATAGCTGAAGGGACACTTGCACAACTTGATTGTTGGCTTCATGTCCTGTCGCGACCCGTGCCGAGTTCCTGCATGAGGAGAGTGTCCGCACACTCAGAATGTTCGCGTGGGCAGGTGCAGGTAAAGTTACCTATTCCTACGAAAGCAACAGTAGACGCATTCTCTGTTTGCCTGATTTGGCGGGCATGCTGGCGTATACCTGGCATATATAATACAGATACACAATCACGAAACAGCGGCGTGAATTTTCCATGGAGCACTAACAGATCCAAGTAGGAGCCCAGTCGATGGGCATCGACCCAGACGAAGAACGGAATGCACCACCTCCCCCAACACCATTAGAGTTTCCACAATATGTTGGAATTAATGGCGAACAAACACAAACCGTAACGGACTTCAATGTCATCTACCGGCATCTGTTGACACTCAGAAAACCTCAAGACATCACAATTGATCACGTCAAGGCCTTCAATTTGAAAGTCGAGACTGATATAGAGGGACTTCAAATTGTACCTGATGAGCTTTTACAGGGTCTTCCTCCACTAGTCTGGGACAAGAGTAGCGATGACAACGAAGCCTCTGAAGCTCATAAGATGGGGAATGGTGTTCCGTACCCACCCCGTGAGAAATACGACGTCGTTAAGAAGGAGCTATTGTTGGACAGCGATGATGCATTCAGGGAGGCTTCAAGAATGCCTCCTAAACCTGGGCGGGATAGGGTGAGATTGACCCAGTCGAGGAAATTTTGGGTAGGACTTGAACGAATGTCTCAGTATTGGGACACTAGTCGGGACAATTATTATGATCGACTGGTCAGGGAACCCAGGCCGGAAGAGGGGACTCAAACTGTCAACAGTCCACAGCAACAGCAGACTATTACAAACACAGGTGTTGGTGATCCAATGGACACAGGTGACTCGTCAGCTGGGGAAACCAATTATGAACGTGTCTACAAAGGACGTCGCCTCGGGACAGGCAGTGAAATGCCAGCTGATATCCGCGACGAGACGATGAGGGGACTCCTCGAAATGGTAGCCTGGCCATTCCAATGCCAAGTAACTGTACCTTCCACCATGCCCAGGTTACATGTTCAAGGGTTACTATTCCCCGTCCGCCACACGTTAGTCTCTGGAAGAGTCCCTCAAGACCGCCAGACAGCACGAAGCGGGATACTAGAAGGGCCAGTAATAGGGGTTCAATGCCGGGATGAGACGAATTTTAACGAACCCAATGGAAAACCGGGTTTCTGTAGCAAGGAGTTTTGCGATTTATTCCGTGAAATCGGCGCCATGCTCCTGTTAGCTCAAGAACGTGCTCGTGAAGGTACCGTTGAAGTCAGACCCGGGGAAGGCAAATGGTGGACTACGGTGCCTCGGTTCGGTGGTGCTGATCATGAAGGTGTCACTGGCGAAGCAGCGAATTCAAATAATGCAAAGGAGAAAGAAGACGACAAGGACGATACCAACAATCAGAGTATGCATAAGCGTTCTCGATATGCGAATCCGCTAATACCGTCGCGGCGGTCAGGGAGATCTCGAAGGTTGACGCCTAGCGAGAAATGGAAGATTATCGAACCCGGAATGCATTTGTGGGACAGAAAGATGAAATATATGCAGATTGGCAAAAAGAGTGACAGTCCATATGACGATGTAAGTCTCATACAAGACACATCACTTTGTCGATAGTGGCTAACAATTTTTTGTCCTTGTGAAAGATCTACATGCTTTCACATATCAACCATCACGTCTCAATCCTGCATCTCAGAGTCCATCGACGATATATCGAATGTCTTACCACGGGTAGCAGTGATCTTGATGAGCGGGGTACTCCAGAACAGCCATGGAATGTCCTCAAATTACGTCGGACCAAGTGGTACGATCTGTTGGATTCCGAGCATCGACTAGAAGTGTTTCACAGTCTTTGGAGGTTATATCATTATTTAATGAGATGAGTCTACAGAATCTACCGAATCGGGAGACACGAGGTGCAAACCATAGACATGATGAGACGTGCAAATGACATTGAACAGTGTACATAGCTAGGATTATATCACAGACAATTGTCATTGATGATTAGCAATGAATAAAAGTCATTCTCTACTACCCAACTCTGGAGGATGAGTTCGTCAGTGTTTTGTATCAAGCTTGTTCTCTCACTCATCCATAGTTGACCTTGTAGTATACTTTGTTCAAGACTAGACGTCTACCCCTTTATGTTGGCTGGTACATGAGATTCTTGCCATGATATAGATATTAAAATGTTAAAATATACCACGAACGAGACGTCCTGAAGAGTGAAGTACTCAAATCAGGCATATCAATCAAGCCGAAGCAATGTGCTCGAGGCTTCACATGAGTAATCCCCAAACTGGAGTCCATCATGTCATCCAATACTTCCAGTATGTAGGGTGTCTAATACTGGATGGCACTTTTGATCGCTGCCCATCCTTTTCTTCTCCTTTCACCCTGTTTTGTTCTTGATGTGTTTCCATCTGTTTGTCAACCCCGAATTTTCGGACAGACTGCTTTGGCAAATAGTCAGAATCCCGGAATCGTAGGAATGATACTTATTCGCCTCTGTCTATACGTGACAACATTTTACACACCGATACAAATCACGGAACAGGTTTGAATGTACCTGAAGGCGATGGTTGTGTTTAAACGCAGACGGAACGATAATCCGATCGTTTGATGCGTGTCTGACAAACACTCAGAAGTAGGTCATGTACTTTTACTTACCAGATTAAGTAACTATGCCCTTTGCCGTTTGTTTCGCTTTCGTACTCCGTAATTTTTTTGCTCATCAGCATGGTGCGTTAGGGCTGGCGTCTAGCTCTCGGAGTACATATATACCATACCGTCTTTCTGAAGAAGATCCTACAGTAATACACGGTTAGATCGGACAAGTTCACGGTTGCGGCGCAGTCCACATTCCCCCCCAAGATTCAACAGCATGGGTAGCCCGGAACGCATGGAAAAATGAATCTAGTAATCCTCACCGATTGTGTAATGTGGTCTGGAGTATCTATCTAGATGCGATGTTGAACGGTATACTCCGAGAAAGTCTGATCTCGTCCAGGAGACGTATGTTACGGTCAACATCATCACCGCTCTTTTAGTTCTGTTTTAAACTACATACACACTCTGCCCTAGGACAAGTTGTTACATTGCCGCGGAGAAACGAGGGCTGGAATTTGTCTCATTATCAGTACCCTTGAGATCTCTATCCGCTTATCATGGAAATTAAGAGAACCAGGAGACCGAGGAAATTCCCTTTTGAATATTCCATTTCTATTTCTATTTACAGTATCCGTTACCTGTTTGTATTCTCATTCGGTAGAAAACGAATGACGCGCTGCATTGAGGCGCATGAAGCATCTCATGCATATCTAGGACACATGTACGTACATACTTCTTACATACTTATATGTATACATACATTTCATGCAGGGTTCGACACTTGGCTGTTTGCAATTGAACAATCTTTTAGCTTGGTGGGAATGTCTCATGGTATATCCTTGATCTGGTGTGCAGGTTGGCGTTCCCTAAGGTAAAGCATAACTTACTTCCTAGGTAGGTAAGGTAACAACGTCCAACTATAATCTCCCGTAGTTGAGGCTATAGAAATCATATCTGACGCATTATATCAGATCTAAGATTGGATAGATATACATCATGTGTATGTACATAGGCAAGAATCAAGGTCGTGGTTCATCCCCAGGCTGTCCTGGTGTCTACGTGTCATGTGAAGCAATCCGCAAATTGTGGCCATGTCCGATATGTGGCGGTCAGCAAGTATAGACACACAAGCCTCTTCATCTGGGATATGCATTGCAGCATGACATTTCAACTCCAGTCCATATCAAAATAATGGTTATACACGGGCATAACTAGTTGAACTGGGTGAGGATTTAGGGTTACCCCGCTGAAATGCTCCCCTCATTTTGTACGACTCTATCAAACCGCACTGTGTTATCTACTTAGGTATGCATATATCGATAGACATCGCTCTCTACTGGATATGGAATCAGCCGATCTCAATCCTTACATACCTCACATCCAAGTCGTTGCAGATTGTCGAACTGAGCTCAAGCGAGCAGCACCGACTGTGGTCCCTAAACATTTCTCCGCGAATTACATACATCGTTCGCCTTAAGATAAATAGATAATAAATAATTATTCTTTGATCGTCCCGCTTCGTCAGACCACTGGGATGCGAAGAGCGGGTGGTAAAAGCAAAGAAAAAAAAAGGTAGATACAAACGACATCCGCAACAAACTACAGGGTACATCCCTGTCGGTGTCAGTGATGCAGGAAAGCTCTAAATGATTATTGGACACACTGAGATTCGACCAGTAACATTTAAACCCTCGATACGGAAATCCTCGGCCAGAAAGAGAAAAAAAATGAGTTGAATTAGGGTTTTACGGGTTCGAGTTTTTTTTTTTGAGAGCTAAGGTCGGTAAAATGGGAATATAATAGGGCATTATTATTATAAAATATTAGCACTATAATATAAGTTCACGAGGCTTGAGTTAGGACATCAAAATTGCATGGCTATGAAACTGTCTAACCTCCTAGTCTTCTGTCTTTCAAAGTTCTCAGGAAAAAGAAACGAGAAAAAACGCCATGGCTGCCAGCGATCAAGGAAGCGGTACGGAGCACCAGGGTCAGCCTGCACTCCCGCTGTCAAAGCGATTAGTCTAGTTGAGTGGTCATAAGGATCAGATCCTGATCTTATTCGATTTCGGAGAGTGTTAGTTTAGAGTACAGGGATACCCCGGGTTGCGAATATCGTGCATGCTTGAATACGTATGTAATCAATCCGTATCGGTCATTTTTACGCAGCTAAGATAACCTGGGCATACTGTGCGAATAGTTATTCACATACGTAGTATGTACACCTTCAAACTCGACAGATCACATCGGAAAATAAGAGAATGTATAATATTTCCGTATAAATTGTTGATGTAGGAGGTTACATTTAGTTAACAGAGATTTAAAGAGATATCCATTCCCGACAGAGTGTATCAGATCCAAGCACCGCCTTGCATGCTCGATCTGGATAAAGAATGTATTAGTACAGACGATTCAATTCACGATCGTCTATTCTATTGGATCAGACGCTGAGTCAAGTCATTGGCTGGTCTGTAATGACAAATCTTTTGGTCTCCCAATTCCAAGACATCACAAGACTCACAACAAAGGGATTCATAACAAAGGAAACGCACTTGACAGATATTAATCGAATCTCGGCTTGTAGAGCTATACAGTTTGAGGCGCTACGCATGCAATGTAAATCAGATGTGGTAACCAACATCTCTCAAAAGCCGGGATTCTGACTCGGCCCGTGTCACTCAGGTCTGATAGACACTCTTTCGGCCTTTGGGAGTAAAAGGCTAAATGTGTCAAGGAGGGGCTTCAACTTTCAAGTCCTGAGCAGTAAAGCCTGACCGCAGTGATCGGTGAATGGACAAAGAATACCCGATCTAGTAGAGTGCATCGGGGAAACCCCTCGAACACGAAACTCGTCCAAGCGATTCTTGATGCATATGAGATCATTCAGATGGTATCACATACGTACAAAAGCCTTTAGAGTGGCGACGAGCAGCGCATCTCATTGAGTACACTACCTTGCTTGAATGTTGAAACTGTAGTGCATAGACGTACGTAGAGATCAGATAAAGTGATCCCGCCTATCGAGTTGGGCATTAAGTATGGGAAAGAAAGGTATGTGGACAAACACGTGATGATCCGAGAACCCTATGATCATCACGCCCGAGGACGATCCAGGAAGAAAACACCCGGAATGATAATCAACCAGCTTTCTGGGATGCCAGAAAGAATGCAGGGGCAACTCTACAGTAAGCATGCAAATCGCATTCATCATCTTAGGACATCTCTGTCCCCGTCAGATGACCATCACATCCCATCAAATTTCTTCCAGCAAAGGGGAACTAGTAGGTCGACTATGTGGGGACATATTACTATTTCTGCCATAGCCCGTATTGATGAATACGTGTTGTGGTATTGGACATACAGCTCCTGACGAATCTGATTCCATGGGCGGGCACTGGTGTATTTTCCAGGATACGTATACGCGGTACGCTGTATTTACAGTATTTTGTGTCGTATGATATATGTATCGATGTCCCGTTAAATTTTATCCTGGACCAGAGCTAGAAAGCTTGTCTGTATGACAACAGTCACGAACAAAGATAAGTATATCTCATAGACATATCTTTATCTATCCAAGCAGAGTCGTAGAGTAAGACAGCATGTACAGCGTAGTATGAATACGTGCTGTCAAATCCCGAATCGATATCTGTAACGCGGTAACTAAATAAAGTGTACGATATTCCTGCACGCTAGACGCGGGAACGTCACCAATGCCATGGTAAACAGCCCTCCTAACAAACCCTAAACTTGCTAACCCTGGTCCTCGCAACCAATAATTCATCCAGTTGGTCATCCGAACGGAATATTCTGTGGATACCTTGTCTCTGAATGTCAGTGAAGAGGCCCCAAAGAGGAAAGACGAGCCCGGAAACGAGCCGAATTCCTTGACATGAGCGGATTGTCCGGATGACCATGGTGCCCTCAAAAATTGGTCTCACTTTTGAACTTTGAACATTGTGGATAGAGTTGGGCTTTACAGTATCATTTGTCTGAGAGTTCCTCCGATTATCGCTTAGCGTTTTACGGAATGTTCCGTATGCAATATGGACTGGGTTTATGTGTACATAGTAAATTCTAGGTAAGACGTGCCATGGCTGTAGATATTATATGGTGGCAATTTGTATATAAACCCCTGAATTAATCATCATGGATCGGTTCGGGCCTTGGAACCAGGATGACATGAACCAACCAACCAATGAATGACATCATTCTATCAATGTCAAAATTAACATGACTCTTTCTATATTCCGACCGACCAACATGCTAATTCATAAGTAACTACGGCCTAAAGCGCAGAATGAGCTGCATGTCCGGCCTTAGCAGTCTGCCATGCCATATGGCAGCCCGTTTACTAGGCGCGCCACTTGAAAAAGGGCGCAGCCTCCTCTAATATCTTCGGAGAAAAAAGAGAAACCAACGTTCATGCGTCTGCCCAGAATCAGTCTGAAGAGGATTGCCAGTCGCAACCTGGCCGTAAATTTATTCAAGTCTCGAGCCAATCATCGAAATAAAAAGGATATAGTTCTTCACCATCAAACTACTACTGTAGGCATTAGTACGGACCAAGATATCGGGACTGTCGCCTTACATATGTGTACGTACGGATCCAGGTACATTACTACCTCCCTCATTCATACTAGTTGTAATACTACTAGTATCATTGTACTGTAATTAGCGAAATACCCAATGGTGTTGCGACAATATCGCCTTATCCCCGCTCTTAACTGTAATCTTGGAGCCAATCAAAGGTATGGGAGATGGTTTAAGCGAGATGAGATACGTACGTCTTTCGCTGTTCGGATCTGGTGTATTTATTACTCAGCCTTGTCTCTCTCTTCTGAACGCTGAGTAACCGCCTATTAGGGTTAACATGCTCTAGAAATCAATTTGATATTCTTCTAAGATCCGGTAACTCGCATGGAACGTTCACCTATATTCTACACAGGCAATTATCTACAATTCTCTGGGGTTTCCATCTGAAGAATGTCATAATCCCTGCCGATCGTCACTCCCCTGTCAGCTTCTCAAATTGATACATAATTAGGCTTATTCTTGGTTAGTCTACTCCACTTTTGGCATCCCGAGAAACTTGAAAGGGAGACAGTTGATGTTGCTGTGATCCTTTGGGTCCCTTGGGTTGGATTTGACTCGTCGAGAATGTCCGATTCTCCTCAGATAGCCAGATTGACATGAAAGATCTGGCGATCCAGTTACATAATTATGGGGATAGCTTAAATAATAGTATTTATACGGTACTCTGTACGTACGTAGGATGGTGTTCAGTCAACAGTACCTTGGGGGTTAGATGGCCATTTCAATACGTACTTATCAGTTAACCGAAATACAGCATGGTACCACGACATGGTCAATAGACCGGATATCATGACAAAGACATTGTTAACATATTGATTAATCGTCTCTACTCCGTACAGAGTAGTAGATAGCTTGGCTTATTGCTTCCTTTTATCAAACTGTCACACTGTCCCACGTGCTTTTCTTGTCTGGTAGTGTCACAATCGGGCCGCAATATGAGAGCGCCAGCCACTCCCAGGTGTAACCATAAGATGCTAATCCATTCATTAACTTATCATTGAGTAGCAATAAAGTTCTTTGACTGACTCGGATATAACGTAGTGAGATCAACACAGACGTTGGTTCGTATATAGTACTCCGTCCATGAACTCGGCTCCCCGCTATTCCATAACCTCCATCTTGCAGCACGTAAGGTACGGACTGCACACCCGAGTGTTTGGTCTGGGGCCTGAGCTAAATTGAGTAGGAGATGACACATCCATGGGTCCTGATTCCAGTTGACCGGGGTAGTGGGGGCAGACTGTGTGCTACATGATATGATGATACACTATGAACTCCTTACGCCGTGGAGAGTAGCATTATCATATCTCGGTTCATTGAGTGTCCATCTCGGTCCATATCCCTAAAGAGCAGAGAGCAAACGACGGCTATTAATCTACATACGGAGTCTTGCATAGCGCAAACAAACACTATCCTCCTTTCTTTTTCCTCTAGTCATTTGGCCGTGGATTCAACCCAGTCTGGTTTAAGGCTAGGTATCAGACTATCTCCGGGTTGCCCGATTCTATCAGTTCCGTTTGCTCAATCAATCGCAAATATGAACGAAGCGAGCAAACGCGAACGAGTATTTTCTGCCTTGGGCAGGTATTCAACTTTAAGGAGTAGTCATAGTACAGATTTCCATCAAATATATTCCCTTACTGCGTATATATTTTCAACCTGGCTACAAATAGCCATGTTTCGAACCGGCCGTGTCACTCACATAGACGGAACGAACAATACGAAATGGTAATGTAATACCAGCGCTGTAATTACGAATCTTTCAAAACACTTATTAAGCTGTTCTCCACACTCATTTGTGGTAGCTTGACTTTACTCGACTTGGTCGTTGCTCTCTTGTCTTCATACTAACTACCTCTGGTAAGTCAAAATTACCCTATACAGCATCCTTGCTGTCCCAGTCTTCCTTTCCCTTTCCTCCCACTTGCTCAAACCCAATCGTGCATCTCATCACATCGATTGTTCTCTATACGGTTTGTTCTCTTGCTCTTTTACTCCTGGCGGAGACACCATCTAGCACACTAATTCCATATTCTATTACTCGGAGTTGGTGGCTCTTCTTTTTCTTTTATTTTTATTTTTTTTCTTTTTCCCTATCCACCTATCGACCCGACCCGTTCGGTTTTCCTTTCTTTTTCCTCCAACCTACCGGGATCTATTAGTTAGTCAACTAACTAACATACTAAGTTATCGCGCTGGGAAGGAACCCTGCTCCTCATTCTGAAGCTCCGCCAGTCCGCAATTTCCTGGCACAGAACCACAACCAAACACCTCCAACACCCTTCTGCCACAACTGGTTTCTATCCAGTAAACACAGGAACTATTTTGTCGTCTTGGTTTTAGTTACAGTAAGAAAGTTCTTCTATCTACCTACGACACACTGCAGTCCGATAGCTTGGTCAAGTTCGGATGAGGCGCGCGATGAAAGATTTACAAGATGAAGAAACATCAGACTAATGCTCCTCGGCTTAGGGAAAACGACACTGACAAATTTTGTTTTCCCCGGTCCCCCAAATCATTTGTTCCATACGCAGCTGTTTGCTTGTTCGTTCGTTTGTCTTTGGTCTCTCACCGACGGATTCGGTTCTGCATCATTGCGCAACGCTCGATACGGCGTTGTTGTCGGACGATTGCACCTTAGAGACATGTCGTGGATATAGACGGTTCAAAATCGCAAAGTCTTTCCCAGATACGAAAGTCCTTCAACCCAAGACTACATATAACTTTATTTGGAGCTTGGACATAGCGAGAATCACTGAGCAGATGGCCGGATCTCCCTGATACCTCATCCATTGTGCTGACAATGGAGGCACCAATCCCCATGGACAACAAACCAAAGACTCTCCCTCCTTACGGGGGAATGATGCCGCCCCTCAATCACCACCCACCTCAGCTTCACGGTCCACCTCCCGGTTTCCAACGAACACCACCGCCACCACCACCGCACGACGGTCAGCCTCATGGGTTGCCCGCACCAATACCTCACACTAGCGCCTACGAGCAACCTTGGCGTCAGCCGTATCCTCCATCACATTATGAAGCTGCTGCTCAACGTCGTCACTCGAATCCGGTCGCCCAGGCCCCACCACCACAGTCGCAACCACCTCCTCCCGGTCCTCCACCTTCGCATCCTCACGCACCTTACCCTCCTCCAGGACAACATCCCTCCGCCCAGCCTCAAGGTCGAGAACTACCTCAACTTCCTCCTGGAGACCCATACCATCGACCAAACAGCCTACCGGCTCCGGCACCACCTCATCCAGTATCAGAACCTCATTCCCCTCGCACTTACAGGCCTATGAATGGCACGCAACCCGAGCCTATCCCGCATTCTGCACCTCCCCCCGGTGATTACAGAACGGCGCGCATACCTTACACTGGCCCGGGAGAGCCTCCACCACCGGGAGTTACTAATGGTGATCACGCAGGTCCTCCGCCGGGGTATATGCAACATGTTGGTCCTCATGGCCAGCCTCCTCCAGGCGCTATGTATGACGGTGCTGTTCCACCTTATCCACGTCAGCGCAAAGCCGCCAGAGCTCAACAGGTATGATTAGTTTTCTTTATGTTTTTGATACGCTTTCTAATATATTGTTGATAGGCTTGTGATCAATGTCGCGCACGCAAAGCTAAATGCGATGAGGGCCGTCCGGCATGTAGTCATTGTAGAGAAAATAACATCGAATGCAAATACAAGGACATACCTCCTCAAAAGTGGGTTTACGAATAAAATTCGAGGTTGGTACATAGCTGACATCCGCCCAGGCAGGAAAAGTCGACACAGTTGGTATTGGATGGCGTCCGGCAAAGTGACGACAATCAGCGCGAAAGATTTGACACCCTGATGGAGAGGTTTATAGGGCTGGAACAACTTGTCAAATATTTCATCACGCAAAGCAAAATTCCTCTTCCACCTGAGGAAAAAATGAAACCCGCCAAGGAGAAGGCTACCTCACCAAATGGTCTCTTGGAATCGAAACCGTCGACACCCGTTGCGCCACAAGGACCCCAGGGGGGATTGAATTCTAGTCTTCCCGCAACGAGCTCATCACAGAGCGATGTTCGAGGAATAACAGGATATCTGAAGACTGTGCAGCATGCGCAGTCGCAGCCCTTGGTGAAGGACGAAGACAGAGAGGTAGACGGAGAATTGGCCGTTCCGCAAAACCATAAAACTGCTGCTCACAAACTACTTGATTGGCCTTCCATCAAGCGACTGCTGGATCGTAACATCGACACTGACTACGTTTTGAGAAATGAGAGAAGAAGAGGGTTAATTCGACTTTATGGGTGCGGTGAAGGATGTGATCACGATACCGAGAACCACTGGCGTCAGAATCGTCCCTATCCCGGCGGTAGCCCTGCGACGGATTCAGCAACTCCCCAATCTGATGAAGAATATTCCCGCGCGAATTCACCAAGTTGGGGCTACGGACTACCAATGCCTCCACAAAGTCGGCTAGGACAACACTACGGTGGTATCGATCCGTCGGGTTATTTAAATGCTCATCCCGACGTCGTCAGGCGCCTTCTTCACAGCTACATGAGTAACATGCATATCCTCCATCCCATCATGAACAAAAACACATTACCTCAGAAAGTGGAACGATTTATCCAACAGTATGGACAGTATCACGGCAATATTGGCAATATCCAGAATGAAGCTCGCGGCATGAAGCGGAAACGCTCCGCCGAGTCCATGCACCCAGAAGCGATCGACATGTCCCGTTCACCAAGTTTTGGCTCGGAGAAGTGGTCGTCGCGCAGGATTGAACATTCCATTGAAAACGCAGTTATTCTATTAGTCCTTGCTCTGGGTGCAATCTGTGAACACAAAGGTCCCCTACCTGGATTTCCCCCGGATCCCAATGAAAGACACCGAGACAAGCCGTCATTCGCGTCCTCACCGGAAGTTCAATCTGTGCTCAATGAGATTCTCACGCCTCCGTCGGGGCCAGTATCAGGTATGAACAGTCGATACTACCAGTCTCCCGGTGTCCAGTCTCCGGACCCTGTATGGGAATGGAAGACTCCGAATCAGAGGCCGAACTC
Organism: Talaromyces stipitatus ATCC 10500; assembly: GCF_000003125.1. Taxonomy (NCBI): domain Eukaryota; kingdom Fungi; phylum Ascomycota; class Eurotiomycetes; order Eurotiales; family Trichocomaceae; genus Talaromyces; species Talaromyces stipitatus. Next base: position 2,830,190 of record NW_002990114.1, read on the forward strand.
TAGACTCGGACCAGAGGGCATGGTTGAAGCATCTACCTTGAAAAATATAGATGTGATTCCAGGTCTAGCGTACTATGCGTATGCTGCGGGTATTCTTGGTGAGATGCAGGGTGGATGCGAATTGCCTTTTGTACAAGCTGCGATTCTTGCTAGTTTCTATGCCGGTCAACTAGCTCATCCATTTCAGAGCCATGGATGGATTTGTCAGGCTGCTAGAGCATGTTCCTTTTTGACTCGAAAGTAAGTTCTGGCTGCTTTTTTTTTTTTTTTTTTTTTTTTGTGCGATTGCTCCCTACACCCGTTTTACATGAGCTAACATTGCGAATTAAAAGAGACGAATATGCTGCCATGCAACCAAGCACTTTAAAGGAATTATATGAGTTTGCTTACTGGACTTGTTTGCAACATGAAAGGTAATGTCATTTTTTGCTTATAAAAAATCTAAGAAACTAATGATGTGCGTCTCCAGTGACCTTCTTGCCGAACTGGATTTTACTGCTAGCGGGGTATCACAATCCGAAACACGAGTGTCTCTTCCAACCGGGACTTTTACCATGGACCAACCACTGCCAATGAGTGACGACCAAACGAGAGTGATGTTTTTCTATTCGGCACAAATCCATCTTCGTAAAGTCCTGAACCGGGTTCACCGCGATCTTTACGACACGGACGTCAAGAAGTTGCCTGATAAGATTCTGACGGTTCTCGGACTGAATCTTGACGTCTGGAAGTCAAGTCTGCCAGAACAAATGCAGTGGAATGAGGAGGATGAACCATCTGAGGATATCAACACTGCACGACTCCGTGCGAAATACTACGGCGCTCGTTACATTATCTATCGACCTGTCCTAGAACTTGCTCTGCATTCAAAATCACCCAAGGCGGCGGAAGGGAAAGGCAAATTGGAGAACGACTCGAAACCATCGGTCTCCTCTTTCAAGGCACACGATTTTCAAGCTCACAATATGGCACGCTGGTCGAGTGAGCCGGGCATGCGTCAAGATTTGAGAGATAAATCCGACATTGCGGACACGTTGAAGTTTGATGAGCTGGATGACGATACACGACGTGCTTGCCAGCAATGCATCACAGCTGCTATCCAAAGTACCAAAGCGTTCCACAATATCAAGGGTCGGCCCATTGTGACTAATATATTTGGAACCGCTCATGCGTAAGTCTTTCATACCAACTATCATAACGTCGCATACTAACGATTAGATCAGACAATTCGGCAATATGCTTGTTCTCTCCGCTACTTACATGTCTAATCTTAGTGAGCTAGTCAACGCGAAAGATCTCGAGTACCTGCTCCAGCGCACCATCAAGTTCCTCGCCATGTACAAAGATATTTCCCCGACTCTGATGGCCGATGCCCAAATCCTGTCCGGAATCTACTACAAGATCTTCAAGAAACCACTCCAGACGAGCTTCACAACGGAATCTTTTGGCAGTACATGATTCGACCACTTGCATACGCTCTTTTCTTTGACACTGATACCAGAGTCATCTAAATACCATTTCATACTTTTATCTTTTGTCGTTATCTTGGCGTGGCGGGCATCTGTTTTTCTTCCTTTGACTTTCGATCGTTTTCAAGACGGATAAAGGAGATCTCCAGGCGGTTTACTATATATGATACCATGACGCTTCGCTTCGTTCATCCCCTGACTCGCACACACATACACACATATATATACATTCCCATGGGCGGCAAATTTGAAAAATCATCGAGAGCGTGGAGGTCTTTTTTCTAGTCTTATGCATTCATTTCGAAATTTGTTTTCGGCGGCAATTGTTTGTTCTGAATTGGGAAGATATACCACAGCCTTCTATCAGCATCGAATCAGCGCGGCGATTTTTCTGTTTCTAATTTTTTGTTTTTTTTTTTTTTTTGTATATTTGCATGGATGTTTATCTTAACCTGAATACAAGACCTCCGGAGAGTATATAGGTATATTCAGGAAATAATTTATATTTCCTCTCCTCAAAGAACGATTGTATGACAACAACATATTTTCGATAATTACTCCGTACACAACCCCCTCTTCGTGAACAAGCTCGAGACTACATGTACGTACTCTGTACCAACGTTGGAACCATAGACTGAACGAACATACCCCGCAAAACCAAAAGCATAATCAGGGTTTCAATTAGTTATGGATCAACACTCCACAAACCGAGGTTGATCCTTTTCTTTAGTGGTGGTTTTGTGTGGTTTATCTAGTTTAGACCCTGTCAAGTATGGAAATGAGGGGTTGGAGCTTTTCTGTCGGTTGAGCACATGCTTCTCCAGAGCCCTGGGAAGGACGCGGTTATTGTTCTTGCTTTTCATATAACTATGTTGTAGAGTCCTGTAAGTCACTGGCTGTACTCTATTTACTGGCTCAATCCACCTGCTTAAAAAGCTTAAGAAGAAAGAAGATGCCGAATCGCATCCTGCCCAGAGAAGGTCTTCATCACATTCACTTCCGCAGGGATGAGCAATATCTAACCAGACATATGCACAGGCTTTACAGCCGACGTTATCGGCTCAATACTACGACAAACCGTCTTCGACCCCGTCAAAACCTTTCTCACCATTCTTCTCTTCCAATATGCGCCGCCAAACGCTCGATATCTACCACGACACCGCGAGACAGTCCTAAAATGGCTACGTATTGCATTCGCACTGGGTGTGATTCGAAGAGTGAACACCTTTCTCGGTCGTCGAGCTATCAATCGCGGCATCAGCGACGAATATGACTGGCCACGCGAAATCATCGTTGTGACGGGTGGTAGTAATGGGTTCGGTAAAGAGCAGGTGTTAATGTTGGCCAAGAGGGCGAGGTCCAAAATTGCGATTTTGGATGTGATGCCACCCGATTATGTGCTTCCGGGGGGAGTAAGGTTTTTCAAGTGTGATATCACCAGTTCTGATGCTATTGCGGCTGCTGCGACGGATATTCGTAGGGAATTCGGTGGTGATCCGACTATCTTGATCAATAATGCTGGCATCATATACGCGCGTCCGATATTGGAGAATACGGATAGAGAGATTCAGAAGATGTTTGAAGTTAATACCCTGTCGCAATACAAGCTTTTGCATCAGTTCCTGCCGGCGATCGTGAGACGGAATCATGGTATGATTGTCACTGTTGCTTCGCAGGGTGGGAATTGCACGACACCCGGTATGACGGCTTATTGCGCTAGTAAAGCTGCCTCTATCAATCTTCATGAAGGTTTGGCCTCGGAGCTTGTCACGAGATATAATGCGCCCCGTGTACGAACCGTGTTGGTTACGCCGGCTTTTGCGAAGACCTTCGTGACAAGGGACTTGATTCCCGAGGACAGCTTTTTGAGTCCGTTGTTGGAACCGGAGACTGTTGCTGAGGCGGTGGTTGATCAGGTCTTGAAGGCGGAGAGTGGATATGTTGGTGTATCGGCTACGGCGAATTGGTTTACGTTTAATCTGCGTTCGATGCCCTTGTGGTATCAGACCGGTTTGAGGGATCGCTTGGATAGGACTGTGCAGGCGCCCGGGAAGAGACATTCTTGGGTGAAACGGGATGAGTGATTGTATTTCGTCGTTCACAGGTATTCTCGGATATACTGTTGCTGATTTCGGTTGATGTTTATTGTTGGCAGTCACGTGGGTAGTAATACTATGAGGTTTGCGCGCAGATTCCGTATTCACATATAACACCATCGATTTGACCCTAAAAAGGCCGTTCTGGTAGACCAATGCTCCTTTCCAGTCCACAGAGAGTGCAATTAAGATGGTTCATCCATGGCTGGATGGTCAATCCGCCAATAGAGCCTGTATTCACGCACGATATAGTCAATTTGACCCCAAATAGGCTGCTCCCATTGGTCAATACTACCTTTTCGTCCACAGAGAATGCAATAAAAATGATGCATGCAACGCTGATAGCCCGGATTCGACACATAGTGCAGTATAGGAGGCACTTCTTCGCAACTCTCACACCTGGCAAATGCTAGACAGTAAGATTCACTGCCGTGGAATTTACAGCACGAGCAGATAGAGATGCTGATGCCGTGGGCATTTGCAGGACTTGGTCTGACAATAGGTATGACGTGGCCCGGTAGATATATGTGTTTCTGAATGCCGCATCGTAGACAGAAACGGCGATTGCTCTCAGAATGACCGCGAGACCGTTTACCGCGTAGTTGCCTGTCTGCAAAGGCGTGGATTGGGCGGAGTTTTAGACATTGGTTGCATGCAAGGTAGTTGATATCGGCGTATCTACGATCATTCAGTTCGGAAAATAACAAGTCATCTGATATGGAAAAGTTCAGACAAACATTGGCCATGTCTCTACCTCGCAGAGGAATTTCAGTCTCTCTTCTCTCGCCGTTGGCGATTGCCGTATTACGATCTGATTGAAGTAGCGGTTTGTATATGCCAGGGCAGTGCAAGCAGTATAGTCTAGATAATCGATGATGCCGAGATGAATTTCAACTGGAAGTGAATTCAATGCTCCTTTGATGTTTTGTCTTGACTGTATCATTGCTGGCGGTTTTGATGGGCCTGCTAGTATGAGTTTCTGGATGACCCTTCTCTTTCAGTCTGAAGGGCGAGTCAGTCTCATCTCCGGCAGGGGCCGTCTGGTAACGAGACGAAATGGTAATGGTATGTATTCTGAGTCGTGTATAGTTTACCTCGGTCCATGCAGGGTTGGTTATCAAACAATCCGAAAAACACGCAACTCTCATGCTGTATCAATATATGTATATATTTCCAGACGGAGTGAGTCGTCGACCACTGGCAATTCAACCCGTTGACATTGTTGACATTGAAACAGGTGTACTGATGTCCTTTTCTGATATAGCTGGCTATATACCCGTGGATATTTTTTCGCCGTCGAGAGACTAACACCAGTGGCTGTTCCTATAAGTCAGCAGATACTCGTAGAAATCTGCCAAATAGAACAATCTGGTAGCTGAATATGCCTTATGAGTTCATAATTTAGGCTAAGTAACATCAATGGCCGGTTGGAGTAGCTGGTTATCTCGCATCGTTAACAGCCTGTAGCAGTACAGCAATTACCGATGAGGTCGCCGGATCGAGCCCGGCACTGGTCATGATTTATTTTTGTTTATTTTTGATTTATGTTTTCCCTTCACCTCTTGTGCTTCTCCCATTAGGGAAGGAGGGGCCTTTTTTTTTTTTTTTGAAATGTTTTCTCCTTTTTACTATAATTTACGCACGTACTATGTAGTGTTTGCCTCTAATCAAATCGAGGGCCATGAATCGACTCAATCGAGAGCATACGATGTTCCTTGTTTTCTCCAGATTTAACATCGAAACTTGATTTACTTTGTGTGAAAAGATCATTCCCTTTTCTATTCCATGGACCAAACAAACAACAGGAAACGCGGGCTTGGAGAGGAATAAGATCAACAGGACTCGTTTTTCCATATGAGACTGTTAGAATCACCCGATGTATTTTATTATTGTATGCCGATGGTAATACATTACCGGATCGTGCTAAATTCGCAGTGTATCGTTATATTAGTCACTAATGATTGGTCCATGGAGCGTCACACCGGTGTCACCGTAATTTAGCCGTCTTCCAGAAGCCGGATTTTTCTTCTTCTCCAGATTACGTCCTCTTCGGCTCACGGAGTTTAGAATTTTGCTCCCTACTTTCCATCCAATTTGCTTGTAAGAAGGGTAGAATAATACACTACAATATACTCCATTACTCCATACAGTCACAGTCACTCGATGGTCTAAGAGTAAATTAAGATATGTAAACACAGAGGTGTATATAGTCCTGACGTGGGAAACTTTCATTGGCCTAGTCATAAAATCGGCCAGGCCAGGCCCAACAAAACAGATGGTGACGTTGACGCCTGAGGAATCCACCTCTGCCAACTTCCCGTTTTGCACTTCGATACTCTCCTCGTGTTCTCTTCCTCTGTTGCTCATATCTGCTGCAAGACATCGCTTCGGTCAACATTAGAACTGCCTACTACCCCATCTGTGTCGAATTACCTGTGTTGGTGCCTTGCTGCCAGCACAGTGACTGCAGTGCTTACGTGCCTAGCCCCCGATTAGATCGCACGACCGTCCGCTAACTGCCGCCTGGCCGCTTCGCCGCTTCTCGCCGATCCAGACACAACCAGCCCTACTCTCCCACCTTTTCCTTCCGAATTTGTGGCCCTTGTTCATTTGCTCGTGGACTTTTACCCTCTTGACACATCGAACAATCACTGTGAACATACTGTTTGACCGGCTCAACGGGGCCCCTTTGGGCGTCTACGCATATCGAAACCCTCCAATTGCGATTTTTCGCTTACCGACCTTTTCGACAAACAGTTCATCGCCCATCACGGATGCCCTTACCTGGTACATTGCATTTCTTATTCGTGCTCAATCACCGTGAGCATCTTGATTCGACTGGATGATCGCACTCACACTGCCTTTCCGTACCCTTTCCACCTCCTCTTCCACCCATCATGCCATCCAATGACTCCCCAACACCGGCCAATAGGCCTGCTCAAAGATCCTCCTCTCGGGCGAGTCCGTCATCAGGGACAGGTCGCAGCAGTCCTGCTCTGGATATTGACACAAAATACCAACCTCCACGTTTGACAGGAACAGCGATGTCCCTGGTGCCGCGGTTACCGACCCCAGGAAGTGTCTCTGCATCGGCGTCTGCAAACAACTCTACCAACTCGTCACGCGAGACCTCCCCCATCCGCCTCACTTCTCGTGTAGTCAGCAATTCAAACTATCAGACTGGTCCAAGTCGATCTCTCTCGCGGACGAAAAACAGTAACAGCCCCAGCCCCAGTCGTGGCGCCAGTGGCACACAACCTAACCCTACGTCGACGGTTACCTCCACCTTGTCTCCTGCCGCTGTGCAAAAGGCATTTGCACAGCTCGGGAAACCCGATTTACAACGCTCTGCCATTACTGACAAGAACCTCGATGCCTCCGACCCAGATCGTGCGAGTATGCCACCGCCGCGCACATCCAGACGGCGAAGTTCGATTACAAATGGTTCCAGGAGTCCTTCCCTAGGAAGTACCACCACGAAACGCTCAGACCCGACGACAGAGTCCCTTGCGAACATATCAACGAAAAGAACTTCTGTAAGTCCAGAAGAGGACCGAGTATCGCCGGTGAAGGCAGTCTATGATGATGCTGAGATCAGCTCGCGTCGTCCCTCTGGGAGGGGTGCCACCCAGCCGGGAACGGTTCTAGAGACTGTTCAAGAGTCCAGTGTCCCGTCCACTCCTGTTTCGGCACCAGCAAGCTCCGTTCTAGAAAATGCACCGTCTAAAGCCACTGATACCGCTCAGCATGCAGTGGAAAGTGGTAGCGAGAGTGGTGGAAACAAAAGCTCTGGTTCGAAGGAAGACAAGCGCCGATCGTCTGTAACAACACGACCGACTGCTGCTATCTTGCCGCAAAAATCCTTCACGTCGCTTAACAGTGGTCGAGGCAAACCAAGCGATGGTTCGGTGCGAAATATGATCGTCGAGACTGAAACTGTCAGTTCTATTCCGCAGGTATCTCTAGGCGTTGGTGCCGGTGAACGGGGCAGTTCGGCTCGCAACGACCAAGGCGGTACTATCAGAATGAAGCCCAGTGTTGAGACCATTCGCCCTAAGAAAGAGAAGAAACGAACTACCCGCAAGCCAGCCAACCCCCCTGGTGCAGCTTCGTCAAAGGCCGACATTTTTGAAGCCAAAGTTGCTAGTGCCATTGATGACGCAGATGTTTCTGATTCCGATGAGACTTTCGTATACGAGTCCAATCCTCCCGAACCACTTCCGAACCGACATCGCTATCATTCCCGAACTCCGAGTGCGACGTCCATGGCCAGCCAAGCCGAGCAATTTGCGAGCCGGTCTCGTCTTGCCGGTAGAGACGGAACTGGGGTGACGGTGAAGCGAAGCATGAAATTCACGAATAACCATAATAACAACCTCGACAGCGACTTGGGAGACATGGATCAACGAGGCGTCAGTGGAAGGGGTGAGTCCAACGGACACTCTGGTCGACATCATATCGGCCGTCATGGCAGAGGAGGCGGATACCCTTCGCTATTTGATAGTGACTCTCCATTTCCTCAATCTCAACAACCACCTCGCTCTCCTCGCCATTACATCACCAATGGATTCCGTCAAAGTCGACGAGGCAACGGGCCACGTTCACATCCAAACTATCGTACACTTGGTGGTCCCAAGAGTATGAGTGACGAGTACACAGACGACTTCGATGCTGATGGTGCCGATGATGAGCGCACACCTTTGGTCAGTTCAGTTCGAATGTCTCGTAACCGCAACGGTCGTAGACCGGGAAGTGCCAGTATGCGACAAATGGAGTATCTTGAAAATCGTCAACGAAGTTGCTTTTCTCGGTATGGGGGATGTGTTATCGCGACGTTTTTGATAGTGATCCTTATCGGCGGCGCAGCGACTTTCCTTGCTGCTTTGATGCGACCTTTATTGGATGTGCAAGTCACTAAACTTTCGAATGTTCTCGCTTCAGAGCAGGAGATTATGGTTGATGTGCATGTCAGTGCTATCAACCCTAATATCTTCCCTATCTCCATTGCAAATATGGATGTCAACATTTTTGCCCGGAGTCGGTACGTCGGTAGCGATAAGTTGTGGCGTGATCACGGCTCCCACGCTTCAGATTTTCCTCGAGTCCAACGTAGCAAGATTCGCGCGTCATTAGCACGGCTAGTTCGGCTGCCTTTGCTGGGCGACTCCAAGGTATCGACTTCTGAAATTCATACTATGGACGGCATCGACCACGGCACAGATCCATTACCGTTTCCAGACGATCCGTCCGGCGATGCCCAGACAATGCTGCTTGGTCGTGTCTTTAGTTTTGATTCTCCTGTTATAATTGATCCCTCACCTTGGAGACGTATTCCCTCTGAATCTGTTGGAGAGATCCGGCTGCCGAAGCCGGGGAACAAGACAGAAGAGGGTGGAACTGAGCGCTGGGAGCGAGTATTACAACATCCATTTGAATTGATTGTGCGTGGTGTCTTTAAATATTCACTGCCATTGACATCGGGCGAGCGATCTGCGTCAATTAGTGCCAGAGTTCAAGTTCTTCCCAACCAAGATGATGACAGTGACGGAAACGGTAGCGAAGATGGCAACAGCGGCATCCCAGGTCTCCCAAGAAACGAAACTGTCCGCATCAATTGAAACGAGCGTGTACGTACATCTGATGTCGACGAGGGATACCTCCTGATCAGCCGAGCATTCTCATCATGATCCCCTATGATCCCATCAAGCTTTCACCGACCTTACTACCCATTGTACAAAACGACGACTTCTATCCGTTCATGCCTCTTGCTTGAATTTGCCTTGTGTTTTTCTGATATGTGTTTTTCTAATACCCCTTCGCGTTTGACATGGAACTTGTACAGAAAGGAAGTCGAACTTTTTACATCCATTTTCGCCTGGAGCGAATACCAGGCAACAGAACCCAAAGAAGAAAAGCACTGGAGCAATCCGATTGATTTTTTGAGAATCAATTATTTTATGTCTAATCACTCATTGATTGATTATTCCCCCAACCTCGGACCGATGTGTTCGGTTTGTCTCTCTCTTTTCAATTTCCTTTGCACTTCTATCAGAATGTTTGCTTTAATAATGATGAATGTGACCACGACCCTCTAAAAAAGCGAGTTTTGTATGGATGGTTGATTGTTCGACCATACCCTCTTCCCTTCTCAGGGGTTTGACTGCCCCTATACCTTACACACCTACTCATGTGAACGACAGAATTATGAACAGAATAAACAGACAGTCAACCAGATACGCAGATAAGATATCATCCTTACGATTTCGGTTACGTATTTTGTAGCTTTGTAAGGAGGTGTTGTCAATGGGATACTTACCAAATAGTGATAATGCTCCGATGGAAGTAAGAAGATAGAAATTGATCTGTGACCTGACGGTAAGACCGTTTTGATACTTGAAACTGTTATCAATGAACAAAAAATACCTCTTAAAAACTCCGTTATGCCATGCAAAATGGAGAGAGAATGTATGTATAGACAGATATACACGAATCCAAAAATAGGTAGAGAAAAGATGTCAAGATAATGCCTCAGACAATCCTATATACTCTCTTCGCAATCAGAAACGATGCAACGCCAAAGAATACAAGTCCAGCCGTTACTATTATCGTCAGTCAGCTCAACATACGGATGAAGGGGAAGGCACTTACTGGACCAAAACCAATATAGATTATCAACCTCCTGACCAGGGACTTTGACGTTCATACCCCACATACCGCAGATGATGTTCATGGGTAAGACGATGGTTCCTAGAACGGTCAGTTTGCCTAGCACGTCTGCTGTTCGTTCCTGGCGTTCGTTCATGAGGATGTTGATTTGGGCTAGGTAGTTTGAATGGGCTCGGGAGAGGAGACTATCCATGTATTAGTTTTGCATAATAGATTGACTGGAACACGATGGGAAACTCACGTTTCATAATGCGTAAGATTACTGGTCATAGTCATAATATGATCCTGAATATCACCCAAATAAAGCCCAATCTCGGATTTCGGCGCAACTTCCCATTGCTCATTACATCGTTTTGCGAACCCTTTGATGACATCTGCCTTGTTGCTGAGTAGTCGATACATTCCCATCACCTTCTTACGGGCTTCGCCTACTCGTCGTAGCATTTCACCGGGTGCTATTGAGGATGCGGGTTGTGTGTCGTTCTTATTGTTGCTAGTGTCATTGCTGCCGTTACCGTTACCTGTATAATCGTCCACGGTGTTGTGCATTTGCATAATCGTGTCGTCGACTTCGTCGACTTCGTTTTCAATTGTTTGAATAAGTGGGCCGAATACGTCTGTGATATCGTCGATCAACGCGTACGAGATCCAGTCCGAGCTTAGAATCAGATAATCCCGTAACTGTCGAATGCGCCGACGCACGTTCGCTGGGTGCGGCGTCTGCGAGAAATGGAAACTCAGACACCCCTCTCGAAAAACGACGACGTACATATTCACAGGCTCAAGATAGTTATCGCTATTGGGATCTTGCTCAAAGGTGCGATAGTTCAAAAAATAGTAGTTTCGGAACAACTCGACTTTTTCACGAGCTTCTTGCATCATGATGTCCTCTGCGGTTAGGGCATGGATCCCAAATGCCTTGGAGATGACGCGCATTTCAGCGTCGGTGGGGCATAGAACGTCAAGCCACCAGGTTGGCCGCGGTCCGTAGCGTTTGGGCTTTGATTCCCGGTTTGTGTCTTGCTGGGTTGATGTTTGTGTCTGTGTATCTGAGCGGTTGTTGTTGTTGTTGTTGTCGCTGCTGCTGCGATTGTTGTTCGACTGATTTCCGCTTTCTCGCTGTGCATCACGAGCAGGGGTGTTGGTCCCTCGACTGTTTATAACCCCATTATCAACACCAGAACCGGAATAATTGCCGCTTAAATTGCTTTGACTATTGCGGTTGGCATTAGAGTTGGAGTTGGAAGGTGGCTCATGCAGCGAAATCAAATCCTCTTCGTCATCAGAAGAGTCCTCAAGTTCTGGTGGATCAGGAATGAACAGATCCCTAAAGCTTCCTCCCGGTTGGATAAGCTCAGATATCGTCTGCGCGTGTATTGTACTCTGAAATTCCTCATTGAAGTACGTAAATCTATACGGAGCATCCTCCTCCTCTCGCCGCCACCCGATGTATTGTGGGCGTAAACGTCCACCAACGAGGACAGGTTCGCTGATCTTCTTCACGCGGTACTCAAGACTTCGCTCCTCCTTTTCTTCACGACTCCACTCCTCCAGAACAGAGAGATCAGGCCACTCTCGCCTTCGCCGGCGCCGTCGTTCCCCTGTCTCCGAGTCATGCGTTTGAGGTTGAAAATCTTCTGCTATTTCCGATGGAAAGCATACGTCTTCCTCCGCAGGGACGGTAATGGTACGTCGGCGACGTAAACCATCTGGAGACGCCGTTGGAGGTGACGACGCTCTCGAATCTCCTTTTCTCGCGGTACTAATACCTCCGCCTTCCATATTAATGACTGCATCGCGAAGCAGGTCAACTGAACTTCGTCGTATATCAGGTGATCGACCTCCTTGGGGAAACTCTAACCCGGTGACCATGGCATCATCATAGCCCATATCCGTGACGCCCAGTTTAGGCGTTCCCGGAACCGATGGAGGATTATTGACATCATATTCCTGAGAACCGGTAGCAGGAGGCGAGGATGCAGTATCGTGTGATTGCCTTCGATGTCTCCCTGATGACGAGTACGGAGATCTTGCATCCGTGCCATACCCAAGCTTTGTTGGGCTTGCAGTTCGCAATGGTGGTATTAGCGGAGTCCGGTCAGTAATGTGTCTACCTTCTTGCTCATCTTCCTCAATTTCACCTTGATCATATAGATTCTGTTGGTATCTAAAGTTTGAGCGCTGTTGGCCGGGACTTGGTCCCTCCACGCCCGGGAAATAAGAACCTGACCGGTTGAACGATTCGGGGCGGAAAGATTGACTGAGTCGACTATCACGTCGAGGCCGCATCATGGGTTGATCTCTACAATCCAAAATATTAGCAATGGTTCCATATCAAAGCCAGCTCCAGATCACATACCGATGGTCCAACAATGCTTCACTCTCCAAGCTTGTATTACTTATATTCCGGCCTCTATAGAATGGCGCACGTTCTTGTATTTGGTCGGGATTCGTGCGCACCAGTCCTCCTGAAAGTTCAGACACAATTGGACCCGAGTCTTCAGATGCAATAAAGGATTGCCTGCGATTGCGGCGTTTGCGATTGCGGTTCTTCTTCTTTGGCTTCGCGGCGCTCGAATTCCCAGGCTCCTGCTGCTCTCTCGTAGGCTGATTCCGCGAGGCGGTAGGCGTTTGCGCTGTATTGGTCGGCATGTTTGTATCCTGTGTTATTCCTGCTGTGACATGGGAAACTGAAGATGTCGGACGTGAGTGGCCTTGGGTAGACCTGGAGCCCGCAGGCCGCTGCCTGTTCGAAGTGCTGGACGCCTGGGAGAGTTGTTCTGAATGGCGCGATGACGATTGCATGGATTCAATATTATCAATGCTGATTAACGATTGTTAACGCCGATTTGAGAATGGGAGTATACCTTAACGAGGTGACATGTTAGCACACTCTGGCAGACAGCCGCAACTTGAACCAGTGGCGATGACGTCGTCACAGGATAGCTAGGCAGTTAGGACGTGGCTCGCTCGTTCACCAAGATGTGTTGGCATCGAGTCCGAGTCATCTGATTATTCCAAGGAAGAGCTATATAGAATAGCAGTAAAAAAGATGAAATGTAATTCGGAAGAAACAATCGAGTGTGGGTAGATAAAAGTTGCGTTGTATTCATTGCCTTAGGGGATTTTTTAGGTTGGTGGATGCATGTGGGCGGGAAACACCGACAGTGGCCGAGCACACGATCCAGGCCAAGCCGCTTAGAAGAATTGGATGATAGGAACATGAGTTATTAGATTTATTGTAAGATGCTTCATGAATAAATATAAACGTCTCTCATTTGTACAATTATCTCTCTAAGGTCATGAAGGTCATAAGTCATGTCCACATACAGTCAAGCTCAATCTGCTTGCATCTCATCGCTGCGACAACAGGACTCCAAATCGAAAGACAAGAGAAGAAATCAAATAAGGGAAAAAATACAAGAATTTCAAAATGTAAACGCCGATCCAGCCCTCATGTAGTATACTCTCACATTAAAAGCAATGACTGCATTCCTGAATGTGTATGACCACACTCCACATCAACCTTTTCGTTAGCAGCAACAATCCAAGTGTGACGCCTTGGGTGTTAGATGGTTGTTCGACTGGACTGAGTCCCGTACCGTGTATGAGCTGTGGTCGACCAAAGAATATAGAAACAAATATCCACCATGTTGCGCCAAATAAACAGATCGATAGAAGATGAATCGACAAAGAACAATGGTAGAAGAGAAATGTGTAGCTAGATCATATTTCCCATATCAACAGAAGGCACGACACTTGATACGGATCGATTGCCGAGAGTAGACATGCGATCACGTTCACGATGTTTTTCATTTTCGGGCCAGGCTACTAGGACCTGAGCCGGACAAACAACAATCTCTTCATCGCCATCTCCTAGGTCATTGCCCTTTTTGACAACGAGTGGGAATAGTACTAAGCGTACTGCAGCGCCTTGTGCTTCAAGTGCTTCGTTGGAGCTGTACACTCCGCTGCGCTCATTCATCAGGGATGCATTGAAACTCACTTGCCGAGCTAGATCGCCTTGCGAGTCGTATTCTGGTTGCAAGGGTGGTAACATGACGTATTCGGCGCGTTGCGTCCTCATTTCGATGGACAAATTGGCTGCGCGCCGGAGTACCCCTCTGAGCGACTCGAGAAGTTGGCTTTGAGCGGATTGAGGAGGCGGCAGGAGTTGGGATAGAGTCTCCATGATCTCAAGGGCAACCGCCTCGGTATCCCTTACGCGCTGTTCTGCAAACGATGGCCGTTTTGCAAGTAGCGTCAAGGTTAAAGCGCGCCAGTGAGCAACAGCTCGACGAGGTCCAATTTCTGACAGCTGTTTTTCGAGAGCCTTCAGCTTTTGTCTTTGCTCCCGATCCATGCCAAACAGGTATCTTGTAAAGACATATTCCCAGACCATAGCCATGACAACGGCAACAAACACATCACGCCGGCGCACCCGATCAGCAAGGATTGCATCTATATCAGAGCCATCCAAAATAGCGTTATCAAATCTATCCGCGACATTGGTATTCCGTACTTCGGATAATGGACGGCAGCGACGAAGATCGGAATGTTTGGAAAATCGTAGTACCCATTGTTGAACATGTTGACACAGACGTTGGCATGCATTGTCAAAGTAGTCCTCGTCGTGGATTGAGAGAACATCATCCGCCGTCGCGGCGACAATCTGTTGTTGCAATTCTTGTACGGCTTGGCGGGCTGCTGCAAGCTCGTCACGAAGACGGCGGACTTCTGCATCCTTCTCCGCCAAAGCAGCAGATATTTGTTCGCGCACAATGCCTTCCATGCCCGACGCAAGTTCGAGCTGACGGGTACGGAGACTATCGACTTCACGGGCATGCGACGCAGTCAATTCGGCGTGCTTCGCATTCACCGCTTCATTTTCATGTGTTAACCTCTGCACCTCGCCTTGCATCCATTCCAATGAGTTTGTCAATCGCGCAATCTCGGCTTCTTTATCTCTGAGGTCGGCATTGCTGGTATTAAGAGCTTGGTCGCTTTTGCGACGAGCGACACCTACGCGCGATAGTTTTTGTTCAGCCTCTTCTTTTGCAGCGGCTAACAAGCGATTTTCGGAAATCAATTGATCGAGTCTCGTTTCGAGCTCCTGGAGATGTTGCATGCTTTGTCGACGTCTAATGCTGGGCGGTCGGGTCGGCGACCGCGGTGAGTTTGGAGTCTCGCCCCATCCCTCCTGTGCGCGCAGAGAGGTTAGTCGCGAATGACTGAGCATTTGCACACAACGGCTAAATGAACGAACGCATCAAGAAGTCCAATGAAAACAAACCGAAGCAAGCAAGTGACTGGTTAATCAATGAGTAATAGCACTTACGTAGACATCAGACATGCCTCGGACGGGGCGCTTGCCCTTATCGGTTACGGGATCGTATTTTGAGGAAGAAGCAATGTTCTCCAGATCATAGTCATCGTGGTTATCGCTGTGGTGGAGGTTGTCGTCGTGGTTGAAGTTGTCTGGATTGAGTGGCTGGGGATGCCCCACTTCTTGGCGCCCAGCCTTTCCATTTTTGTGCCTATCTTTATCGGCATCGGCGCTAGACCAATCGGGGTTAGTTTGTTCTTTTGCTTGTGAAGAGAGTGAGGCTGCTGCTCGAAGGTCACCGCTGATGCTGCGATTGGTCCTTCGCAGTGATCGCGAGCTTCTGACGCTGCTCCGACTGTCCGGTCGCTCCAGTTTGTATGGCCCTTCGCCCATTACAAGGCGTGGTGATGGTGATGGCAAGTGAGGGCCTTCATGCTCCTTGATGGGATCTAGAGGCATTCGCGGCGGGGAAAGATCAGTGTTGTCAGGGTGTAAAAGAGATCGCGAAGATTGGCTAGTTGCTCTTTTTGTAGGAGTGAGTTCATCGTCCAGCTGCCAACCGTGTGTCGGGCCCGAGTGATGGCCGTGAATAGATTTCGTACGGTGTAGAGAGTCATTAGAGCGTTGTAGTCGAATCGGTGATGAAGAGGTCCTTCTTGTCGTATCGGGCGTGGGTTCTAACCTGGTTGACGGAGATGAATCAAAGAGAAGTGAGGAAGATCGATCTTTGGATGTTGATTCGACCTGGGCGACAGGAAGCTCGCGACTTGAGACATTGTGCGTTGACCGGCTTTCTTTGAGAGTCCTGACTGGTGTTTCTACTGGTAATCTTTGTTCTTCGACAGCCATCGTATTGTCGGTCTGCTTTTCGTGTGACTTTGGAGAAGGCTTCCGGTGCTTGACTCTTTCCAGACCGGGAAAGATATCGTCGATTTTGCTTGACTTGCTTCCTTCTTTGGAAGTTTCAACGGGCATACGTGAAGATTTAGAATTTGTTCGATCACCGCTAAATACGTCATGGTGCTCGTAGGTATCATATGATTTCCTTGAAGTTCCTATGATAGACTGTAAATCTGTAAACGCATCAGTTCCTGCATGCGCTGTGGCTGTAGATGGAAGGAAGCCTGCAGCAGCCATGGTAGTAGAAAGGATCATATCCACATCTTCTTTTTGACTAGGGGAGTGGCTGCGATGTCCTTGTTCAGATGCTTCTTTCACATTGACAGACTGGATGTTTGATCTTGACCCTGGTGTCCATGTCTGGAAGTCATCTGTCATAGAAACTGGATACTGTGGCAAGGTTTCAGGATTTTGAATTTGACGTTCGGATCCGAGCTCCCTGCCCTTGGTTTCGATTTTGTCTGCAGAGTAGGTTTTGCACAAGTCATTGTCAAAGTCGACTGAAGGCCAAGACCGCGAGATTTCTTCAACGGATTCAGAAGGCTTCATCTCTTGGTCTTCCTCCTGTGAGGTTTTCTCCTTTGAAGGTGTCTCGATTTGCGAAGCAGCAACGTTGCTATCGGCATTCTCCTGTTCAATAAGAACATTCTTCTTGTCTTTCTTGTTCCTTTTGCCCTTTTGCTTTTTGGACGACTGGCGTGAGAGCACTTGTTCCGGCTCTGGTTCCGGAGACTCTCCAAATAGAGAAGCTGCGACAGCGAGGTCGGCTTCTTTCTCCAATTGACGTGTACGAAGAGCTGCTTCGGCATCTGGTTTTGGTTCAGGGTCTCGTTCTGCGATGTCAGCATCAGGGATAAAATCGACAGGGGGTTCATTCGGACCCTGGTTCTCGGCTTCTGGCACATCGAATGGATCAAGTGACACATGAGCATGTTCAGATTGCTCACCACTAGGAGATACTTCAACAAAATCACTATCAGGATTCCTTTCTTGGCCATCAGCACTAACAGGCTCAACAGCATCAGGTGGATGTGCAATATCTGCGATGCTGGCTTCTACTGGCTCCTCTTCAGGCCAGCCTTCTGTCATGCGCTTTTTGTTCTTGCTTTTCTCTTTCTTGGATAGTTTGCGCGTGATTGGCTCTTCCTGAATAGGCACAGGCTCGACATTAGCATCAGAAACTTGCGGTTCTTCGATAGTTGTAGCAAGCTCCTCAGGAATTGGTTGTACGTCGATAGACTTCTCGTTGACGGTCAAAGTGTCATTGGCAGCTGGCATACTATCAACTTTGTTTTCAGCAGCCTCTGGAACGTGCTCGCTGCGGAGAGCTTGTGTTTGGTCCTTCTCAACAACAACCGCAGCCGGTTCCTCTTTCTCTTCCTCAGTCTCAGCCTTCTTCCCTTTCTTCATCTTTCTCTTTTCTTTCTTTGACAGTTTGCGAGCGGGGGGTTCGGAAAATGGCGTGGCCAAGGTTTCATTAACCTCTTCTTGCGGTAAACCTCTCTCTTTGGGTGTCTGTTCAGGACTCATAGGCGCATCCTTTACTGTCATATCCTCAACATCTTGCTCCTGTACTGCCTCAGTGACAGATATGTCTTCTGGGATTTTTCGAGGAATCGCAGGACCATCATCGGTTGTTGTATTCTCTACAAATTCCTCCTGTCCGGCCTCAGTGACGAGAGGCGTGTCTTCGGGGACCCCCTGAGGAATCCCAGGAGCATCCTTGGTTGTTGTATCCACCACAACTTCCTGTTGTGCCGTCTGAGTGACGAGGGGTGTGTCTTCTGGGATTTGATTCTTGTCCTTATCATCCGCAATTATCTCTTCTTCGATTGTGGATGGACCAGCGGGGACTTGGTCGGTGTTCTGATCCCTAGCAAATTCGCCTAGTTGTTCGGATGACCAGATATCGGGCTTTTGGTTTTTCTTGCCTTTCTTCTTACTGGCACCGGCAGGCTTGAACTCCTCTTCGGCATTGGTTTCCATCTGAGATACAGGCTCTGAAACTGGAGGCTCGTCTTGAATAACAGCAGGCTGTTCGTGGATTTCTTCCAACTGTTCAGTGTCGAAAACTTGAGGGTCTGTAGATTCAGGCTTCTCATCTTGTTCCACTAGAGTCTTGAATGAAGTTTCTTCTTCGACAATCATAGATTCATCCGGCACAGAAGTGATTGACTTCTGCTTCTTCTTTTTCTTGTTCTTTTTCGAGCTTTTCGAAGCCGTCCCGCCACCGTCCTCCGTCTCTTGGTCGACGGGCTGCACATCAGCAGAGAGTTCTGTTGGTCCTTCTCTTTCCTGTTCAACAGCCGGAAGTTGCTCTTCTACCAGAGTTTCAGGGGTTACAGTTTCGTGGCTCTGGAATTCATCTATAGCAGTAGGGCGGCTTTGGTCGGGATCTTCGCGTTTATCAGAAATCGGGGAAGGAACCGGGAAGGGAGATTCTTCTGTCTGAGATTGTACCTGCGGAGACACCATGTTATCAGTCCAATCGAAATCTTTCTCTTTCTGGTCGGTGTGAGTCTCTTCGGAAGACTGAAATGTTTCTTTACCCTCGACTTCAACAGGCGTCTCCTGCAGTTCTTTCTCTGTTTGACTTGGTCCCGGACCGAGATCTGTGTGTTCGTTTAGAGGCGGGTTCTTCGAGTCGGCATCCAGCTGCTGTTCTTCGGTAGCTTGACCATGTGATTGTTTAGTCTCGTTGAGGTTTGACTCTTCTTCAGCGACGGTCTTGATGATATCCTCCTCCCAGCTTACCGATTGGCTTTTGTTTTTCTTACCCTCCTTTTTTCCAACTGTCGCAAATTCCTCTGGAGTTCCCTCGTCGTCTTTTTGTTGTTCGTCTGGCATCGATGGTGCAGGAGCAGCCTCAGGGGCTTCGTCTGCAACTGTAGGGATTGGTTCGGGATCCGCCAGATCAAGCGTGCGACGTTTCTTCTTCTTTTCCTTCCGCTTCTCCTTCGCAGATAATTGCTTGGTTGGCTCTGTAACTGCAGCACCTGAATCTTTGACTTCAGGATCGACATTGGCGTCTGTAGACTCTGGTTCCTTAGATTCTATGATATCAGTCTCTTGTTGCGGCTGTGCTTCCGCAGTAGATGTAGGGTCAGGTTGCATCTCTTGATCTTTGCCCTCTGATGCGATAGGATCTGTCGAAGAATCCTGTTGTACTGTAGGCTCGTCATTCCACAACATTGAATCACGCTTCTTCTTTTTCTTCGACTTCTTTCCAGACATGGCCTGCGGCATTTCGCTGTCATTCGTTGTCGCTTTCTCAGGGACAGTCGGAGTGGAGCATTCAGTAGGACCCTGTTCGATAACGCCGGTAGACTCCGTGGGTTCCGCCGTAGATTGAGAATCTGTTACTTGCGTAGTATCCAACGAGTCTTGTTTTGTAGATTCTTCAGGAGGGACTGACGCGGTTATATCTGTAGGCACCTGAGGCTGCTCTAATTGATCGAGCTCAGCGGGCTCCGTACGTCCCGAGGCCTCTGCTTCCGTGCTCGCTGGAAGCTCAGTGCCCTTCGGGATGTCTTCTGCTGGTTTCGAGGGCTGTTCAACTGGCGGCTCAGGCTCCACATTTTCCGATATTTCTAGGTCGCGGGCAGACTCCTTATTGGCAGCGACCTCAGTCACAGCTGGTTGATCAGTACCGGTTTCCTGCTGATTTTCTGGCATTTTTTCTGCAGGTTTTTCATCCCACGGCATCGGCTCATCCTTGGACTTGTTCTTCTTGCCCTTTTTCTTTTTTGACTTGCTAGACTTTGAAGATGAGCCCTCATCTTCGACACCTGCAGGCTGTACTGGTACATACTCATCTTGTAAAACTGCTTGTGATTGGACACCAGTAGTATCAGCGTCCTGTTCGTTAACTGCAGTCGTAGCATCCTCACTGATAGAAGTATATTCAACAACTGGGGTGATTTCTTGAATCTCTTTTGCCTCCGCGGCAGTTACATCAGGTGTGCTTTCCTCCTGGGTGGACTCTAATTGAAGTGACTTGTCATTCTTCTTTTTTTCTTTCTTCTTCCTTGACTTTGAGGTTTCCTGGCTCAGGCTGTCGTCTTCCGGAACGCCGACTTGATTCACCTCTTCTGCGGGAGTTTCAGGAATTTGAGTCTCAGTGTTGGGCGCATCTGTACTGTCGTCTGGCCTTTTTTTATCTATGAGAGAGTCTTCTTGGGGTTGGGAAGCTGAAGGTTCGTTGTCAAGAAGAGCTTGTTCATCGATAGGCTTGTCAGTGGAGAGCGGCTCTTGCTTCCATGGTAGAGACTCTGCTGCCTTCTTCTTTTTTGATTTGGAGGAAGTATCCTCAGTTAATCCATCCTCTTTAGCCACAGCATCGGCCTTGACATCTTCAGCAGGAGTTTCCGTCGTTTCAGGCTCTACATCTTGGTCTTTCGAAACATCCTCCACTGTCTGTTCAACCACAGCAGGTAGATCTTGTGCCTCGGGCAAAGCGGGCGAAGCAGCTTCCGTTACCTCTTTTTTGACAGGTGTCTGAGGTTCACTATCCCAAGAAAGAGCTTCTGCCGCTTTCTTCTTCTTTTTGTCTTTCTTTTTATTAGACTTTGAAGAAGTCTCCTGGACCAAATCATAGTCTTCAGCATTGTCGACAGCCTTCGCATCTTCAGTTGGTCCCTCAGTAGCTCGAAGTTCAGCAGACAGATCTTCAGTGACAGATTTTTTCTCTTCGGTTAAAATTGGCTGTTCTTCTGTCTGTGGTACTTCAGCCTCGGCCTCTACTTCAGTAGGCCTTGCTTCGACCTCCTCGACGATTGTTTCAGACGGCGGAGCTGGCTCTTCCCTCAATGAGAGCGCTTCCGCAGCCTTTATCTTCTTGGACTTTGATTTTTCCTGCGCCCATCCACCATCTTCTGCGACTTCGCTAGATTTCACATCTTCTGCGGGAGATTCGAGAGATTGAGGTTCATCATCCCGAGTTTTTATGATTTCCTTCGTCTCTTCGTCCAAGGTAGCCTGCTGTTCTTGTGGTTCTGGAACTTCAACTTCAGAGGGTTTTGTTTCCGCCGACTCGACGACCGTCTCAGATGGAATCGGTTCTTCGTCCAATGAGAGTGCTGCCGATGCCCTTTTCTTTTTCTTGTCTTTCTTCTTCTTGGATTTCGACGCCTCTTGGGTGCACTCATTGTCTGCTGCAACTTCAGTGGACTTCACTTCTTTTGCGGGAGGTTCCCCAGGCGGAGATACTTCATTTTCGGTAGCAATGACGTCCTCCGTCTTTTGCTCTTCTGGAAGTTGCTGTTCTTGAGGAATCGATTCTGTCTGTTCAGTAGCTTCGGAAGGTGTGGTTGCGGTAGGATCGACTGTTTCCTCCTTGGAAGCTGATTCCTCGTTCTGCAGGAGAGCTTCGGCGGCCTTTTTCTTCTTGTTGTCCTTCTTCTTTTTGGATTTCGAAGTTTCTTGTGAAGGCGCGTCACCTGAAGGGTCCACGGGCTTCGCCTCTTCTATACGGTCCTGCACACGCTCTTGAACAGCTTCCTCCACAGGCGTCTCCAAGATCTGTGGCCTTCCTACCGGCTCAACCGAGGCATCTTTCGTCTGTTCTGCATTGTCAGAAACTGCATTCTCAACAGTTCCCTTGGACTCTTCAGTGGCCGGTTCATTAGATGCTTCTTGAACCAAGGCGAGAGCCGCAGCTGCCTTTTTCTTCTTTTTGTCTTTCTTCTTCTTGGGTTTGGGGGTTTCCGGAGCCCCTTCATCGTCTTGTGCCATATCCGTTGATTTAGACTCGTCTGCAGTAGCTTGAGGAGTTTGAGGTTCTGATACATCTTCCGGAATAATGTTTGAAGTTTTCCCTTCAGCTGTGGACTGGTCCACTGGAGTTAGTTCAGTGGGCTCTGAGGCTTCAGGGACTTGAGGTTCTGGAGTTTCTGCCGGGACAACATCTGTAGGTTTTTCCTCCGCGGTTTGCTGCTTAAGAGTCAAATCAGCAGGCTCTAACATCTCAGGAGCCTGAGATTCTAAAGCATCTGCCTGGACCGTGTCTGTAGCCTTTTCTGTGACAGGCTGCTCAATGGGTGTCGTTTCAACGGTCTCCGAGACTCCAGGGGCAGTGTTCTCAACCGCGTCTTTGACATCTTCATTGACATCTTCGTTGACAGCTGGCTCGGAGGGCTGCGATGGCTTCTCATCCGTTTGAAGAGAAGATTCCGTCGCCTTCTTCTTTTTCTTATCCTTCTTCTTGTCCTTTTTCCGCTTGCTCTTTGAATCTGCCGCCTGTGAGTCACCGGCTTCTTCCTCAGGCAAAGCTTTAGCGTCGTTTGGCTGGGATGATTCGGATGGCAATGAAACAGTTTGATCGTCAAGAGTCTGAACTCCTTCGACTTGTTGTTCGAGTTGAGACTCGATAGAAGGTTCCTTCTCGGGAGTTTCGGCAGCAGCAGGTGCTTCAGAAGTTAGAACAGGTTCGATATCGGTAGTTGAGGGTCTGGTAGAATCAACAGCCTCTGCTGGCGTTGGCACATCTTCCTCTACTTCTCGTGAAGCCTCTTCAGTAACAATGGAAGGTTCAGCTTCGGTAGATGCAGGTATCGTCATTTCTTCCTCGACGGTAGGCACTGTATCTTCTGAAGTCACAGCTAGCGCAGTCTCTTCAGATACTTGAGTTTCAGGCTCTGCAGGAGTCCCAGGCTCAGATTCAGTAGCGAGTTCGGTTCCTTCAGCCCAAGAGACGCGCTTCCCCTTTTTGCCTTTCTTCTTCTTTGACTTGGCTGGGGCAACTGGTACCTCGTCAGAAGGTTCCTGAATTGGGACGGATACTTCTTCTTCCTTTGGCGTGGCTTCTACTGCTTCAGCAACTTTTTCTGACTGTTCGGAAGGGATGGCATCACCTTCAGACTGTAGCGGCTTGGATGGAATAGGTTCGACAGGGACATCAGAGGTCTGTGGTTCAACGGTCTCTTCAGTCTCGGGTACTGGTGCTGATGGAAGATGTTCACTTATTGGCACAGTTTCCAGCACAGATTCCGCCGCGGGCTCAGACTCTACAGTTGGCTCAACTTCTGAAACAGCAGAGGTTGAAGCTTCATCTGTCTTCTGGGAGGCTTGTTCAACCTCAGCAGTCAAAGTATCAGATGGTTCTTGGCGGGGTTCTTCGGCAATGCTCTCCTCGATTTCTTTGGCTTGACCATCTGCATCAGTTGCATGTGAAACTTCGCCTTCAACTTCAGCCGAAGGAAATTCCGAACTGTCGGGCTGGGACTGGACTGTTTCAGAAGGTTCTTGAGCAATCTCTTTTGAAGCGCTTTCATCGACAGACTGAGATTGACCCTTCTTCTTTTTCTTGTTCTTCTTTTTGCTCGATGGAGTTGTCACTGCTGGCTTCTCCTCCCGCTTCGGCTCGACTGGCTCAGTGGTAGCGACTGGCTCAGTGGTAGCGGCTGGCTCTCCAGAGGCCTCAGCTGTCCGAAGGTCCTTGTTTGTTGTGTCTTGCGCAGCTTCTACTTGCACTGATCCAGTAGGTGGTGCTTCCGTAGTCTCTCGTGAATCGAACCATTCATCGACCGGACTACTGACCGATTTTTCTTGTTCAACACCTAATGTTCCCTGGACATCCTGCTCAGTCGTCTCAGTCGCAACCACATCATCCTTGTCGACAACAGATTTTTCAGCAGACTCTGATAGTCCAGGATCATCCTTGTCGACCGCTTGCTTCTCCGCAGAAGTAGACACGTCCTGAGTCACCTCCAAATTCTCAGACGGCATGCTCGTAGAAGAAATTTCAGACACAGGCTTTTCTTCAATTACCTCATCAATTGAGTGTGGCTCCTCAGTAGCAATCGCTGAAGACTCGACCTGTACTTCGTCACCAGGAGTCGAAGGAGTCTCAACAGAAATTGATTCCGACAAACCCTGCGATTTTTTCTTATTCTTCTTTTTCTTATTCGACGATTTGGAAGTTGTTGGTGATGCAACATCTTCAGACTCCGCTGCTACCACATGTGGTGCTTGATCATTGGTGTCTGCGGTAGTAGTAGTCCTTGTGGGCTCCGCACTGGGACCAGATTGCGCTTCTTCGCTCTCCGCAGATGCGGTGACCGCCTCGGGGGATGGGTCAGTCTCCACATTTGACGTTGATGGTTGGAATTTAAGAGTGTTATCTCCAACAATCTCTTCAGACACAGCTGCGAGCAGCTGGTCCGTAGGAATTCCCACAGTATCATCTTTGAATTCTGTAGGTTGCTTTGGGACCGTCGAAGGTTCAGAGGTGGGTTCGGCCCGTGTCGCTTCGGCTTCCGCCTCTGGCTTGGAATGTGCAGATGAGTCTAATTCAACGGCAGGAAGAGCAACGGTTTCTCCCTCATCATTGTCTTTGGCAGTAACGTCAAGATCTTCGTTCTTCTTCTTCTTTTTCTTATCCTTCCGTTTCTGTTTCTTGGAGGTAGAACCGGACTTGGCTTCAGTGACTTCTTCGGAAGCAACCTTGGACTCTTCTTCTATTGAGGGTTCTGCAGTGGGAGTTTCTTCTGTCTTTGGCTCTTGCGCGACACCCTCTTGAAGCTCAACATCTTTGGCCAGGTCTGGTTGTGTGACATCGGCGTGGGTTTCACCAGCAGCAGCAGCGGCGACAGCGGCATTAACAACACCTGCGAAGAGTCCGGGGTGACCAACATCGGACGATGTGTTTCCCTTTGCAGCATCCTCAGGAACGTGAGCCTCTTCTGCTTTCATGGATTGATCGCGATTAGTATCAATCACGTCATGAGAAGCATGTTTGGAGACTGCTGCCGCAACCGCGACATCAACAATTTCGCCAAAGCCGCCAATACTATGGGACTTAGACGAGACTGGCGTTTGTTCCTGGTTACCAGCTTCTTCGGTTGCAGATTGTTGAGGAACCACTTCATTGAGTTCTTTTGAAGCTGGTTCCCGATCGCTAACTGCAGCAGACACAGCCGCATCGACAACAGAGGCAAATCCAGCACCTGCCAGGAATGACGCCATATCACTATTCTGTTTTTCGGGCTGATCTTCAACTTTGACATCATGTGATGGTGACTGTTCTTCAACCTCTGTCGCTGATTCCACCGTGGGTGCTCCCTCCACTTTTGTCTCGGCTTCCTTCGCTCCCAAATCCGAGCCTGCTACAGAGGGCAATCGATCTAGCGATTTAGGAAGTTCAGGAACTATAGCTTGATACGTGCTAGGATCCTGCAATAACTCTGACGGAGAATGGAATTCGTACTTTGGCTTCTCCTTCTTGATCGGTGGCGGACCGAATGGTTTGTTATTGTACGTTTCTGCCGTAGGAGTAGCTTGTTGCGAGTTCAAGAAATCCTCTTCATCACCAGCAGGTAACTGGTCCGTAGAGATGCGAAGATCAACCGGTTTGCGACCCCAGTTGAATGCAGAATTTTCACCTCCACCACCCATATAGAAGCCAGTAACGGCATCTTCGTCATCCTCAAACCCTTCTCGGAGGTTCTCGACGGATGGACTTCGAGACGATGTTTTGCTAGAAGGGAGGGAGGGGAGAGGACCCTCAGGCTCAACATCGAGTTTGCTAGCACTATGTCTTTCGACGAGCCAAAGTGGACGAATCTCACGCACATTCTTGAATTCGACGGAGTTGGGCCGTCGATGTCTAGGAGAACTAGGTGACGGCACTGGGGAAGTCATAGAGACACGTCGTGAGCTATTCGGGGATGTAGGCGGCTTTCGAAAATGTAAAGGTACCGCAGTGGGAGAATCACTCGTTCGCAAGAGTGATAGGCGTCTTGCTCTCAAGTTTTTCTCTTCGTCTTGATTTCGTCCTCCGGGTGAAGATGGTCGACTTTGAGATCTTGGAGCTAATTCAAACGTCTTTTCAGCCGTTGAAGGAGAGACTGAACGGCTTCTCAGACGTTGTTGTACATCTTGCAACTGGTCATCAAGACTGTTGCCGTAAGTTTTCATTAACCCAAGTCCTGCTGCTGTAATAGCTAGCCCCGAAGCACCACCCACAATTTCTCTAGTCGAATCTTCTTCTCCTTCGTGACTATTTACCGGTGGCATTTCGGGGCGCATCTCTAAAAAAGACTTCTTGTCGTCATCATCATTATCGTCGGCGGTGGAATATCGATCCTATATGGGAAAAAGAAAGAATAAAACTTTAGCACATGATCATTACGAAAGAAGCATCGCACCATAGGTAACATGTAATAGATTGTACAGCCATGAATATTTTTCATAAGAAATGTCAACCACGCATAAAAGGGACTAGAGATCTACCTTCTCAGATGATGCATCGCGTGCCGAATCAACAATCTCCTCATACTTGTCTCGCCGCCTCTGCTCCCTCCTCTTTCTTCGCGAAGATTGATTGTCGTTATCTCCATCCTCGCCGTCAAATAATTTATCTAGCCTGGAGAGATCTAGCGTAGACTGAGCGGCTTCGCTTGCCACATCGCCCCCATCACCACTTACACTCCTACCTGAGGAGGATCTCTTTTTGCGTCTACGCTCAGACGTACTTTCATCAACACCAACCTCCGACTGTGTCTCACGCTTGCCCGGTGTGGATGAAGATCGCTCTGGAGTTGACTTGGATCCGAAAAGACTGCTGAAAAGTCCACCGCTCTTCTTCTCTGACTCCCTCACGCGATCTTTGGAGGCTGTCGATGAGTCGCGTGAGCGGCGCTTCTCGCGAGTCTCATCGATCTTGGCTGGTGAAGAGGCCACTGAAGCGACGTCATCGAAATTTCCACTATGACGCTTGTGCTTGCGCCGTCTGCGCCTTTCTCCGTCATCGTCGGCATCAGGTAGAGAGCGGCTGTCGTCCTCGAGATCCACTTCATCATCAGTCTTGGACCTCCGAGAAGATCGGCGCGATCTGTATTCCTCCAATTCATCGGCTCCTGGTGCTGATGCGGCGACAGAACGAGTGTCATCTACCGATTCGAAGCGATCTGAATCACTGCGTTTTGATTTTCGACGACGCGGTTCTTTGTCTTTTTCAATCCAATCGTCCGTTACAGGCGCCGATTGAACTCTTTCCAGTGTTGCCTCAAAGTCTGCGTCTTCCGACTTCTTGTCTCGCTCTTTATTGTCAGAATAATCGCTGGAAGCGGATCGTCGTGAGGGTTTTTCTGATCCAATATCAAAATCGTCGAGCGTTCTCGACCTTCTCTTCGGCCTTTTCGACTTTTTACCATCCCCTACAGGGGACGATGGCACACTATCGCCATTGTCATCGCGCAACTCTTTGGTTGACTTGTAGTCGAAAGCTTCGGACCTATCACCATCTTCCGCCTCTGTCACAGCAATAGACCGAGTTCCGGGTATAGCGTCTTTGCTTGTCTTGGAGGTACCAGACTCGTCGATGAAGGTGTCCTCAAAATCAAAAGACTCCGGTCCACGGAATTCCTTCCTTGCAGAGCCCGAATGCACTGAGATCGCATCACCAAGATCAGTAACGCTCTCAACAGCAGGAGGTCGATAGGCGTCTTTAAATCCGGCTCTCGACAGATGATCTTTCCCATAATAACTGGCGTCGTCAGTTACAACGGTAGGATCGAAGCCAGCGATCTCGGCACCAGCAGCAAGTGTCGCTGCAAATTCGACGTTATCATCGAAACTACCAGGCATTGAGTGTTTTGAGTTCGACTTGGTCTCATCAATATGGCGAGGCACAGGTTTCTCTTCAGTAGAAGCCTCATGACTCTTTGCATCCTCATGGAATTCGGGTGACATGGCAACTCCATGTTGATCTATCTCCTCAAAATGCTCTTCCCTGTCGGATATAGGAGTCTCAACCTCGTACTCATGAGTTTGATGTTCTCCCCACGAAACTCGCGAGCCAGTGGTTGGATGACTTGGGGTCGGATTAACGTCTTCTTTCCGCTCCTCCTTCTCAGTAGGCTCCGGTGTCGGTACAGGAGAGTAGACATCCCTTACAGAGCCGTCATGGCTGCCCGGAGGAGTTGGTTTTATGATATTAATGGTCAAGGGTGGCCAAGAGGGATCTCGCTTGTCAAGGTCACTGCCAAGATATGGCTCCACGCGACTCTCCGAACGTGGAACAACGTCGATGATATTAGGGGAGGAGTCGTCATGGGTTTCATGATGTCGTAAATCCTCCGGTGTGAAGAAATCTTCATAACTCTCATGAGTGGAAGGGTTTTGCACAATTCGGGAAGCTGCAATTCTGGCGATACGCTGTTCTTGCTTCTTTTGCTCGTCATCTTCCACAACTTGTTGAGGTTGCTCTTGACGAGGGATTTCTGTCACCTCTGATTGATTCTCAGAGGCGCTGCGTCGTTGAGAGCGCCGCTTTTCTCGACGTTCCTCGTAACGACTTGTAGTCGCACTTGACCTATCATCTTCGAAAGCTTTCTCGGCTAGAGCACCTGCAGCAACAGCGGCGCCGGCGCCCACAATTGCCGGTGTGACCCATGAAGACGACGATGCAGCATCTTTTCGTTCATCTCTTCGCGTCATATCTTCCACATTCTCCCTTCGTTGTCCATTTGAAGTGACCGATGATCGCTCATCACCCCTCGATTCCTTCCGACGTCGCTCACATCGAGCTTCGCGAGCCGCTTCCTCGGCCTCAGCCTCTTCAAGGCGACGGCGTTCTTCCCTTTTTCTTTCTTTGCGTTCACGACGACGCTCCAACTCAGCTAGTTCATCCGCTTCCTCACGTAAGACAGCAAACTCTTCTTCCCGCCGACGCTCCAGGCGCTCTTTGTCACGACGGTCAACTTCTTGTTGTCTGTCTGTCTGCTCTTCCGTGAGGCTAAATGAAACTGTTGCCGGGTCTTTCGCGGTCGATCTCCGCTTGAGGATTCCTGGAGACGGTCCACCGTCTAGAGGTGCATTAGGGAAAACAGGGGATGAGTTGCTGCGGCGTTGACGTTGTATATCCCTGCTTGTATGGTCCTCTAGACCAATGCGTTGTACGAGTGGATCCGTAGGCGCAGTGACGGTAGGATAGTAAACTGACTGGGAAACTAGAGTAACAGGTTGGGGTTGTTGAAGAGGTATCGGTCCAGGTCTCACCAATGGAGGCTGTGCATTTGGGGATGAAGATGTCGACATTCGCACGGCATCAAACCGTGATGGATCGCTCGTAGGCATCGGGTATAATTGCTGAAGACTACCTCTACCGCTAGAACCGTCGTGACTGGCGTTATCACCAGGATAGTAGGAGTAATCGTCGGCTGGAGGGGTTTGCGAGTACTCTTTCTGAGCTTTCCTCTGCCTGCGTGAGATTGAGCTCCAAGGCCAGAATGATGAACGAGAATTAACAGATTCTTGGCTTCCAAAAATTGTACTTCCACCGTACGCCAAGTTCGCAGAGACGGAAGAATCTGATGATTCTGCATCTTCCCACTCATCATTTTCGACTTTTGTGGGCCGGCCGTAATTAGGAGGTCGAGCAAGATCACGAGGCGATATCTCTTTACGGGAAGATGAATGCGCAAGCTGTCTAGCCGCCAGTCCTAGACCCAATATCTCCGCATCGACATTATGCTTCCTGCTCGACTTGCTCGATCTGCTAGATCGACCACTTACCGTCGAGCCGAAAATTTCAGAGCCGCCAAAGGCTAGATCATAATCTCCCGAAGAGGAAGACGAATTTCCAAAGGAGAAGAATCCTCGTTCTTTCTTCGAAGATTTCTTTCGACGATTGGCCGATGGAGCAGTGAAGAAAGATCTGAATCCTCTCGGACTAGACCTTCCACGTCTCCGAGAACGTTCAAAGTTGACGCTTCCCGAAGAATCGGATTGACGTCGTCTGGAGCGCTGTGTCGATCTATCTGGACTCCTCTTCCGATCAGAAGATCGCGCTGCAGCAGCAGTCAATGCAGAACCAACAGCTGCACCGATAGCTGCCTCCTTCAGACCACTGCTGGTTCGACGATCTCTGGATGTCGATCGGGACCGCGAGCGAGAGGAGCGACGCGAGTATCGATAAGATTTGGAATCTCTGGATACTGAGCTTTTATCGTCACCAGAACGTCTCTTTGACGAGATCACGCCACGGGATGTAGAACTAGCCTTGCTAGATGACACCATACTCTGTTCATCGTAGGTATGATGATGCGATGGTTCAGCACGAGTACCAGATCTCACGCTGTACGTATCTTCAAAATCTTTATTGCTGAACAATGACTTGGCTACATAGCCGGCAAGTCCACCTGCTAATCCACCTGCCAACCACGAGCTGCCTTTTTTCTTCCGCCGGCTCTCATCTTCCGACGAGGTGTAGCGAGTCAACTTGTCTACTCGATTGCTGCTTCCGTATCTCTCGACGACCGGGGAACGTCGTCGCGGGTTATAATGATGCTTCCGCGGTGCGTCTCGAGACGAAGTGCCAGGCTCAAAGCAGTATTTGCACACTCCGATGGCTTCAGTGTAATCTTCAAACTTTCCGACTCCTTCCGGATCTCTCCAGAAGTCGACGAATGCGGAGAGCGGGCTGTGATGTCTTTGATGATAAGCCAACGAGCCAGGCTGTATACCTCCGGAAGGATAGGAAGGGCCTGCTGGAGGCCGACTAGCGTATCCAAGCGGTGCGTAGGGGGCAACGTTTCCTTGGTAGGAAGACTGGTTATTCCCAGTTGCCGGAATCCCTATACCATACGAGTCGTTATGGTGGTCCGGTCGGATCTCATATTGCACTGCTGAGTTAGAGTGCTCACCATGGTGATTGAGCATGTAAGCAGCGGCCGCCCCAGCTGCGGCGCCACCCAATGCCAAACCCACCCCATTGTGTGATGAAGGTCCTCCAGTTGCTTGAATAGGAGGCCTTGATTGGCCACCAGATGTGACAGGATAACTGGAACTAGCTTGGTTCATCAGTTCCGACCCGATACCAAACGTCGCCGACTCTCCAGCAGTCGCAGACCCTGATGTTGGCTTTGGAGGTCTAGAAGATGGCTTTGAGGGTTTGCTTGGTTTCGGTGGCTTCGTAGAAGCTGGGGTACTTGAAGTTGGAAATGAATCGCCACCAGCATAGTACTCAGCTGCCGCGCCAACTTGACCAATACTGCTTGGCTCGGGAGGAGGATTTGCCATGGGCGATGCTGGTTGCAAATGAGGCTCGGCACCCACTATTATGTCTGGGGCCTGAGGACGAACTCCCGGCTGGTGAGCAACCGATTGACCTTGATCGTTGTAGTAATCGGCAGCAAGACCTGCCGGATTCGGCGGTATATAAGGCTGTGCCGTTGCGCCTGGCAACTGTCCTGGAAATTGCTGCGAGATATGTGAATCTAATGGAGGCTGGTATGGAGATGATGTGCCAGGAATATTAGAGGAATCATATTGCATGGGGAATTGACTGAATCTGGGGTCTGCAATTTCAGCAGCAAAATGCGCCGCAGTATCTCCAGACCTCGTACGAGTCCGGGTACGATCCCGGTCATTTGTGTCATCTCTGCTCAACCGCTCATCCGTGTATCTTCTCGACTCGCGGTCAGAATCGCGACTTGACCTTTGCCGATCATCGCCTCGCTCTGATCGAGGCCTGCGCTCAATAATCAGAGGATCATCAACATATGAGGCAGGCTCGGCGGTAACGTAGGTCGTAGTCGAGTCTCCGGTTACACTTCGGCTGGTGCTAATATCTCCCAGTCCACGATCACCACGGTCGTCACCCCGTGTTGTTGTTGACCTACGACTAGAAGATACGCTGGAAGCTGAAGAAGATAGTTTCGATTGGCGCCGGGATGATGATGTGCGAGAGTGATCGTCGTCACCACCTTTCGTGGAAGACTTGCGACGGACGGATCCCCGAGAGCTCACGTCTTCGCGACTGCCGCCTGCGAACAGAGCCTTGAACATTATGGGCGATAGAGCGATCGCGGATAAGCTCTTTATCGCACAATAAGAATGGCGAATTAATTCATGGAATGGTATGTAGTTGATGCAAGATAAAAGAAAGGTATTATTGCGGGGAAAGGAATGTCATTCAGAATCGTTAAGATGTGTAAGAGTGAGAAAAATGAGCCAGAACCACGAGGCTGGGGAAAAGGTGGCGGGAGATGCCGTTCTGCCAGTCAGATGGAAGCAAGCTCGTGTTGAGCGACCTCTTTGGTTCCGCACTCTGTCGGCGCTTGAACAATTGCCCAACAACCGCAGTAACTAGGTTACTATGGAACAGACCTAGCGGTGTGGTGATGTTGTTTTGATAGTGAATGTTATTGTTTTGGTTGTGGCCGAGGGAAGTAAACAAGCTGAACCGTGGGTTGACTCTAGCCGATACTCGGTTTAGTCTCGTGGGTCTACCAGACAACTCAGAATATTGTATGGAGAGGATATTTCATACTCTTAGATCGAGCGAGAAAATAGTCAGACAAGGGAATTGTGTAGAGTATTCTTGCTAGCATGCCGTGCAGATAATAATATCATCCAGGGATTGTATGGTGCCAGATGTCGCTAACCATGCTGACCAGAAAAAAGAGTCTCTTTAGTCCGAGAGCAGGCAGATCCCTGATCATATTCCAGCTAGCCACCACTTAGCGTCAGATGGATCGATAGAGCTCAGCTGGTGTCTACCACAGGGTACGTAGCGGTTTGCCTCGTTAGTTAGTCAGCTACGTCGTCTGCGAAAGATTCATAGTCAGTAGTCACCCGTTGGAACCGAATAGCAACATTTCTGTTTGCTCGAGAGTTCTTTACGGCTCCATTTTGTAGTTTGACTTTTGCTACAGGGTGCTTGAATATGGAAGTTAATTTCAATCATAATAATCTAATCACACATAAAGTGCATGGAGACAACTTGCGAGTGTAGTAAAATCAAAACAACAGCGTAATATCATTGTAAGCATACATCATTTAAGCTTCATAAATATCATAACCTCCGTAACGTATAGATCATTAGTGCAGCCGTAACTCGAAAGAAGTCAGGTAAAAAAAAATGAAAAAATAAAACAATAGACGGGAAAAATCAAATTCATAAACAATCACAAGCAATTACCAGACTCCGTGAGCTGAACGCTCACGAGATCGCCCGCTCGAAAATATGTTTTGTAACAAGTGGTCAAATGTATCTGCAAGAGGATCGTCCCCTTCTTCTGGCAGCTTCCGTCCTTGTGCATCAAATCGATCCGGTAGGTCGATTGTCGCTTCAGAATCAGAAGAATCTTTAGTTGTAGAACGAGCAGGAGGCGGAACAGAACTAGACTTCGCAGTTTGCTGATGATGACTTTGATGGCGATAATTATCATTATTAGATGTAGGCTCATAGGACTTAGACGAGTGCTGGTTTTGCGAAGGAGGAGGATGATGACGGTGATGATGATGATCATGATGGTGGTGGTGACGGCCCCGATCAAGACCATCAATCGTTGAATCGCTGTCATCCGTTTCATACCCTTCTCCATAGGAAGTATCATCTGAACTTGACTTTAGTTTCTCGGCTTTGGCTTTACCATCGAGGTCGAAAGAAACGGATTTTGAGTGTGATGACGGTTCAGGTTGACTGACAGATCGCTGTCTTGAGTGTCCTTCACGGCCATCACGAGATAAATCCTCTCTGGAAAACTGCGTTGACATGCCTCTTACACCTGCAACGTATCAGCTACTATTCATTTTGCTCAAACATGCAGATTTGACTTATCAAAACCCACCATCTGATGTGTGATGAGAGT
Source organism: Talaromyces stipitatus ATCC 10500 (assembly GCF_000003125.1). Taxonomy (NCBI): domain Eukaryota; kingdom Fungi; phylum Ascomycota; class Eurotiomycetes; order Eurotiales; family Trichocomaceae; genus Talaromyces; species Talaromyces stipitatus. The sequence goes on from NW_002990114.1 coordinate 2,864,244, forward strand.
CAAGAAAAGGGGCACTCACATTCTCATCAGCTCTACGTGGTTGAGGGGCGTAGGGTTCATTGCCAGGAGGCGCTCCAGGCGGAGGAGGATACCCATGTACCGGTGGAGGAACAGCTCCAGGAGGGGGTGGAGGAGGGTATTCGGTAGGATTGTATGGCGCAGGTGGGGGGTTGGGTGTAGATCCTGGTGGAGGAGGAAAGCTATTCGTATACGGATAGTAACTTTCTGTTGGCGGCACTGGAGCTCCTGGCGGAGGAGGTTGCATGTAAGGAGCTGGATCATACGGTTCTTCGTACGAGTCAGTGTCATGATCATGACCTGCAAGAGTTAGCTAAGATTCAAACTAGCACATTGAAAGCTCTCTCAAACTTACGTCGGCTTTCCCGTTCACGGCTACGATGGCTCTTTTCCTTCTTGTTACCCGAGATCTTTGAAGCTGCATAACCTAACCCAGCTGCTGCAAGTCCGGCCTCCGCGAAGTCACGGATTCGGCTACTGCTTCGTTCTTTCTTCTCTCGTCGACGGTGTCGGCGACGATGACTCCGGTCAGATCCTGAGCTAGAAGTACTGTATCCGCGGCTGTGACCGTCTCGGTCGCCAACGGCTGGAACAACAGCGTCATTATAGTAACCGTGCTGGCTGGCTGGACGGCCGTAGTAATCAGCTGAAGGAACGTTGCCGTAGACTGGGTCGTGGCCGTATTCAATGAGGCCAGCTGATTCTTTCGCGGGGTCTGGTAGAATAGCGCCTCGGCCTCGACTCAAAGAACGGGATCGGGAGTGCCGTCTTTCACCTTTTGCGCTCTGCTCACGTTTTTCTTTGTAGTTCTCATAGAGACCGGCAGCTGCTGCGGTGCCGAGCCCAGCAGCAATAATTGGAAGGCCTTGTCTTATACGACTTTTGGATCTAGGCCGTGAACGGCTGCGAACTTTCTCGATGATACCGGCAGCAGCGGCACCTGCAAGACCAGCAGCTGCTATGTGTCTGTTTCGACTTTTTGATCTAGCATCACCAGAGCGAGATTGAGATCTTCGTCGATGGCGTGAACGGCTCCGTCTGTCGTCTTGCGATTTGTTTCGAGCTAGAGCAACTGCACCAGCAATGGCAGCAGCACCAAGACCGATACCTGCCAGAGTCTTAGCTCTAGAGTGAGACGACGAGCGGCTGCGGCTGCGACTGTGACGGCGGCGATGATGATAGTGGCGGCGATCATCATCATCGACAGACGACGAGCGTCTGCGGCTCTTGCTTCGGTAATGGTCGACAGCATTGGCAGCAATCGCGCCTAGAGCAGCGGCGCCAACATCTCTTCCAACACGGGCTACTCCCCCTGAGACTTCGTGCCCTTGGCTTTTACTACGATGTCGGAGAAGTTCTGCGGCTCCCACTGCGAGAAGTGCACCTTCGGCCAGATGCCGTTTGTGGTGGTGAGGCTCGTCGTCATATTCGCGAGTTTCTTTGCGAATATAAACCATGCTATCGTCACTGCTGTAGTCGCGGTCTCGGTCTCTCTCACGGTGTCTCCGAGTGCTGGCTTGAGAGACTGAGTCGTGGGGGCTAATCTCCCGCCTAATGCGATCCCGATCGTCGTCGTATTCGCGAACACGTCTTTGATAATAATATTCAACGTCCCGAGGGTCTCGGTCAACTTCAGAACGATGAACGACCTGGTAGTCAGGCTCATATATTGAACGTGCTATTCCTGAAGTTAGCTGACGGTTCATCATGATATTACAAAATGTGGGCCATGCAATCAACATATGATGGCAATACTACAGTGTATATAATCTGAAGGTGGGATGACATATCACTCACGTTCATGTTCGCGATACTCGCGGCGAACCTCATAATCGGTCTCATAAGGCTCTGTTCTACGTCGAATCACCAACTCACGGTCCCCTACGGCATCCTCGCGACGAAAAAAATCTCGTTCGCGATCACGACTGTCCTCTGAGGGGATGACGTAACGCTTGACTGTATACGAGTTGCGATGCTCAGACGGCCGGGAGTACTCATCCCATTCCCGGTCTCGTTCTCGGTATGTATATGATGACATTTCGAATCGCAAACTGAATCTGTCACCTCAGGTGAAGATGGTCAGATGGCAAAGAGAGCAACGAGGGGAAACTGCGGAAGTCTCTCCCGAAGCTGAATTATGCGCAGATATCGGATGGCGCCTATCGATTGGTGATGTTGCGCTTCAATTTCCCGGTTGTCTGCAAAGTTGATCTTTTTTACTTTCCAGCTGAAAACAAATGGAATGAATAAAAGAAGAAGTAGACCAAAGACAGAAAAAGAACCAGGCAGAAAATAAGATGCCGCTCACGTAAGACCAGGGGAGGGGCAAGATATGGAAAAGCAAGTGCGTCAGTGGTCACAGCGACAGACTAGTGTAGTCTAAGTAGAATGAATGTCCCGCGTTGCAGGCTGGAGTGGGCTAGACGATGGTGGGGTTCACGGCAAGTCGGATGGCTGAGTACGTGGTTGGTGAGTCAGAATGATCAGTAATAAGAGAATCTGTTGGACAGATGAGGCGTGTTTGATTATGGTTGAAATAAGAGATGCAACAAGCTTGGTGTTCCAGTGTCTCGAATGGCAACAGATGGAGACGGGGTGTAAGGTGGTGATAAGGAAAGATTGAGGCAAGAGACGAGAACTAATCAAGGCAAGCACGTGAGGTCACAGGATCACTCTCTCTGACGATGACGTCCGTAGTCAGCCGCAGTCAGGAACTTTTGCTGAACACTGAACAACAGCGGAGCATTCCTTAAATATTTTAATCTTCCGATATGCCTACTCGACTTGGCATCTATGCAAGTCGGGGAGGCTATAAGGCAATGATCCACCGGTTTCAAGGGTCACCGTCACCGTCCTTTGTGCCCGATTATCTGGAGTGATCGTAGAGTTTTAAGCCTATCGAGTCGGTGTGCGAACCGAGTCCCTAGCGAGAGAGAGTGACCAGTTATCGAAGCATGAGCGGGCACACGATGGCAAATGTGTAGGAAGAAAGAGAGTTTCACGAATCACGGCATTTCTTGTTGCGTGCCGAGTCACTAGATATGTCGATTGCGTGGCTGAGCCGTGTGCTAGTAAGGCATATTCTTGCATCGGATACGATTAGGCTGCGTTTCGAGTCCTTCTAGAAAGGCTTCGATGGGGTCGATATTGATGAGCCGCAGTTTGACTACATTACATGAGTAGCCGGCTTTATTTTACTTTGCCTTGGTCAGAAACTTCTTCGTAGAGACGTCGGAGTTTAGAGTCTGATTGGAATTCCATGTGTGAGCCATGGAACCAAGCACGTGGTACCCGTCGCATTCCAGGGAACGGACGGGCCCAATAATTCCCCACGTAGCTATTTCTCTTTTCTGTAGAATGCTTGGGGCTATGGTGATTCTATGCAAATATCGCGCTCTATTCTAACTCGGAACTTAGCAGTAAGTCCAGCAAGATTGTGTTGTTGCACAAAGCAGGCTTCAGCGGTGACATGACCACTATACTACTACCAGAGATGCCAATGCGAATGGCCACAGGTGATAAGATGTCTCCTCTATTATCTCTATGGAGGCTTCGGAAGCATAATCCTTATGGAACCAGGAGAATATATAGCCGTTGATAATCTTATAATACCCTACGGCATTAGATAAAAAACTATTTATCAAGTTTGGAATTTTATTGTTGTCTATGTGACAATTCCTTGCTTCTTCTTCCTGCCTCGATCTCTTGCAAGGCCAGTAAACAAAGAAGAAATTACAATCATTTTTGATTCATCGTTGCCATAACGTTGATTGCATGACGAGGACAACATATCTTGTAGTCGTAGCCTCTTTTATTTCAATTCCTCTCCAGGCGTGACAAAAGGAAGGGAAGGAAAAAATAAAATTGACTTTGAATCGGAGAAAAGACCCAAACACCAAGTGAAAAACCATTTCCCTACTTCGTGCACTCTCGATTTCAATTGCGCATTTAAAAAACGAGGGCGGCACCCTTGGTCTTCTTGTCACCACTGTAAGAAAAGTAACGGGTTAGCAACTGGTTCGCTACGAAAATTTCTGGATGATATAGTCATACCCCAACTCAAAGTGTTTGCATCGCTTCAAAGCCAACTGAGCCTTGGTCTTGCACTGAGTGCACTCCAATCGGAGCACAACCTTCTTGGTGGTCTTGGCCTTCTTGTGGAAGACGGGCTTGGTCTGACCACCGTAACCGCTCTGCTTCCGGTCGTAACGGCGCTTACCCTGGGCGAAAAGGGAAGCCTATATGCATTGATCAGTACCTTGTATTGATTACAGCAACGACAACCCATTTGGCAGTCGACGTGCGGGCGGATTGTCTAACCTTTCCGGCCTTGTATTGGGTGACTTTGTGCTGGGTGTGCTTCTTGCACTCTTTGCCCTTGCAGTATGTGCGGCGAGTCTTAGGAATGTTGACCTGAAGGAGAGCCAATCAGCATGTTTCAGAATCATTGTGTGCAGTAGTGTTCAGTAGTGTTCCTCGACAGTCCGTCTCTTATGCAACAGGCCATAGATATAGATGATGATGATTCCACATTATATTCTGGTGCGATACTCGTCCATCGTATGCGCCATGGTGTATACGATTAATGCGTTCGGGGAGTAACAAAACGTCCTCGGTTTCTGAGATCGAATTTTATGATTGATTCCGATAGATGGAGGTGCCGGCTTTTCAAAGATAGAGAATATTGACTATCTCAAAAGATGCTCGATCGAATGTCGTCAGATCCACACCGCAAAATCTCGCACAATATGGTACATTTCTCGTCGTCGTCGTTCGTCCTCTTCTTTTCTCACTTTTCCCGGTCGACATGTCGTATCGCAGGTTCATCGTGTAATCATTTCATCCATAACTTGT